>NW_027256882.1:5424046-6024046 GCF_029215685.1 Pituophis catenifer annectens
GGTGTTTCAATCACTTTTCAAAAAGTTTTATTTGGAGAGAGGAAATTTCTCCTTCCACTTTCCCTTTTCTCCCTTTGGGAGCCACAAAATGCAGAAATAAACAAAAAAATCAGCAGAAGATTTCAGGGGGAAAAAGTGCAAAATGTGATATGGCTGCAAAACCCCCAAATTTTAGGCAGCCTCAACAGAAAGAGGCATTTTGAAGGAAAGGGCAAAGGAGCCCAATGGGGGGGGGCAGCCCTTTGCTCCCCATAACTGCCAGAATCCCCTGAAGGAAAAGTTTCTCCCCCACTGAAGATGAGAGACCCAGAATCCCCCCTTCAGAGCAGGAAGGACGGAAGAGGTTTTGAGGGATCTCTTGATCTCTCTCGAGAATCCTTCCTGGGGGGGGGGTTAGTCTGGATGAGCCCCCCAAGAGAGTGAACAATAGACTCATTCCAGCCCAGAGTCCTTTGCTAACCATTTTTTTTTCTGTTGAACAGTATTATTAACAGTAAATTCTCTTATTAACAGTAAATTCTATAATGCTTAAGAAGAACCCATTTTTAAATGGTTCTTTGTAATTCCAACCTGGGATCTGGTCAGGTTTCCATGCAGACAAATAGCAGCATTTCAGGTGTGAGTTGTTTTTATTTTCCAGGAAAATCCCATTTGCCTCTTGGGACATTAAAGGCCTTTGTGGAATTGCTAAAAGAAGGCAGAGGCTTTACAAACTGAAAATGGCTTTTTTTTTTTTAACAAGAAATGCAAATTTTGGATAAGAAAAAGACTTTTAGCAAGAAAATGGAAGGCTCAGATTTTAAAGCTGCAATTTGGTATTTTTATATTTTTATTTTTATAGCCCATCCCAAACCTCATTATTTACAATACTGCAGTGTGAAGATTTTGGGGTTCCAAGTTGGCCAGATGGGAGTTGCTGGTTGAGAGCCTCTCTTGGTGGCCGGAGAAAAGCTTTGGCCTCTCGGGGGAAGGAGATGCCCGGATCTCTCCGGAGAGAAAAGTCGGCTCAGAAGTCAAAGAAAAAGGAAGAGAAAATTCCCCCAAAGAGACTCAAGAAACATCCGGTGATTTCAGGCCTCCTCAACTGGAGCCGCACCAACAATTTGCTCTAAATACATGTAATTTAATAAATATTCCTGTTCTTTTAATAAAGAACAGGAACCCCTGGAAAACTTAAAGTAACTGAACAACATTAAATAGAGGTAAATATAAACGAATATAAATGTGTAGATAAGAACCAATGAATATTATAATGTGTGTATATATATATATATATATATATATATATATATATATATATATATATATATATATTGGAGTAATGCGATTATTCTACTATTGAGTAGTAAATAGAAATGATAGAATAGAGAACTACAAAAAATTACCATTAATGTTATGTAATGTTCAATACGTTAAGTTTTGACATGTTTTGTTTTTATATATGTGTAATTCTTTTTTGTGTTGTTTTTAATGACAAAGTGTTTAATAAAAATTATTTTTTAAAAAAATAATAATAAATATTCCTGTTCTTTTAATAAAGAACAGAAACCCCTGGAGAATTATTGGCCTCTTGTCTGAAGTATTTTCATGGAAGTAAAAATAATACTTTTGAGGAAGAAGAAATTATACGAATCACAATGAAATTTAGGCTCACTATTTTGGATTTATAATAAAAATGCATTCTGTTTATGTGGATAAAGCTTGTGAGAAGCTAAAGTAACAAACCATCCAGAGATAGGAAGGAAGGAGGGAAGGAGGGAGGGAGGAAAAGAGGAGGGGAGGATGGGCTTTGGAGTCTTTGGGCAGCTGATGAAGCTCCTTTCCCTGAAGGGAAAATCCCCCCAGAGACCCCCAAAAGGAGGGAGGAGGGAGGGAGGCCCTGAGAGGCCCACAAAAGAGACACACTCACAACACCAACACAATTGGCACTTGGGGCACTTTCGGAGGTTATGAAAAATCACTAGAGAAATGAATCAAAGTGGTGAAATTTCTATATTAAATATTATTGGAATAAGAATTATTTCAAGTACTGTGCCAGATGACAAGAATGTTGGGCTGTTTGTAGGGGAAAAATGAACTTTAAATATCATCCAGAAACCAATTATATAGCTGAATATTATTATCTCCATGAAAATATCCTGTTTCAGTAGGAAAAACATTTCCAAATGCATCTTATGTGGCAGGTGAAAATCCTCCTAGATTTGCAGGGAAGAATTTAGGAGTGAAAATGAGTTTTGCCTCCAGACTGAATATGTGGAGAGCAAAATCTCTGTTGGTTCCCCTAAAATATTCAATAATTCCCGGATGGAGCAAATGCTCTAAGAGGCTTTTCTAAAATCATTGATTTGCGCAATGCTTGGCCTCTGAAACCCGATCAGTCAATAAGATTTTTATTAGACAAAGAAATAAAATGAGAAAAAGAAATGTAGGCAACATTGAAGGAATCTGGAAGAGAGAATGGAAGAATCTGAGGCTTCAGGGCTGAATGGAGGCCCAATTTGTTCCTTCTGACCCCAAATTCAGTTTTAAGGTTTGTGGGTGTTTTTGGATTCTCCCCCCAAATCAGGAGCCTCCCCAGGAAGGAAGACGGAAGCGATCAGGATTCCTGTTATTGGGGGTGTCACAAGTAAATGCCTTATTCTCCATTATGTAAATAGTATATGAACGGGATATCAGGGGTTAATTTATTCTTCACTTCTTAATGTATTCATACTTCACCACTCCCATATCTAGCTCCACCCATTGTATATATAAGGAGCTGCACGCATCCCTTCCTTGCTTCTATCTGTGAATATTCAGTGAATATAGAATGCCTTATGTAAATAAAGAGAGATATATTTGAACTCTTAATTCTCAAATGATTTATTGAGTCTGATCCTGAAAATATCGCAACAGTGTCATCTGTGAACTTCAGTAGTTCAACAGATGAAGGGGGGGTCTCTGCTGGTTGGGGGGTCCGGGGTGACAGGCAAGCCTGGGCCAGACTAGATGGCCTCCACTCCCTCCTCCCTCAGAAGAAAGAGAGGAGGCCGGGGAGGCTCAGCAGGAGAAGCTCCATCCGTGATTCTTCTCACCCACCTGCCAGGTGGAGCCTCCGTCTTTCAAAGGTTGCAGGAAAAGCCAGAAATTCATCAGCTACAGAAAAGCCAAAATCCTTTTGCATCCCATAACTGGATTAACTCCTGAGTGCTCTGGGAGGAAAAAAGATGAGGAAGAAAATTAGAATATGAAATAAAATCTTTGGTGTAAATGTTTCTGAAGAATCTATAGGGGAAAACGGACCCCTTCCCTTTCAGTTTCCCTTCCCTCCCCATGAAGGCCTACACTGCAGGGGGGTGATTTATGGGAAGGTACCAGAGGGAGGAAGGGAGGCTCCGCCCCTTTCAGGGAGGAGAAGGCTGGGAGGGGCCAGATGACACCTCCCCATCTCCTCCCCTGGGATTTCGAAGGGGGGGGCCTGAGTTCAGCCATGGGGCTGCCAAGGGGGGCTCCAGGGAGAAGAGGGAAATTGTCCCTAATTGACTTAATTAGGGGCTTAATCAAAGGGGAGGCCTCCCTCCCTCCCTCCCTCCCTCCCTCCCTCCCTCCCTCCCTCCAGAGGTTTCCTATTGAGCAGGAGGAAGATGGGGCGGCCATGGGGGAGGCAGCAAAGGGGGGAGCCAGAAATGTCAGAAGGAAAAGGGGGGGGACAGGAAGGGCAATTTAGAGCCTCCCCCTCCCCCCCTTCCCTCCTGCAGCCTCCCAGAACCTGGAGGAAGTTTCCGTGCTTTGTGTGTGTCTGTTTTGGTGTTTGAGGGCACCTCATGGTGGAGTTTTGCGTAAGGAAAATCTGGCTGAAATTTCAAGGCTTTCCTTCGTCTGGAGCAATGAGGCCCTGCAGGGAGAGCTTGAGGGCAGTTCGATCTGTTTAGAAACCATTTTTTGTAAAGAAAATGGAAGAATTAAAGGGTTTTTAGAAACTGGGGTGGGGGAGGGGTTCAGGTGAGGGAGGAAGAGGAGAAACTCACCTGCAGGAGGTCGGATGGTGCAGGAGATGAGAAACTCCAAAAATAAAAGAGGATGTAGGTATATAGGTTAGAAATGCATATTTCAATTTTGCTCAGGCAGGGGTTGGACTGGATGACCTCCAAGGTCCCTCTCAACTCTGTTATTCTGGATCCCGTGTGTTGCATTTCCAGGTGTCAGAAAAATCCCCCAATACATTTCTCCACCCTGACCTCCACCTACCTAGGCAGGGTGGATCTCCCGGGGGTCAGACTTCCTGGCCCAACAAGACCTTCCTCCACCAGAGGACCCCCTTCCTCTCCAGCCCCACAGACGCCCCTTTCCTGCCCTTCAGGGTGAGGGTCAGGCATTGACCAAATCCCCCTCAGTCAATTGCGGAAGGCAGCTCTGCTTGCAACTGCTGAAATCCCGCCAGGAGGAGACCTTTGGCGCCATCAAACTCCCACCTCCGCCTCTCCCGGGTCCTCGGAAGGGCTCGATGGGCGGACACAAAGGCCAAATCCAGGCTGAAGAGCTGAACATCCCCCGGCCCCTCCGAGAACCATCCCCTCCAAAGGACCCCTCGGAGGCTCCTCTGCCTGGAGACGGATGACGCTCCCAAAGCTCCATTTTTCATTGGGTGAATCCGATGTTTGACTTTCTGGAAGTCAGAAATAGAATTCTGCAGAGCTGCTGTTCCCTCCTCTTGATTTCCCCTCCCCCCTCTCCATCCTCACTTCCCCCTTGCTTTCCCCCTCCCCCTCCCTCTCTTCACTCCCCCTAACTCTCCTCCCTCACTTCCTCCCCACTTCCTCCCACCCCCCCCCCCCGTTTTCTGTCCTGCTCTGCGTCGGCAGCCTTTACTCCCTCCTGACGCAGGACTGGGGGTCAGGTTTCCTCATGCACCTGAGACATGGGGGGGAGGGCTCCCAGGGGAGGAGTGTAAAGAGGGGCTTAGAGACCCCCAATTTCCTTCCTTGCACCCTGAGCCTCGGGAAGGTGGGAAAGGCTAACAGGCTACTGTATTTAGAGATGGGGCAAGGACCAAGGAAGGTGAGACACCCTCCCCCCCCATTGGCCCTCTTTAGGGTTTCCCCTCCACTATAGCCTTGTCCCCTCTCTCTGGACAAGGGGAATTGGGTTCCCTCGAGATCTTCCAAACGGCAGGAACTGAGAAAGGGGGGAGGGGGAGGAGAGTTCAGGGGAGATCAGGCAAGGCTGAGAGAGGAATGGGAAGTGAATCTTTTGAGGGAGGGGAGTTCGAGGTGGGCCTGAAGCTTCTCCCTCCTTGTCTTGGGGGAGTTTCAGCCTATACAGCAGCCCAGAGGCTTCCTGGTGGTCTCCCATCCTCAGGCTCACCAGGCCCATCTCTCTCAGCTGGGTGAGGGCATCGGAGGCTGGGCAGCTGCCAGCTGTTGAGGGCTGAGGATCAAATACCAGCTAATGGTTGGAGATGCCAGACCTGGTCAGGGCTCAGAGCCCCCACCCTCTCCCAGCTGCAGCCTCAGCCGGCCAGAACTGGGTCCCCTCCTGCAGCTGAAGGAGGCAGCAGAGTCCGAACCTGCCCCACAATTGTGTGTTTGGACACAGCCAGTCACACAAAATTGGCCCCAGATCCAGAGAGACTCTGGTGGGATCCCATCGCTCTCCTGATCAAAGCAGAACTTCTGGGCTCTTTTCAGGTTTCCCCTCCCCCACAAGACTTTGATTTTTCTCTTGAGTTCTTCCTGACATCACACACACACACACACACACACACAGAGCAGCCCTTCCTTCTCCAGCCCCCAAGAGCTGCAGAGGAATTTGGGCTTCGCTTCCCCAGCCTGAAGCTTTGGGCTCCTCCGAAGCGGAACTGAGGACCTGGCCAGGATCCAGCAGGCAACAAGCCTCCATTCTCCCTCAGGGACTCTCCTCCTCCTCCTCCTCCGCCCCATGGCTGAGTCTGCAGGTGGGGCAGCCCCTTGGTCCTCTGCCCCATTGGAAGTGGCTGAAGGGGCCCTTCCCCCCACAACCTCATTATAGCTCTCTGGTCCTTTCTCCCTCAGTTAAAGCCCATTGAAGAAAGGAGTCCTTGACTTATAACGGTTCACTTAGTGACTGTTCAAAGTTACAATGGCTCTTCGCCCAATATTCCTTCTTTTTAAAACATTTTTTAATACTTTCTTGTAAATACCTGTTTTGATTTTTGTTGTATGTGACCCAGAGTCACTTGTTGTGAGATGGATGGCTACATAAATTTGATAGAGAGATAGATAGATAGATAGATAGATAGATAGATAGATAGATAGATAGATAAACAGACAGACATATATAAATAGGTGATAGATACTGCAGATACATAGGTGATATAGATAGATAGATACTGTAACTAGGTAGATAGACAGACAGACAGACAGACATATACTGTCGATGGATGAATGGATAGATAACTCCAACCCTTATATTTTGAATATAAGCAGAGACAGTAGAAGCTTATTCGTTCACATCAGTGTCTTGTCCATTCATTGCAGCCTCTTTAAATACGTTCCAATTTCTGCCCTTGAAGGAATCTCCTCGTAGAGCCTCCATGGCTTCTGCCGGCCACAGTCTCCCTAGTTCTCTCCTGGGTCCTCCCTGATGAACCTTAAAGGCTTCTCTGCTGACCGGAGCCTCCCAGAGAGAGGATCGGAGGGGCCAGGAGGGGGAGGGGGAGGGGCGGCCTCAAAGGCTCCCTGGGGGTTGGAGAAGGCCCCGTCCAGGGTCTCCCCTCCCCTGGTGGCAAAGGCCCCGTATGGGGGGAAAGGAGGGGGGGCTGCTTTCAAGGCGGCCTCTGGTCTGCTGGGTTTCCCAGGAGCCTCTTTCCTCTTCCACCAGGCGCAGAACCTGCCTCCCAGGTGAGGCCAGGGGAGTCCAAGCCCCCCATGACTCTTGGGGGGAGCTTCCTACGGGCCTCAGCTAAGGTTGGGAGGCTCAGAATATTCCCCCATCCCTCTTTCCCTCCCTTTTATGTCAACCCAAATGCATTGAAGGAGGTTTTTGTCTTTCTTCTGTTGAGTTCTGTTGGTTATTTCTTATAATTATTGTTCCTGTGGTGGCCCCAAGACCCCAGATGAGGAAGGGGAGGGGGAAATTCTGCCTCGGTGGTTGAGGCCACTGGAGTCCTGCAGAGTCAGTCTGGATGACCTCTGGAGGGGACAAGGCTCAGTTGGAGGGCAGTCTAGGGGCATCTAGAGGTGCTGGGGAGAAGGGAGGGGTCTTCCACTCAGGGCTGCCCCATTGAACTCCCCCCCTTTTTCCCACAGAGCAGGTCTTCCCCTCCGTGGCAATGTCTTCTGCACCAGGAACGGCTTCAGATGGATTCCTTGGAGGTCATCTAGTCCAACCCCCTTCTTGGGCCTACACCATTTATACCATCAAGCAGGAGACTCTATACCATTGGAATCTGAGCCCCAAAGAGGGAGGGAGCCATTGGGTGCCCAAATGGGGCAGGACCCTCCAGTTGTGAAGGAGAGAAATGGCTGAAATGGCTGGGTGAATGTAGGGGAGTCTCGGGTGCCCCCCCCAATGGCTCCCCACAAATGCTCAGGGAGGACCGTGCCTGCTGCCCTTCTGCTCCTCCAAAGGGGGCTTGAGGGGAAGCAGAGCAAGGGGGCCTCTGAGCAGAAAGGGGGGTCCTGCCCCTTTGCCTCCCTGGATCTGCCCACCCTCCTCCTGAACCAGTTCTGGCTTCGGACCAAAAGTAGCCTGGATGGTGGATCCAGAGGCAGCGGAGGGAGGAGCCTCCTGCGGGGGCAGCAAAAAGGAAGAGGAGGAAGAGGAAGAGGAAGGGAGGATTCCAGGGTTTTCTTACATCTGAAGTTTATTCTTTTATAGCAAAGCGAAGGGAAGGGAAGTGAGTGGGAGGAAGAATAATGTAGATGAAGCTGCTGTGGGTTCAAAGCCAGGAGAGTTGAGGGGTCTAGAGTGACAGGTCCACCTAGCATCCCTGGGGACAGTCTAGATGGTCTCCACCCCTCCCTCACAAGAAAGGGAGGCCCTGAAAGGAAGCTGGGGTGTATATGTGTGTCTCAGCAGGAGAAGGTCCAGGCTGCCATTCTCCTCCTCCCCCCAAACTGCCACCTTCAGCCTCCATTTCTCACAGGTTGCAAACAGGACAAAGAGTCATCAGTGACTAAAGAAAAAATACGCTTTTGCATCGGAGAGCAGGATTAATTCATGAGTGCTGTAGAAAAAGAGATGGGGAAGAAAATCAGAATATAAAGAGACACTTTTACCGTAAATAACATATTCTTCTTCCCTTTCATCCCCCACCCCCAAGGCAGACCCACACTGCAGGGGGGTGGTTGACAGGCAGGGACACATAGAGGGAGAATCCGCCCATTTCAGGGAGGAAAAGGCTGGGATGCTTCATATGAAGAGAGAAGACGGGGCTACGATGGGGGTGGCAGCAAAGGGGGGAGCCTGGGCTCACTTGGCCAGAAATTGTGGGAATCCTCACAAGGAGAAGGGGGGTCAGGAAGAAGAGCCTGTCCAGGTTCCAACTGATGAACCCAAAGGAGTCTGTATGGGGTGCCAAGAAGGATCCTCTCGGACCGGAGGGTGGGGTGCAGTTCAGGGCGAAGTTTTGGAGGGAGTTCATTAACTTGATAGGTTCATCTCAAGGACTGAGCTCCACCTCCCACCCGAGGGCGAACGGAGGTAGAGAACGAGCTAATGCAATGATAGAACAATACCTGAGATGCTATGTTCATTATCAGCAATTTAGCTGGGCAGCTCTCCTGCCATTTGCTGAAGTGGCCTACAATACCGCAGTGCATAGTAGCATAGGGGTCACCTGGATACCCTCGGGAACCCCCCTCCACAGTGACCCTAACAGAATGGGTGGGGTGCTTACAAAATCCGTGGGGGAATCTAAACCTGGGGTGCTCCCTCCCCAAGGGAGGAATGGGAAGGAATGGCCCCCACCTTCCCTTCCCTTTTGCAATTTCCCAAAACTTGGAAAAATTTTGGGCAAGATTTTAGCATTTGTGTGTGTTTTGTTTTTGATTGCAATACTTTTTCAGAGTTCTTTAAGGAAAAGCTGCCAAAAATCAAAAATCTGCTGTATTTACAGCAAGGAGATATTGTCCAGGTATGTTTTTTTAAAGGAACAATTAAGGAAATTTAAAAACCACCAATAACTTGTAGGAGGGGTTCAGATAAGGGGGAAGAGGAGAAACTCACCTGCAGGAGGTTGGATGGGAATTGCTGGAAGGAGAAAAAGACCCAATCAGAAACCTTCATGGGCTGGAGGACTGGTGGGGTGTCCCTATCCCCTTTGATAGCCCATAATAGTTTGCAGGATCTTCACTTAATAACCGCTTGGCGAACAGTAGTTCCCACAAATATTCCTCCAGGGGCCCCTCTTGGCCACCTGCTAAGCTTGAGGAGAGGCCTCCCCTAGAGGGTCCCCTCCCCACAACCTCCCCTCCAGCCCCCCAGACTCACCTTTCTTGCTCTTCAGGTAGGAGAAGAGCCCCACAGCCAGGAAGGCCACTCCTATCACGGCCCCCATGATCCCCGTCCAGAGTTTGCTCCTGGCAGAGCTGGAGGAACGGGGCTCTGGGGAAGGAGAAGGAGCCTCACCTGAGCAGGAGGATCAGGCCCACCTTCCCCCAGGAGGGTCCATTCTGGTTCCCCCCAAAGGGAGGGTCTCTCCCCCTTCTCAGGGCAGGATGGGGTCCACAGACCAGGAGGGGAGGGAGGGGCTTACCCCACTGGACAGTGATGGGGGCCTCCAGGCTGGCATGCTCCACCTTGCAAGTGTAGACATCCCCCCGTTGGGGCTGGGTCTCCAGCATCACCTGGAGCTGGTAGGTCCAGTCTCCGTTCTGGAGCTCCTCCCCAAAGGCCACGCCCTCCTCCTCCGGCCGCCCGTTCTTCAGCCACTGGACCTCGATCTCCACGGGGTAAAAGCCGGTCGCGATGCAGAGGAGGATGGTGTTGGGGGAAGAGGGCTCCATCTTGGTGGGGGAGATGGTGACGGTGGGCTTGGCTGGAGGGAAGGAGGAGAAGGAGGGACATGAGAGACACAACAGGAAAGAAAGACGCAGAAGATGGATAGAACAGACGCAGCACGAGTCGGATGATTCTTGGGATCTCGTTGAAAATGAAACCAGATTTTTTTTTTTTTATTGCAAAAGTTTTACAATTACATTTTCACCCCTTTTTTCACCCCCCCACCACCCTCCCCAAACTTCCCATCCTCCCTATGAAACCAGATTTTTAATTAAGTCTAATACCACAACATTTGTTTGTTTGTTTGTTTGCTTAGTAAATTTAGTTATTTATTAAATTTATTTGCCAAAGTGGCCACAACTAACCCAAAGTCTTACAGACACTCTCCTAGCCGTGACTGCCCCCTGCTCTCCGGGAGTCCAGGAGAATCTCCAGAATTGCCAACTGGGTCTCTGGGACAATGCAGCTCCACCCAGAAGGAAGTTGGCTAAAGTCTCGTATCTTGGGGCTCCCAACACCCAAAGCCCTTTGATCTTTCCAGGGTTCAGCCGAAGCCCCTAATCCCCCATTCAGCCCCTCCCCCCACAGCCTCCAGGACCCTCGAGGGGGCAGCCTCAGCATCTCCTGGGTCCCCAGAGGTGGAGATGAAACCTTATCACATCAGCAGACGGAGGAGACCTCCAGCCCTGGTGACGGATGGCCTCACCCAGCGGCTTCATGCGGAGGTTAGCCAACTGAAAGAAAGAAAAAGAAAGAGAGAGAGAGAAAGAGAAGAGAAGAGAAGATCTTTGTCCCATTTTTCTTTGGTGTTTCAATCACTTTTCAAAAAGTTTTATTTGGAGGGAGAAAATTTCTCCTTCCACTTTCCCTTTTCTCCCTTTAGGATCCACAAGATGCAGAAATAAACAAAAAAATCAGCAGAAGATTTCAGGGGGAAAAAGTGCAAAATGTGATGTGGCTTCAAAACCCCCAAATTTTAGGCAGCCTCAACAGAAAGAGGCATTTTGAAGGAAAGGGCAAAGGAGCCCAATGGGGGGGGGCAGCCCTTTGCTCCCCATAACTGCCAGAATCCCCTGAAGGAAAAGTTTCTCCTCCCATTGAAGATGAGAGACCCTGAATCCCCCTTTCAGAGCAGGAAGGACAGAAAAGGTTTGGGGGATCTCATGATCTCTCTCAAGGATATATTTGTTTCAGGTCACCCCAATTAAAATAGATAAACCGTTTTTTGAAAAGCTGAACAAAATAACATCTAAATTTATATGGCAAGGGAAAAGGCCATGAATAAAATTTAAGCTGCTTCAGGATACAAAAGATAGAGGAGGAGCTGCACTCCCTGACTGGGAGATATACTACCAAGCAGCAGTACTATCGTGGGTCAAAGATTGGATAGAATTAAAGGACTCTAGAACTTTAACAATTGAGGGACACGAACTTCAAACTGGCTGGCACTCCTTTATGTGGGATGAGAAATACAAAACACATTCATATTTTAAAAGACACACAATAAGGAACTCATTATTACAAATTTGGCTTAAAATTAAAAAACAACATTATATGAAGATACCAAATTGGCTAGCACCGGCTGAATCAATTAGGCACCCAAATTTAACAGATAAGACAAAAATAATTAGATATAAAGATATAATTGACTATCAAGGCAAACTAAAGACAAAACAACAATTGGAGACAGACTTACACAGAGGAATAGACTGGTGGACTTACACTCAAATACAATCCAAATATAGAGAACATATAAAAACATATGAAATTTACAATCAAAAACAAGAAATAGATAAAATTATATTAGATTCAGAAAATAAATTAATTAGTAGAATTTATAAATTTCTCCTACGCTATAAATTGGAAGAAGAGACAGTCAAAGAAACGATGATCAAGTGGGCTCAAAATATCAAACACACAATACCTTTGGAAAAATGGGAAAAGTTCTGGCAGGTAAACCTAAATTTAAGGAAAGCAACGGCGTACAAGGAAAACCAACTGAAAATCTTTTATCGGTGGCATAAATACAACCTAAAAATAGCCCGATTTGTTGGAAGTGCAAAAAGGCACAAGGGACTTTCTATCATTTATGGTGGACGTGCCCAGTAGCAAAGAAATTTTGGTCTAACATCAAAAAATGGTTGGAACAAATAACAAAAACACAGATTGAAAAAGAACCAGAAACATTTTTATTAGGAATCTTTAACAAATCATACCCTAAAGATATCAAATATCTCACAATTCACTTATTAACTGCTGCAAGAATAACCTACGCAAGAAATTGGAAGCAAGAAAAAATACCAAGTGAAACAGAAGTAATAGGGAAAATTTTAGAATGCGCTGAAATGGATAGGTTAACCAAAGAATTACAAGAAAGGGAAGAATCAGACTATTATAAAATATGGAATAATTGGTACAATTGGTTAAAAATCAGAAATATACAAAAAATATAGGGGAAATATTACCGATTTAAATATATATATATAATAAAAAATATTATTAGATTAAGGAGAGGTGAAGGAATATATCATAAGTGCCGTCAGCCAAACAATGCCAACTGGCGGCCCCCAGGGGGAGAGCCTTCTCTGTGGGGGCACCTACTATCTGGAACGAGCTCCCCCCAGAGATCCCGGATCTGCGCACCTTCCGCCGCACCTTCTTTAAAGACCTTACTATTTCACCAGGCGGGCCTGGCTTAATTTTCTCCCTCTTTTATAAAAGTTTTTTAATTTTTAAATATCTTTTAGTATTTTATACATTCAATTTTAAATTGGTTTTAAAAGTTTGGGGTTTTAAATTTGTCGGGGCCAAAATTATTTAATTTGATTTTATTCTACTTTTAAATTTTGTATGGTATGTGTTTTTATTATTTGGCTGTGCACCGCCCTGAGTCCTTCGGGAGTAGGCGGTATAGAAATCAAATCAAATAAATAAATAAATAAAAATAAGTAGAATTGTAGAACGTCACTCTGAAAAAATGCTTAAGAAGAAATTACACTCTTTTTGTGTATATGTTGTATAAATGTTTGTTGTGTATATGTTATGTATGTCTTTTTTAATATCTATATTCAATAAAAACTACTTAAAAAAACAAAACAAAGGGAGACCCACCCAGCCGGCCTCCTTCCCAGCCGCAGGGACCGGCCATTCCTGGGGAAGGAGGTGGGGAGGGGTCCCTCTGACTCCCAGAGGGAAGCTTCTGCCCTGGATGAGGGGGGCAGGGAGTGGGGAAGGGATCCAGAGGGGATCTGGGATCTTGATCTCCTCCTTCAGCAAATGCTCCAACTGGCACAACTCTTGCATGGATTAATGGGGGGGGGGTTAGTCTGGATGAGCCCCCCAAGAGAGTTGACAATAGATCCATTCCAGCCCAGAGTCCTTTGCTAACCATTTTTTTTTCTCTTGAGGGATTTTCTTATTAACAGTAAATTCTATGATGCTTAAGAAGAACCCATTTTTAAATGGTTCTTTGTAATTCCAATCTGGGATCTGGTCAGGTTTCCATGCAGACAAATAGCAGCATTTCAGGTGTGAGTTTTTTTTATTTTCCAGGAAAATCCCATTTGCCTCTTGGGACATTAAAGGCCTTTGTGGAATTGCTAAAAGAAGGCAGAGGCTTTACAAACTGAAAATGGCCTTTTTTTTTTCAACAGGAAATGCAAATTTTGGATGAGAAAAAGACTTTTAGCAAGAAAATGGAAGGATCAGATATTAAATCTGTGGAAATTCAAAAGCTGCAATTTGGTATTTTTCCATGTTTATTTTTATAGCCCATCCCAAACCTCCTTATTTACAATACTGTAGTGTGAAGATTTTGGGGTTCCAATTTGGCCAGATGGGAGTTGCTGGAGATTTTAATTGGATCAGAAAAAGGTATTTTTTTTTCCTTTTAAGTGCCTCCCAAGGGACACAACTTTCTCCCTCGGCCCTTCCAGGAATCCAATTTAATAGACAAATAGAGACCTCTTGATTTAAAACAGCAGGAGGACAAAGTACATTTTATCTGCCCCACATCATGTCATTCAAGATTTCTTTTTGATATCAAGCTTGATGCCTAATGTAGTAAAATAGGAGACAGATATAAATCAGAGTTTCTTGTAAAAATCAAATCCAGAAAGCACCCACAGGCAGACTGATTCAGCAGGATTCATTAAGTTCTTTATATACATATATATAATTTTTGGGAGAGTTCAGGGAAGATTGAGAGCCTCTCTTGGTGGCCAGAGAAAAGTCAGCTCAGAAGTATAAAAAAAAAAATAAAGAGAAAATTTCCCCAAAGAGACTCAAGAAACATCCTGTGATTTCAGGTCTCCTCAACTGGAGCCTGACCAACAATTGGCTCTAAATACACAGAATTTAATAAATATTCCTGTTCTTTTAATAAAGAACAGGAACAGCTGGAGAATTATTGGACTCTTGTCTGAAGTATTTTCATGGAAGTAAAAATGATGATGAAATTATATGAATCACAATGAAATTCAGGATCACCGTTTTGGATTTATGATAAAAATGCATTCTGTTTATGTGGATAAATCTTAGCAGCTAAAGCAACAAACCATCCAGAGATTTTGGTCCTGTCCCTGAACCAGGTAGGGAGGAAGGAAGGAGGGGAGCATGGGCTTTGGAGTCTTTGGGCAGCTGATGAAGCTCCTTTCCCTGAAGGGAAAATCCCCCCAGAGACCCCCAAAAGGAGGGAGGAGGGAGGGAGGCCCTGAGAGAAACACAAAAGAGACACACTCACAACACCAACACAATTGGCACTTGGGGCACTTTCGGAGGTTATGAAAAATCACTAGATAAATTAATAAAAGTGAAAGTGAAATCTCTCTGTTAAATATTATTGGAATGAGAATTATTTCAAATATTATACCAGATGACAAGAATGTTGGGCTGTTTGTAGGGGGAAAATAAACTTTAAACATCGTCCAGAAACAAATTATATAGCTGAATATTATTATCTCCATGAAAATATCCTATAAAAATATTTTTATTAGACAAAGAAATAAAAGGAGAAAAGGAAATGTAGGCAACATTGAAGGAATCTGGAAGAGAGAAGGAAAGAATCTGAGGCTTCAGGGCTGAATGGAGGCCCAATTTGTTCCTTATGACCCCAAATTCAGTTTTAAGGTTTGTGGGTGTTTTTGGACTCTCCCCCCCAAATCAGGAGCCTCCCCAGGAAGGAAGACGGAAGAGATCAGGGTTCCTCTTATTGGGGTTTTTACATCTCGGTTTAAGCATTGAATCATGATGACAAATTTTTAAGCTGCTTTTGTTACTCATTTCTTTCTTTATTGGATTGAAAAGCTGCTGGACTGGAAATGACTCTGAATGAATAAAGATGAAAAAAAAGCAGAAGATCCATAGAAAGGGGTCGACAGGTGAAAAAGCATCCACTAATTCTTTTTTTTTATTTTGGGTAAAATGAAACCCACATTTTTTTATCCCAAAGTGCCAAAAGCAGCATTTCTGGAGCAGAGGAAGAGAGGGAGGGGCTTCTGGGTGGGAAGAGGGAGGGAGACGGGAGGTTCCTGAATAGGATAAAAGTGAATCAGGGATAGAGAGAAATATATATGTAGATACAGGGAGTCCTCGACTTAGGACCACAATCGAGCCCAAGATTTCTGTTGCTAAGTGAGATGTTTGTTCAATAAATTTTGCCTCATGTTACGACCTTTCTTGCCACAGTCATGAAGTGAATCACTGCAGTTGTTAAATGAGTAACAGGGTTGTTAAGTGAATCCGGCTTCCCACAGACTTTAGTTTAGTTTAGTTTAGTTTAGTTTATTGGATTTATATACTGCCCTACTTCCCGGGCGGTGAACAGCCACAAAATAAAACACATAAATACAAAAATTTAAAAGCAGAATAAAACCGAATTAAACAATTTGGCCCAAGAACAGATTTAAAACACGCCAGTAATTTAAAACAGATTAAGATTTACATTAAAAAGAAAAAAGGGGGGAAAAGATTAGGCCAGGCCAGCTTGATGGAATAAAAAGGTCTTGAGAGCGCGACGGAAGGTGCGTAGATCCGGGATCCTCCGTATCTCCGGGGGGATCTCGTTCCAGATAGTAGGTGCCCCCACAGAAAAGGCCCTCCCCCTGGGGGCCGCCAGTCGACACTGTTTGGCCGACGACTTTGCTTATCGGAAGGTCGCAAAAGGGGATCAAGTGAACCTGGGACGGTGTGACTGTCACAAGTACGAGTCCGATGCCAAGCATCTGGATTTGGATCACGTGACCCTGGGGAGGCTGCAACGGTCGTAAGTGTGAAAAACAGTCATACATCATTTGTTTCCACTGCTGTTGTAACGTTCAACGGTCACTAAACGAACTGTTGTTAAGTGGAGGACTGCCAGTATTGAGCAGGAGAGAGAGAGAGAGACCTGGCTGGATTCCCCTCCCCCACCCCCACCCCAAAAAAACCTTATCTGGATGGATTTTCTTGTGGGGGGGGGGGAATGGATCAAAGGGATCCCAGATTCCAGGCAGGAGGAGAGTTTGGATCCTGGGAAGAAGATTTTGTCAATCTGAAAGTGCAGAATAAATCAATAAATGAGGAGCAAAACCTCCATCCGGGAGGATCCCAAGGAAAGGAAAGGAAAGGAAAGGAAAGGGGGGTCCTGGCATCCCCCTCCCAGGGAAGAGCCCCCCCCCAGAGTCACCTCTCCGGCCAATCAGGCGCTCCTCCCTCTTGGCCGCCTGGTAGCTGTACACCCCGTAGTTGTGCCGGCAGAAGGAATCCACAGCGGTCTTTTGGTACTGCAGGAGGCGCTCATCCCTGTTCCACCTGTCCACATCGGGCTGAGACAACGGAGTGACGGCCACGTATTTCCCGAGGTCGCTGTCGAAGCGGTCGATCTCCTGCCGGTCATAGATGCCCGTCTCCAGGTATCTCACCCGCTGCGTCCCGTTGAGGAAGCGGCACTCGGACTTCACCTGGAGCAGGAAATGGGCTGGGGGGGAGGAGGAAAGCCGTCAGGAGGGACTCCAGGGCCCATCGTTCCCAGCCGCTGGGAGAGGAGGGGGGATCTACTCGGGAGGGGGGAGTTGCGGGGGACCTTCCTTGGAGAGACTGGCGGAGGACGCCCCCTGGAGGAGGGAAGGGGAACTCTCTCAGTCCCAGAGAGGAAGGGAGGCTTCCTGGGGGGTCTGGAGGGGGGAGGGGAGGAAAAAGGGGGAGGGGTGGGAAAAGGCAGGCAGAAGCTCAACCGGTCCAGCGATCCCATTCAGTCTCTGCAGGGAAGGTTGGATCTCAAGGGGCAGGAAGGATGGGGGGAGGGGCTGGAGGGAAAGTAGCTTCCATCCCCCCCCACTCTCTTCCTTTGGGAGGGGATCTGGGGAGGGGCCACAATGAGGACATCTAGACCTACCCTCCTGGGGTCTCCCTGCCGTTCAAGCCCCACCTTCCCTTCCTCTCTCCTCCCTTTTCTCCTTCCCCCCAATCTTCAGCCCAGCTCCCTCCCTTTGGGGGGCTGTGGAGGATCACCCCTCTTTCCTCTCCCCCTCCCCAAAAAGACCCTGCAGTGCAGCCCCCCCGAAGAGCCTCTCAAAGGGAGGGTCTCCCGCCCCCTCCTCCTCCCTCCCTTCCCCCTCCCCTCCAGGGGGATTATGGGGGTTCTTGGTCTCCTCCCCCAATTCAGGGGCTCCCCAGAAGGGCCGGAAGCCCCCTCTTGCCTGACCTCCAAAGCCTCCAATCTGAGATTCAGGAGAAAAACGGAACTTTCTGAAGAAGCCCAAAGACTTTTGCTCAAATGCCTCTTTTCCCTTCTGGGGCTTCAGGGCTGAAAATGCCTCAGTTTCCCTCTTTCGCTTTCGCTTTTCCTCCCCTTCCTCTTTCAATGCAGCCCCCTCCCACCCAGGCACAGGAGAGGCTGCGACCCCCACCTGGCTACATGGGGGAAGGGTTAGGATTAGGGTCCCTCCCCGTCCTCCGGGGGGGGGGGTAATATGGGGAAGAAGAGGGAGGAGACCACTCAGAGATCGAGGCTGGTGGAGGCTCTGGGGATCCATCGGATTCCTTCCTCCCTCCGTGGGTCCTTCCCAGCCCCCTCCTCCCCCGCCCAGCCCCCTCCTTACCGGGGGTCTCCTCCCCCCCTTCGCTTCCGGGGATCCGGGCCAGCGCCCCCAGCAGCAGCATCAGGGGGACCCCAAGGAAAGCCATGGAGGCTCCCCACAAGCGCCCCCAAAGAGAGAGGGGAGAAAGACGTGGAGGCTCCCAGCCCCAGAGGAGGAATCGGAGGGTCTGGATTGGGGGTGGGAGGCGTTTTCCTCGAATTTCGGAATTGGGAGTGTCCAGAAAGAGCAGGAGGACCAATGGGAATTCTCCCTTCTGCAGCGTCATCGGTCTCCGGGCAGAGCCTCCCTCGACTTCGCCCGATGCAGGAGATAGTTCGGCGCAGAGAAGAAACTTAAGTCGGTTATTCAGGCCCCTTTTCACTCCTCAATAATATGCTGTGTTTTAAGTTCTGTTTTCAAGCCAATTGCAGCAAGAAATGAAAAGGGACCCTGAAAGATGGAGAAAAGATTCCTAGTGGGGATAATCAGTTGCAGTTTCCTGTCCTGCCCCAAAACATCCCCAGAGCCCCCCTAAGACCCCCTCAAAGGGAGGGTCTCCCGCCCCCTTCACTAAAGGGAGAGTTTGGGGGAGTTAATTTCCGAGGAGCAACTCAGACCCCCAAATACCCTTCTCTCAAAGCCCCCCCTCCCCCCACCCTCCAGGTCCTGCTTGAGGAATTGGGGATTATGGGGTGGGGGAGGGGTTTCTTGGTCTTCTCCCCAAATTCTCCCCCGAAGAAGCTCCACTCTTGCTTGACCTTCAAAGCCTTTGAGATTCAGAAGAAAAAGTGAAACTTCTTTTTCTTATACTTTTGGTGGCATTTGTGGATTCAGGTCTGAAAGTGCCTCAGTTTCCCTCTTTCGCTTTCCCTCCCCTTCCTCTTTTAGCGGAAGAAACTTTGGGGGCTCCAAACTGATTCAGGCTTGGAAACTTCACCTCTCTTGCCCTCTACCCCTTTCCCAAAGTCTCTCCTGGGGTCTCAGCCCCCCTTTTCCCCTCTTCACCCCCCAGCATCCGTGGGTCCCTCCCAGCCCCCTCCTTACCCAGCATCTCCTTCCCCCCTTCGCTTCCAGGGATCCCTAACAGCGCCACCCACATCAACAGCTGGAGGAGCCCACATGGATGCTGCCCCACAACGACCCCCCCCCCAAGAATGGGGAGACCTAGACGTTTCCAGCCCCAGAAGCGGAACTGGTGGGTCTGGACTGGGTGGCAGATCAAAGAGTTTGGGGGGAGAAGGTTCGTTCTCTCGACTTGTGGGTCGCTTTCCGAAGGTTTCGTTCCCAGGCTGGGTCCCATCATCTTCAGTGGAGTGGAGGGGAAAGGGTTAAAAAGGAGCTTCCTTCTCTGAGTCAGCCTGGAGAGTAGCCGGAAGAAGCAGAACCAATCAGAATTCCCCCTTATGCAGTGTCATCGGTCTCTGGGCAGGGTCTCTCTTGATTTCCCCCACTGGAGGAGACAGTTCGAAGCAGAGACCAAAGTGGAGAACCCAGAATTACAGAGTTGGGAGGGGCCTCGGAGGTCTTCTAGTCCAACCCCCTGTTCGGGCAGGAGACCCTAGGCCAATCCGACCAAATGGGCAAGAACACAGAGTTGTAGTTGATTGGTTGGAGAGTGTGGGCTCCTGTATGAGGTAATCTGCACTGTGATTGAGTGCTGGGTGCAGAGTCAGTCTGGATGACCTCTGGAGAGGGCGAGGCTCAGTTGGAGGGCTGTCTAGGGGCATCTAGAGGTGATGGGGAGAAGGGAGGGGTCTTCCACTTAGGGCTGCCCCATTGAACTCCCCCCCTTTTTCCCAGAGACCAGATCTTCCCCTCCGTGGCAATGTCTTCTACACCAGGAACGGCTTCAGATGGATTCCTTGGAGGTCATCTAGTCCAACCTCTTGCTTAGGCCTACACCCTTTATACCATCGAGCAGGAGGCTCTATACCATTTGAATCTGAGCCCCAAAGAGGGAGGGAGGCATTGGGTGCCAAAATGGGGCAGGACCCTCCAGTTGTGAAGGAGAGAAATGGATGAAATGGCTGGGTGAATGTAGGAGAGTCTCGGATGCCCCCCAATGGCTCCCCACAAATGCTCAGGGTGGACCGTGCCTGCTGCCCTTCTGCTCCTCCAAAGAGGGCTTGAGGGGAAGCAGAGCAAGGGGGCCTCTGAGCAGAAAGGGGGGTCCTGCCCCTTCACCTCCCTGGATCTGCCCACCCTCCTCCTGAACCAGTTCTGGCTTCGGGCCCAAAGTAGCCTGGATGGTGGATCCAGAGGCAGCGGAGGGAGGAGCCTCCTGCGGGGGCAGCAAAGAGGAAGAGGAGGAAGAGGAAGGGAGGATTCCAGGGTTTTCTTACATCTGAAGTTTATTCTTTTATAGCAAAGCGAAGGGAAGGGAAGTGAGTGGGAGGAAGAATAATGTAGATGAAGCTGCTGTGGGTTCAAAGCCAGGAGAGTTGAGGGGTCTGGAGTGACAGGTCCACCTAGCATCCCTGGGGACAGTCTAGATGGTCTCCACCCCTCCCTCACAAGGAAGAGAGGCCCTGAAAGGAAGCTGGTGTGTATGTGTGTCTCAGCAGGAGAAGCTCCAGGCTGCCATTCTCCTCCTCCCCCCAAACTGCCACCTTCAGCCTCCATTTCTCACAGGTTGCAAACAGGACAAAGAGTCATCAGCTGTTAAAGAAAAAATATGCTTTTGCATCGGAGAGCAGGATTAATTCATGAGTGCTGTAGAAAAAGAGATGGGGGAGAAAATCAGAATATAAAGAGACACTTTTACTGTAAATAATATATTCTTCTTCCCTTTCATCCCCCACCCCCAAGGCAGACCCACACTGCAGGGGGGGTGGTTGACAGGCAGGGACACATAGAGAGAGAATCCGCCCATTTCAGGGAGGAAAAGGCTGGGATGCTTCATATGAAGAAAGAAGACGGGGCTACGATGGGGGTGGCAGCAAAGGGGGGAGCCTGGGCTCACTTGCCCAGAAATTGTGGGAATTCTCACAAGGAGAAGGGGGGTCAGGAAGAAGAGCCTGTCCAGGTTCCAACTGATGAACCCAAAGGAGTCTGTATGGGGTGCCAAGAAGGATCCTCTCGGACCGGAGGGTGGGGTGCAGTTCAGGGCAAAGTTTTGGAGGGAGTTCATTAAGTTGATAGTTTCATCTCAAGGACTCAGCTCCACCTCCCACCCGAGGACGAATGGAGGTAGAGAACGAGTTAATGCAATGATAGAACAATTCCTGAGATGCTATGTTCATTATCAGCAATTTAGCTGGGCAGATCTCCTGCCATTTGCTGAAGTGGCCTACAATACCGCAGTGCATAGTAACATGGGTGTCACCCAGGGGTGAAATGCAAAATTTGTTACTACTGGTTCTGTGGGCGTGGCTTGGTGGGGTATTAATGTGACTGTGTGGGCGTGGCCTAACAAAATGGGTGGGTTGCTTACAAAATGCGTGGGGGAATTTAAACCTGGGGTGCTCCCTCCCCAAGGGAGGAGTGAGAAGGAATGCCTCCCCTCCTTCCCTTCTCTTCCCTTCCCTTCTGCAATTTCCCAAAACTTGGAAAAATTCTGGCAAGATTTTAGCGTTTGTGTGTGCTTTTGTTTTTGATTGCAATACTTTTTCAGGTCTCTGTAAAGAAACGTTGCCCAAAATCCAAAAAACTGCTCTATCCACAACCAGGAGATATTGTTCAGGCAAGTTTTTTTTTTTTTTTTAAAGGAACAATTAAGGAATTTTAAAAGCCACCTATAACTCTTAGGAGAGGTTGAGATGAGGGGGAAGAGGAGAAACTCACCTGCAGGAGGTTGGATGGAAATTGCTGGAAGGAGAAAAAGACCCAATCAGAACCCTTCGTGGGCTGGAGGACTCAGCGGGACCCCCTCCCCATTGATAGCCCATAATAGGTTGCAGGATCTTCACTTATAGCCCCTCGAACAAGAGAAGCTGCCATAAATATTCCTCCAGGGGCCCCTCCTGGCCACCTGCTAAGCTTGAGGAGAGGCCTCCCCTAGAGGGTCCCCTCCCCACAACCTCCCCTCCAGCCCCCCAGACTCACCTTTCTTGCTCTTCAGGTAGGAGAAGAGCCCCACAGCCAGGAAGGCCACTCCTATCACGGCCCCCATGATCCCCGTCCAGAGTTTGCTCCTGGCAGAGCTGGAGGAACGGGGCTCTGGGGAAGGAGAAGGAGCCTCACCTGAGCAGGAGGATCAGGCCCACCTTCCCCCAGGAGGCTCCATTCCGTCTCCCCCCACAGGGAGGGCAGGATGGGGTCCACAGACCAGGAGGGGAGGGAGGGGAGGGACTTACCCCACTGGACGGTGATGGGAGCCTCCAGGCTGGCATGCCCCACCTTGCAAGTGTAGACGTCCCCCCGTTGGGGCTGGGTCTCCAACATCACCTGGAGCTGGTAGGTCCAGTCTCCGTTCTGGAGCTCCTCCCCAAAGGCCACGCCCTCCTCCTCCAGCCGCCCGTTCTTCAGCCACTGGACCTCGATCTCCACGGGGTAAAAGCCGGTTGCGGTGCAGAGGAGGATGGTGTTGGGGGAAGAGGGCTCCATCTTGGTGGGGGAGATGGAGACGGTGGGCTTGGCTGGAGGGAAGGAGGAGAAGGAGGCACATGAGAGACACAACAGGAAAGAAACGACGCAGAAGACGGGAAGGACAGACGCAGCACGAGTCGGATGATTCTTGGATCTTGTTGAAAATGAAACCACACTTTTAATTAGATCTAATACCACAACATTTGTTTATTTGTTTGTTTAGTAAGCTTAATTATTTATTAAATTTATTTGCCAAAGTGGCCACAACTAATCCAAAGACTTACAGACTCTCTCCTAGCCGTGACTGCCCCCTGCTCTCCGGGAGTCCAAGAAAGAAAGAAAAAGAGAGAGGGGAGGGGAGGGGAGGGGCAGAGGCAGAGGGAGGGGAGACAAGAGGAGAGAAAAGCTGATCTTTGTCCCAATTTTCTTCGGTGTTTCAATCACTTTTCAAAAAGTTTTATTTGGACAGAGAAAATTTCTCCTTCCACTTTCCCTTTTCTCCCTTTAGGATCCACAAGATGCAGAAATAAACAAAAACATCAGCAGAAGATTTCAGGGGGAAAAGTGCAAAGTGTGATGTGGCTGCAAAACCCCCCAATTTTAGGCAGCCTCAACAGAAAGAGGCATTTTGAAGGAAAGGGCAAAGGAGCCCAATGGGGGGCAGCCCTTTGCTCCCCATAACTGCCAGAATCCCCTGAAGGAAAAGTTTCTCCCCCATTGAAGATGAGAAACCCTGGATCCCCCCTTCAGAGCAGGAAGGGCAGAAGAGGTTTTGGGGGATCTCTTGATCTCTCAAGGATCCTTCCTGGGGGGGCTTTGGGGGGGATTCAGAGGGAGACCCACCCCAGACCAGGCTCTGCCTGCACCCAGCCGGCCTCCTTCCCAGCCGCAGGAACCGGCCATTCCTGGGGAAGGAGGTGGGGAGGGGTCTGGATGAGCCCCCCAAGAGAGTTGACAATAGATCCATCCCAGCCCAGAGTCCTTTGCTAACCTTTTTGTTTTCCTGTTGAGGGATTTTCTTATTAAGAGTAAATTCTATAATGCTTAAGAACAACCCATTTTTAAATGGTTATTTGTAATTCCAACCTGGGATCTGGTCAGGTTTCCATGCAGACAAATAGCAACATTTCAGGTGTGAGTTGTTTTCTTTTTTCAGGAAAATCCCATTTGCCTCTTGGGACATTAAAGGCCTTTGTGGAATTGCTAAAAGAAGGCAGTGGCTTTACAAACTGAAAATGGCTTTTTTTTTTAACAGAAATGCACATTTTGGATGAGAAAAAGACTTTTAGCAAGAAAATGGAAGGATCAGATTTTAAAGCTGCAATTTGGTATTTTTCCATTTTTATTTTTATAGCCCATCCCAAACCTCCTTATTTACAAGACTGCAAAAGTGAAGATTTTGGGGTTCCAATTTGGCCAGATGGGAGTTGCTGGAGATTTTAATTAGATCGGAAAAAGGTATTTTTTTTCCCTTTTAAATACCTCCCGAGGGACACAACTTTCTCCCTCGGCCCATCCAGGAATTCCATTTAATAGACCTTTTGATTCAAAACAGCAGGAGGAGAAAGCACATTTTAGCTGCCCCACATCATGTTATTCAATATTTATTTTTGATATCAAGCTTGATGCCTAATGTAGTAAAATAGGAGACAGATATAAATCAGAGTTTCTTGTAAAAATCAAATCCAGAAAGCAGCCACAGGCAGATTGATTCAGCAGGATTCATTAAGTTCTTTATATACATATATATAATTTTGGGGAGAGTTGAGGGAAGGTTGAGAGCCTCTCTTGGTGGCCAGAGAAAAGCTTTGGCCTCTCGGGGGAAGGAGACGCCTGGATTTCTCCGGAGAGAAAAGTCAGCTCAGAAGTCAAAGAAAAAGGAAGAGAAAATTCCCCCAAAGAGACTCAAGAAACATCCTGTGATTTCAGGTCTCCTAAACTGGAGGCTGACCAATAATTGGCTTAAAATACACGGAATTTAATGAATATTCCTGTTCTTTTAATAAAGAAGAGGAACCCCTGGAGAATTATTGGCCTCTTGTCTGAAGTATTTTCATGGAAGTAAAAATAATACTTTTGACGAAGAAGAAATTATACGAATCACAATGTAATTCAGGATCACCATTTTGGATTTATAATAAAAATGCATTCTATTTATGTGGATGAAGCTTGTGAGCAGCTAAAGGTTTTTCACAAAACATCCAGAGATTTTGGTCCTGTCCCTGAGCCAGAGGAAGGAAGGAAGGAAGGAAGGAGGGGAGGGAGGAAAAGAGGAGGGGAGGATGGGCTTTGGAGTCTTTGGGCAGCTGATGAAGCTCCTTTCCCTGAAGGGAAAATCCCCCCAGAGACCCCCAAAAGGAGGGAGGAGGGAGGGAGGCCCTGAGAGGCCCACAAAAGAGACACCTCACAACACCAACACAATTGGCACTTGGGGCACTTTCAGAGGTTATGAAAAAATCACTAGAGAAATGAATAAAAGTGAAAGTGAAATCTCTATGTTAAATATTATTGGAAGGAGAATTATTTCAAGTACTGTGCCAGATGACAAGAATGTTGGCCTGTTTGTAGGGGAAAAATAAACTTTAAATTTCATCCAGAAACAAATTAAACAGGTGAATATTATTATCTCCACGAAAATGTTTTGGAAATGGAAATGTTTTAAATTATGGGCCAAATCTTATTTAATTATTTTAAACTTATTTTAACTTTTGTGCCCAAATGTTTTATTTTTGGCTGTTCATCGCCCTGAGTCCGAAAGGAGAAGGGCGGTATAGAAATTTGAATAATAAATAAATAAATAAATCTCCTCTTTGGTAGGAAAAACATTTCCAAATGCATCTTATGTGGCAGCTGAAAATCCTCCCAGGTTTCGCAGGGAAGAATTTAGGAGTGAAAGTGAGTTTTCCCTCCAGACTGAATATGTGGAGAGCAAAATCTCTTTTGGTTCCCCTAAAATATTGAATAATCTCCAGAAGGAGCAAATGCTCCAAGAGGCTTTTCTCTCTTAGGATCTGGAGGTTTTCCTCTTATGGAAGAAAGATCTTATTGGATTCTATGGTGAGATGTTATTTTTGGAGAATCTCTGGAGTTGCAATGGGAACATTAAACTTAACCAGTTCTTAAGTTATGATGCTTTCAAGACTTCTCTGATTCGAATGAAAGGAATATAATTTCCCTGGAAAGGCCGAATGGCAACAAGGGCAGCTAAAATCCTTGATTGGCCTCTGAAACCCCATCAGTGGATAGAAATATAGAAGATTTTTATTACATAAAGAAATAAAAGGAGAAAAGGAAATGTAGGCAACATTGAAGGAATCTGGAAGAGAGAATGAAAGAATCTGAGGCTTCAGGGCTGAATGGAGGCCCAATTTCTTTCCTATGACCCCAAATTCAGTTTTAAGGTTTGTGGGTATTTTTGGACTCTCTCCCCCCAAATCAGGAGCCTCCCCAGGAAGGAAGACGGAAGCGATCAGGATTCCTGTTATTGGGGTTTTTACATCTCGGTTTAAGCATTGAATCATGATTACAAATTCTAGGCTGCTTCCGTTACTCATTTGTTTCTTTATTGGATTGAAAAGCTGCAGGACTGGAAATGACTCTGAATGAAGAAAGACCAAAAAAAAAGAAGGAAATGAAAAAGGTAGAAAAAGAAGCAGAAGATCCATATTAAGGAGACAAGCAGGATTGAGCAGGAGAGAGAGAGAGAGACCCCCCCGCAAAAAAACCCTATTTGGATGGATTTTCTTGGGGGGGGGGAAATGGATCGAAGGGATCCCAGATTCCAGACAGGAGGAGAGTGTCAGCCTCAGCTTTGCCTGCTTCAGCTGCCATAAGAAATGGGGGAGGGATTAGTTATGGGGGCGAAGGGAGGGGGGAAGATGCAGGAGGTGTTTTTTTTCTCATTGTAGGACGTGTCTTCCAAAGAATCGAAAGTGGATCTTCAAAGGGAATGGCTGACCAACTGCCCTACATTCCTGATGAATGACGCTGCCAGACGTGATGCCACCTGACCTTTGGGAGACCCTTGGATTGGCTGATGACCAATGGACACGGGGGGGGGGAGAAGCTTAGTAGATGCTATTTCGCGCGTTTTGCTCACTTCCAGCTTTACCTGGGTTGCGATCATTTCATATTCAGTAAAAGTACTAATCTCTTCAAAATGTTTGAGTTTGGGTTTTCCTTTCCTGGATATTGAAGGAAGCATACCTGACATTAAGCTGGAAGTCACATCCAGTCATCCCGGACAAAAACCGAGGGGACTGTAAATCCAAAATATGTCAGATCGAGGGAGTGATGGAGAAGAGCAAATGGGGGCAGCGAGTTCAATGGCAGCCGCCCTCCAAGCGTAGAAAGAGACTGCAGAATGGTTGGAAAGACTCCGTTTGGAGCCGGAGGAAGCTAGATGGTCGAAAGGAGTGGGGAGACTGCCGGACTGGGGGGAGGACCCCCGGGGAGTGATGACTTCCAGACCCCGTAAAAAGGAGGCAGTGTGGATGCAAGAGCAAAAGGAACGTCTCATGATAGAACAAGCCTTGCAGCTTTTCCGTGATGTAGAAGAAAGCAGAAAAAACCGTGAGTCTTTTGGAATTCCTGTGGAGAAGGGGGGAGCAGGCCCCAGGGGGGAGCCAGAAGAGACGGCCTGCGGGAGAGAGGAAGAGTTTGAGGAGGAAACATCCCAGGCTTCGGCAGCTCGAGGGAGAGATGCAGCCGGCCAGAGAACCCCAGCCTTGCAGGCCCCCCCCCCCCCCGTAGACGTAAAAAACCAAAAATCCCCCCCCTTCCTGGGAAGTTTGATGGAAATCCTAAAGCCTTGGGACTTTTCCTGACCCAAGTGTGGAACCACATGCAGGATTGGGGGGAGGACTACGAAACAGAGGTGGCTAAAGTTAGAAGCGTCATGAATGCCCTAGAGGGAGTAGCTGCTGAGTGGATGGTGGTTCTCCACAATAACAACTCCCTCTTGCTGAGAAATTACAACCAGTTCATGAGGGCCCTTAGGAGGCGTTTTGAAAACCATTTAGCTGAACGAAAGGCGAGACTCAGAATGAAGAGCATTCAGCAGGGCCGGAGGCCGGTAGCAGAGTATATCCAAGAGTTTCGTGAACTGGCACCCTATATGACAGGCTGGTCAGAAATGGCTCTTTTAGAGAGTTTCAAGGATGGGCTGAATGAAGAGATATATCGAGACTGCAGAAGCATGGGGGTCCCCGATGATTTGGATAGATGGTACGTAGTAGCTGAGGATGTAGAGATCGAGCTGAGATGGAGCGAACTCCGAGGAAGGCGGATGGGGGACCAGCCATCCTCTTTCCACCGTAAGGGGGCACCCAAGATGACTGGCGGGAAGACCGAATTCAAACCCAAGTCAAAGCCCTTCACCTGTTTCAAATGTGGGAAGGAGGGTCACCGGGCGGCCGAATGTTTCTCCAAGCCACCGCCAAAAGCTGCCGGGGCCGGCCAAAAGAAAAGCGACACAATACCTGCCAAAACCCGCGGCACCGCCCTGAAAGGAGAAGTCGTTGAGTTCACTCCCCGAAACCAGGGTGAGTTGGGAACTCCGACCAACGATGACGACAGCGAGACGGACTCCGACTCCGACACCGACGATCGGGTGAGTCACACAGAAGAACCCTTACTCATCCCCGTAGAAATAAGAGTGCCCTCCACAGGGGCTCACGCGCAATTGTTAGCCCTGTTGGACTCGGGGTGCACTAGGTGCATAATTAGCCCCAAAGTAGTGGAGGAAATGGGACTGAGACTAAAAACTTTAAAAAGACCCATTGCATTTTGCCAATTAGACGGGTCGATTGCAGGAGGGGGCCCAGCTAGCTTTATGACTGAACCCCTTGAATTGCAGTTGGGGAACCATGTAGAGAATCTCAGATTTATTGTAGACCCTGGTATGGAAAGACCCCTCATTCTAGGACTGCCCTGGCTTCGCAAATGGAACCCACAAGTAAATTGGAAAACGGGGGTCCTACGCATCCGCACGGCAGAACCAACTCCGGGAAAGGAAGGCCCCCCCCTGAGGGACGACATAAAACCAGAAAGGGCGGCAGTAGCCATTAACTATATTGAGGGAGAAGAGAAAATTCCAAAGGAATATTGGGACCTCAAGGAAGTGTTTAGCGAAAAAGCATCGGATGCTCTGCCTCCCCACAGGGCCACTGACTGCACCATTGAAATACTCCCAGGGGTGAAGCTTCCCAAACCAAAAATTTACCCCATGACACCTCGAGAATTGGGGGAATTGCGAAATTTTATTGACAAAAACTTAGAACGGGGATTCATCGAATGAGCCAAACCCAAGGTGGCAGCGCCAGTAATGTTCCGCGAAAAGAAAGATGGATCCTTCAGATTAGTAGTTGATTATAGAAACATGAACGCCATTTGCGTAGAAAATGTCTATCCCCTCCCACTCATGAAGGACATGTTAGCCCATTTAGGGAAGGGAAATTTTTTTACCAAACTTGATTTAAGAGAGGCATACTACAGAGTGAGAATAAAAGAGGGAGATGATGGAAGACAGCATTTAATTGCCCACTGGGATGTTTCCAGTTTAGAGTACTCCCTTTTGGACTACAGGGAGCCCCGGCTGTATTCATGCAGTTGATCAATGAAGTGTTGCATGAGCACCTATATAAGGGGGTGTTGGTCTATTTGGACGATATTCTAATTTATTCTGACAACATGGCCGACCATGTAAGATTGGTTCGAGCGGTCTTGAATAAACTCAGAGCAGCTGAACTCTATGCCAAACTTTCTAAATGTGAATTCCACCAAGACAAAATCGACTATCTTGGATATCGTATATCGCATGAGGGAATAGAGATGGACCCGGAAAAGGTCCGGGCAGTGATAGAATGGGCCGCACCACGCACCCGTAAACAGTTACAGAGTTTCTTAGGGTTCGCAAACTTTTATAGACAATTTATCCCCTCTTTCGCGAAAATCACGCTGCCAATTACAGACTTGCTAAAAACCAAAGGGGAAGTAAAACCCAAACCCTCGAAACCACTAGAATGGACTATGGACTGTCAAGCTGCTTTCAAAAAACTGAAACGACTGTTTGCCGCTGAACCTGTGCTCAAACACCCCGACATAGAACAACCTTTTGTAGTACAAGCTGATGCTAGCGATGTCGCTGTAGGAGCAATACTCTTGCAAAAGAATGAGAACGGGATATTACAACCCTGTGCTTACACGTCCCGTAAACTATCAGACACGGAAAGGAGATGGGCCATATGGGAGAAAGAAGCGTTTGCAGTTAGATGGGCGCTGTTAACATGGAGACAATTTTTAGAAGGGGCGAAACACCCTTTCGAAGCGTGGACTGATCATAAGAATCTAGAAGCATTAAAAACACCACGCAAACTATCACCCAAACAGGCGCGCTGGGCCCAACATTTCAAGCGTTTCAATTTCACTTTACGTTACCTTCCTGGGGAAAAAAATTTCATGGCGGACGCACTTTCCAGATTGCCACAGTACAACAGCATAAAGAAGGAAGTGGTTCAACCAATGATCCCCTTAACGCAATTGGCAACACCTGTCACTACCAGAGCGCAGAGTAAAACCGAACCAGAACTCTCGGGGGATTTACTCGAAAAATTACGAGAAGCGCTAAAAACTGACGAGTGGTTTAAGACCCACTCGAATGAATGCACACTTCGCGACGGACTAGCTTGAGTTGGATCGAAATTGTATGTTCCAACCACATTAAGACCAACCGTATTGAAATATGCTCATGATGCCAAGGCCGCAGGACACTTTGCGTTTGTCAAGACTTTACATCTTGTTAAGAGACAATTTTGGTGGCCTGCACTTAAAAAGGACATAGAGGCATATGTGGCTAGCTGTCCAGTATGTGCTTCGGCTAAAAGACCTCTAGGAAAACCCCCTGGATTGCTGCAAAGTGTGGCTAGACCGAACGCCCCATGGAAGGAAATATCTATGGATTTTATTGTGGACTTACCAGAGAGTAAAAGCTGCACTGTCATTTGGGTAGTAACTGATTTGTTTTCCAAACAAGTACATTTCATCCCTTGCTCAAAGATCCCTTCAGCAAAAACCCTCGTAAAACTGTTTATTCGGCAGATTTACCGACTACATGGATCTCCGAAAAGAATAATTTCTGACAGGGGTGTGCAATTTACTTCCAGTTTCTGGAGGGAGTTTTTGAAACTGATAGGCTCCGCACAGGGGTTGAGTTCCAGTCACCACCCTCAGACAAATGGGGCCTGTGAAAGAACCAATGGGATGCTCGAACAATACCTTAGGTGTTACGTAAATTACCAGCAAGACAATTGGGTACACTTGTTGCCATTTGCAGAAGTGGCATATAACAATTCTGTACACAGTAGCACCGGATTCACCCCTTTTAAGGTCGCATCTGGCCAGGATTTTGTACCCATTCCCGAGCTACCACAAGATGATCCCCAAAATCCCTCCTTGATGGATTGGATTGAACAATTAAAGAGCACCTGGGCAGTGACTCGGAAGACATTAGATGAGGCACACCGGGCTCATAAGGCCCAAGCCGATAAGAAAAGGTCCCCAGCTCACATTTATAAAGTGGGGGACAAAGTCTATTTGTCTACCAAATACTTACAAACCACCCAGAAGTCCAAAAAGCTGGGGCCTAAGTATGTAGGACCATTCCGTGTGATTAGACTGATAAATCCAGTAACAGTTGAATTGGAATTGCCAAAAACCCTGAGACGAATACATCCTGTATTTCATGTTAGTTTATTGAAACCTGAACACTCATCTCCCCTAAGGGCTGATCAAAGCACCCCTCCAATTCCCATTCTCATAGAGGGGGAGCAACATTTTGAGGTTAGGGAAATTTTGGACTCGAGAAAACACCATGGTAAAGTCCAATATCTGATTGCCTGGAAACATTTTCCTTTATCTCAGGCTGAATGGGTGAATAAACGGGATGTCCGAGCTCCCAAGAAAGTACAACAATTCTATACCAAATACCCAGATAAACCATAATTATTGTATATATTCTGTTTCTCTCTCTCTTCTTTCCTTTTACTTAGGAATAACGTCTCTTCTGCAAGGGGGGCCGAATGTCAGCCTCAGCTTACCTGCTTCAGCTGCCATAAGAAACGGGGAGGGATTAGTTATGGAGCAAAGGGGGGGAAGGGAGCAGGAGGTGGTTTTGTCTTTGTAGGATGGGACTTCGTGAGAAACGAAACTGAATCTTCAAAAGGGGACGGCTGACCAACTGCCCTACATTCCTGATGAATGACGCTGCCAGACGTGTTGCCACCTGACCTTTGGAAGACCTTTGGATTGGCTGATGATTTATGAACACGAGGGGGGGGAGAAGCTTAGTAGATGCATTTCGCGCATTTTGCTCACTTCCAGCTTTACTGGGTTGCTATTCATTTCATATTCAGTAAAAGTACTAAATTCTTCAAAATGCTTGAGTTTGGGTTTTCCTTTCCTGGATACTGAAGGAAGCATACCTGACATAATGTACAATAATTTCTCTGGAAAGGCTGAATGGCAACAAGGGCAGCTAAAATCCTTGATTTGCGCAATGCTTTTGGCCTCTGAAACCCCATCAGTCAATAAAAGAAATATAGAAGATTTTTATTAGACAAAGAAATAAAATGAGAAAAAGAAATGTAGGCAATTTTGAAGGAATCTGGAAGGGAGAATGAAAGAATCTGAGGCTTCAGGGCTGAATGGAGGCCCAATTTATTCCTTCTGACCCCAAATTCAGTTTTAAGGTTTGTGGGTGTTTTTGGATTCTCTCCCCCCAAATCAGGAGCCTCCCCAGGAAGGACGACGGAAGAGATCAGGATTCCTATCATTGGGGTTTTTAGATCTCGGTTTAAGCTTTGAATCATGATTACAAATTCTAGGCTGCTTCCGTTACTCATTTCTTTCTTTATTGGATTGAAAAGCTGCTGGACTGGAAATGACTGGAAAAGCAGAAGATCCATAGAAAGGGGTCGACAAGTGAAAAAGTGTCCACTAATTCTTTTTTTTTTATGTTGGGTAAAAAATAAGGTTTTATCCCAAAGTGCCAAAAGCAGCATTTCTGGAGCAGAGGAAGAGAGGGAGGGGCTTCTGGGTGGGAAGAGGGAGGGAGACGGGAAGTTCCTGAATAGGGTAGAAATGAATCAGGGATAGAGAGAAATATATATGTAAATACAGGGAGTCCTCGACTTAGGACCACAATTGAGCTCAAGATTTCTGTTGCTAAGTGAGACGTTTGTTCAATGAATGTTGCCCCATGTTACGACCTTTCTTGCCCCAGTCATTAAGTGAATCACTGCAGTTGTTAAATGAGTAGCAGGGTAGTTAAGTGAATCCGGCTTCTCGACGGACTTTGCATATCGGAGGGTCGCAAAAGGGGATGACGTGACTCCAGGACGCTGTGACCGTCACAAGTACGAGTCCCTTGCCAAGCATCTGGACTTGGATCACGTGACCCTGGGGAGGCTGCAACGGTCGTAAGTGTGAAAAAGGGTCATAAGTCATTTGTTTTCACTGCTGTTGTAACTTTCAACTAAACAAACTGTTGTTAAGTGGAGGACTGCCTGCACTGAGCAGGAGAGAGAGAGAGACCTTGCTGGATTCCCCTCCCACCGAAAAAAAATCATATTTGGATGGATTTTCTGGGGGTGGATGGGAAATGGATCGAAGAGATTCCAGATTCCAGGCAGGAGGAGAGTTTGGAGCCTGGGAAGAAGATTTTGTCCATCTGAGAGTGCAGAATAAATAAATAAATAAATGAGGAGCAAAACCTCCATCAGGGAGGATCCCAAGGAATGAAATGAAATGAAGGGGGGGGGTCCTGGCGTCCCCCTCCCAGGGAAGAGCCCCCCTCCCTCCCTCCCCCCCAGACTCACCTCTCCGGCCAATCGTGCGCTCCTCCCTCTTGGCCGCCTGGTAGCTGTACACCCAGTAGTTGTGTCGGCAGAAGCGATCCACGGAGGCCTTCTTGTACTGCAGGATGCGCTCATCCCTGTTCCAGGCGTCCGCTTCCACCTTCCCCAACTCCGTGACGGCCACGAACTGCCCGAGGTCGCTGTCGAAGTAAAGGATCTCCTGCCGGTCGTAGATGTCCCAGTCCAGGAACCGCACCCGCTGCGTCCCGTTGAGGAAGCGGCACTCGGACTTCGTCTGGTATAAGAAATGGGCTGTGAAGGGGAGGAGGAGGAGGGGAAGGAAGGCTGTCAGGAGGGACTCCAGGGCCCATCGCTCCCAGCCACTAGTAGAAGAGGAGGGGGCGGGGCGGGGGACCTTCCGAGAGAGACTGGGGGAAGACGCCCCCTGGGGGAGGGAAAGGGAACTCTCTCAGTCCCAGAGAGGAAGGGAGGCTTCCTGGGGGGGTCTGGAGGGGGGGGGAAGAAAGGGGGGAGGGGAGGGACCTCCTCCAGCCTCCCAGGGAGGAAAAAGGCAGGCAGAAGCTCAACTGGTTGGGCAGATCTCCTCTCTGCAGGGAAGGTTGGATCTCAAGGGACAGGAATTGGGGGTGGGGAGGGCCGGAGGGAAAGTAACGTCCATCTCCCCCATTCTCTCTTCCTTTGGGAGGGGATCTGGGGAGGGGGCACAATGAGGACATCTAGACCGACTCTCCCAGGGTTCCCCCCTTTCTTCTTCCCTGATATCTTCAGCCCAGCTCCCTCCCTTTCAGGGACTCCTGATTCCTCCCCCCCTCCCCAAAAACAGCCTCTCAAAGGGAGGGTCTCCTGCCCTCTCCTTCTCCCTTACTTCCCCGTCCCCTCCAGGGAGATTATGGGAGTTCCTGGCCTCCACCCCAAATTCAGGGGCTCCCCAGGAAGGGCCCGAAGCCCCCCTCTTGCCTGACCTTCACAGCCTCAAAGTTGAGATTGAGGAGAAAAAGTGAAGTTTCTGAAGAAGGAAAAAGACTTTTGCTCAAATGCCTTTTTTCCCTTCTGGGGATTCAGGGCTGAAAATGCCTCAGTTTCCCCCTTTCGCTTTTCCTCCCTTCCTCTTTTCCTGCAGCCCCCTCCCACCCAGGCACAGGAGAGGCTGCCACCCCCACCTGGCTACATGGGGGAAGGGTTAGGGTTAGGGTCCCTCTCCGTCCTCCTGGGGGGGGGGCTGTGGGGAGGAAGGGGGAGGAGACCACGCAGAGATCGAGGCTGCTGGAGGCTTCCTTCCCCCTTCCCAGCCCCCTCCTCCCCCGCCCAGCCCCCTCCTTACCGGGGGTCTCCTCCCCCCCTTCGCTCCCGGGGATCCGGGCCAGCGCCCCCAGCAGCAGCATCAGGGGGAGCCCAGCCAAAGCCATGGAGGCTCCCCACAAGCGCCCCAAAGGGAGGAGAAAGACTCTCCCAGCCCCAGAGGAGGAATCGGAGGGTCTGGAGGGGGGGAGGAGGTTCCCTCGGACTTCGGAAGAGGGAATGTCTTCAAAGAGCAGGAGGACCAATGGGAATCCTCCCTTCTGCAGCGTCATCGGTCTCCGGGCAGAGCCTCCCTCGACTTCGTCCGATGCAGGAGATAGTTCGGCGCAGAGAGAGAAGCGGAGAAAGTGGGGGAGGGGATCCCTTCAGTCTTGGGGGGCTGCAATCTGGGGGGTCTTTCATGCCAGCTTCGGGGGAGAATGTCCTCTGCCTTTTGCCCCCCCCCCCCAATTCTCCTCCACTCTCCCTTTCTCTGGGCGCCTGGACTGGAGGGGCGGACTAGATACCCTCTGAGTTCCCACAGTGCCCAGAAGGAGCCTAAACTGGAGCTGCCGAGAGTCCAGGAGGGCAAAGTGGATGCAGAGCTCGAGGGGTCCTTCGGGGCTCAGAATGGGAGGAGGGACCCCCAGCAGCTGCGCTGGATGACAAGGGGGGAGGGGCAGCCCCACAGCCAGCCAGGACTTGGGGGTCACACGCTCCCCCCAATCCGAAGGGAAGCCAGGAAAACCCTCAGCTGACAGTCCAGGCAGGATCTGCAGGGATCCCTCCTAATCCAGCTGGATCCTCCCCCTTCACGGGGGAATCTCCGTAGGGATCTCTTGGCTTTAATAATAATAATAATAATAATTTTATTTCTATACCGCCCTCCTCCCGAAGGACTCAGGGCGGTGTACAGCCTATTTAAAACACAAAAAACACAACAACAATTTAAAATTTAAAATCATTAAATAATTAGGCTCCAATTAAAATCCCAGAAATTTAAAATACCCCAATTTAAAACGTTATGTTAATAGCCCGGCCTGGCGGAACAACAGGGTCTTCAGTGCGCAGCGAAACACCCGGAGGTCGGAAATCTTTCGTATTTCGGGGGGCAGTTCATTCCACAGGGCTGGGACTCCCACAGAGAAGGCCCTCCCCCTGGGCGTCGCCAGCCGACATAACTTGGCTGATGGCACCCGGAGGAGACCCTCTCTGTGGGAGCGGACTGGTCGGTGGGAGGCTACTGGTGGCAGAAGTCGGTCTCGGAGGTACCCGGGTCCTATGCCATGGAGCGCTTTAAAGGTGGTAACCAACACCTTGAATCGCACCCGGAAGACCACTGGGAGCCAGTGCAGCTCGCGCAGGAGGGGTGTCACGTGGGCGCAACGGGTTGCACCCATAACCACCCGCGCGGCCGCATTCTGGACCAGTTGGAGCCTCCGAGTACTCTTCAAGGGGAGCCCCATGTAGAGAGCATTACAATAGTCCAACCGGGAGGTGACAAGGGCGTGAGTGACCGTGCGCAAGGCGTCCCGATCCAGAAAGGGCTGCAACTGGCGAATCAGGCGAACCTGATAAAAGGCCCCCCTGGCCACGGCCGTCATGTGCTCTTCTAAAGACAGCCGTGTGTCCAGGAGGACACCCAGATTGCGAGCCCTCTCTGTGGGGGGCAAAGATTCACCCCCAATAGTCAGCGATGACACCAGCTGACTATATCGGGGCGCCGGAAGCCACAGCCATTCGGTCTTGGAGGGGTTGAGTCTGAGCCTGTTCCTCCCCATCCAGGCCCGCACGGCCTCCAGGCAGCGGGACATCACATCAAGGGCATCGTTGGGGTGGTCTGGGATGGAGATGTACAGCTGAGTATCATCAGCTTCACAAGAGAAAAGGGCGATTTCCTTCCTTGAAACACGTGTCTCCCTTGCTGAGAACGTCTGGACGGACCGGCTCCTTCAGGTTTCCCGCCCCTGAACCCCGATTGTGTAGGAATCTCCCTCTTCCTTTCTTTCTGTGGGTCGGGATCCCCCTTTTCCTTGTAAAGCAGCCCCCATGAAGGTCTATACTGCAGGGGTGGTTGATGGGCAGGGGCCGGAGGGAGGGAGGCTCCGCCCCTTTCAGGGAGGAGAAGGCTGGGCGGGGCCAGATGATGCCTCCCCATCTCCTCCCCTGGGACTTCCAAGAGGGGGGGCTGAGTTCAGCTGTGGGGCTGCAAAGGGGGCTCCTCCCTCCCTGGAGAGGATCTGTATTAAGCAAGAAGATGGGGCGGCCATGGGGGAGGCAGCAAAGGGGGGAGCCAGAAATGTCAGAAGGAAAAGGGGGGGACAGGAAGGGCAATTTAGAGCCTGCAGTGCTCCCTCCCCCTCCCCCCCCTTCCCTCCTGCAGCCTCCCAGAACCTGGAGGAAGTTTTCGTGCTTTGTGTGTGTCTGTTTTGGTGTTTGAGGGCACCTCATGGTGGAGTTTTGCGTAAGGAAAATCTGGCTGAAATTTCAAGGCTTTCCTTCGTCTGGAGCACGGAGGCCCTGCAGGGAGAGTTTGAGGGCGGTTCGATCTGTTTAGAAACCATTTTTTTTGTAAGGAAAATGGAAGAATTAAAGGGTTTTTAAACACTGGGGGTGGGGGGGAGGGGTTCAGGTGAGGGAGGAAGAGGAGAAACTCACCTGCAGGAGGTCGGATGGGAGTTGCTGGAAGGAGAAAAAAGAGCCAATCAGGAGCCTTCATTGGGCTGGGGGAGTCAGAGGAGCCCCCTCCCCATCGATAGACCCCATGACGTTTCCTGATGGGAGGAAGCTCTCCAAATAGATTTCCCCCCACTGCTTCCTACCTATCCAGATAGGCTGGATCCCTCCGTCATGTGAAGAAGGGATCATCCAGATCACACTCAGCCCTTCAAGATCAGACTTTGCCCTGCAGGTGTTAGAGAGCGGCTCCCCTCCAGAGGTTGTGGCTGCTCCATCCCTGGAGGCTTTGAGGGAGAAACTGGGCGGCCCTTTGACCAGAGGGGCATAAGCTCTCCTGCTTGAACAGGGGGTTGGACTGGATGACCTCCAGGGTCCCTCCCAACTCTGTTATTCTGGATCCCGTGTGTTGCATTTCCAGGTGTCAGAAAAATCCCCCAATACATTTCTCCACCCTGACCTCGACCTACCTAGGCAGGGTGGATCTCCCAGGGGTCAGACTTCCTGGCCCAACAAGACCTTCCTCCACCAGAGGACCCCCTTCCTCTCCAGCCCCAGACTCCCCTTTCCTGCCCTTCAGGGTGAGGGTCAGGCATTGACCAAATCCCCCTCAGTCAATTGCGGAAGGCAGCTCTGCTTGCAACTGCTGAAATCCCGCCAGGAGGAGACCTTTGGCGCCATCAAACTCCCACCTCCGCCTCTCCCGGGTCCTCGGAAGGGCTCGATGGGCGGACAAAAGGGCCAAATCCAGGCTGAACAGCTGAACATCCCCCGGCCCCTCCGAGAACCATCTCCTCCAAAGGACCCCTCGGAGGCTCCTCTGCCTGGAGACGGATGACGCTCCCAAAGCTCCATTTTTCATTGGGTGAGTCCGATGTTTGACTTTCTGGAAGTCAGAAATAGAATTCCGCAGCGCTGCCGCTCCCTCGTCTTGCTTTCTCCTCCCCCCTCTCCCTCCCCCTCTCCCTCCCCACTCCCTCCCACCCCCAGTTTTCCATTCTTCTCTGCATGGGCAGCCTTTCCTCCCTCCTGACGAAAGACTGGGGGTCGGGCTTCCCTAACCCTAACCCTAACCCTGCACCTGAGACCGGCAGGAAAGGGGGATGGCTCTGGGGGAGGAGCGTAAAGAGGGGCTTGGAGACCCCCAATTTCCTCCCTTGGGCCCTAAGCCTCGGGAAGGTGGGAAAGACTAAAAGGCTACTGTATTTAGAGGTGGGGGCAAGGACCAAGGAAGGTGAGACCCCCCACTCATTTTAACCTTGTCCCCTCTCTCTGGACAAGGGGAATTGGGTTCCCATGAGGTCTTCCAAACGGCAGGAACTGAGAAAGGGGGGAGGGGGAGGAGAGATCCAGGGAGATCAGGCAAGGCTGAAAGAGGAACGGGAAATGAATCTTTTGAGGGAGGGGAGTTCGAGGAGGGCCTGAAGCTTCTCCCTCCTTGTCTTGGAGCAGTTTCAGCCTATACAGCAGCCCAGAGGCTTCCTGGTGGTCTCCCATCCTCAGGCTAACCAGGCCGATCTCTCTCAGCTGGGTGAGGGCATCGGAGGCTGGGCAGCTGCCAGCTGTTGAGGGCTGAGGATCAAATACCAGCTAATGGTTGGTGATGCCAGATCAGACCAGGGCTCAGAGCCCCCACCCTCTCCCAGCTGCAGCAGGCAGACATCCCACAGGGCGCCTATCCTGAGGTGGCCTGGATCCTCTCCTGGGATGGGGGGAAGGGCTGGAGGGGTCAAACTCCCCCCTGGCCCAGCACCAGCCTCAGCCGGCCAGAACTGGGTCCCCTCCTGCAGCTGAAGGAGGCGGCAGAGTCCGAACCTGCCCCACAATTGTGTGTTTGGACACAGCCAGTCACACAAAATTGGCCCCAGATCCAGAGAGTGTCGAGTCCTGCCGGAGCTCGCCATCGATGGGGGGTGTGGGAGACGAAGGAGTGGAGATAAGCAGCCGCAGCGAACACACAAACAGTTCCTGGATAGCAGCATTCAGGGCGATGATTGATGACGTTGCCGGGCCTCTCCGATTCTGCTGTCCTCGCTGCTCGCAGCTGTTACTGTTAAGGGAGTGGGGGGTGCTTGATTGATAATCACCGGATGTATGTTTAAGGGGCTGAGTTTTTGTTAAATAGCGCTGTGGTGTGATTACACCCAGCGCTGACTTTGAACCAAAACACCGACTTGTACTTTACTTTTGACTGCAAGCTTATCATTGCCAAAGTAAACCCTGATTCTCTGTGTGTTACTGGTGATTATTTCCTATCGCAGTTCTGAACGAACGACAAGCCGAGAGAAAGTCAGCGCTTGGTTCCTTTTCGCAAGAGGTGAGGAGTCCCTGTGGCTTTGCAGCAAAGGGGGGTATGGCAGAAGGGACGGCCTTGGAAGAGCAGGAGTGTGGTGGAGATGTGGAGGGGGAGGAACCACTGATAGAGGAGGTGAAGGAGAGTGTGGAACAGTTGGCAGTGAAACCAAAAGTCAAGCAACCCAAGAGCGCCCCGCCCCGACCAGAGGAGGAGAGTTTTCCAGGACAACGGGCTCGGACGGGGGATTGGTGGCACAGCTCTGTTCTCCTCGGGCCACGGATGCCAACGCCCCCTCGCTTGGGAGCGTCTTTCCAGGGCTGGAGGGAAAGACGATGGACTGAGGAGGATGAAGGGGATTGGGGGTATCCTGCCTCATCCGGTCCCAGCACCATGGATACGCTACGTGAGCGTTTTGGGGAATCTGGATTTCGTGACGCCCCATCCTGGCAGCCCTGGGTTGCAGGGCTGGAGCCTCCAGGTTCTTCTTGGCAGGATACAGGGGTGACCGCTTCGGAGACCCAATTCCGGCTCACAAGTCCTAAATTGAGGATGGAGTGGACCTCTAGACGATCCATGGACCAACCCCCTCCAGAACAAGACCAAGGTGCCTCGTCGGGAGACCTTGGAGCCGGTCCTGAGCCCCAACCAACGCAATTGGCAGGGGGCTTACCTGTTGGGGGTCGCGGGGCAACGAGGGACCGACCTAGGCAGGACAGGAGAGCGACTGGAGCAGCGAGGACCCCAGGCCCCATGCCTTGGCCTCCGGGGGCCCCGCCGGGGCTGTGGGTCCCGCAGGCCGTTTGGGGACCACCTGCCCTGCAGACTTCCTTTGACGGAAACCCTGAACAAGTGGCTATTTTCTTAAGCCAGGTGATAAGCCATATGGACCAATATGGACAGTGGTATCCCTCCCAGTGGGCTATGGTGGTTGCTGTTACGGGGGTCCTGACGGGAGAAGCAGCTGAGTGGGTGGCAGGCCTCCATGCTAAACATGCAAGGGAACTCGTGGACCTGGGATGATTTCTGGAGGCTCTTCGTGCCGGATTTGAAGACGAAACAAGCGCCCAGGTTGCAGAGGGGGATTTGTTTGCGCTGGGGCGTACCAGCAGAGGAATATGTACAGGAGTTCCGAAAGATTGCGGCTCGGTTGGTGGGGTGGCCAGAACGTCTTCTGGTGCACCAATTCCATAAAGGACTAGACCGTGATTTACGGCAAGCCTGCGTGTACCGGGGCTTGCCCCCCAAGTTGAGTGTGTGGTACAAGGCAGCCATCGAATTGGACGTCGGTCTCCGAGAATTCCGTATACGGGGTGAAGGGGTTGCAAGTCAAGGAAAACGACCAGCAGAACGCACACAAACACCCAAGGAGACTAAACCGAATGCTGGCTCCGGCTTGGGGGAAAGGATCCAGCGGCCTGCGTTTCGTTGCTTCAGATGTAATCGCCTTGGTCATCGAGCAGCCGACTGTCCTCATCCCATGCCCTGCAACTTGGACCAAACCCCCCCTCCTAGAGCTGTGTTGAGAGGCAGAGGCCGACCAACATCCGAACGGTCCCAAATGACTCGAACATCCTGTATGGAGAGGGATCCCCTGGCTACAGATACTAAGAAAGTGGTGGCGGAAAAGTTCCCGATTGTGGCTGGGGATAGTGATGACGACGATGAGGACCCACATGACCCAATGGTGAGCGACCCCATCCGACCTTTTGTGGTACCAGTCGTACTCCGAAACCCATGGGCCACCACTGGACGCCGATATGAGGCATTGATTGATTCAGGGTGTACTCGTTGTTTAATTCGTAGGGCAATAGTTGACGAACTTGGGCTGCGGGTGGTGCGGTTGAGAACCCTTATTACCTTTGAACAAATGGATGGTTCATTGCTGGGAGGGGCACCAGTGACTCATATAACAGAAAAGGTGCTTCTCGATATTGGGGAGCACACCGAAACTATTCGGTTTATTATAGTGGAGAAAATGTTAGAACCAGTGATTTTAGGATTAGCATGGTTGGACAAGTGGGCTCCTACGATATGGTGGGAAGGGGGTTTTCGCAAACTTCGATTACCGTTGGGACCTCCCCCTACCAAGGAGGAAAAGGAGCCAGCAGGGGGAATAGAAGCAGAGAGCCCACCAGTAGACACGATGTATCCTAATGTGTATAGGGATCTCGCCAGAGTCTTTAGTGAGGAGGAATGTGAGACCCTGCCCCCTCACCGGCCTACGGATTGCAGTATTGAGTTAATACCCGGGGCGAAGCTACCCAAGCCCCGGATGTATTCAATGACACAACCCGAACTAAAAGAATTACGAAAATATATAGACAAGAACTTGGCCCGGGGTTTTATCACACCTAGTCGATCAAAGATGGCTGCCCCTGTCCTGTTTCGTGGGAAGAAAGACGGGGGTTTACGCTTATGCGTTGACTTCAGAGGTCTCAATGCAGTGTGTGTGGAGCCCCTCTATCCACTTCCCTTAATGAAGGACCTGTTAGCTGCCCTAGCCACCGGTCGTATCTTTACGAAACTCGACCTACGCGAAGCGTATTATAGGATATGAATCAAACCAGGGGATGAGTGGAAAACAACATTCAATTGTCCCTTGGGAAGCTATCAGTTCCAGGTCATGCCGTTCGGACTACAGGGCGCCCCTGCGGTGTTCATGCAGTTCATCAATGAAGTGCTGCATGAACATCTGTACAGGGGTGTCCTTGTATATTTGGATGACATCTTAATTTACACGCAAACTGAAGAGGAACACATATCCCTGGTCCGACAGGTCTTAGACAAATTATTAGCTGCTAAGCTGTACGTGAAACTATCCAAATGTGAGTTTCACAAAAAGAGGATAGATTATCTAGGCTATAGAATATCAGAGAGCGGGGTAGAGATGGATCCCAGAAAAGTCCAGGCAGTGCTTGAATGGCAGGCCCCTAGAACCAGAAAGCAATTACAGAGCTTTCTAGGCTTTGCAAACTTCTATCGGCAGTTCATTCCCAGATTTGCTGAAATAGCCCTACCACTAACGGATCTGTTACGGACCAAACCGGCCACGGCTAAACCAAAGCCGGGACAAGCGTTGACGTGGTCGTCAGCGTGTCAAATGGCTTTCGAGCAGTTAAAAACACTCTTTGCTCAAGAACCAGTACTCAAGCATCCAGACCCAACGCAGGCATTCGTAGTCCAAGCAGATGCTAGCGACGTGGCTGTAGGAGCAGTACTCCTACAAAGAACACAGCAGGGAGGGTTACAACCTTGTGCCTATACGTCTAAAAAGTTAACCACGACAGAGCGGGCATGGGCGATCTGGGAAAAAGAGGCATTCGCGGTCCGTTGGGCGTTGATGACATGGCGACATCTCTTGGAGGGGGCGTCTCATCCTTTTGAGGTATGGACGGACCATAAAAACTTAGAAGCCTTACAAACGCCCAGGCGACTATCTCCCAAACAGATAAGGTGGGCACAATATTTTCAGCGTTTCTCTTTCCGGTTGCGGTATGTTCCTGCTGGGAAAAACTTCCTGGCTGATGCGCTGTCCCGGATGCCACAGTATAATAGCAAGCGAGAGGAAGTGATAGAACCTCTAATTGCACCTTCCCAAACCCTATTAAGACTTACAGAAGTAGATGGTCACTTACGTACCGAGTTTAAAACAGCTTTTCAACAGGATCAATGGGTAATCCAAAACCCCTCTATGGTTAGCTATAATGATGGAATAGCATGGAGGGAGAATAGAATATATGTTCCAGAACGTTTACGGAACGTAGTGTTATGCAGGTGCCATGATGCCAAATCAGCAGGCCATTTTGGGTATTTAAAAACTCTACACCTTGTGAGGAGGCAATTCTGGTGGCCACGAATGCGTAAGGACATAGAAACATACGTAAAAGTTTGCACAACCTGTGCAACCGCCAAACCCTGGTCTGGACGACCGTTAGGACTATTACAGACAGTCGCGAATCCTAGCAGGCCTTGGGAAGAGATCGCTATGGATTTCATAGTCGATCTCCCCCCTAGCCATGGCCACACTGTAATTTGGACGGTGGTAGATCTGTTTTCGAAACAGGCCCACTTTGTGCCATGTAAAAGCATACCATCCGCGCGACAATTAACCGAACTCTTTTTGCAACATATCTATCGTCTCCATGGAGCACCTAAGAGGATTATATCCGACCGCGGTGTTCAATTCACCTCTAAGTTTTGGAGACGATTTGTCCGTTTAATTGGGTCCTCTCAAGGGTTAAGTCCAGCATTCCACCCGAGCACTAACGGGGCGGCTGAATGGGCCAATGCCATGGTCGAAAGATATATCAGATGCTATGTTTCATACCAGCAGACGAATTGGTCAGGACTCCTGCCTTTCGCCGAAGTGGCATATAACAACATACCCCACCGCAGTACTGGGTTCTCCCCTTTCCAAGTAATATATGGCCGAGAGTTTTCAGCCATTCCAGAGTTAGATCCCCCTATGACAGACGGTGACACGCCACGCAGTTGGGCCGATAAAATTAGTAATGTATGGCCAAGTGTAAAAACAGCATTACAAAAGGCAGCAGACAAGTACAAAAAATATGCAGACAAGAAAAGAGCTGATCCAAAACCATTCCGGATAGGAGACAAAGTATACTTATCTACGAAATACCTTAAACTCCGACTGCCCAGTAAAAAATTAGGACCTAAATATATAGGACCATTTCCCATAACACAAGTCATCAATCCTGTAACCGTAGCTCTTAAACTTCCCCCTCTGTTCAGTAGGATACATCCCGTATTCCATAGCAGTTTGGTGAAACCGGTGACGATAGAAAGGCCAGGTACCTCAACTACTCCACCGGGTCCCGTGCATACCAACCAATATGAGATAGACCGAATATTGGACTCCAGGGTTCGTAGGGGGATGTTACAATATCTTGTGCGGTGGAAAGGATACCCTGTAACACAGGCATCGTGGGTGGCAGCACCCGATGTTCACGCTGCCCGATTGATACAACGGTTCCATCGGAAATACCCAGACAAACCTAATGCAGGATCGTAACAGTGACTAACATCTGTATGCTTTCTATTTATAGGTGAGCTCCTGGTAGGGGGGGGCCGCCTGTCGAGTCCTGCCGGAGCTCGCCATCGATGGGGGGTGTGGGAGACGAAGGAGTGGAGATAAGCAGCCGCAGCGAACACACAAACAGTTCCTGGATAGCAGCATTCAGGGCGATGATTGATGACGTTGCCGGGCCTCTCCGATTCTGCTGTCCTCGCTGCTCGCAGCTGTTACTGTTAAGGGAGTGGGGGGTGCTTGATTGATAATCACCGGATGTATGTTTAAGGGGCTGAGTTTTTGTTAAATAGCGCTGTGGTGTGATTACACCCAGCGCTGACTTTGAACCAAAACACCGACTTGTACTTTACTTTTGACTGCAAGCTTATCATTGCCAAAGTAAACCCTGATTCTCTGTGTGTTACTGGTGATTATTTCCTATCGCAGTTCTGAACGAACGACAAGCCGAGAGAGAGACTCTGGTGGGATCCCATCGCTCTCCTGATCAAAACAGAACTTCTAGGCTCTTTTCAGGTTTCCCCTCCCCCACAAAAGTTTGATTGAGTTCTTCCTGACATCACATAAACACACGGACACACAGAGTTTCTTCCTCCAGCCCCCAAGAGCTGCAGAGGCGCTTGGGCTTCGCTTCCCCAGCCTGAAGCTTTGGGCTCCTCCGAAGCGGAACTGAGGACCTGGCCAGGATCCAGCAGGCAACAAGCCTCCATTCTCCCTCAGGGCAGCTCAGGGACTCTCCTCCTCCGCCCCATGGCTGAGTCTGCAGGTGGGGCAGCCCCTTGGTCCTCTGCCCCATTGGAGGTGGCTGAAGGGGCCCTTCCCCCCACAACCTCATTATAGTTCTCTGGTCCTTTTCTCCCTCAGTTAAAGCCCATTGAAGAAAGGAGTCCCTGACTTATAATGGCTCATTTAGTGACTTTTCGAAGTTACAATGGCACTAAAAAAAGTGGGGGAGCTTCCTCCGGGCCTCAGCTAATTAACAGAAAGTTCATCCATTTCCTCTGGTTGGTTGGGAGGCTCAGAATATTCCCCCATCCCTCTTTTCTCCCACATTTATCTCAACCCAAATGCATTGAAGGAGGTTTTCGTCTTTCTTCTGTTGTGTTTCTAGATCAGTTTGTTTATTTTTTATATACATAGTGCAACTCCCTCTCTTCTTTTATTGGGTCTGTTTCTTTGGAGCACTTTAAATGTGAAGATATTAAATGGAATAGCTGGAAGAGGAAAATGCACAATGGTCCAGAACACCCCGTTGTGGCTGAGTGTGTGCAGGCGATCTGAGGTGATCTGCACTCTGATTGGTTGCTGCGGGTGGAAAGGGGGAGTTTCCCTTTTTCCCGCCTTTTTCTTCCATGTGCTCAGAATGCTGTTTGAGTTTTACCTCACAATCTCCCGGCATTCCCGACTATCTTGTCTGCTGTGAATGTAGATGTGAAATACATTTATTTACATAAAACTACAAGTTTGTGTCCGTGTCTCCCACTTCCTTTGGACAGCTGCTGCCTGATTCCTCCGCATTAAATCTCTTTAGTTGCACCTTCCAATTTTGGGTTTCATCCCATGAAGTTTTGGTGATTGCAACAATGTCACACCTGCCTTTGGGCTCCACCTTCACCCCGTTTATTCCTCGTACTATGAGCATCTGTGCAGAGGCATCTGAGTCCCTCTTTGACTGACCCCATATTTGCTTTCTACATCTCCTGCTCTGTCTCCGAGTTTCCCTTCTTTCTTTCCATTCGGTTGATTCCCCTGAGATTTGAGCTTGGAATTTGCTTCTAAAACTTTGTCTCCCTCTCACTTCGGTCTCACTTTCAAGCCCTTCGGATGAGGCGAGCCGGTTGATGTCCAAAGCTGACCTTCTGCGTTCTTGTGAGGGCAGCTCATCCCCTGCCAGAAGCCCCCCATGTGGGTGTTGTGGACCATGGTCCAAGAATCCCAATTTCCCTCGAGAGAACCATCCCCTAAGCCAGGCTTGACTTCCCTCCTTGGATGGTTCCCTTTATTGGGAGAGTGGAAGAGAAATCCCCCTGTGCCCCCAACTCTTTGGCTCCCTTGCCCACCTGCTCCGAGTCTCTTGGCATCGTTTCCAGGGACTTTTTCATTCCTCCCAGCATGAAAGAGGAAAAAGGGATAAGAATCTGTGGGCTTCATTATTTCTGTAAGCCCCTCAGTCACGTCTTTGAAAGCTGCTCCTGGGAAACAACCAACCCCCTTAGTTTGATTGTCCGTCTTAGAAACGGCTGTTTCAGTTCCCCTAAACAATGAATCAACACAAGACTTTCTTTCTTTCTTAAGGAGGTCCGGTCTAATTTTTTCCTCTCCTGCCATTGGTACATTTGGTGTGGTCCCTTCTCCAGGTTCTTGCACACTGTCTCGCAAGGGGAGGCATTGCTCAAAGGAGCCCAAATCTTCTCAGGTAATTTCAGACAATTCCTACAATCACACTCCGACCTATTTATCCTGTAGTAGCCCCAAGACCCCAGATGAGGAAGGGGAGGGGGAAATTCTGCCTCGGTGATGGAGGCCACTGGAGTCCTGCAGAGTCAGTCTGGATGACCTCTGGAGAGGGCGAGGCTCAGTTGGAGGGCTGTCTAGGGGCATCTAGAGGTGATGGGGAGAAGGGAAGGGTCTTCCACTTAGGGCTGCCCCATTGAATTCCCCCTTTTCCCAGAGAGCAGGTCTTCCCCTCCATGGCAATGTCACCAGGAACGGCTTCAGATTGATTCCTTGGAGGTCATCTAGTCCAACCTCCTGCTCAAGCAAGGACGTGCTGAGGATTTTGTGCATTATCTGCATGATAAAGTCGCTCAAATTCGGGAAGGCCTGGACTCTGACTGGGTGGATTCAGGCGGGTTGTCCGAGGTGTGTCTTGAGAATGTTACCTGGGATGAGTTTGACCCTGTGACCCCTGAGGACGTGGACAGGATGCTGGGGAGGTTGAACGCAACCACATGTTTATTGGACCCGTGTCCCTCCTGGTTGGTGCTGGCTAGCCGGGAGGTTACACAAGGCTGGCTCCAGAGGATTATAAACGCTTCCTTGAGAGAGGCGGTGGTGAGGCCCCTCCTCAAGAAGCCCTCTCTGGACCCAGCTGTTTCGGCAAACTACCGTCCAGTTTCCAACCTTCGCTTCTTGGCGAAGGTTGTTGAGAGTGTGGTAGCACGACAGCTCCCACAGTACCTGGATGAAACTGTCTATCTAGATTCGTTCCAGTCCGGCTTCAGGCCCGGGTATAGCACAGAAACGGCATTGGTCACGTTGGTTGATGATCTCTGGAGGGCTCGGGACAGGGGTTGTTCCTCTGTTCCGGTCCTATTAGATCTCTCAGCGGCTTTTGATACCATCGACCATGGTATCATGCTGCGCCGGTTGGGGGGGCTGGGAGTGGGAGGCACCGTTTTACGGTGGTTCTCCTCCTATCTCTCCGACCGGTCGCAGTCTGTGTTGGCTGGAGGGCAGAGGTCGACCTCAAGGCACTTGGTTTGTGGGGTGCCACAAGGGTCGGTCCTCTCGCCTCTCCTGTTCAACATTTATGTAAAGCCGCTGGGTGAGATCATCCGTGGTTTTGGGGTGCGGTGCCATCTGTATGCTGATGATACTCAGCTGTACATCTCCACCCCAGACCACCCCAACGATGTCCTTGAAGTGATGTCCCAGTGGCTGGAGGCCGTGAGGGTCTGGATGGGGAGGAACAGGCTCCGACTCAACCCCTCCAAGACTGAGTGGCTGTGGTTGCCGGCATCCCGATATAGCCAGCTGGCGCCATCGCTGGCTATTGGGGGTGACACATTGGCCCCCACGGAGACGGCGCGTAACTTGGGTGTCCTCCTGGATGCACGGCTGTCTTTAGAAGAGCATATGATGGCCGTGGCCAGGGGGGCTTTCTATCAGGTTCGCCTGATACGCCAGTTGCGCCCCTTTCTGGATCGGGACTCCTTAGCCACGGTCACTCATGCCCTCATTACTTCCCGCCTGGACTAATGCAATGCTCTCTACCTGGGGCTCCCCTTGAGGAGCACCCGGAGGCTCCAACTGGTGCAGAATGCGGCCGCGCGGGTACTTATGGGGCAATATGGCGCTCCCATGTAACACCTCTCCTGCGTGAGCTGCATTGGCTTCCAGTGGTCTTCCGGGTGCGCTTCAAGGTACTGGTTCTCATCTTCAAAGCGCTCCATGGCTTAGGGCCCAGTTATTTACGAGACCACCTTCTGCCACCGATAACCTCCCATCGGCCAGTACGCTCCCACAGAGAGGGTCTCCTCAGGGTGCCGTCGGTCAGGCAATGTCGACTGGTGGCCCCCCGGGGAAGAGCCTTCTCTGTGGGGGCACCCGCCCTCTGGAATGAGCTACCCCCAGGGATACGACTGATCCCGGACCTCCGAACCTTTCGTCGGGCCCTGAAGACGTTTCTATTTCGGCAAGCCGGGCTGGCTTAAAATTTTAATTGGTAGATTTTATGGGTAAAGGGTCTTAAATGGGGAAAAGCCATGGATTTAATTTTGTTTTAATGTATTTTAACATTTATATTATATGTTTTTTAATTTTGGCTGTTCACCGCCCTGAGTCCTTTGGGAGAGGGGGCGGTATAAAAATTTAATAAATAAATAAATAAATAAGCCTACACCATTTATACCATCGAGCAGGAGACTCTATATCATTTGAATCTGAGCCCCAAAGAGGGAGGGAGCCATTGGGTGCCAAAATGGGGCAGGACCCTCCAGTTGTGAAGGAGGGAAATGCCTGAAATGGCTGGGTGAATGTAGGGGAGTCTCAGGTGCCCCCCAATGGCTCCCCACAAATGCTCAGGGAGGTCCATGCCTGCTGCCCTTCTGCTCCTCCAAAGGGGGCTTGAGGGGAAGCAGAGCAAGGGGGCCTCTGAGCAGAAAGGGGGGTCCTGCCCCTTCGCCTCCCTGGATCTGCCCACCCTCCTCCTGAACCAGTTCTGGCTTTGGACCAAAAGTAGCCGGGATGGTGGATCCAGAGGCAGCGGAGGGAGGAGCCTCCTGCGGGGGCAGCAAAGAGGAAGAGGAGGAAGAGGAAGGGAGGATTCCAGGGTTTTCTTACATCTGAAGTTTATTCTTTTATAGCAAAGCGAAGGGAAGGGAAGTGAGTGGGAGGAAGAATAATGTAGATGAAGCTGCTGTGGGTTCAAAGCCAGGAGAGTTGAGGGGTCTGGAGTGATAGGTCCACCTAGCATCCCTGGGGACAGTCTAGATGGTCTCCACCCCTCCCTCACAAGGAAGAGCAGCCCTGAAAGGAAGCTGGGGTGTATATGTGTGTCTCAGCAGGAGAAGGTCCAGGCTGCCATTCTCCTCCTCCCCCCAAACTGCCACCTTCCGCCTCCATTTCTCACAGGTTGCAAACAGGACAAAGAGTCATCAGCTGTTAAATAAAAAATATGCTTTTGCATCGGAGAGCAGGATTAATTCATGAGTGCTGTAGAAAAAGAGATGGGGAAGAAAATCAGAATATAAAGAGACACTTTTCCTGTAAATAATATATTTTTCTTCCCTTTCATCCCAGCTGAGCCGCGCGATCATCAGAGGCTTTTTTTTTACTTTTAAAAGCATTTTTTTGGCGGAAGAAGTTGTAGAAAAAAATGCTTTTAAAAGTAAAAAAAAAGCCTCTGATGATCGTGCAGCTCAGCTGGGCATTGGGGGGAGGGCAGGGATTTTTGCTAGCGGTTCTCCGGACCACCTGCTCCCATCGCTACTGGATTGGACGATCTGGTCTGAACTGGGAGCATTTCACCCCTGGTGTCACCCCTTTCATAATAGCCACAGGGTGGAATTTTCCTCATGCCTGAATACCCCTCCACAGTGAGCCTAACAGAATGGGTGGGTTGCTTACAAAATGTGTGGGGGAATTTAAACATGGGGTGCTCCCTCCCCAAGGGAGGAATGGGAAGGAATGGCCCCCCCTTCCCTTCCCTTCCCTTTTGCAATTTCCCAAAATGTGGAAAAATTCTGGGCAAGATTTTAGCGTTTGTGTATGCTTTTGTTTTTGATTGCAATACTTTTTCAGGTCTCTGTAAAGAAACGTTGCCCAAAATCCAAAAAACTGCTCTATTCACAACAAGGAGATATTGTTCAGGCAAGTTTTTTTTTTAAAAGAGAAACAATTAAGGAATTTTAAAAGCCACCTAAAACTCTTAGGAGGGGTTGAGATGAAGGGGAAGAGGAGAAACTCACCTGCAGGAGGTTGGATGGGAGTTGCTAGAAGGAGAAAAAGACCCAATCAGGACCCTTAATGGGCTGGAGGACTCGGCACAACCCCCTCCCCATTGATAGCCCATAATAGGTTGCATTATCTTCACTTATAGCCCCTCAAATAAGTGAAGCTGCCAAAAATATTCCTCAAGGGGCCCCTCTTGGCCACCTGCTAAGCTTGATGAGAGGCCTCCCCTAGAGGGTCCCCTCCCCACCACCTCTCCTCCAGCCCCCCAGACTCACCTTTCTTGCTCTTCAGGTAGGAGAAGAGCCCCACAGCCAGGAAGGCCACTCCTATCACGGCCCCCATGATCCCCGTCCAGAGTTTGCTCCTGGCAGAGCTGGAGGAACGGGGCTCTGGGGAAGGAGAAGGAGCCTCACCTGAGCAGGAGGATCAGGCCCACCTTCCCCCAGGAGGGTCCATTATGGTTCCCCCCATGGAGAGGGTTTCTCTCCCTTCTCAGGGCAAGATGCGGTCCACAGACCGGGAGGGGAGCGATGGGAGGGGCTTACCCCACTGGACAGTGATGGGGGCCTCCAGGCTGGCATGCCCCACCTTGCAAGTATAGACATCCCCCCGTTGGGGCTGGGTCTCCAGCATCACCTGGAGCTGGTAGGTCCAGTCTCCGTTCTGGAGCTCCTCCCCAAAGGCCACGCCCTCCTCCTCCAGCCGCCCGTTCTTCAGCCACTGGACCTCGATCTCCACGGGGTAAAAGCCGGTCGCGGTGCAGAGGAGGATGGTGTTGGGGGAAGAGGGCTCCATCTTGGTGGGGGAGATGGAGACGGTGGGCTTGGCTGGAGGGAAGGAGGAGAAGGAGCCACATGAGAGACACGACAGGAAAGAAACGACGCAGAAGACGGGAAGGACAGACGCAGCACAAGTCGGATGATTCTTGGGATCTTGTTGAAAATGAAACCAGATTTTTAATTAGGTCTAATACCACAACATTTGTTTGTTTGTTTGTTTAGTAAACTTAGTTATTTATTAAATTTATTTGCCAAAGTGGCCACAACTAACCCAAAGTCTTACAGACACTCTCCTAGCCGTGACTGCCACCTGCTCTCCGGGAGTCCAGGAGAATCTCCAGAATTGCCAACTGGGTCTCTGGGACAATGCAGCTCCACCCAGAAGGAAGTTGGCTAAAGTCCCCCATCTTGGGGCTCCCAACACCCAAAGCCCTTTGGCCTTTCCAGGGTTCAGCCGAAGCCCCTAACCCCCCATTCAGCCCCTCCCCCCACAGCCTCCGGGACCCTCGAGGGGGCAGCCTCAGCATCTCCTGGGTCCCCAGAGGTGGAGATGAAACCTTATAACATCAGCAGACGGAGGAGACCTCCAGCCCTGGTGACGGATGGCCTTACCCAGCGGCTTCATGCGGAGGTTATAGAGGAGAGGAGAGAGGACGGAGCCAAACGCCTCTGGGCAGCCCTGAAGGTGATCAAGCAAGTTTGCCAAGAGAAAGAAAGAAAGAAAGAGAAAGAGAAAGAGAAAGAGAAAGAGAAAGAGAGAGAGAGAGAGAGAGAGAGAGGAGAAAAGAGAGGAGAGGAGTGGAGAGGAGAGGAGGGGAGAGGAGAGGAGAGGAGAAGAAAAGAGATGAGAGAAGAGAAGAGAAGAGAAGAGAAGAGAAGAGAAGAGAAGAGAAGAGAAGAGAAGAGAAGAGAAGAGAAGAGAAGAGAAGAGAAGATCTTTGTCCCAATTTTCTTCGGTGTTTCAATCACTTTTCAAAAAGTTTTATTTGGAGAGAGGAAATTTCTCCTTCCACTTTCCCTTTTCTCCCTTTGGGAGCCACAAAATGCAGAAATAAACAAAAAAATCAGCAGAAGATTTCAGGGGGAAAAAGTGCAAAATGTGATATGGCTGCAAAACCCCCCAATTTCAGGCAGCCTCAACAGAAAGAGGCATTTTGAAGGAAAGGGCAAAGGAGCCCAATGGGGGCAGCCCTTTGCTCCCCATAACTGCCAGAATCCCCTGAAGGAAAAGTTTCTCCTCCCATTGAAGATGAGAGACCCTGAATCCCCCCTTCAGAGCAGGAAGGGCAGAAGAGCTTTTGGGGGATCTCATGGTCTGTCTTGAGGATCCTTCCTGGGGGGGGGGGTTAGTCTGGATGAGCCCCCCAAGAGAGTGAACAATAGACCCATTCCAGCCCAGAGTCCTTTGCTAACCATTTTTTTTTTCTGTTGAACAGTATTATTAACAGTAAATTCTCTTATTAACAGTAAATTCTATAATGCTTAAGAAGAACCCATTTTTAAATGGTTCTTTGTAATTCCAACCTGGGATCTGGTCAGGTTTCCATGCAGACAAATAGCAGCATTTCAGGTGTGAGTTGTTTTTATTTTCTCAGGAAAATCCCATTTGCCTCTTGGGACATTAAAGGCCTTTGTGGAATTGCTAAAAGAAGGCAGAGGCTTTACAAACTGAGAATGGCTTTTTTTTAAAAAACAGGAAATGCAAATTTTGGATGAGAAAAAAAGTCTTTTAGCAAGAAAATGGAAGGATCAGATTCTAAAGCTGCAATTTGGTATTTTTCCATGTTTATTTTTATAGCCCATCCCAAACCTCCTTATTTACAAGACTGCCGTGTGAAGATTTTGGGGTTCCAATTTGGCCAGATAGGAGTCGCTGGAGATTTTAATTGGATCCGATTTTTTTTCCTTTTTAAATATCTACCGAGAGACACAACTTTCAGGTCTCCTAAACTGGAGCCGCACCAACAATTGGCTTTAAATATATGAGATTTAATAAATATTCCTCTTCCTTTAATAAAGAACAGGAACCCCTGGAGAATTATTGGCCTCTTGTCTGAAGTATTTTCATGGAAGTAAAAATAATACATTTGATGAAGAAGAAATTATATGAATCACAATGAAATTCAGGATCACCATTTTGGATTTATAATAAAAATTCATTCTATTTATGTGGATGAAGCTTGTGAGCAGCTAAAGGTTTTTCACAAACCATCCAGAGATTTTGGTCCTGTCCCTGAACCAGAGGAAGGAAGGAAGGAAGGAAGGAAGGAGGGGAGGGAGGAAAAGAGGAGGGGAGGATGGGCTTTGGGGTGTTTGGGCAGCTGATGAAGCTCCTTTCCCTGAAGGGAAAATCCCCCCAGAGACCCCCAAAAGGAGGGAGGAGGGAGGGAGGCCCTGAGAGGCCCACAAAAGAGACACACTCACAACACCAACACAATTGGCACTTGGGGCACTTTCGGAGGTTATGAAAAATCACTAGATAAATTAATAAAAGTGGTGAAATCTCTATTTATTTATTTATTTATTTATTTATTTATTTATTTATTTATTTATTTATTTATTAGATTTTTATACCGCCCCCTCTCCCGAAGGACTCGGGGCGGTGAACAGCCAAAATTAAAAAACATACAATATAAACATTAAAATATGTTTAAAACAGAATTAAATCCAAAATGGCTCCCCAATTTAAAACGCCTTACCCATGACCCTATAAATAAGATGAATTTAAAATTTAAAATTTCCACATTTAAAAAGGGGGAAGATTTAGGCCAGGCCAGCTTGATAAAATAGAAAAGTCTTAACCGCGCGGCGGAAGGTGCGCAGATCCGGGATCCTACGTATCTCCGGGGGGAGCTCGTTCCAAATCGTAGGTGCCCCCACAGAGAAGGCTCTCCCCCTAGGGGCCGACAGCCGACATTGTTTGGCCGATGGCACCCGGAGGAGCCCCTCTCTATGGGAGCGTACTGGCCGGTGGGAGGCTATTGGTGGTAGCAGGCGGTCCTGTAAATAACCAGGTCCTAAGCCATGGAGCGCTTTAAAGGTGATAACCAGAACCTTGAAGCGCACTCGGAAGACCACCGGGAGCCAGTGCAGCTCGCGCAGGAGAGGTGTTACATGGGAACTCCATGTCGCTCCCATCACCACCCGCGTGGCCGCACTCTGCGCCAGTTGGAGCCTCCGAGTGCACCTCAAGGGGAGCCCCATGTAGAGAGTGTTGCAGTAGTCCAGACGAGAGGTAACGAGGGCATGTGTAGGGAGTCCCGATCTAGATAGGGACGCAACTGGCGGATCAGGCGAACCTGATGAAAAATCCTCCCGGTCACGGCCGTCACATGCTCTTCTAAAGACAGCCATGAATCCAGGAGGACACCCAAGTTGCGAGCCCTATCCGTGGGGGCCAATGATTCGCCCCCAATAGTCAGCGATGGCACTAGCTGACTATATCGGGACGTCGGAAACCACAGCCACTTGGTCTTGGATGGGTTGAGCCTGAGCCTGTTCCTCCCCATCCAGATCCGTACAGCCTCCAGGCACTGGGACATCACTTCAAGGGCATCGTTGGGGTGGTCCGGGGTGGAGATGTACAGCTGGGTGTCATCCGCATACTGATGGTACTTCACCCCAAAACCACGGATGATCTCGCCCAGCGGCTTTACATAAATGTTGAACAAAAGGGGCGAGAGGACCGATCCCTGCGGCACCCCACATATGAGGGGCCTCGGGGTCAACCTCTGCCCCCCTGTCAACACAGACTGCGACCGGTCAGAGAGAAAGGAGGAGAACCACCTTAGTACGGTGCCCCCCACCTCCAACTCTTCCAACCGGTGCAGCATGATACCATGGTCGATGGTATCAAAAGCCGCTGAGAGATCTAACAGGACCAGGACAGAGGAGCAACCCCTGTCCCGAGCCCTCCAGAGATCATCAACCAACGCGACCAATGCCGTTTCCGTGCTGTACCCAGGCCTGAAACCCGACTGGAACGGATCCAGATACGACGCTTCATCCAGGTACTGGGGAAGCTGTCCCGCAACCACACTCTCAACAACCTTCGCCACAAAATGAAGGTTGGAGACTGGATGATAATTAGCCAATATTGCCGGGTCCAGGGAAGGCTTCTTGAGGAGGGGCCTCACCACCGCCTCCTTAAGGGCGGCGGGGAAGACACCCTCACCCAATGAAGCATTTATAATCCCCTGGAACCAGCCTCGCGTCACCTCCCGGGAAGCCAGCACTAACCAGGAGGGACACGGGTCCAACAAACATGTGGTCGCATTCAATCTACCCAGAATCCTGTCCACGTCATCTGGGGTCACAGGATCAAACTCATCCCAGATAACAATCTCAAGACCTGCCTCCGTCACTCTCGCTGGATCTACCCAGTCAGAGTCCAGACCTTCCCGAATCTGAGTGATTTTGTCATACAGATACTGAACAAAATCCTCGGCTCTTCCCTCCAAGGGGTCCTCCCGCGCTTCCTGGTGGAGCAGGGAGCGGGTCACCCTAAACAGGGCGGCCGGGCGATTATCTGATGACGCAATAAGAGCAGCAAAATGCGTACATTTTGCTGCTTTTATCGCCACTAGGTAAGTCCTAATATGGGATCTTACCAGTGTCCGGTCCGATTCAGAAAGACTAGCTCTCCAACTACTCTCTAGGCGTCTTTTCTGGCGCTTCATCTCCCTCAGCTCCTCGGTAAACCAAGGAGCCAGGCGAGATCTGCGCCGGGTCAGAGGCCGCAAAGGCACGACTTGATCCAGAGCCCCAGCGGCCGCCCTATCCCAGTGTGTTTCCCCCTATGTGCGTAGGGTCATGAATTAGCTGGGTCAGGTCCATGGCCGTCATGGAAGCCATGAACTCCCGAGCCACCTCAGACGTCTCACCCACGGACGGCAGGTTGAAATCCCCCATGACCATAAGTCTGGGGGTATCAACCGCCACCGCGGCGATAACGTTGAGTAGCTCAGGCAGGGTTGCTGCCACGTGGCAGGGAGCCAGGTACGTGATCAGCAAGCCCATCTGAACCCCATGGCCCCACTTCACAAGGAGGGACTCACAACCAGCTGTCTGAGGTACAGTGGTCTCCCTCGGCCTAAGGCCTTCTCTAATAATAACCGCTACTCGCCCGCCCCGCCTCTATGTTAAATATTATTGGAATGAGAATTAATACAAGTCCTGTGCCAGATGACAAGAATGTTGGGCTGTTTGTAGGGGGAAAATAAACCTTATATATCATCCAGAAACAAATTATATAGCTGGATATTATTATCTCCATGAAAATATCCTGTTTGGGTAGGAAAAACATTTCCAAATGCATCTTATGTGGCAGGTGAAAATCCTCCTAGATTTGCAGGGAAGAATTTAGGAGTGAAAATGAGTTTTGCCTCCAGACTGAATCTGTGGAGAGCAAAATCTCTGTGGGTTCCCCTAAAATATTCAATAATTTCCAGAAGAAGCAAATGCTCCAAGAGGCTTTTCTCTTTTAGGATCTGGAGGTTTTCCTCTTATGGAAGAAAGATCTTGTTGGATTCTATGGTGAGATGTTATTTTTGGAGAATCTCTGGAGTTAAACTTAACCAGTTCTTAAGTAATGATGCTTTCAAGACATCTAATAAAAGGAATATAATTTCCTTTTAGGCCGAATGGCAACAAGGGCAGCTAAAATCCTTGATTGGCCTCTGAAACCCCATCAGCCGATAGAAATAGAAATTTTTATTAGACAAAGAAATAAAAGGAGAAAAAGAAATGTAGGCAACATTGAAGGAATCTGGAAGAGAGAATGAAAGAATCTGAGGCTTCAGGGCTGAATGGAGGCCCAATTTCTTTCTTAGGACCCCAAATTCAGTTTTAAGGTCTGTGGGTGTTTTTGGATTCTCCCCCCAAATCAGGAGCCTCCCCAGGAAGGAAGAACGGAAGCGATCAGGGTTCCTATTATTGGGGTTTTTACATCTCGGTTTAAGCATTGAATCATGATTACAAATTCTAGGCTGCTTCCGTTACTCATCTGTTTCTTTATTGGATTGAAAAGCTGCTGGACTGGAAATGACTCTGAATGAATAAAGAGCAAAAAAGAAGGAAATGAAAAAGGAAGAAAAAGAAGGAGAAGATCCATATTAAGGGGACAAGCAGGATTGAGCAGGAGAAAGAGAGAGAGAGAGAGAGAGAGAGAGAGAGAGAGAGAGACCCCAAAAAAACATATTTGGATGGATTTTCTTGGGGGGGGGAAATGGATCGAAGGGATCCCAGATTCCAGACAGGAGGAGAGTTTGGAGCCTGGGAAGAAAAGGGAGATTTTGCACATCTGAGAGTGCAGAATAAATAAATCAATGAGGAGTAAAACCTCCATCCGGGAGGATTCCAAGGAATGAAATGAAAGGGGGGTCCCGGGATCCCCCTCCCAGGGAAGAGCCCCCCCTCCCTCCGTCCCTCCCCCCCAGACTCACCTCTCCGGCCAATCAGGCGCTTCTCCGCCTTGGGCGCCTGGTAGTTGTACACCCCGTAGTTGTACCGGCAGACGGAATCCACTTGGGCCTTCCTCATCTGCATGAACTGCTCATCCCTGTTCCACCTGTCCACATCGGGTTGCGCCAACGGAGTGACGGCCACGAACTTCCCGAGGTCGCTGTCGAAGCGGTCGGTCTCCTGCCGGTCGTAGAAGCTCCTGAACAGGAGCCTCACCCGCTGCGTCCCGTTGAGGAAGCGGCACTCGCCCTTCTCCTGGTACAGGAAATGGGCTGCGAGGGGGAGGAAGAGGAATAAAGCCGTCAGGAGGGACTCCAGGGCCCATCGCTCCCAGCCACTGGTAGAAGAGGAGGAGGGCGGGGCGGGGGACCCTCTGAGAGAGACTGGGGGAAGATGCCCCCTGAAGGAGGGAAAGGGAACTCTCTCAGTCCCAGAGAGGAAGGGAGGCTTCCTGGGGAGGGGTCTGGAGGGGGGGAAGAAAGGGGGGGGACCTCCTCCAGCCTCCCACGGAGGAAAAAGGCAGGCAGAAGCTCAACTGGTCGGGCAGATCTCCTCTCTGCAAGAAACGTTGGATCTCAAGGGAAAGGAATTGGGGAGGGGGGTGAGGGCTGGAGGGAAAGTAATGTCCATACCCCCCCACAATGAGGGCATCTAGACCGACTCTCCCGGGCTCTCCCAGCCATTCGAACCCCCACCTTCCCTGGGTCTCCCCAGCTTTTCTTCTTCCCCCGAATCTTCAGCCCAACTCCCTCCCTTTGGAGGATTCTCGGGGATCACCCCTGTTTCCTCTCCCCCTCCCCAAAAAGACCCCCTGCAGTCCCCAGGGTCACGTCAAAGGGAGGGTCTCCCGCCCCCTTCACAAAAGGGAGCCAGTCTCCCAGGAGCAACTCAGAACCCCAACATCCTCCTCCCTCCCTTCCCCCTCCCCCCCAGGGGGATTATGGGGCTGGGGGGGTTCTTGGTCTCCTAGCCCAATTCAGGGTCTCCCCCAGACCTTCAGAGCCTCCAATCTGAGATTGAGAAGAAAAAGTGAAGTTTCTGAAGAAGCCCAAAGACTTTTGCTCAAATGCCTCTTTTCCCTTCTGGGGATTCAGGGTTGAAAATGCCTCAGTTTCCCTCTTTCGCTTTTCCCCCCCTCCCTCTTTCCCTGCAGCCCCCTCCCACCCAGACCCTGGGGGAGGGGGCAGAGAGGCTACATGGGGGAAGGGTTAGGATTAGGGGGGGGCTGTGGGGAGGAAGGGGGAGGAGACCACGCAGAGATCGAGGCTGCTGGAGGCTTCCTTCCCCATTCCCAGCCCCCTCCTCCCCCGCCCAGCCCCCTCCTTACCGGGGGTCTCCTTCCCCCCTTCGCTCCCGGGGATCCGGGCCAGCGCCCCCAGCAGCAGCATCAGAGGGAGCCCAGCCAAAGCCATGGAGGCTCCCCACAAGCGCCCCAAAGGGGGGAGAAAGACGCTCCCAGCCCCAGAGGAGGAATCGGAGGGTCTGGAGGGGGGGAGGAGGTTTCCTCGGACTTCGGAAGAAGGAGAGTCCACAAAGAGCAGGAGGACCAATGGGAATCCTCCCTTCTGCAGCGTCATCGGTCTCCGGGCAGAGCCTCCCTTGACTTCGCCCCATACAGGAGATAGTTCTGCGCAGAGAGAGAAGCGGAGAAAGTGGGGGAGGGGAATCCCTTCAGTCTTGGGGGTCTTTCATGCCAGCTCCGGAGGAGAATGTCCTCTTCCTTTTGCCCCCCCCCCGCCCCAATTCTCCTCCAATCTCCCTTTCTTTGGGCGCCTGGACTGGAGGGTTGGACTAGATGCCCTCTGAGTTCCCACCGTGCCCAGAAGGAGCCTAAGCTGGATCAGCCGAGAGTCTAGAAGGGCAAAGTGGATCCAGAGCTCGAGGGGTCCTTCGGGGCTCAGAATGGGAGGAGGGACCCCCAGCAGCTGCGCTGGATGACAAGGGGGGAGGGGCAGCCCCACAGCCAGCCAGGACTTTATGTATTTATGTATTTATGTATTTATTTATTTAGTCAAACATGTACAAGATAGCAGGTATACGTATAACATAAACATAACCACAGGAAGTAAATACAGATAAATGGGCAGGGGTGGGTTCCACTTACCTTGGCTACCAGTTTTCTCTCATTAATGTGTGCACACTTTGCATGCACGCATCACTTCTGTGCATGCACAGAACCTTCTGCGTTTTTGATGATGTCACGGCCCCCATGATCCCCATCCAGAGTTTGCTCTGGCAGAGCTGGAGGAACGGGGCTCTGGGGAAGGAGAAGGAGCCTCACCTGAGCAGGAGGATCAGGCCCACCTTCCCCCAGGAGGGTCCATTCCAGCTCCCCCCACAGGGAGGGTCTCTCCCCCTTCACAGGGCAGGGTGGGGTCCCAAGAGAAGTAGGGGGCTTACCCCACTGGATGGTGATGGGGGCCTCCAGGCTGGCGTACCCCACCTGGCTGGCAACCGTAGAGGTCCCCCTGTGGGGTTGGGTAGGTCCAGTTTCCGTTTTGGAGCTCCTCCCCGAAGGCCACAGTGCAGAAGGAGGAGGAGGAGGAGGCACATGAGAGGCACATAAGGACCCAGAAGAGAACACCAACTTGGTTGCTTCAGATGCCACATGGGACTGACGGTGTCCAGAGCCCTGGCCACCCTCTGATTCCAGGATGCACCAAGGCTTTGGCAGGGCCATGCCAAGATCCTTTCTGAGGGGGGGATTTGGGGGGATTCTGAGGGAGACCTCTCCCTGACCACGGTCTGCCTGCCCCTGCCTGGCCTCCTTCCAACGGAAGGAACTGGCCGTTCCCAGGGAAGGAAGTGGGGAGGGGTCAGAGTCCCAAGTGGCAGCTTGCCTGGGATTGTTGTGGCTCCGTTACCTGAGCCTGTGTTATCGGCAGGAGAGGATTCCGAGAGTAAAGGAGAGGAGTTGGCAAGGCCTCCCTCTCCAGGACCCTCCTTTCTGGTAATGCCTTCGGTGTCCGCCGAAGGGCAAGAGATAGGACCGGGGCCAAGCACGTCCACGCAGCCACAGATGGACAGTGATGAGGGTAATGAGTCTTGGCTGGATCCACGCCAGCGTCGCAGAGATAAGCGCGCGCAACAGAAGAAAAGGCGTGCCCGAGATTAGGCTGAGTCACTGGACCACACCCCACAGGATATAAAAGGGAGCATGGTGGCCAGTCAAACCTTGTGACGAACAAAGCTGAAAGCTTCCACGCCATTCTGCATTGCCGGACTTTTGTTATAGACTTTGCTGGATTATCTCTAGACTTGATTAACTCCATAATTATTGAGCTGTTTCTTTTGATGTATCAGAAGTGGGGAGAAGTTATCTCTCCTCTTTGTAAATAATAAACTCTTGGCAGGCAGCCACTAGGTTGTTGCCAAGTTCCGTTATCATAAGGAAAAGGATTTTGCCGGCTGGTTTGGTCTTTAACTCCTGAACGTCTGTTGGTGTGTGTGCATGTGGTTGGGGACAGAACAGGGAAGGGGGTGGTAGGGAATGTGGAAGGGATGGGGGAGGATCTTGAGGAAAGGGAAGGAGGGGTTAGATAGAGGCTGAGGAGATCAGGCAGATCCCTGGATCACTGTAGAACATTGGACGGTATCTTGATCTCCTCCTTCACCAAATCCTCTAATTTTTTCCCCTAAAAAAAATGGTTTTAAAAGTTAAAAAAAAAAGTTGGCCACACCCACTCAGTCATATTACACCCCACCACCACCAAGCCACGCCCACAGAGCCATTAGTAACAAATTTTACATTTCACCACTGGGTTGGGGGGTCTGGGTGACCCCTCCCAAGAGGATCCTTTAAATGTTCAGCTCAGAGTACTTTGCTAATAATGTTTCTCTCTGTTGAGGGTTTTTGTTTAATAACAGTTAATTTTATGATGCTGAAGAACATTCAATTTGTTATTGGTAATTTAAAGCCGGGCTTTAAACTGGATGCCACCCAGACAAAGAACAACATTTCCGGTGTGGGTTGTTGTTGTTTCCCCCCCCCCCCCCCCATAATAAGCCCATTTGCATCTTGGAACATTAAAGATCTTTGTGGAATATCTAAAAAAAAAAAAAAAAGGCAGCGTCTTTACGAAGTGAAAATTGTGACTATTTTTTTGAACAAAAAATGCAAATTCCGGATGAGAATAAATATTTCAGCAAGAAAATGGATGGAGCATTTTTAAATAACTGGAAATTGAAAACTTTCAATTTGGCATTGTATTGAAAACATCTTCAACTCGTATAGATTACTCTTAGTAGCTGATTCATCCTTTCATCCTTCTGAGGTCGCTAAAATGAGGACCCAGATTGCTGGGGACAATATGCTGACTTTGTAAACTGCTCAGAGATAAAGTGGTAAAGCATTGTGGAGTGGTATATAAATCTAAGTGGAATTGCTATTGCAATATGGTTTCTCCTGAGCGTGGATCCTTTTACTTCTCCAAAGAACACAGTCCGTACAAACCTTAGTTTACTAATTAAGGACTACTAATGAGCTTTCTTAGTAGTTGTTCAAACACAAGTACATTTTAAATCAGTCTTTTCTGAACAAGGGCTGTTAATTTATTTTTATTTTTTTTATTTTTAAAACAAAACTTTATTGTTAAAAAACATTTAAAACATACAAGTTTCTCTCAATCAAGAAACAAATTTACATATACAGTACAGTATATTTACATATACAGTAAACTTCACCTATTGACTGATTTCTGCTATTCTATATACATATATTATATATATTATATATACATATATACAAACATACAGTAACATATTTCATATTCTATCCCTCTAACAGTGCTGTTTTTAATTATATTAATTTCTTCTAAATTTCATCTCTACCCATTTCCTTTCCTCTGGTTTATCCATTGGTACCATCTATTCCATGTTTCATAATATTTAGAGTCCTCCTTATCCTGTAACTCTAAAGTTAGTTTGTCCATTTCTGCGCATGTGTATATTTTTTGTATTAGTTCCTGGTCAGTTGGCAGTCGGTCTCTTTTCCAAAATTGTGCTAGCGCTAATCTAGCCGCCGTGATTATATGAAGCATTAGGTATTTTATGTCATTTCGGATGCTCTTTTTAATCATGCCTAATAGAAAAATCTCAGGTTCTAATTCAATTTCATAATCTGTTATTTCTCTTATCCATGTTCTTACCTTATTCCAATATTTCTTAATTACCGGGCAGAGCCACCAAGCATGGTAAAAAGTTCCCTGTGTTTTCCTGCACTTCCAACAGGTCGGATTTACATTTGGGTACAGTTTTGCTAATCTTGCGGGGGCCAGATGCCATCGATACCACATCTTATAATGATTTTCTTTGTAGGCTACCGATTTTGTCATACTGTAGTTGTTTTCCCACACTCTTTCCCATTCTTCTAGCTGTATACTGTGCCCAATGTTTCTCGCCCACGCTATCATCTGCCCTTTAACCAATTCTTCTGCCAAATCATATTCAAGTAAGTATTTATAAATTTTCAAAATTAATTTCCCTTCTTTAGATTCTAATAGTTTATCCAGTCTGTTTTGTTTCAAATCTATTCCCCCCTCCTCCTGATCTTTCCTGTATCTTATTTTTATTTGTGAGTAGGGCCACCAGTCTATTACTATTCCTTGTTCTTTTAATTCTTCCCTAGTTTTTAATTTACCCTGTATATCTAATATTTCTCTGTATTGTAATATTTTTTGTTTTGATAATATATTGGGGTGGGTGATTGCTTCTATTGTTGACAACCAACCGGTGACTTTCATGTAATGTTTGCGTTGGATTTGTTGCCATGTATTAATTAAAGATTTCCTAATGGTGTGATTGTTAAAATGTTTATATGTCTTATTTCCGGAGTTCCAAATAAAGGCATGCCATCCCTTCATTAGGTCATGTCCTTCCAGATTTAACAGTCTTTGATTATCCAGAGTTATCCATTCCTTGATCCATAGTAAGCTATGCAGCCTTTTCAGCCGGAAAACTGAAACCGCCTCTAATTTTATCATCTTGTAATATATTTAATTTTATTCTCAATTTTTTCCCCTCCCACACAAATTTTGTAGTTATTTTATCCAAATTGTCAAAAAATTTCTTATCCAATTTTATTGGAATCGTTTGGAATAAATAAAGGAGCCTTGGAAGTATATTTGATTTTATTGCTGCTATCCTCCCCAGCAAAGACAACCTTAGTTTCCTCCATTTATCTAAGTCTTCTTTGATTTTTTGGACTAAAGGTTCATAATTGTCCTGTTTTATTGTTGCTGTTCTAGCCGTCAAATGTATCCCTAGATATTTCACTTTTTTAACTGCCTGTAATTGTGAGTCATTTACTAATTGCTCTACTTGTTTTGTTGTCATATTTTTTGTTATCAGATTTGTTTTTTCTTTATTAATTTTTAGGCCTGCTACTTTTCCAAATTTTTCAATTTCTTTTATTAATTTGGGGGTTGTTTCTATTGGATCTTCTATGAAGAAGACAAAGTCGTCCGCAAAAGCTTGGACCTTGTACTCCTCTCTCTTAATCTTTAGTCCTTGTATTTCTTTATTTGCCCTAATTCTAATTAACAAGTTTTCTAGTGTTAAGATAAAAAGTAGAGGGGACAGCGGGCATCCCTGCCTTACTCCTTTACTTATTCCAAAAAATTTTGTTGGATCCCCATTTACCAATATACATGCTTTTTGGTCCTGGTATATTGATGATATCATTTTTGTAAATTTATCACCGAAATTCATACTTTTAATTTGTTCTTTCATAAATTGCCAGTTTACTTGGTCGAATGCTTTTTGTGCATCCAGAAAGATCAGGGCTATCTGTCTTTCTGAATGGACTTCATAATACTCTAAAACATCCATTACCATCCTTAAATTATTTTTTATTTGTCTTGTGGGCAAGAAACTGTTTTGATCCTGATGTATTTTGTTACGTAATATTTTTTTCATTCTATTAGCAATTATATTCATAAAAATCTTGTAGTTGGTATTCAACAAAGAAATTGGCCTATAATTTTTTATTAATGTGGCATCTGCCCCTTCTCTTGGTATTAGGGCTTCATTAACTTCATTAACATTAACTGTTAACTTCATTAACAGCCGACAAGAATCCAAAGAATAATAACTCAATACTGAGGCACAGTATTTCAGATAACCGTACTCTTACTGTGGTTGGCAGAATGCCCAGAAGCAATCTGCAGGAAAACTGACAAGAGCCGATTAGACGTTTCTGGAATCAAGACGCGAAGAAGTATGAACAAAGTTGTTTCCTGCAAATTGCCTCAGTCGTCGTCCTTCCTTAAATAGGCTAGGGGAGTGGCCAATTAGCCCCAAGCCTTACTCTCAAGGAGACCTCCTCCTGAGGAGCCACTCCTGCCTTTTTGCACCTCTGCGCGCTCATGCATCGAGAAGAGACTCCTCCTCTTCTTCCTCTTCACTTATGGGAGCTTCTGGAGGTTCTGAAGGCCCTGGCTGAATCCCTGCCTCTGGCACCAAATCTTCTCCAGCCTCCTCATTGTCTGACTCGAGTGCCAGCTGCACAGGCTGCTGGCACATCACCACACCAGCTTCCTCACTGTCGGAATCAGCTACTAGCTGCACAGGCCGCTGATGGGCCACAACATCTTCTAAGTCCACTGCTCTGAGTAAATGTCTTCCCACACTCCATGCATTTATATACGGCTTCTCCCCTGTGTGGATCATCTTATGGGAAATAAGATAACGTTTTTGAGCAAAGCTCTTTTCACATTCCATGCATTTATATGGCTTCTCTCCTGAGTGGATCTTTTTGTGGGTAGTAAGTCCACTGCCATGAGCAAACGTCTTTCCACACTCCATGCATTTATACGGCTTCTCCCCTGTGTGGATCATTTTATGGGAAATAAGATTATTTCTTTGAGCAAAGGTCTTTCCACACTCCATGCATTTATATGGCTTCTCTCCTGAGTGGATCATTTTGTGGCTTCTAAGTCCACTCCTCTGAGTAAACGTCTTTCCACACTCCATGCATTTATACGGCTTCTCCCCTGTGTGGATCATCTTATGGGAAATAAGATAACGTTTTTGAGCAAAGCTCTTTTCACACTCCATGCATTTATATGGCTTTTCTCCTGAGTGGATCTTTTTGTGGGTAGTAAGTCCACCACTATAAGAAAAGGTCTTTCCACACTCCATGCATTTATACGGCTTCTCCCCTGTGTGAATCATCTTATGGGAAATAAGATGATTTCTTTGAGCAAAGGTCTTTCCACACTCCATGCATTTATACAGCTTCTCCTCTGCGTGGATCATCTTATGGGAAATAAGTGTACTGCCATGAGCAAAGGTCTTTCCACACTCCGTGCATTTATATGGTTTCTGCCCTGTGTGGGTCATCCTATGGTAAGTAAGTGTACTACTATGAGCAAAGGTCTTTCCACACTCTATGCATTTATATGGTTTCTCCCCTGTGTGGATCCTGTTATGGATAGTACGTTGCCAGCTTGTTCTAAAACATTTTCCACATTCCAAACATTTATAAGGCTTCTCTTTTGTGTCAATCGCTTTTTCAGATGTAAGGAAATTATTTCCAGGAGAAAGAATGAATGTCACATTGTAATTTTGTCCATTGTGTCTTCTTATAGCATCTTCTCCTTTGTTTTGGGTTAAATAATGTTCATTTACCTGTACTTTAGCTTTGATTAGATTCACACTTTTCCCAACATATTTTTTCCTTATTTTGTCTTCTTGGGCAAGAAAGTCTTGCATCGGAGCATCAGTGGAAGATGAGCTTTCCTGATTCCAATTCTTTGACTGGTTTCTCTCATGGCTTTCAAATTCCATTCGAATTCCAAACTTATCCCTTCCATCTTTAGCATTGATCACTTGGAACAGTTCACAGGAATCTTGATTCTCCTGCCCATTATTACCTTCAAAGCAAAAGGGAAAAGAAAATGATAACAAGGGTTACAAGAGAAAAAGATCAAACTGTAGAAAGTCAAGTGAATTTCCTTCTGAATTTCTCCAAAATTCCATTAGGTTGTATATTTGCATGCTTATAGTGGTCTGATATAGACATGATGATTTCTATATTCATGAGTCATGAAAGCTTTGAAAATATCTAGAAAACATCTCTTTCTTTACAATTATCTATGGTATATATATGCAAATCTCACTCAGTCAGTTTTGAGTTAAGGAATAGAATAGAATAACAGAGTTGGAAGGGACCTTGGAGCTCTTCTAGTCCAGGGGTCCCCAATCTTTTGGACCTCAGGGACCACAAAGTTCAAAATTTCAATGTTTTAATAGTTTTAATCAGTAGGAGAGTTTTGGGTTTCACAGCCAGCCAAAGTGGTTAATTGGAGAATGTGATTTATGACATGGCCAGGGAGGAGGGGAGAGACAGGGTCACAGGGAAACGTAAATCTACATGGGATTAGTTCTAACTGCATCCGAATATTGCCGAAATGGTGCTCATAATAAATGACTGTATTTCTTTTGAAGTTTGGCTTGTGGCTCATGAATTAATTAATTAGGGCATCTTTCGGAAACTTCCCATTGAAATCCTGCGGACCACTAATACTAATAGTCAGTTTTGAGTTAAGGAATAGAATGGAATAACAGAGTTGGAAGGGACCTTGGAGGTCTTCCAGTCCAACCCCCTGCTTAGGCAGGAAACCCTACACCACTTCAGACAAAGGGTTATCCAACATCTTCTTAAAAACTTCCAGTGTTGGAGCATTCACAACTTCTGGAGGCAGGTTGTTCCACTGGTTAATTGTTCTCACTGTCAGGAAATTTCTCCTTAGTTCTAAGTTGCTTCTCTCCTTGATTAGTTTCCATCCGTTGCTTCTTGTCCTGCCCTCAGGTGCTTTGGAGAATAGCTTGACTCCCTCTTCTTTGGGGCAGCCCCTGAGATATTGGAACACAGCTATCATGTCAGCCCTAGTCCTTCTTTTCATTAAACTAGACATACCTAGTTCCTGCAAATGTTCTTTGTTTTAGCCTCCAGTCCCCTAATCATCTTCATTGCTCTTCTCTGCACTCTTTCTAGTGTCTCAACATCTTTTTTGCATTGTGATGACCAAAACTGGATGCCGTATTCCAAGTGTGGCCTTACCAAGGCCTTATAAAATGGTCTTAACACTTCACGTGATCTTGATTCTCTCCCTCTGTTTTTGCAGCCTAGAACTATGTTTGTTGGCTTTTTTGGTATCTGCTGCACACAGCTGGCTCATATTTAAATGGTTGTATAGTATAGTTCCTGGGTCGGCAAAGTGCATCTTACAGTCTGAAAAATACGGTAAGTCCCTGCGGGGTGGGGGAATAGGTACGGTGAATGTTGCAGCGCCTCTGCTGTCATTCGTAAGTATGAACAATGGCTGTGGTGCTGCAACTCTCATAATTTTGGGACTGAGTCTTAAGTACTTGGGAGTGGGCTGGTCGCAACTTGGAACGGTCGTTAAGTGAACTGTAGTAACTCGGGGATCACCTGTAACCCTAGGATGCTCTGAGTGACATTGCATGAGGCAAACTTTGTTCTTGAAGTGGATTGGGAGAATGCTCTTCCATGGGCTGAGTGTGAAAATTCTGTTCTCACACAATTTTGGAGGTTTCAGAGGACAAATGACAACACACTCCTCTCACATGACCTCCAGAGGACACATAAAAGCACACCTCGTTCTTTTCAGCCTCCACAGGTAAATCCAAATAGAAATGGAAAAATACAGGTGAGAAATGGCACAGAAAACATCTAAGCAGAGACATTGACTCTTTCCTTCCTTGGGAGTACGAGAAGATCCTTTCCTTCTCCCTCCCAGGAGACGATATCTGATTAGTGGTTTTTTAATAAAAAAGCTAACCATAATCTGTCTTCTTGACCTCTCTTATTGGGGACTAGAAAACTCTTACCCAGAGAGACCACGTTCCTATGGTTTTCAAGCATGACTTCCGAATGCAGCGCTTTCTGGTCAGGATCCAGCTGAGACCATTCCTCCTCAGAGAAAGACACAGCCACCTCCTCGAAGGACACAAGACTCTCCTGAACACGGAAAAAACAAGAACAGAACAGGAGGATTCGCAAGATCTGTTCATCTTCATCAATGATTTAGACAAGAGGAGAGAAGGGGAACTCATCAAATTTGCAGACAAGACCAAATTGACAGGAATAAAAACACTCCAGAAGATAAGCTCGAGATACAGAAGGATCAACAGATTGAGCCCCATCTAACAAAATGAAATCAACAGTGAGAAATGTTAGGTCCTAAATTTGGGAAAGAAAAATCAAATGCGCTGGCATAGAATAAGTGATACCTGGCTCAACAGTAGGAAGGCAGTAGTAAGGCAACAGGGATCTTGTTGGGATCCGCCGTGCCGTTAAAACCCACTTTTTCCAGCAAGCCGGGCTGGCTTAAGAAGAAATTTTTAAATTTTTTAAATGTTTAATTGGTTTGTGATTTTTAAATTTTTGGGCCAAATTTATATATATTTTAATTGTTCTTAATATTTGTATTTCATGTTCTTAATTCTGGCTGTGCACCGCCCTGAGTCCTTAGGGAGAAGGGCGGTATATAAATTGAAAAATAAATAAAATAAAATAAAATAAAATAAAATAAAATAAAATAAAATAAAATAAAATAAAATAAAATAAAATAAAATAATAAAATAAAATAAAATAAAATAAAATAAAATAAAATAAAATAAAATAAAATAAATCTTGGTCCTAGTGGATAACCACTTAAACATGAGCCAGCAGTAGGCTACATTTGCCAAAATAACCAATAACCCAATCATAGGCTGCATTAAGAGGGATAGAATCAAGATGACATGAAGTGTTAATACTACTTTATAATGCCTTGCTAAGAGCACACTTGGAATATTACATCCACTTTTGGTTGCCAGATGTAAAAAGGATCTTGAGACTCTAGAAAGAGTGCAGAGAAGAGCAACAAAAATTATTAGTGGACATGAGTCTAAGACATATAAAGAACGGTTGCTGGAATTGGGTGAGTCTGGTTTCATGAAAAGAAGGACTAGATGGGGTGACATGATAGAAGTGTTCCAAGAAGCAATGGATGGAAACGATTCAAGGAGAGAACCAACCTACAAGTAAAGAGAAATTTCCTGACATTGAGAACAATTAATCAGTGGAATGACTTGCCTCCAGAAATTGTGGGTGCTCCAACACTGGAGGTGTTTATGAAGAAATTGGACAGCCATTTATCTGAAATTTTATAGGGCTTCCTGTCTGAGCAGGGGGTTGGACTAGAAGACCTCCAAGATCCCTAAGAACTCTGTTATTCTGTTCCATTGTTCCCAAATTACCAAGTCTTAATATTAGGTGAGAAAATGGGCAAATCTGAAAATTGCTTTCACTGAAGAAATATTTGGGGAAGTTTTATCAAGATCATTGATTCTGCAGAAGTTTCAGTGCTTTTCAGTAAAGTAATCCCACTTCTGGATCAACTGATCTATCACTCTGTCTATCATTGATTGATCTAGTAGTCTGAGCCATTGGCTGAAAGGAGGAAAACAAGGAAGAGAAAATTCCCTGGGAAATTCATTTCTCAGCCTTTGCAAAGCGGGAATGTTTGATCTCCTAATCGAGGCATAAATCAGAGGGTTGGAAATTATTTTATAGCCCAAAGTACCTTGATTACATGCTCAACATGCTCACTTCTTGGATTTTAACAGTCTACTTTATCTTTTAATATGATTTGCTTATTTTTGAACTACAGGTTATGAATAAGGCTTTTTAAAAATGGTAATGTGGCAATGTGAGTATTTATTTATCTTTCATTAGCCTTGCAGAATTCTGAGTCAAAGAATTGCCCCCCAAAAATGGTCTCTAGCAGTTCTTGCCACTACGATACGTTTATTCCTATTTCTTGAAGGACTTTTTAAAAATTGCTTCTTGTAAATTCAAAGTTGGCGGAGTACCTAGCAGAGCAAGATAACCAGAGGAAGCTATGCTGGCTGACAGGAACTTGAACCTGCTATTCTGCTCTGCATGTTGTGGAAGAAGAGAAAAATAATCCAGGCCAAACAAGGTGAGGGGGTGGGGGAAATAGAAGGAGGGAGCCCTCTGCACACCCACCTCACTTCCTGAAGGGAGAATAGAAATCTAATAACTTTTCCCTTTCTTACCTGATTTGGAGGTTCAACCGCTGTTTGATCTCCGTCATAAAAACCAGAAATCCTTGTTCTTTGTTCCTCTGTAAGGAATAAATAATTTCAAAATGCATCATTAACAAAATAGGAGGAGATATTCCATAGAAAAGAAGAGATAGCGAAGTTAAGACAGATAGGAAATCGGAGGATCTTCCATTACCTCCTGAGGTGTCCGGACTTGGATCTTCCCAAGGGATCCTCCTGAAAATTACCTCCTGAGGGGGATTTGATGGGTTCTTCTTTCCCTCAGGATCTCTGATCTCCACAGTGCAGCCCTTCAAACAGGAGGAAGGAAAAAAGAAGCAGAATTAATGCACCTCACATGAGATAAAGTAAATTCTTATATTTGGAACACAACCTCAAAGCCCCCAATATCCTTCTGTGAGGATATTGAGTGAGTGAGAAAACAAGGGAACAATTGCCACATATGATGAACGCCAGAGAAGTTTGGGAAGGAGGATGAAGTATTCAACCACTTTCTCTATTCCCTTCTGAGCTCCCTGAAGTCTCTCACCTGCAACTGGATCTGCTCCTTCTGCTCCTCCGCCTGGCTCAGGAGGAGGCCTTCCGCCAGGGCCACTGCCTGGGAGCTGGTCTCTGCTCCACACTCCCGCACCCAGCCCTCCATCTCTGGGGGCAGAAGGAACAGGAGCTGCTGCAGAACCACCAGGTCCAGCATCTGGGCTTTGGTGTGCTTTTCTGGTCTCAGCCATCGCCTGCAAAAGCCATGGAGTCGGCTGCAAAGTCTTCGGGGACCCTCAGCCTCCCGGTATTGGATGGAGGTCCAGGGTGGAACTTCTGAAGGGAGGATGGTTTCCTCCTCCAGGATCTTCTGCCCGGTTCTTGTCCAAAGCTTCCCCCCCTTCCCAGGCTGAGCAGCTGAAGGGCCTTTTCCGGCTCCCTCCCTTCCAAAAGGTTGTGTCTCCATCCTTTCTCTGTCCTGCAGAGCAACTGCAAATGGCTCCAAGGACTCTGGTGGGTCTCCAGATGCCTTTTCCTTCACGGGACCATTTCTGGGGCTGCAGGACTGATCCCTGCAAGGGATTCCGCTCTTTTTCTTCTTCCCCCAAGAGGAAAGTTTGCCTTGCAAAGACCACAAATTTAATTTAATTTAATTTAATTTCCAATTTATATATGGCTTCCAGTTTCTGTATCTGAGATGGGAAGAAAAAGAAACGCCAAGAATTAGAAAGTGGAATTCAGCCACTTCCAGACCTTCCCCCAACCTGCCTGGAGGCCCCTCCCCTTTTTGCCGGGAAGGGACTCCCACCTTGAGAAGTTTGTGTTGTCACTTCCTCCACAGCCTCCTGTACAAAGGCAACCATGACGTTCTCTTGGAAGAGGACGCCCCCTGGTGGATTTGGGGCAAAGCGCCAGGATTATAGAAAGGGCGGGAAGAAGGAGCGCATGGGAGGGGGAAGGGAGAGGGCGGGGAGGATGGGCTTGGGAGTAGGAGGAAAGGCCCCTCCCAATGGCTCCCTGCCAGACAAAGGCTTCGACCTCTGTGCTTCTTTTCCCCCTTTTATATCAACCCAAATGCATTGAAGGAAGTTTTTGCCTTTCTTCTGTTGCGTTTCTAGCAGTTTGGTTATTTCTTCTATATAGTGCAACTCCACCTCCATCTCTTTAATTTGGTCTGCTTCTTATTTAGAGAAGAGAATAAAGAATAGAGTAAAAAAGAATAGAAAAGAAAAAAAGAGAAAAGGAAAGGAAAGGAAAGGAAAGGAAAGGAAAGGAAAGGAAAGGAAAGGAGAAAGAAAAACTCTTTCTGGCAGCCCCTGAGATATGGGAAGATGCCATCATGTCTCCCCTTGTCCTTCTTTTCATCAGACTAGAAAATACCCAGTTCCAACAACTGTTTTTTTTTAATGTTTTAGCCTCCATCTTTGTTGCTCTTCTCTGCACTCTTTCTAGAGTCTCAAGATCTTATTTATTATACAAAACACAAAAATAGAAATGGGAAATTGAGGGAAGGAGAGAGAGAGGGGAAAAGAAAGTCTGAGGTAGAAGAAAAAAAGGAAAAAAGACGTTGACTCCTTTTTAGCACAGTGCAAGGAAAAAAAATCATTCCAACCTGACAATTAAATCAAATGGACAAAAGGAAAGTCATTTTATCTATGTTTCCTTTGAACACGTTAAAAGTTAAAATATCCAATTTAGCAGCTGGAGGAGGAAAGTCTAGAATGGTTCAGAACATCCCATTGTGGCGGAGGGAGGGAGGGAGGGAGGGCTCACACCTGAGGGGATCTGCGCTCTGATTGGTTGCTGCGGGTGGAAAGGGGGCGTTTCCCATTTTCCCGCCTTTTCCTTCTGGGCGCCGTTTGAGATTTACCTCAGGATCTTCCTGTCTTCTCTGCTGCGAATCTTAAATACGTTTATAGGGAAATAAAAGTAAAAGTTTGTGTCCGTGTCTCCCTCTTCCTTTGGACAGCAGCTGCCTATTTCCTCCACATTAAACCTCTTCAGTTACCGCTTCCAGTCAGGGGTTTCTATTTTATCCCCTAAGAGTGTCGGAAGAAAAATCAGACCCAGTTCCAGGAAGGGAAGAAAATGGAGGCTGCTTAAGAAAGGCTGATTGACGAGCAGAACCAACAACGGCCTGCAGTCAGAAGAGAAGAGAGCTGGAAGGGACCTTGGAGGCCATCTAGTCCAGCCCCTGCTCAGGCAGGAGATCCATCCTATACCATCTCTGACAAGGGGCTGTTCAGTCTCTTCTTAAAACCCTCCAGTGATGAAGCGCCCACGACTTCTGGTGGCAAGGAGTTCCACCGGTTAATTCTCCTCCCTGTCATGCAGTTTCTCCTTAGTTCCAGGTTGCTTCTCTCCTTGGTTCCTTTCCACCCATTTACCTTCTGGGGCTTTGGGGGATAATTTGGGCCCCTTTCCCTTCTCTGGGGCAGCACCCCAAACACTGTTCGGGGACAGCTGGGAAAGGAGCCGAATGAGGCCTCCCCTAGATGGTCCCCTCCCCACCTCTCCTCCAGCCCCCCAGACTCACCTTTCTTGCCAACAGAGGAGGCTATTATAAAAAAAAAATTTAGAATGTGCGGAAGCAGATACGCTAACTAAAAAACTACAGGATAGAGAGCAAACACAAGTAGGTCTGGCTTGGGACAAATTCTATAAATGGTTAGAAAAGAGGAAATTATAACCCACATCAGATGAGGAATGGTATTTAAGGAGAAATTTATATTATATAAGATAAGTGTGGTCGGATAGACCTAAGTGATGTACTAAGAAATATAAGATGTTCTGTCTTCTCCGGAATATAATTTAGAGCTATAGTACCAAATACCTGTTCATTAAGGTACTATATGGAAGTATGTATGTTTATTGTTGTATTGTGTTTTGTGTGTCACTTTATGTTGTGTTGTTTTTTCTTTTTAACTGAAATGTAAATAAAGATATATTTTTTTTAAAGTAATTATTCAGGTTTTCCCTCTATTGAATGCTGGATTATTTCTTCGATCCAATTTTTTATTTTCTTCCGAAATTTTTTCGCCACTGGGCATGTCCACCATTGATGATAGAATATTCCATAACTAATCTTACACTTCCAGCATTTCGGAGAGTTGCTGGGGAACATTTTCGCTATTCTTGCTGGTGGAAGATGCCATCTGTGAAACATTTTCATCTGGTTTTCCTTGTATGCAGTTGAGATTGTTAATTTCATATTTGTTTTCTACATCTTCTCCCACTTCTCCAACTCTATCAGATAATTAAAATTTTGGGCCCATTTGATCGTTTCTTTCACGGTTTCCTCTTCCAGTTTATACCGTAATAGAAATTTGTATATTTTACTAATTAGTTTTTGTTCATTCTTTAACAGAATTTTATCAAGGTCGGTTAGTTCTACTCTAATTTGATCAGTTTTCCTCTCCTCAATATATTTTGATCTTATTCATAGGTATGACCACCATTGTATTTCCCTACCTAAGTCCTGTTTCAATTCGTGTTTTGCTTTTAGAGTTCCCCCTTCATTAACAATATCCCTATATCTAATAATTTTGGACCAGTCTACTAAATTTGGGTGTGTTAATATTTCTTCTGGGGAGATCCAGGATGGTACTCCTATATAGTGATGTTTCTTAATTTTGTTCCAAATTGTTAAGAGTGAATTCCTAATTACATGTCTTTTGAAGTATCCATGAGTGCTTTGTTTCCACACACACCCCCCATAGAAATGTGTGCCACACTACATGAAGATTGTGTCCTTCTAATATAAAGAGTCTTTTATTTTCTAATTCTATCCACTCCTTTATCCAGACTAAGCCAGCTGCTTGGTAATAGGTCTCCCAGTCCGGGAAAGCTATTCCTCCTCTGTCTCTTGTGTCTTGTATTACTTTTAATCTGATTCTGGCTTTCTTCCCTTGCCAAATAAATTTTGTAGTCATTCTGTTTAATAAACCAAAAAAATTTTTTCCCATTCTAATCGGTAGAATTTTTTTTTCTTTTTAAAGACCCTCCAGAGACACAACTTTCTCCTTCTGTCCATCCACGAAATGACAGAGCCCTGGTGCCTGAAGTCCTAAGCCCAGTACGAGTATTTGGCAGCTGGTGCCCCTATCCGCACTTTCGGGTCAAGCAGGAGATCCTATACCATTTCAGGATCTATTGATATTCCTACAGGATCTATTTCAGACAAGTGACTATCCAGTCTCTTCTTTAAAATGTCCAGAGATGAAGCAACCACAATGTCTGAAGGAAAGCTGTTCCACTGGTTAATTGTCTTCGCTGTAAGGAAGATTCTCCTTAATTCGAGGCTGATTCTCTCCTTGATTAGTTCACAGGCATTGTTTCTTGTTCTGCCCTCTCGTGCTCTGGAAAATAAATTGACTTTCCTTCTCTTTGTGGCAGCCTCTCAAGTACTGGAATACTGCTATCCTGTCACTCCTAATCCTTCTTTTCTGTAGACTAGCCACACCCAAATCCTGCGACCGTTCTTCATATGTTTTAGTCTTCAGGTCTTTAATCAACTTAGCTGCTCTTCTTTGCATTTTCTCCAAAACTTAAACATCTTTTTTGTAATGTGATGACCAAAAGTGGATGCAGTATTCCAGGTGTGGTCTTACTAAGGCTTTATAAAACGGTACTAATACTTCACGTGATTGTGATTAAACAGGCATTCTATGCCTCTGTTTATACAATCAAGGATTATATTAGCTTTTTTGGCTGCTGCTGCACACACGTGACTCATGTTTAAGTGATCATTGATTCAGACTCCCAAGGTCCCTCTCCCAATTACTGTTTTTGAGCCAGGTTTCAAGTAATCTGTTTTTCCTGCCCAGGTGTAAAATCTTACTTTTCTCCTAAGTTTCATTTTGTTGAATTCAACCTTGTCTCATTTGGATCAGAAAGGCACAATATGCACACACATACAAATCTAGAGAGATAGGGTGGGTCAGTGGTTAGAATGCAGTACTACAGGCTAATTGTCCACAGCCAGGAGTTCAATCCTGACCAGCTCATGGTTTCATTCTTCTGGGGTGGGTAAAATGAGGATCCAGATTGCTGGGGACAATATGCTGACTTTGTAAACTGTTCAGAGACTGTGGTAAAACATTGTGGAGTGGTATATAAGTCTAAGTGGAATTGCTATTGCAATATAGTTTCTCCTGAGCGTGGATCCTTTTATGAGAAGTAAGATTACCTTTTTGAGCAAAGGTCTTTCCACATTCCATGCATTTAAATGGTTTCTCTCCTGTGTGGAGCTTTTTGTGTCTTCTAAGGTCACTACTATAAGCAAAGGTCTTTCCACACTCCATGCATTTATATGGCTTCTCTCCTGTGTGGATTTTCTTATGGGAAGTAAGATTACTTCTTTGAGCAAAGGTCTTTCCACATTCCATGCATTTATATGGCTTCTCTCCTGTGTGGATTTTCTTATGGGAAGTAAGACTACCTCTTCGAGTAAAGGTCTTTCCACATTCCATGCATTTAAATGGTTTTTCTCCTGTGTGGATTTTCTTATGGGAAGTAAGGTTACCTCTTTGAGCAAAGGTCTTTCCACATTCCATGCATTTATGTGGTTTCTCTCCAGTGTGGAGCTTTTTGTGTCTTCTAAGGTCACTACTATAAGCAAAGGTCTTTCCACATTCCATGCATTTATATGGTTTCTCTCCTGTGTGGATCTTTTTGTGTCTTGCAAGTCCAGTGCTCTGAGCAAACGTCTTTCCACATTCCATGCATTTATATGGCTTCTCCCCTTTGTGGATCATCTTATGGAAAATAAAAGTACGTTTTTCAGCAAAGGTCCTTCCACACTGCATACATTTATATGGCTTCTCCCCTGTGTGGATTCTTTTATGGGAAATAAGATTACCTCTTTGAGCAAAGGTCTTCCCACACTCCATGCATTTATATGGCTTCTCCCCTGTGTGGATCCTTTTATGGATAGTAAGTTGCCTGCTTGTTCTAAAACATTTTTCACATTCCAAACATTTAAATGGCTTTTCCCCTGTGTGGATCTTTTTGTGTCTTGTAAGTTCAGTGCTCTGAGTAAATGTCTTTCCACACTCCATGCATTTATACGGCTTCTCCCCTGTGTGGATCCTGTTATGGATAGTACATTGCCAGCTTGTTCTAAAACATTTTCCACATTCCAAACATTTATAAGGCTTCTCTTTTGTGTCAATCGCTTTTTCAGATGTAAGGAAATTATTTCCAAGAGAAAGAATGAATGTCCCATTGTAATTTTGTCCGTTGTGTCTTCCTATAGCATCTTCTCCTTTGTTTTGGGTTAAATAATGTTCATTTACTTCTACTTTATCTTTTAATAGCTTCACACTTTTTCCAGTATATTTTTTCCTTATTTTCTCTTCTTGGGCATTGAAGTCTTGCATCGGAGCATCAGTGGAAGATGAGCTTTCCTGATAACAATTCTTTGAGTGGTTCCTCTCATGGCTATTGAATTCCATTCGAATTCCAAACTTCTCCGTTCCATCTTTAGCATTGATCACTTGGAACAGTTCACAGGAATCTTGATTCTCCTGCCCATTATTACCTTCGAAGCAAAAGGGAAATGAAAATGATAACAAGGGTTACAAGAGAAAAAGATCAAACTGTAGAAAGTCAAGTGAATTTCCTTCTGGTGTATATAGATATGATGATTTCTATATTCATGAGTCATGAAAGTTTTGAAAATATCTAGAAAACATCTCTTTCTTTACAATTATCTATGGTATATATATATGCAAATCTCACTCAGTCAGTTTTGAGTTAAGGAATAGAATAGAATAACAGAGTTGGAAGGGACCTTGGAGGTCTTCTAGTCCAGGGGTCCCCAATCTTTTGACCTCAGGGACCACAAAGTTCATAATTTTAATTGACTCCTTCCTTCCTTGGAGTACAAAAAGGCCAGATCCTTTCCTTCTCCCTCCCAGGAGACGATATCTGATTAGTGGTTTTTTTAATAAAAACCCTAATTAAAATCTGCATTCTTGAACTCTCTGATTGGGGACTAGAGAACTCTTACCCAGAGAGGCCACGTTCCTATGGTTTTCAAGCATGACTTCCGAATGCAGCGCTTTCTGGTCAGGATCCAGCTGACACCATTCCTCCTCCGAGAAAGACACAGCCACCTCCTCGAAGGACACAAGACTCTCCTGAACCCAGGGGGAAAAAAAAGAACAGGAGGATTCACAAGATCTGTTCATCTTCATCAATGATTTAGACAAGAGGATAGAAGGGGAACTCATCATATTTGCAGACAAGACCAAGTTGACAGGAATAACAACGTTCCAGAAGATAAGCTCCAGATATGGAAGGATCGAAAGATTAGGGTTAGGGTTGAAATCAACTGTGAGAAACATAAGATTCTACATTTAGGAAAGAAAAACCAAATGCACTAGAATAGGTGATACCTGGCTCAACAGTAGTAAGGGCAACAGGGATCTTGGAGTCCTAGTGGACAACCACTTAAACATGGGTCAACAGTATGCTACAGTTGCCATTAAAACCCCCAAAAGAATCATAGGCTGCATTAAGAGGGATAGAATCAAGATGACATGTGTTGGTAGGACTTTATAATGCCTTGGTAAGACCAGAGGAAGCTATGCTGGCTGACAGAAACTTGAACCGGCTACTCTGCTCTCCATGTTGTGGAAGAAGACAAAAATAATCCAGGCCAAACAAGGGAGGTGGGGGAAATAGAAGGAGGGAGCCCTCTGCACACCCGCGTCATTTCCTGAAGGGAGAATAGAAATCTAATAACTTTTCGCTTTCTTATTTGATTTGGAGGTTTAACCGCTGTTTGATCCCCGTCATAAAAACCAGAAATCCTTGTTCTTTGTTCCTCTGTAAGGAATAAATAATTTCAAAATGCATCATTAACAAAATAGAAGGAGATATTCTATAGAAAAGAAGAGATAGCGAAGTTAAGACAGATAGGAAATCGGAGGATCTTCTATTACCTCCTGAGATGTCCCGACTTAGATCTTCCAAAGGGATCCTCCTGAAAAATAGCTCCTGAGGGGGATTTGATGGGTTCTTCTTTCCCTCAGGATCTCTGATCTCCACAGTGCAGCACTTCAAACAGGAAGAAGGAAAAAAGAAGCAGAATTAATATACATCACATGAGATAAAGTGGATTCTTATATTCGGAACACAATCTCAAAACCCCCAATATCCATCTGTGAGGTTGAGTGAGAAAACAAGGGAACAATTGCCACATATGATGAATGCCAGAGAAGTTTGGGAAGGAGGGTGAAGTATTCAACCACTTTCTCTATTCCCTTCTGAGCTCCCTAAAGTCTCTCACCTGCAACTGGACCTGCTCCTTCTGCTCCTCCGCCTGGCTCAGGAGGAGGCCTTCCGCCAGGGCCACTGCCTGGAAGCTGGTTTCTGCTCCACACTCCCGCACCCAGCCCTCCATCTCTGGGGGCAAAAGGAACAGGAGCTGCTCCAGAACCACCAGGTCCAGCATCTGGGCTTTGGTGTGCTTTTCTGGTCTCAGCCATCGCCTGAAAAAACCATGGAGTCGGCTGCAAAGTCCTCGGGGACCCTCAGCCTCCTGGTACTGGATGGAGGTCCAGGACTGAACTTCTGAAGGGAGGATGGATTCCTCCTCCAGGATCTTCTGCCCGGTTCTTGTCCAGAGCTTCGCCCCCTTCCCAGGCTGAGCAGCTGAAGGGCCTTTTCCGGATCCCTCCTTTCCAAAAGCTTGTGTCTCCATCCTTTCTCTGTCCTGCAGAGCAACTGCAAATGGCTCCAAGGACTCTGATGGGTCTCCAGATGCCTTTTCCTTCACGGGACCATTTCTGGTGCTGCAGGATTGATCCCTGCAAGGGATTCCGCTCTTTTTCTTCTTCCCCCAAGAGAAACGTTTGCCTTGCAAAGACCACAAATGGCTTCCAGTTTCTGTATCTGAGATGGGAAGAAAAAGAAACGCCAAGAATTAGAAAGTGGAATTCAGCCGCAGAGCAACCTTCCCCCAACCTGCCCCAAGCGGCTCATCCCAGCGCAGGGGCCAGGTCCCCACGAGCAGGGCCGGGAAGGAGGCAGCTGGAGAGGTCGCCCTGCTTCTCTCCCCTCCGGGGACAGGATGGGGCCCTCGGGGAGCCTGGTGCGAATCCTGCCTCCACCTCGCCCGGCTTCTCTCCTCTCCTGCTGGGCCTCCCCTCACCCCACTCGGCTCTTCCCTGGATCCCCACCGCCTTCCCGGCATCCCCACTTCCTCCTGCAAGGAGAGGGCGGCTGGGGAGGATTGGACCCTCCCCTCACCAGGGGCACGTCTCGATGTCCCCCCGCCAGACTCTCTCGCAGCCTCTCCGCCTCCTCCAGGGCCCCAAGGGTTAAAGAGAGGGAGTGCAAAGTTCTAGAGAGGCAAGCGTTTGTGATGTCAAATCCTTCGCAACTTCCTCTGGAAAGCTAGCTGGAATGTTTGCCTTCCGATGGACCAATGAGGGAGCGCCTGGAGTTCCCTTCCGTTGGTGGAGGCCGCCCCCTAGTGGATTTGGGACAAAGTGCCAGGATTATAGAAAGCGCAGGAAAAAAGAGCGCATGGGAGGGGGAAGGGAGAGGGCGGGGAGGATGGGCTTGGGAGTAGGAGGAAGAAAGGCCCGTCCATGGTGCTCGCCTGAGGGGATCTGCGCTCTGATTGGTTGCTGCGGGTGGAAAGGGGGCGTTTCCCTGTTTTCCCGCCTTTTCCTTCTGGGCGCCCTTTGAGATTTACCTCAGGATCCTGACTGTCTTCTCTGCTGCGAATCTTAAATACGTTTATAGGGAAATAAAAGTAAAAGTTTGTCTTCTTGTCTCCCTCTTCCTTTGGACAGCAGCTGCCTATTTCCTCCACGTTAAGCCTCTTCGGTTGCCGCTTCCAGTCGGGGGTTTCTATTTTATCCCCTGAGAGTGTCGGAAGAAAATTCAGGTCCAGTTCCAGGAAGGGAAGAAAATGGAGGCTGCTTAAGAAAGGAGGTTGATTGACGGGCAGAACCAACAACGGCCTGCAGTCAGAACAGAAGAGAGCTGGAAGGGACCTTGGAGGCCATCTAGTCCAACCCCTGCTCAGGCAGGAGATCCATCCTATACCATCTCTGACAAGGGGCTGTTCAGTCTCTTCTGAAAACGCTCCAGTGATGAAGCGCCCACGACTTCTGGTGGCAAGGAGTTCCACCGGTTAATTCTCCTCCCTGTCATGCAGTTTCTCCTTAGTTCCAGGTTGCTTCTCTCCTTGGTTCCTTTCCACCCATTTACCTTCTGGGGCTTTGGGGGATAATTTGGGCCCCTTTCCCTTCTCTGGGGCAGCCCCCCAAACGCTGTTCCGGGACAGCCGGGAAAGGAGCCGGATGAGGGGGAGGATTCTGGTGCCGTTTCTGCAGCGCCTGGAGATCCAGAGGCTCCTTTGGTGGGTCTTTTGTCCTGTTGCAATATTTTCAGGATCAGACTCAATAATAATAATAAGAGTTAAAGGTTTAAATATATTTCTCTTTAATTATAACAGGCATTCTATATTCACTGAATATTCATAGATAGAAGCGAAGAAAATGGTGAAGGTGGCTCCTTATATATACAAAGGGTGGAGCCAAGAGTGGGAGTGGTGAATTATGAATACATTAAGAATCAAAGAATAAGTTAACCCCTGACATCCCATTTATACACTATTTACACATTAGGGAATAAGGCATTTACATCTGACAAATCCCCCTCTAAATGCCGATTCGCTATACAACACCAATTACATTCAGATTCAGGACAATATAAGACATACAATTTAGAAGTTAAATATTTGTGCTGTTTAGAAGGTAAAGGCTTCGTCAATATGTCAGCTAATTGTTCAGAAGTATCACAATGTACTGCTTTGATAAATCCATCTTGAGACAATTGTCTCACATGCTTAAATTTTATATCTATATGCCTGGACCTTTGTCCAATGGCATCGGATCTAGATATTTCAATGGCTGCTTTATTGTCTTCATGCATAACAAAAGGCAAAGCAGGTTTTTTCCAAACATCTGAAATTAAATCATTAAACCATACAAGGTTATTTGCAGCTTTGGATAAACAAACATATTCCGCTTCTGTGGTTGAAGTGGCTACTAGCTCTTGTTTACCAGTGTACCAGTAAACTGGACAGTCATTTAAAAGAAAAATATAACCAGAAGTACTTTTTCTGCATGATATGTCTCCAGCCCAATCCGCATCTGCGTAACATGTAAGCTTTGGTTCTTTATTGTCATTAGGTTCTAATACTAAGCAAAAATCTAATGTACTTTTCAGATATCTTAAAATTCTTTTGACAGCTTCCCAGTGATACATTGTTGGTTTGCTGACGTGTCTTGATAATAAATTGAGTGGTAATGCGATATCTGGCCTAGTCCAATTAGATATATAAAGAAGTGAACCTATTATTGATCTATAAAATGTGTTATCCTTGAATTCAGGAGAAGATTCATCAGTATTTCTAAGGAAATCAGTTTGCATAGGAGTGTCACAGGGTTTGGCATTGTTTAAATTGCATTTGTTTAGAAGTTCAATAATCTTATCCCTCTGAGTAAGTTTGAATCCCCTTCTAGTTTTATTAATTTGTACACCAAGGTATTTGTTTACTTTACCTAGAGATTTCAATGAGAAATGTTCATTTAGCTTATTTACAAAGGTTTCTCTTCTCTCTTTGTGTTTTCCTATATATAAAATATCATCTACATAAATCAATACAAATTCAATGTAATCATCACCCTTTTTGACAAAGAAACAGTTATCAGCGGTGGTAGCGTTGAAATCCATGGTCTTAAGTACTTTTACCAAGCAATCGTACCATCTTTTACCAGATTGCTTTAATCCGTATAAACTCTTGTTCAATAGCCAAATTTCATTTTTATTAGTGTATTGACTGTGAGGTGCTCTTACATATATTTCCTTATCTAGTTTTGCGTGTAGATACGCAGTCTGTATGTCATATTGAAATACATCAAGATTGAGTGCAGATGCTACTACTAGAGCTGTTTTGACACTCTCTGTTCTTACTGTGGGGGAGTACGTGTCAGTATAGTCCTCCGGATATTTTTGTGCATAACCTTGTGCAACTAATCTAGCTTTGTATAAAGTATTGCCTCCTTCTAGGTTCTTAATTTTATAAATCCACCTGGTACCAATAATTGTTTTATCTTTAGGTGCAATTGCAGGTGTAAATACATTTAATCCTTGCAAACTTTCCATCTCCTTTTTCATAGCTAGTTCCCATTTTTCTTTTTCTTCACGAGGGAGTTTTAATACTTCCTCATATGTATTAGGTGTTATTTGTTCACCATCCATATGCATTATGTAATCTCTGTATTTATTTGGTATTTGATTTCTGTTGTTTCTAATGGCTCTTTCAGGTTTGCTATGGTTGTCATGCAAATATCTTGCTTCTTTTTTTGTTAGTGTGTCTGTCTTTATTTTGTGTTGACTATTTGTCCAAGTTTTGGTTTTGTTTTTATATTTGTTGATATTTTGATTTTCTATGGTCCCTTCCTCACGAGATTTTGTATCTTTGCATTTATTTGGAAATATTTCATTAAGATGTAATTTAGACCAGTTGGCCTGTTCATGGAACACAGCTGTTCTGGAAACTATAAATTTGTTATTATTATCAATGAATCTGTACCCTTTGGTGCCAGTTTCATATCCCATAAATCTTAGTCTTCTGGATACGTTTTCTCCCTTTCTTCTCAACTGTTTAGGTATGTGTACGTCTGCAGTGACTCCAAATATGTGCATGTGTGTTAATTTTGGTTTCCTATTATACATCACTTCATATGGTGTCTTATTCACAATACTGGACCAGGTTCTATTTTGAGTGTAATTTGAATAATGTAAGGCTTCTGACCAAAATTGTTTGCTTAAGCCAGCATCCTCTAATGTGCACCTAATCATGGTTTGTAATGTGGAATTTTTTCTCTCTGCAATCCCGTTCTGGAACGCAGAAAATGGACTAGACGTGTAATGTAGCATTCCTCTATCCTTTAACCATTGGGAGAATTCTTTAGACATGAATTCACATCCCCTATCTGTCATAATTTGTTTTATTCTGATATTATGTTGTGTTTCTATGCGTTTGTAAAATTCCTTAAATTTTTGAAAGGTTTCATCCTTGTGTTTTAATGTGTAAACAAAACCATAGCGACTGTAATCGTCTACTATTGTTAGGAAGTAACGTTTTCTATAAGTGATTGATGGAGTTAAAGGGCCAACTAGGTCCATGTGTACTAAGTCAAAAATTTTGTTAGTTGATCTGGTGGATTTTCTTGGCCTGGGACTAGTTTTTAGTTTTGTAGATTTACATACTGAGCATTCCAAATAGTTTTCACAATTTTTTATTTTGACACCTTCTGCGTGTTCAGTCATTTTTTGAACTACAGGAAAACTTGCATGTCCTAACTTCCTATGTAAGATGTGAGCACACTCATCATGAATTGGTTTACCTATTTTTGGTTTCTTTTCATTGTGTGTATCTGCGTGATCATGAGATATTTTACATTCATCATTGTCACTGTTACTAATATTTTCATCATTTGCCTCAATACAATCTTCCATATTTGAATCAATGTTATGTAACCATCTTTCTTTTGTTACCAGATAGGGTAGGCCTCCTTTAATCATCACAGTGCCTATATTTGTTTTATTCTTCTCTAAAGTTGCTTTTCCCTTTGAGAAAACTATATTAATGTCAGAATCTCTACTTAGTTTTATGGCACTTAGTATGTTATGAGGTATTTCTGGTATTAACAATACCCCCTCTATTTTTCCTAGACCAGGCAAGGTCACATTCCCTCTGCCTAATACTTGAACCTTTTCTTGATTAGCTACCTTTATTACAAATTTATCTTCTGTAAATGAAGACAATATATTTTTGTTATTAGTGGTGTGATTAGTTGCCCCAGAATCAATAAGCCAATTATTGTTCTCATTTTGTTGTGTTTTTGTGCTGTCTTGTTTATTTAGTCCATTCAGTGAACCAGATTTTCTCTCTTTTGAATTTTCTCTGCCCCCTCTATTTTCTCTGTAATGTGGTGGGCTTCTATATCTATGTCTATCTATGGAAGACTGTCTATAATTGTATTTATTCCTATATTCTGACCTGTGTCTTTCCTTTGAAATTTTGGGACAATCTCTTCTATTGTGTTCCCTAGACCCACAATTGTGGCATTTAAAAGTTTCATTATATTTTTCTTGGAAAGCTACTTTCCTAAAAGATTTGTGCTCTGTGTGATTGCTATAACGATTTTTTCTTGAATTGTCTTCTGCTATCAATTTGTTTGATAGACTTTCTATGGATAAATATCCTAGATTGATGGTGTCTAAATGTGACATAAAACTATCCCATGATGAATCAAGTGAATTGATAATAACACTTTTCATTGTTTGATCTGAAATCACTTCCCCCCTCAAATGCAGCTCAGCTCTTATTTTGTTTAGAGATATTAAATGCTCACTTATGGAAACCCCTGGTTTTACTCTAGAAGAAAAGAAATCTTTAGACATTCTTGTGGTGGTAGCTACACTATCGCTGTGAAACAAATTAAACATGCATTGAATTATTTCTGAAACAGTTAGATTTGGTTTGATGCTATGATACATTGCAGGAGACACACTAGATATTATTAGGAAAAATGCTCTATGGTGTAAACAATCTATTTTTAAAGTCCAAGGTCTTCTTGGGGGACTAGTGATAAAAAATAGTAAATTTTCTTTCATAAAGACAACCTGGAGCTGTTGATACCATTCTTGCAAATTAATGCCATCAACCCTTAGTTTTGGGAAGTCACTGGGTAAGTTTCCCACATTATTTTGTCCATTACTTACAACCTGAGGTAGTCCGTGGTCTCGCAAGTGTAGGAAATTGCAAAACGGCATGGGGATGCTCGCAACGAGTCTGCGCGGTTCTCTGGCTAGTTCAAGTCTTTCCGGACCATCTGCGTAGTTTCGCACATGCGCGTTGTTCATTTCTTCTTTGGCGTCGTCGTGGAAGGTTCTCTCCATTGCGGCTCGCTCGCTCTGCTCTTCTTCAGACGAGTCGGTCTCTGGTTCGGTCTTAGGAGTTTTGATGGCGGCGATTGCTCTTCTTTTTCTTTTGGGTGCGTTGGCACTTGCTTCGGTCTGTGGTGTAGGACGGAATCGACATGGCTCTCTGGGTTCGGGCGTCGTCGCTCTCGAAGTCAGGATGGGAGCGTGCAGGTCTTGAGGTATCGGCTTGTTCGCTTGCTTCTTCGTTGGCGCTTTGGAAATTTTTAATTTTGGCCCAAATGCAGCAAAAAGCGTCTTCATTGCTGACTTTACTTGAGATTTCGTTGAGTCGTCTTCACTTTCTGATTCTGGCTCTTCCGAAGAGTTTGAATCTTCCTTTTCACTTTCGTTGTCTGATAACGTTTTTCGCGCCAGAAATTTTGAACTGAGCATTTTGATTGGCTCTGCTTCGCTCACTTTGGAGGCTTGTTGAAACCAAGATGGCTGCCATTCAAAATTTCGCGCGGGATTACATTTTTTCTTTTTCATAATGACTTTCTCTGTAGTCATATCACTCACAATTTTTTGGTCTTTGGGTTTCTCTTTAGCGATGTTTTTCTCTCTCGCTGCTCCGCTGTTCTTCAGCATTTCTTGGAGGTTCGCGATGAGGCTTTCATCATTCTTCTGGCTTTTTAATAGTTTTAATATCTCTGACCTGAGTTCGTTATTTTCTATTTCGATTTCCTCCTGGTCATCATTTTCATTTATTAATTCTTCTTCTTCAGTGGTGTATTCTTCGGATTCTCTCGAAATCGCGTTTGTGGATTCGTTGATTATTTCTTGTTCAGTTTCTATTTCTTTGCTGTAGGCCCTGGTGTTGGGCCTATCTTTCTTAGACATGTTTAAGTATTTATTGAGTCAATTAACCATCCTCTGCTACCAGCTTGTTGCAATATTTTCAGGATCAGACTCAATAATAATAATAAGAGTTAAAGGTTTAAATATATTTCTCTTTAATTATAACAGGCATTCTATATTCACTGAATATTCACAGATAGAAGCGAAGAAAATGGTGAAGGTGGCTCCTTATATATACAAAGGGTGGAGCCAAGAGTGGGAGTGGTGAATTATGAATACATTAAGAATCAAAGAATAAGTTAACCCCTGACATCCCATTTATACACTATTTACACATTAGGGAATAAGGCATTTACATCTGACATGTCCTCTGAGGCGGTGAGGGCTGAAGCACCGGCCGCCTTGGACCCCGATCCCGTCAGAGAAGCGCCCTGATTTCCCTCCCCGGATCCCCGGCCCTCCTTTCCCCTCCGGCCAGCCTTCCTCTCGGGGACGCCGCCTCCCGGGTCTCCGCCTCCTGCAACCGCCGCCGCCATTCGGGCTTCCGAGGCACAAATAAGAGTTTCTTCAATCTGATCCAGGGGGATCCTGACCCTCAGAAAGAAGGAAGGAAGGAACGAAGGAAGGAAGAGAAAGAAAGAAAGAAGAGAAAGAAGGAAGAAAGAAAGAAAGAAAGAAAGAAAGAAAGAAAGAAAGAAAGAAAGAAAGAAAGAAAGAAAGAAAGAAAGAAAGAAAGAAAGAAAGAAAGAAAGAGGGTTCCTACACATTTGGGGTCGAGGAGGGAATCCTGAATGGGCCGGATGGCCCAGACGTTTCGAGAAAGAGACGCGGATTTCAAGGAGGGAAATCGCCTCTTTCTCGGACTTTTGAGTTGGGAGGGGCCAGAAGGAGCTGAAGCACCAATGGGAAGTCTCTCTGCTTAGCCGTCATCAGTCTCCGGGCAGACTCCTTTCTGACGTCACCTGAAGGAGGTGGGAGAGTTCGGCGCAGAGAGCGAAACTGAAAGTGGGAGGGGGATCCCTTCCAGCTCTCTTCTCTTCTGACTGCAGGCCGTTGTTGGTTCTGCTCGTCAATCAGCCTTTCTTAAGCAGCCTCCATTTTCTTCCCTTCCTGGAACTGGATCTGATTTTTCTTCCGACACTCTCAGGGGATAAAAAAGAAACCCCCAACTGGAAGCGGCAACCGAAGAGGTTTAACGTGGAGGAAATAGGCAGCTTCTGTCCAAAGGAAGAGGAAGACACGGACACAAACTTTTACTTTTACTTCCCTATAAAGGTATTTAAAGATTCGCAGCAGAGAAGACAGTTGGGAAGATCCTGAGGTAAATCTCAAACGGCGCCCAGAAGGAAAAGGCGGGAAAATGGGAAACGCCCCCTTTCCACCCGCAGCAACCAATCAGAGCGCAGATCCCCTCAGGCGAGAACCATGGACAGGAGCCTTTCTTCCTCCTACTCCCAAACCCATCCTCCCCGCCCTCTCCCTTCCCCCTCCCATGCGCTCTTTTTTCCTGCGCTTTCTACCATCCTGGTACTTCGCGCCAAATCCACCAGGGGGCGCCCTCCGCCAAGGGAAGGGAATCCCAGGCGCTTCCCCATTGGGCCACTGGAGTGCAAACGTCACGGCTGGCTTTGTGCAGGAAGCTGGGAAGGAAGTGACATCAAAAACGCTTGCCTCTCTAGGACTTTGCACTCGCTCGCCTTAACCCCTGGTGCTCCATAGAAGGCGGAGATGCTGCGGGAGAGTCTGGCGGGGGGGACACACCCCGGGTGAGCGGAGAGGTCTCTTCCTGGGTCCCATGCTCCCCAGCCGCCCTCTCCCTGCAGGGGGAAGCGGGGATGCCGGGAAGGCGGTGGGGATCCAGGGAAGAGCCGAGTGGGGGGAGGGAGGCCCAGCAGGAGAGGAGAGAAGCCGGGCGAGGAGGAGGCAGGATTCGCATCAGGCTCCCCGAGGGCCCCATCCTGTCCCCGGAAGGGAGAGAAGCAGGGCGACCTCTCCAGCTGCCTTCTTCCCGGCCCTGATCGGGGGGGGGGGGAACCTAGGCCCTCCGCTGGGATGAGCCGCTTGGGGCTCCGGGCAATTTGGGTGAAGGTCGCTCAGTGGCTGAATTCCACTTTCTAATTCTTGGCGTTTCTTTTTCTTCCCATCTCAGATACAAAAACTGGAAGCCATTTGTGGTCTTTGCAAGGCAAACTTTTCTCTTGGGGGAAAAGAAAAAGAGCGGAATCCCTTGCAGGGATCAGTCCTGCAGCCCCAGAAATGGTCCCGTGAAGGAAAAGGCATCTGGAGACCCACCAGAGTCCTTGGAGCCATTTGGAGTTGCTCTGCAGGACAGAGAAAGGATGGAGACACAACCTTTTGGAAAGGAGGGATCCGGAAAAGGCCCTTCAGCTGCTCAGCCTGGGAAGGGGGCGAAGCTCTGGACAAGAACCGGGCAGAAGATCCTGGAGGAGGAAACCATCCTCCCTTCACAAGTTCATCCCTGGAATTTCATCCAATACCTGGAGGCTGAGGGTCCCCGAGGACTTTGCAGCCGACTCCATGGATTTTGCAGGCGATGGCTGATACCGGAAAAGGTCACCAAAGCCCAGATGCTGGACCTGGTGGTTCTGCAGCAGCTCCTGGCTTTTCTGCCCCCAGAGATGGAGGGCTGGGTGCGGGAGTGTGGAGCAGAGACCAGCTCCCAGGCGGTGGCTCTGGCGGAAGGCCTCCTCCTCAGCCAGGCGGAGGAGCAGAAGGAGCAAGTCCTGTTGCAGGTGAGAAACTTTAGGTAGTTCAGAAGGGAATAGAGAATCTGTTTGAATACTTCACCCTCCTTCCCAAACTAAGAATCCACTTTGTGTTGTGTGATGCACATTAATTCTGCTTCTTTTTTCCTTCCTCCTGTTTGAAGGGCTGCACTGTGGAGATCAGAAAGCCTGAGGGAAAGAAGAACCCATCAAATCCCCCTCAGGAGCTATTTTTCAGGAGGATCCCTTGGGAAGATCTAAGTCAGGACATCTCAGGAGGTAATGGAAGATCCTCCGATTTCCTATCTGTCTTACCTTCACTCTCCTCATCTATGTAATATCTCCTCCTATTTTGTTAATTATGCATTTTGTAATAATTTATTCCTTACAGAGAAAAAAAGAATGAAGCTTTCTGGTTTTTATGACGGGGATCAAACAGCAGTTGAACCTCCAAATCAAGTAAGAAAGGGAAAAGTTATTAGATTTCTATTCTCCCCCATAAAGAATTGAAGCGGATGTGCAGAGGGTTCCCTCCTTCTATTCCCCCCCCCCACTCCCTTGTTTGGCCTGGATTATTTTTGTGTTCTTCCACAACATGGAGACCAGAATAGCAGGTTCAAGTTCCTGTCAGCCAGTATAGCTTCCTCCGGTCTTATCAAGGCATTATAAAGTCCTACCAGCACATGTTATCTTGATTCTGTCCCTCTTAATGCAGCCTATGATTCTGTTGGGGGTTTTAATGGCAACTGTAGCATAGTGCTGACCCATGTTTAAGTGGTTGTCCACTAGGACTCCAAGATCCATGTTGCCCTTACTACTGTTGAGCCAGGTATCGCCTATTCTATGCCAGTGCATCTGGTTTTTCTTTCCTAAATGTAGAACCTTACGTTTCTCACAATTGATTTCATTTTGTTAGAAGGTGCCAATTTGTCAATCCTTCTATATCTCGAGCCTATCTTGTGGAGTGTTGCTATTCCTGTCAATTTGGTCCTGTCTGCAAATTTGATGAGTTCCCCTTCTATCCTCTTGTCTAAATCATTGATGAAGATGAACAGATCTTGTGAATCCTCCTGTTCTGTTCTTTTTTCTGTGTTCAGGAGAGTCTTGTGTCCTTCGAGGAGGTGGCTGTGTCTTTCTCTGAGGAGGAATGGTCTCAGCTGGATCCTGAACAGAAATCCCTGCATTCGGAAGTCATGCTTGAAAACCATAGGAATGTGGCCTCTCTGGGTAAGAGTTCTCTAGTCCCCAGTCAGAGAGTTCAAGAAGACATATGAGTCTAGTAAAACTCTAGTATTAAAAAAAACTATCCTTTTTTAATACATCTCCTGGGAGGGAGAAGGAAAGGATCTTCTCGTCCTCCAAGGAAGGAAAGAGTCAATGTCTCTTTGCTTAGATGCTTTCTGTACCATTTCTTATCTCTATTTTTCCATTTCTATTTCAGTTTATTGCCCTCCCCCAAGTACTTAAGACTCAGTCCCAAAATTAGAAGTGTTGCAGCACCACGGCTGTCATTCACATTTACGAATGACAGCAGAGGCACTGCAACATTCGTCCTACTTATTCCCCCACTCCACCCCCCCAGGACTCACCATATTTTTCAGAATATAATTTAATTTAATTTAATTTCCAATTTATATACCACCCTTCTCCCTGAGGACTCAGGGTGGTGTACAGCCAAGATAAAAAACATAGAATACAAATATTAAAACATTTAAAAATATATATAAATTTTGGCCCGAAAGTTAAGAATCACAGACTAATTAAAAGAATTTAAAAATTTTAAAATAAGGCCTCTTAAAAATAAGGCACACTTCCCCCCCCCCACAAATAAAAGTGGGTGGAAATGTCTGTGCACTTTATAGAGCGAATACGGGCCTGTGTTTGGCCTCCCAAATCCTCTGTGCATCCGGTTTTGCCTTCCCTGGAGTCCAGAAACACCCTGCAGGCTAAAAACGGCCCCGCTTTTGGCCTCTGGAGACCTCCTTGGGTCCCGTTTTTGCCCTCCCTGGCATCGGGGAGGCTGAAAACGGGATGCGCAGAGGGTTTGGGAGGCAGAGTGCTTCCAGACGCCAGAGAGGGCAAAATTGGGACGCATGGAGGATTTGGCTTGCAGAGCGCTTCTGGACACCGGAGAGAGCAAAAACTTTTTTTTTCTTGTTTTCCTTCTCTAACCTTTGGTGTATCTTACTGTCCGAAAAATACGATACCTTGCAACAATGTGGCGAGCTGTCAGTTCCTTTGCCTACCTTGGTGCATTTGTAGAAGAAGAGGCCTAAAGTAGTGAGAGATACGCAAGATCAGCAGTGGGAAATCTAGCATTATTGAGCTCACGTTATCTCGCACTACAGTGCTTTAGGCCTCTGTTCAATGCGAACCAAGGCCTACATGAGGTCCAGAGCAAAATGCTTTGCAAAGAGAGGGAAGGCCTCTCTAGTTTTCAGGGACTTTTGCCCTGGATCTCATGCAGTCCTCAGCCAAACTTCAAAAGAAATACAATCATTTGTTAGGAGCACCATTTCGGCAATATTTGGATGCAGTTAGAACCAATCTCACGTAGATTTACGTTCCCCTATGACCCTGTCTCTACCCTCCTCCCTGGCCATGTCATAAATCACATTCTCCAGTTAACCACTTTGGCTGGCTGTGAAACTCAAAACACTCCTACTGATTAAAACTATTAAAACATTGAAATTTTGAACTTTGTGGTCCCTAAGGTCCAAAAGATTGGGGACCCCTGGACTAGAAGACTTCAAAGGTCCCTTCCAACTCTGTTATTCTATTCTATTCCTTAACTCAAAACTGACTGAGTGAGATTTGCATATATATACCATAGATAATTGTAAAGAAAGAGATGTTTTCTAGATATTTCCAAAACTTTCATGACTCATGAATATAGAAATCATCATATCTATATCAGACCACTATAAGCATGCAAACATACAACCAAATGGAATTTTGGAGAAATTCAGAAGGAATTTCACTTGATTTTCTACACTTTGGTCGTTTTCTCTAACTTTGTTATCATTTTCATTTCCCTTTTGCTTTGAAGGTAATAATGGGCAGGAGAATCAAGATTCCTGTGAACTGTTGCAAGTGATCATTGCTAAAGATGGAACAGAGGAGTTTGGAATTCAAATGGAATTCGAAAGCCATGAGAGAAGCCAGTCAAAGAATTGGAATCACAAAAGCTCATCTTCCACTGATGCTCCGAAGCAAGACTTTCTTGCCCAACAAGAGAAAATAAGGAAAAAATATACTGGAAAAAGTGTGAAGCTAATAAAAGCTAAAGTACAAATAAATGAACAGGACTTAGCCCAAAACAAAGGAGAAGATGCTATAAGAAGACACAACGGACAAAATTACAATGGGACATTCATTCTTTCTCTTGGAAATAAGTGCCTTACATCTCAAAAAGTGATTGACACAAAAGAGAGACATTTATGTTTGGAATGTGGAAAATGTTTTAGAACAAGCAGGCAACTTACTATCCATAAAAGGATCCACACAGGGGAGAAACCATATAAATGCATGGAATGTGGAAAGACCTTTGCTCATAGATGTAACCTTATTTCCCATAAAAGAATCCACACAGGGGAGAAGCCATATAAATGCATGGAGTGTGGAAGGACCTTTGCTCATAGCAGTACACTTACTATCCATAAAAGGATCCACACAGGGGAGAAACCATATAAATGCATAGACTGTGGAAAGACCTTTGCTCGAAGCTGTAGACTTAATTTCCATGAAAGGATCCACTCAGGGGAGAAGCCATATAAATGCACAGAGTGTGGAAAGACCTTTGCTCTAAGAGTTACTCTTATTTCCCATAAGATGTTCCACAAAGGGGAGAAGCCGTATAAATGCATGGAGTGTGGAAAGACGTTTACTCAGAGCACTGGACTTAGAAGACACAAAAAGATCCACACAGGAGAAAAGCCATATAAATGCATGGAATGTGGAAAATGTTTTAGAACAAGCAGGCAACTTACTATCCATAAAAGGATCCACACAGGAGAGAAACCATTTAAATGCATGGAATGTGGAAAGACCTTTGCTCAAAGAGGTCATCTTATTTCCCATAAGATGATCCACACAGGGGAGAAACCTTATAAATGCATGGAGTGTGGAAAGACCTTTGCTCAAAGAGGTAATCTTATTTCCCATAAGATGATCCACTCACGGGAGAAGCCATATAAATGCATGGAGTGTGGAAAGACCTTTGCTGAAAAACGTAATCTTATTTTCCATAAGATGATCCACAAAGGGGAGAAGCCGTATAAATGCATGGAGTGTGGAAAGACGTTTACTCAGAGTACTGGACTTACAAGACACAAAAAGATCCACACAGGAGAGAAACCATATAAATGCATGGAGTGTGGAAAGACTTTTGCTTATAGTAGTGGCCTTAGAAGACACAAAAACATCCACACAGGAGAGAAACCATTTAAATGCATGGAATGTGGAAAGACCTTTGCTCAAAGAGGTAATCTTACTTCCCATAAGAAAATCCACACAGGAGAGAAGCCATTTAAATGCATGGAATGTGGAAAGACCTTTGCTCAAAGAGGTAATCTTACTTCCCATAAGAAAATCCACACAGGAGAGAAGCCATTTAAATGCATGGAATGTGGAAAGACCTTTGCTCAAAGAGGTAATCTTACTTCCCATAAGAAAATCCACACAGGGGAGAAGCCATATAAATGCATGGATTGTGGAAAGAGCTTTGCTCAGAATGGTCATCTTACTTCTCATAAAAGGATTCACGCTCGGGAGAAACTACATAGCAATAGCAATTCCACTTAGACTTATATACCAGTCCACAATGCTTTATCACACTCTCTGAGCAGTTTACAAAGTCAGCATATTGTCCCCAGCAATCCAGATCCTCATTTTACCCCCTTCAGAAGGATGAAACCATGAGCTGGTCAGGATCAGACTCCTGGCTGTGGGCAATTAGCCTGTAGTACTGCATTCTAACCACTGACCTACCCTGTCTCTGTAGATTTTTGTGTGTATGCATATTGTGCCTTTCTGATCCAAATGAGACAAGGTTGAAGCCAACAAAATGAAACTTAATGTGGAGAAAAGTAAGATTTTACACCTGGGCAGGAAAAACAGATTACATGAAACCTAGCTCAAAAACAGTAATTGGGAGAGGGACCTTGGGAGTCCCAATCGATGATCACTTACACCAAAAAACTAATATAATCCTTGATTGTATAAACAGAAGCATAGAATCAAAATCACGTATTCTGTTCCTCTTATATTCTAACTTCTCTATTTCAATTTTTATGTATCTATAACAAATTCTTCTCATATTCATATTCATTCTTATTCCTCTATAAAAATCTCCTTTTTATTATTACTATCCATCTGTACATTGCTTTTTCATTTTTAATCAAATTGTTTTTATCTTCTTTTTTCCAGCCATGTGTATCTTATTCCTCATTTCCTTGTCTGTTAGCGTATATTTCATTTCAATTTCAATGTTCTCAATTAAATTCTCCATATATCAATTTAGTTATTTTTCTTACTTTTATTTCAAGGAAATCAAATCAATTTTCTTCTTTTGTTCCTGCGCCATTTGACTTCTTTTGTTCCTGCGCCAATTAGTCCAATTATAGGAGTTCCATTATATTTTCCCTTTCTTTTCACCAAAGTCAGCCGCCTGTAGACAAAGAAAAAACAGCTCCACCGCCAAAATCCCAAGATTGTAATCTGTAATATTCACAATGTTCCCAAGCAAAGAGCAAGTTACAATGTTTCTTTTGAACCAGAAGGTGTCTCTCTACAATCCACAATTTCCATTAGTCATGCAAATTGCCATTTTATTTCAATTATATAACGTTCCTGCTTGATTCTCTCCTGTGTTTTAAAAATAATATTTTTCCCTTCTTTTCTTTAAGAATCCAATTCAAATTTAAAGCTTGATCAATTTTGAACCAGGTCTCAATGTTTATTTTTCCAATTTGGTATATTCAAACATCAATTTTCAGTTGGGTCTTTTTCTTTTCTTTTAAAAATTTCATCCTAAAATCTTCTATGCCCCATAGTTCCTCAGCCCCTGTTTTAAGGCTAGGGGTCTTACAAATAAAAAGCCATTACTCCAAACATTGTTTCTAGCCTGGGTTGGTTGTCACTCATCCGGTTTCAAAGAGCATCGTTCCTTTCCACTTTCCTTCTGCACATCACTTAGTCCGGTTTGTCCCAGCTTCGTAGCAGCCGCCATGGCTGCCGCCCCCCACTGCTGACTTACAGAGAGTTCCCTCCGACCTCTGAGGAACTTGCCTGTTCCTCTTGGTCGTCCAATGTGCCTCTTTACCCCATCTCTGCAGGACAGTTCTGGTCCGGAGACCCATCAGCGGCGGTTCAGCAGTTGGGGGTTTCGCTGGGCTCCTCAGAGCCCGCTATTTCCCTGGCTGTATCACCACGATGCCAAACGACATTTATTTATTATATCAATTTATTTTCCAAAACACCAGAGGGCAGGACAAGAAACAATGCCTGTAAAATAATCAAGGAGAGAAGCAATCTTGAATTAATGAGAATCTTCCTTACAGTAAAGACAATTAACCAATGGAACAGCTTTGCTTCAGACATTGTGGTTGCTTCATCTCTGGACATTTTTAAGAAGAGACACTTGTCTGAAATAGATCCTATAGGAATATCAATAGATCCTGAAATGGTATAGGATCTCCTTGAGCCGAAAGTGCGGATAGGGGCACCAGCCGCCAAAGACTTGTACTGGGCTTAGGACTTCAGGTACCAGGACTCTGTCATTTTGTGGATGGACAGAAGGAGAAAGTTGTGTCTCGGGGGGGTCTTTAAAAAGAAAAAAAAATCTTTCAATTCACTAGTGGATCCAGAAGTGAATTAAAATCTCTCTCCATCAACTCCCATCTCATCAAATTGGAACCCCAAAATGTTATCAGTACATTTTTGTCTAAAATTATGTTAATTTTGGGTTGGGCCACAAAAATGATTCATGTCATCTGATAGTCTGTTTACCTACTAAAAGTAATCTATATGAGTTTTCCAATAAAAATGCCAAATTAAAACTTTTCAATTTCCACTTATTTAAAATTGCTCCATCCATTTTCCCTCAACAGTGAGAAACGTTGTTAGCAAAGTACTCGGAGCTGGAATGGACGTTTTAAGGACCCTCTTGGGGAAGGCTCACTCACACACACACACACCCATTAATCCATTTAAGAATTGTGCCAGTTAGAGCATTTGGTGAAGGAGGAGATCGAGAGGGATCCCGTCCAAGGCTCTGCGGTAATCCTGGGATCTGCCTGATCTCGTCAGCCTCCAATTGCCCCCACTTTCCCTTCTACACTCCCTGCCGCCCCTATCCCGGGCAAGTTGTATCTAGGACTGGAACCCCTCCCCACCTTCCCTGGAAATCGCCGGTTCCTTCAGCAGGAAGTAGGCCAGACAGTTGCAGGCGTAGCTTGATCTGGGCGGGTGTCTCCCTCTGATTCCCCCAAATGTTCCCCCTCAGCAAGGATCTTGACATACAGTCAGGTCCAGAAATATTGGGACATCGACACAATTCTAGCATCTTTGGCTCTATACACCACCACAATGGAGTTGGAATGAAACAAACACAATGTGCGTTAACTGCAGACCGTCAGCTTTAATTTGAGGGTATGTACATCCAACTCAGGTGAACGGTGTAGGACTTACAGCAGTTTGCATATGTGCCTCCCACTTGTTAAGGGACCAAAAGTAATGGGACAGAATAATAATCATAAATCAAACTTTCCCTTCTTAATACTTGGTTGCAAATCCTTTGCAGTCAATCACAGCCTGAAGTCTGGAACACATAGACATCACCAGACGCTGGGTTTCATCCCTGGTGATGCTCTGCCAGGCCTCTACTGCAACTGTCTTCAGTTCCTGCTTGTTCTTGGGGCATTTTCCCTTCAGTTTTGTCTTCAGCAAGTGAAATGCATGCTCAATGGGATTCAGGTCAGGTGATTGACTTGGCCATTGCATAACATTCCACTTCTGTCCCTTCAAAACCTCTTTGGTTGCTTTTGCAGTATGCTTTGGGTCATTGTCCATCTGCAGCATTTGGCTGAATGTGAGCAGATAATATTGCCCGAAACATTTCAGAATTCGTCCTGCTGCTTTTGTCAGCAGTCACATCATCAATAAATACAAGAGAACCAGTTCCATTGGCAGCCATACATGCCCACGCCATGACACTACCACCACCATGCTTCACTGATGAGGTGGTATGCTTAGGATCATGAGCAGTTCCTTTCCTTCTCCATACTCTTCCCATCACTCTGGTACAAGTTGATCTTGATCTCATCTGTTCATAGGATCTTGTTCCAGAACTGTGAAGGCTTTGTTAGATGTTGTTTGGCAAATTCTAATCTGGCCTTCCTGTTTTTGAAGCTCACCAATGGTTTACATCTTGTGGTGAACCCTGTGTATTCACTCTGGTGAAGTCTTCTCTTGATTGTTGAATTTGACACACATACACCTACCTCCTGGAGAGTGTTCTTGATCTGGCCGACTGTTGTGAAGGGTGTTTTCTTCACCAGGGAAAGAATTCTTCGGTCATCCACCACACTTGTTTTCCATGGTCTCCCAGGTCTTTTGGTGTTGCTGAGCTCACCGGTGCATTCCTTCTTTTTGAGAATGTTTCAAACAGTTGTTTTGGCCATGCCTAATGTTCTTGCTATCTCTCTGATGGGTTTGTTTTGTTTCTTCAGCCTAATGATGTCTTGCTTCACTGATAGTGACAGCTCTTTGGATCTCATCTTGAGAATTGACAGCAACAGATTCCAAATGCAAATAGCACACTTGAAATGAACTCTGGGCCTTTTATCTGCACATTGTAATTGGGGTAATGAGGGAATATCACACACCTGGCCATGGAACAGCTGAGAAGCCAATTGTCCCATTACTTTTGGTCCCTTAACAAGTGGGAGGCACATATACAAACTGCTGTAAGTCCTACACTGTTCACCTGAGTTGGATGTACATACCCTCAAATTAAAGCTGACAGTCTGCAGTTAACGCACATTGTGTTTGTTTCATTCCAACTCCATTGTGGTGGTGTATAGAGCCAAAGATGTTAGAATTGTGTCGATGTCCCAATATTTCTGGACCTGACTGTAGCCCTGTCAAAGCCTTGGTACATCCTGGAATCAGAGGGTGGCCAGGGCTCTGGACAGGGTCAGTTCCATGTGGCATCTGAAGTAGCCAACTTGGACTTCTCTTCTGGGTCCTGTTGTGTCTCTTCCGTCCCTCCTTTTCCTCCTTTGAGGGGGGGGCACAAAAACGCCCCAGCAGGATCCAAAGTTCCTGGCCGAAAAGAGGTCTGCTGGACCAGTTGAACTTCTGCCTGCCTTATAAGGTTGAAAATTAAATTACAGTGTAAACATTTGAAAATTGTACCATAACGACAATTAAACATGAAAATGGAGGAAAATATTCCTTCCCCCCTCCTGTCCAGAATCTGGGATCCTTTTGATCTCTCATAAATCCACTCAAATAGGATTTCTCAATGATTTATTTGTCAAGTGTTTGAAACTCTCTCTGTCTCTGTCTCCCCGCTCCCCTCACACACACACAGATCCTGGGTGGTGTACAGATAAAATATCAAACCACAAAAACAGTCTATACAATTTAAGATTTAAAAAGCGATGATTACAGTTGAGTGATAAAAACTTAATGAAAGCATGGGGGCTTTCAGGGCACTGACCATCCCCATGGCTGCCTCCTCCTCTGTGCCCCGCAAGCAAGGCCCCCGAGCCCCATTTGGACCCCTTTCCTGAAGGCCAGGAGGGGCTGCTCCTTCTACCTCTGGTGCCTTTGGGATTTCAGGATAAAAAACAAACTTCCAAAGGTCTGGAAAGGGGCATCCATGAAGGCTCTTTGCCTGCTGTGCCCTTTCTATCCAGCCTTTAGTTCTTCTTGTTTATTCAGAGTCATCTGTAGCTTTAAATCCAACAAACAAATAAAAGAAGGCAGATGGAATTTATAATCACAATTCAGTGCTTAAACCAATATGTAAACCCCCCCCCATCAGGCGGAATCCTGGTCTGGCGTTTCCTCTGCCTTGAGCAGAAGCTGATTCAGAGGCTGAGAAATTTAGTTCAGCCAATTTTGGGGGTCTGGGAGAAAAGCCCCCCTTGAAGACCCCTTTTTGGTCACAGACTCAGCTTCACCTGCAGCCAAATCGCTTCTGTCTTCGTACCTGGGGAGGTTCTTGATTTTGGGGGGAAGAGTCCAAAAACACCCACAAACATTAATAGTGAATTTTGAGTCATAAGAAACACACTTCAGCCCAGAAGCCAGGAATTGTTTAATTCTCTTTTCTGATTCCTTGCAAATTGCCTAGATTTGTGTCTGTAATTTTATTTCTTTGTCTAATATTAAACATTCATTTCTATCAACTGACAGGGTTTCAGAGGCCAAGCACTGTTCAAATCTAGGATTTCAGCTGCACCTTTTGCAATTCGGCCTTTTCAGGGAAGTTTTACTCCTTTGATGGAAACTGAAAAATCTTTCAAGCATCCTCACTTAAGAATTGTTTAAGTCAGAGGTTCCCATTGGGAGCCCAGGAGGTTCTCCAGAAATAATGTGTTGCCACAGAATGAGATAAGATGTTTCTTCCAGAAGAGTAAAAAACAGCCACATCCTAAGAGAGAAAGTCTTGCAATTCACAGCTAGAAATGCACAACTTTGGGTTACTTGTGCAACTTTGGCAAATAAATTCAATAATTTTTTTTGGGGGGGGGGATTTATATACCGCCCTACTCCCGGAGGACTCAGGGCAGTGAACAGCCAAAAGATAAAACATACACAATACAAAATTTTAAAAACCATATAAAAACACATTAAATAATTTGGCCCATACAGATTAAAACACCCCTATTGTTTTAAAACAAATTTAAAATTAACAATTAAGAGGAAGTTAGGCCAGGCCAGCCTGTTTGACCACCAAAGCACAGGCAGTACTGCAGCAGCAACAAGTAGAACAAACACCCGAGAATTTGTGTGCTGCCATTTTTGCATTATAACTGCCAATTCCTTAGTCATAATTTGTTTCTGTTTGATTGTTAATAATTGTACTTTGGCAACAGCTGTCATCTCACCTAAACAACACATGAAACAAAACTTATGGGTGCAGCTTGCAAGCATCACAAAAATGGATGCCTTTTGTTTGTCTGAAGTTTATGATATGGAAAATTTGCTTTCTACATGTTTAATCCCTGTATGTACCCCTGCTGTAGTAATTCAAAACTTTACTAATTTGAGTATTTGTTCAAAGGGAACTTTGATTAGAAGAATATAGCTCGTTGGGGGAAAGCTGTAGATTATTCACCCTTTAATGCAATTGATTTTGTATCAGTTCCTGAAAATGTAACTTTGTTGCTTTAACATTTTAGATGAGTCAAGAAACATTCAGCATCAACTTAAAATTTTGTATAATTTGGCCTATCATTTGTGTTAATTTAATTGGAGGATGCTGTTTTGTTCAGCGTATTTCTAATTTTTGTAACATGTATTACTGCATTTCGCCCCAAACCGTCTCTCGCGCTGCCTCAGGGTCAGGTTTATGCCTTGTATAAGCAACTGCAGGGATATTCCTCTCCTGATAATAACCCCTTTTCTGGTCCCTCGTGACAAACAAAACAAAAAAGAGTGGAATGTAGAGGTAGGTCAAAGGTCACGGTGCCAGGCTTCGAGCAGCACACTGCCTTAACTCATGGACTTCCCGCCTGGACTACTGCAATGCTCTCTACATGGGGCTCCCCTTGAGGAGCACTCGGAGGCTCCAGCTGGTCCAGAATGCGGCCGCGCGGGTGGTTACGGGAGCGACATGGCGCTCCCATGTGACTCCCCTCCTGCGTGAGCTGCACCGGCTCCCGGTGGTCTTCCAGGTGTGCTTCAAGGTTTTGGTTACCACCTTTAGGACCGGGGTACCTACGAGATCGCCTTCTGCCACCAGTAGCCTCTCACTGACCAGTATGCTCCCATAGAGAGGGTCTTTTCAGGGTGCCGTCAGGCAAACAATGTCGACTGGCAGCCCCCAGGGGGAGAGCCTTCTCTGTGGGGGCACCTGCCATCTGGAATGAGCTCCCCCCCAGAGATACGGAGGATCCCGGATTTGCGCACTTTCCGCCGTGCCCTCAAAACATTCTTATTCCAGCAGGCTGGCCTGGCCTAACCGCCCTTTTAATTGCTTTTAAATTTGTCTTATAAATTGGGGTGTTTTAAATTTGTTTTGGGCCAAAGTATTTAATGTATTTTTAAATGGTTTTTTAATGTTTGTACTATGTGTTTTTTACCTTTTGGCTGTTCATCGCCCTGAGTCCTTCGGGAGTAGGACGGTATATAAATTAAATTAAATAAATAAATAAATAAGTAAATGCGCTGTAGGTCTTTCCTGCTTCTATGATCTAATTCTTGTCTTTGATCTGCATTATCTCACCTTCAGAGGATGGCATCTTGAGAGGGGGGTGAATATTTTCTAACCAATTAGGATGCTGTTACTGTCCAGTCTTTTATCTGCTTCTATAAAAGTGTAAAAAAATAAAGCTCTCTGCGAAAGCAGGAGAAACATCTTGGAACAGAGCAAAAGCCTGGATCTCTGATTTACAACACATTCTTTGTTGTTCTTTTTTGTTATTCAAAATTTCCCTAAATCCCTCCCCCCAGATTGAATGTCCAATCCCTACCCCACATAGTGTCATGTGGGGCAAATCTTCAGATCTTTTCATCCATCTGGAGTTCCAGGACGGTTGGCCTTGACTGGCTGTAAACAATTCCACTCAACAGCTCAGTAATTCGTGAGAGTAAACCTCCTTTATTCACATAGGCCATCTTCACACCAGCTCTCTTCCCAAACCCCAATGCCATGCCCCCCCTCCCCGTTACTATGGCAGCCAATAGCAGGCAAGCATCAAAGGGAAAACCCATGCTGGAGATCCAGTTGACACTCCTAATCCTTCTTTTCTGTAGACTAGCCACACCCAGATCCTGCAACCATTCTTCATCGTTTTAGTCTTCAGGCCCTTAATCATTTTAGCTGCTCTTCTTTGCACTTTCTCCAAAGTCTTAAAGATCTTTTTTGTAATGTGATGTGTTAGACTTAGCAGCAATCCAACCAGCACACAAGTAAATAATTCAGCAGGATTCATTTATACAAGAAACTTCTTTATATGCAATAACATACAGTATGATGCATGTATACAATTCCCATGCAGCAGAAGTCAGAACCAGAACTCAGAATCCAGAAGTCATAATCATAGAAGCAATATCATACAGAGGCAATATTGCAAGGACGAAGTAACTCTTATATACAAAGTCAAGCTAAGCCACGCCCAGGCTCTGAGCTATCTGGGTCACCAAACAGTCCCCATTGACTGACGTGTTACCATGTCTATTCCAATTAATGAACTCTTATACACTGACATGATGACCAAAACTGGATGCAGTATTCAAGGTGTAGTCTTACTAAGGCTTTATAAAACGGTACATGATTCTGATTCTATGCCTCTGTTTATATAATCATGGATTATATTAGCTTTTTTGGCTGCTGCTGCACACACGTGACTCATGTTTAAGTGATCATCCATTCAGACTCCCAAGGTCCACCTCACAATTGCTGTTTTTGAGCCAGGTTTCAAGTATTCTGTTTTTCCTGCCCAGGTGTAAAATCTTACTTTTCTCCACATTAAGTTTTATTTTGTTGGATTCAACCTTGTCTCATTTGGATCAGAAAGGCACAATATGCACACACATACAAATCTATAGAGACAGGGTGGGTCAGTGGTTAGAATGCAGTACTACAGGCTAATTGCCCACAGCCAGGAGTTCAATCCTGACCGGCTCATGGTTGATTCAGTCTTTCATCTTTCTGAGGTCGTTAAAATGAGGAACCAGATTGCTGGGGACAATATACCAACCTTGTAACCTGCTCAGAGAGTGTGGTAAAGCATTGTGGAGTATATAAGTCCAAGTGGAATTGCTATTGCTATATAGTTTCTCCTGAGCGTGGATCCTTTTATGAGAAGAAGACCATTCTGAGCAAAACTCTTTCTACATTCCATGCTTTTATATGGTTTCTCTCGTGTGGATCATTTTATGGGAAACAAGATTACCTCTTCGAGCAAAGGTCTTTCCACACTCCATGCAGTTATACGGCTTCTCTCCTGAGTGGATCTTTTTGTGGCTTCTAAGACCACTGCTCTGAGTAAACGTCTTTCCACAATCCATGCACATATACGGCTTCTCCCCTGTGTGGATCATTTTATGGGAAACAAGATAAGTACTTTGAGTAAAGGTCTTTCCACACTCCATGCATTTAAATGGCTTTTCTCCTGTGTGGATCATCTTATGGGAAATAAGATAAGCTCTTTGAGCAAAGGTCTTTCCACATTCCATGCATTTATATGGTTTCTCCCCTGTGTGGATCCTTTTATGGGAAATAAGATTACTGTTATGAACAAAGGTCTTTCCACACTCCATGCATATATATGGTTTTGCTCCCGAGTGGATCCTTTTATGGGAAATAAGATTACTATTATGAACAAAGGTCTTTCCACACTCCATGCATTTAAATGGCTTCTCTCCCGAGTGGATCCTTTTATGGGAAATAAGATTACTGTTATGAGCAAAGGTCTTTCCACACTCCATGCATTTATATGGTTTCTCCCCTGTATGGATCCTTTTATGGATCGTAAGTGTATTGCTCTGAGCAAAGGTCTTTCCACACTCCATGCATTTGTAGAGCATCTCCCCAGTGTGAACCCTTTCATGGGAAGTAAGTTGCCTGCTTGTTCTAAAGCATTTTCCACATTCCAAACATTTATTAGGCTTCTCTTTTGTGTCAATAGCTTTTTGAGATGTAAGGAAGTTATTTCCAAGAGAAAGAATGAATGTCCCATTGTAATTTTGTCCATTGTGTCTTCTTATAGCATCTTCTCCTTTGTTTTGGGTTAAATCCTGTTCATTTACTTGTACTTTAGCTTTGATTGGGTTCACACTTTTTCTAGTATATTTTCCCCTTATTTTCTGTTGTTGGGCAAGAAAGTCTTGCATCGGAGCATCGGTGTAAGATGAGCTTTCCCAATTCCAATTCTTTGACTGGTTTTTCTCATGGCTTTCTAATTCCATTTGAATTCCAAACTTCTCCCTTCCTTCTTTAGCATTGATCACTTGGAACAGTTCACAGGAATCTTGATTCTCCTGCCCATTATTACCTTCGAAGCAAAAGGGAAATGAAAATGATAACAAGGTTAGAGAAAATGATCAAAGTGTAGAAAGTCAACTGAATTTCCTTCTGAATTTCTCCAAAATTCCATTAGGTTGTATGTTTGCATGCCTACAGGGGTGTGATATGGACAGTATGATTTCTATATTCATTTATTTTATTTGTTTCAATTTACATGCCACCCCTCTCCGAGGACTCATGAGTCCAGAAAGCTTTGGAAATATCTAGAAAACATCTCTTTCTTTATAATTATCTATATATAAGCAAATCTCACTCAGAATCAGTTTTGAGTTAAGGAATAATCAGGAGAAACATCCAAGGAGGAATTAGGAGAAAACTTTAGAATTATTGGAGTGGGTTAATTTCAGCAGAGACCTTTGAGAAATGAAACAATTTTGAAACAAACTCTTTCTTCCCCGGTGTACCTTCAAGCAGTTGCTCCACGGTGTCTGTTTGGCGGGCGGGACCCCTGCTCAGCCCATTCCTTGATCCCAACGATGAGACTTTGGAGCGAAGTCCCTTCCCTGAAGTCTCCCATTGGCTTGTAAACACTCTTTGTGCTGAGACTGGAAAGGTTGGGAGGCTTCAAGAATGGCTATTTCGCTTCCCCAAAGTCTCATTGGCTTGCAAGGGCTCTTTGGCCGGATCTGGTACAGGCTTTAGTTTGCAGAGGACAGAGGCCTAAACTACTTTAGTACGAGATCACACGAGACCAGTAGTGCAAGATCTCAGGCTACTAATCTCACGTGATCTCACACCGCAGTACTTTAGGCCTGCGTTCTTTTAAGAACTGAGGACTGCACGAGATCCAGGACAAAATTCACTGAAAACGAAGAGGCCTTCCCTCTCTTTGCAAACCATTTTTCCCTGGATCTCATGCCGGCCTTGGTTAGCAGAGAAAAGACGCCTAAAGCAGTGTAGTGCGAGATCACGTGAGATCTTTTGTGCAAGATTTCCCACTACTGATCTCACGTATCTCTCACCACTTTAGGCCTCTTTTTTCTGCAAATTCACCAAAGTAGGTAAAGAAACTGATGGCTCACCACATCCTCTCAAGGTAAATCCCGGCAGGATGGGGTGGGGCAACAGGTAGGGCGAATGTTGTTGCAGCGCCTCTGCTGTCATTCATAAGTGTGAATGACGGCTGTGGTGGTGCAACATTCGTAATTTCAGGACTGAGTCTTAAGTACTTGGGAGTGGGCTGGTCGTAACTTAGAACGGTCGCTAAGTGAACTGTAGTAACTCGTGGATTATCTGTACCTTAGGATGCTCTGAGTGACATTGCATGAGGCCTTTATTCTTGAACTGGATTGGGAGAATGCTCTTCCATGGGCTGAGTGTGAAAGTTCTGTTATCAGACAATTTTGGATGTTTCAGAGGACAAATGACAACACGCTCCTCTCACATGACCTCCAGAGGACACAAAAGCACACCTTGTTCTTCTCAGCCCCCACAGGTAAGTTCAAATAGAAATGGAAAAATAGAGATGAGAAATGGCACAGAAAGCATCTAAGCAAAGAGATATTGACTCTTTCCTTCCTTGGAGCATGAGAAGATCCTTTCCTTCTCCCTCCCAGGAGACAATATCTGATTAGTGGTTTTTTAATAAAAACCCTAATTAAAATCTGTCTTCTTGAACTCTCTGATTGGGGACAAGAAAACTCTTACCGAGAGAGGCCACGTTCCTATGGTTTTCAAGCATGACTTCCGAATGCAGGGCTTTCTGGTCAGGATCCAGCTGAGACCATTCCTCCTCAGAGAAAGACACAGCCACCTCCTCGAAGGACTCAAGACTCTCCTGAACATGGAAAAAATAGAACAGAACAGGAGGATTCACAAGATTTGTTCATCTTCATCAATGATTTAGACAAGAGGATAGAAGGAGAACTCATCGAATTTGCAGACTAAACCAAATTGACAGGAATGAAAACACTCCAGAACTGCGGTCACCAACCGCAGTGGTCCGGGAGAAAATTTTGGTAGTCCGCAGAGAAATTGTTGCATTTCTCTTGGGGAGCTCAGCCAAGGTTTCCTGCGCCGCTTGCCCTTCAGGACTTTGACTCCCAGAGACAGAATGGGGTCCTTCAGGCAGTTAGCTTGGCCGCCTGTTAGCAGAGAGAAGCAGCTGGAGTCAACCCTGGCTTCGCTGTCCATTGCAGATGCTAGATCAGCCCCCGGCAAACTTTCGTTTCTCAAGGAGCACTCGCTGAAGAGGCACGGCAAACTTCGGCCCGGGCTCCTCGAGAGGCAAGAGTTTGAAGGGAACTGATCTAGCATCTGCAATGGACAGCAAAGCCAGGGTTGACTCCGGCTCCTTCCCTCTGCTGTAGTGCTTCCTGGACGTGGTTTACCGCTCTGAGCCCCAAGCGCCCCCTCATCAGTCCCCCGCAGCAGCTCTCCTCCAGCTGGCAGATCGAGCCCAGCGCCAGCTCTCGTATGCCAAGTCGAGCCCTTCGTCTACTTCAAGCCATCCCCCATTAGAGGGACCCCACAAAGCCTTCACCACCCCTTCCATCCTTCTGCCCCCAGCCTTTTGGGTGAGGTGGAAATCCTGGATCTTCAGAGGTTGGGTGGCCACGGCCGCGAAGAAAAGGAAGAAGAACAGCAGCGGTTCCAGGAGGAGGAGGAAACCTTCCCCTCTTCCTCCTGGAGATATCTTTGAGGTATCTTTGAGTGCCTTTTCTGTACAAAACCAACTGGCTCTTTCCCCTTCTTTCCTTGTGGCTCTTTCTGGGGGGGGGGGAAGACCCCTTCTTCTTTTTGTATCCAGCTGGCGCTTTCCAAACCTGGCTTTTCCAGCATTAGCTGCCCAAATCCCCTTTGATTGTGATTTTTTAAAATTATTATTTATATCGGCCGTCCCTTTCCGGATATCACCAGGCATTAAAGACTTCTCTTTGTATTAGATTGGTGGATAAATCCCAGGCATGAATATGCCTATGTATTTAAAATGGGAATGAGCAGAAATTCTTAAAAGAAATTTAGCATGAAGCAGGGGAACTGAGATTTGTTAGCTTTACTTTCTTTGCTGCATTGCCTTGCTTATGTTGTGGAAAAAATAATAATGGTGCACAGGTTAAGATTCTAAGTTGATGCTGATTAAATTTAAAACAGGACAGTTATGAACAGTGTACTGTAATGTCGGGAAGAAATGATAAAATGGAAAAAAGTTGTAGTGCTTCCTGGATGCGGTTTACCACTCTGAGCCCCAAACGGCAGGAGACAAGGGCAAAAGAGGTTTCCAGGCTGTGTGCCTGGACCAGGCACTTTCTCTCGGGCCTCCCACCTGAAGGCCTCGCAGAAGCAGATAGGTAGACCCGAAAGACAGCTGAGCCTCCACACCCCAGTGGTCCATGGGATTTAAAATTATGAGTTTGGTGGTCCCTGAGGTCCAAAAAGTTGGAGACCCCTGCTCCAGAAGATAAGCTCCAGATATAGAAGGACTGACAGATTGGGCCCCATCTAACAAAACAAAATCAACAGTGAGAAATGTTAGGTCCTAAATTTAGGAAAGAAAAGCCAAATGCACTGGCATAGAATAGGTGATACCTGGCTCAACAGTAGCAAGGCCAACAGCGGTCTTGGAGTCCTACTGGACATCCACTAAAACATGAGTCAGCAGTAGGCTACAGTTGCCGAAAAAAACCCCAACAGAATCATAGGCTGCATTAAGAGGGATAGAATAAAGATGACATGAAGTGTTAGTACCACTTTATAAGGCCTTGGGAAGACCACACTTGGAATATTGCATCCAGTTTTGGTTGCCAGATGTAAAAAAGATGTTGAGACTCTAGAAAGAGTGCAGAGAAGAGTGGACTGGAGGCTAAAACATATAAAGAACGGTTGCTGGAATTGGGTATGTCTAGTTTCATGAAAAGAAGGACTAGATGGGGTGACATAATATCAGTGTTCCAAGAAGCAATGGATGGAAACGATTCAAGGAGAGAACCAGCCTACAAGTAAAGAGAAATTTCCTGACAGTGAGAAAAATTAATCAGTGGAATGACTTGTCTCCAGAAATTGTGGGTGCTCCAACACTGGAGGTGTTTATGAAGAAATTGGACAGCCATTCATCTGAAATGTTATAGGGCTTCCTGTCTGAGCAGGGGGTTGGACTAGAACAGGGGTCCCCAACCTTTTGGACCTCAGGGACCACCAAGTTCATAATTTTAAATTTCGTGGACCACTAATATGAATCCAGCGTGCCGCTTGCTGAAGCACCTGGATTCCCAGTGATGGGATGGGGTCCTTCAGGCACTCTCTCTCTCTCTCCCCTCTCTCTCCCACTCTTTCTCTCTTTCTCTTCCCCCCCTCGCTCTCCCCCTCTTTCTCTCTCATTCTCTCTTTCTCTTTCCTCCTCCCCCTCTCTACCACTCTTTCTCTCTCTCTGTCATTCTCTCTTTCGGTCTCTCGGCCTTAAGAGTGGGGACTGATGTGTGGGTGGGGTGATGTGGGCAGTGCAGCCGTGTGTTCTCTGTGCAGGCCAGATTAATTGCTCTCCGGCCATATCAGGCCCAGGGGCCATAGCTTGAGGATGAGTGCAATATAAAAAATGCAAAAATACGAAAATTTCTCTGCAGACCACCAAAATTTACTCGCGGACCACCAGTTGGTGACCACTGGACTAGAAGACCTCCAAGATCCCTACCAACTCCGTTATTCTGTTCCATTGTTCCCAAATTCCCAAAGCAGAGATATTTACTAGCTTAAATTGCTACAAAAATCCTAATTTTAGGTGAGAAAATGGGCAAATCTGAAAACTACTTTCACTGAAGAAATATTTGGGTAAGTTTTATCAAGTTCATTGATTCTGCAAAACCTTCAGTGCCTTTCAGTAAAGTAATCCCACTTCTGGATCAACTGATCTATCACTTTGTCTGTCATTGATTGATCTAGTAGTCTGAGCCATTGGCTGAAAGGAAGAAAAGAAAGAAGAGAAAATTCCCTGAGAAAATCATTTCTCAGCCTTTGCAAATCGGGAATGTTTGATCTCCTAATTGAGGCGCAAATCAGAGGATTGGAAATTATTTTGTAGCCCAAAGTACCTTAATTACATGCTCAACACGGCCACTCCCTTTGGATTTTAATAGTCTGCTCTATTTTTTAATTCAATTTGCTTATTTTTTAAAATGTTATTTACACATATCAATGTGTGAATGGTGTGATACCTGGGGATCATACATTTCAATACCAATAAACATAGTATTGTTACTCATAGTTCTTACATTTCCTTTTCACTATTTCATATCATTTAAACATAACCCTTGCCACTGCCCTTCAGTTCCTAAACCTCCTCCTTCTTCTTTCATATATCTTAATATCTAATATGCCGCCCTGAGTCTTTGGAGAATGGTGGCATATAAATTGAATTAAATAAATAAATTAATAAATATATATATACTATTATTTCCCTCTTATTTCTATCTCTATTTTAACGTTTTCCCCCCATATCACTATAATATTCAAAGACGTTTCTTTTCTATTTTCCATCTTTCACCTGTTTTATTTATATTTCCCTTATTTAGCTCTTCACATCTATTTAAGTTAAAGTTTCATCCTTCATTCTTTCATTATTCAATGTCTGAATGTACGCTTCTAATACCAATCACAATCATTTATACATTTAAAGAACAGTGCCTTAAATTCATGTTCTTTCCAATCCTCCAATCTGTGTAATTCTACTATTGATAAACCTTTACCTTAAAATATATTCTTTCATTTTCTAATCACCCATGGTTTAATTCTAGCATTTCACTAATCATATTTTTATACATTATTTCATAATATCATCAATCAAACTGTAATTTTCCAATTAATGTTTAATTCTTACTTAGTTACTTACTTGCTTACTTAGAAAGTATTCATAATTTCTATATTTTACTCTTCATACCTATTTATATTAAGATATTACCCTAACGTCTGTTGCACTACATACAAAATAATTATCCAACCTATACAATTCTAATATTAATACACATTATTGAAATATATTCATAGAATATATTTTACTCTCTTTTCCCCACCTTATCCATCATCTCTTATCTCCGTAAAAACTTTTAGTCTTTTTTTTTTGGCTCGCCTCCCATATTCTTCTCTTACTCCATCTGCTTATTTTTGAACTACAGGTTATAAATATGGCTTTTTAAAAATGGTATTGTGGCAATGTGAGTATTTAATTATCTTTCATTAGCCTTGCACAATTCAAAGAATTAAAAAAAAATATGGGACTCTAGCAGTTCCTGCCACTGTGATACGTTTATTCCTATTTCTTGAAGGACTTTTTAAAAAATTGCTTTTCATAAACTCAAAGTTGGCGGAGTACCTAGCAGAACAAGATAAACAGAGGAAGCTATGTTAGCTGACAGGAACTTGAACCTGCTATTCTGCTCTGCATGTTGTGGAAGAACAGAAAAATAATCCAGGCCAAACAAGGGGGGAAAATAGAAGGAGGGAGCCCTCTGCACACCCACTTCACTTCTTTAAAGGAGAATAGAAATCTAATAACTTTTCCCTTTCTTACTTGATTTGGAGGTTCAACCGCTGTTTGATCCCCGTCATAAAAACCAGAAATCTTTGTTCTTTGTTTCTCTGTAAGGAATAAATAATTTCAAAATGCATAATTAACAAAATAGGAGGAGCTATTCCATAGATGAGAAGAGAGAGCGAAGGTAAGACAGATGGGAAATTGGAGGATCTTCCTTTACCTCCTGAGATATCCTGACTTGGATCTTCCCAAGGGATCCTCCTGAAAAATAGCTCCTGAGGGGGATTTGATGGGTTCTTCTTTCCCTCAGGATCTCTGATCTCTACAGTACAGCACTTCAAACAGGAGGAAGGAAAAAAGAAGCAGAATTAATGAATGTCACACGACATAAAGTGGATTCTTATATTTGGAATACAACCTCAAAGCCCCCAATATCCATCTGTGAGGTTGAGTGAGAAAACAATGGAACAATTGCCACATATGATGAATGCCAGAGAAGTTTGGGAAGGAGGGTGAAGTATTCAAACACTTTCTTTATTCCCTTCTGAGCTCCCTAAAGTCTCTCACCTGCAACTGGACCTGCTCCTTTTGCTCCTCCACCTGGCTCAGGAGGAGGCCTTCAGCCAGGGCCACTGCCTGGGAGCTGGTCTCTGCTCCACACTCCCGCACCCAGCCCTCCATCTCTGGGGGCAGAAGGAACAGGAGCTGCTCCAGAACCACCAGGTCCAGCATCTGGGCTTTGGTGTTCTTCTCTGGTCTCAGCCATCGCCTGCAAAAGCCATGGAGTCGGCTGCAAAGTCCTCGGGGACCCTCAGCCTCCAGGTATTGGATGGATGTCCAGGTCTGAACTTCTGAAGGGAGGATGGTTTCCTCCTCCAGGATCTTCTGCCCGGTTCTTGTCCAAAGCTTCCCCCACTTCCCAGGCTGAGCAGCTGAAGGGCCTTTTCCGGCTCCCTCCTTTCCAAAAGATTGTGTCTCCATCCTTTCTCTGTCCTGCAGAGCAACTGCAAATGGCTCCAAGGATTCTGGTGGGTCTCCAGATGCCTTTTCCTTCACAGGACCATTTCTGGTGCTGCAGGACTGATCCCTGCAAGGGATTCCGCTCTTTTTCTTCTTCCCCCAAGAGGAAGGTTTGCCTTGGAAAGACCACAAATGGCTTCCAGTTTCTGTATCTGAGATGGGAAGAAAAACAAATACCAAAAATTAGAAAGTGGAATTCAGCCACGGAGCGACCTTCCCCCAACCTGCCCGGGGGCCCCCCACCCCGTCCCCCACCTTCCCGGCATCCTGCTTCTTCCGCTTCCCCCTGCAGGGAGAGGGAGGATGGGGAGGATGGGGCCCGGGAAGAGCTCCCCCCTCACCCGGGGCACGTCTTGATGTCCCCCTTCCAGCCTCTACTGCAGCTACTCCACCTCCTCCGGGGCCCCAGGGGTTAAGGAGAGCGAGTGCAAAGTCGTAAACGGGCGTTTGTGCTGTCAATTCCTTCGACACCTCCTGTACAAAGGCAGCTGTGAGGTTGGCCCTCCAGTGGACCAATGGGGAAGCACGTGGAGTTCCCTTCCCTTGGCGGAGGGCACCCCCTGGTGGATTTGGGGCAAAGCGCCAGGATTATAAAAAAGGCGGGAAAGAGGAGCGCATGGGAGGGGGAAGGGAGAGGGCGGGGAGGATGGGTTTGGGAGTAGGAGGAAAGGCCCTTCCCAATGGCTCCCTGTCAGACAAAGGCTTCCACGTCTGTGCTTCTTTTCCCCCTTTTATATCAACCCAAATGCATTGAAGGAAGTTTTCGCCTTTCTTCTGTTGCGTTTCTAGAGCGGTTTGGTTATTTCTTCTATATAGTGCAACTCCACCTCCATCTCTTTCATTCGGCCTGCTTCTTATTTAGAGAAGAGAAGAGGAGAAGGGAAGGGAAGGGAAGGGAAGGGAAGGGAAGGGAAGGGAAGGGAAGGGAAGAGAAGAGAAGAGAAGAGAAGAGAAGAGAAGAGAAGAGAAGAGAAGAGAAGAGAAGAGAAGAGGGAAATGTTCTTTCTGGCAGCCCCTGGGATATGGGAAGATGCCATCATGTCTCCCCTTGTCCTTTTCATTAGACTCGAAAATATCCAGTTCCAGTAACCGTTTTTTAATATGTTTTTGCCTCCAACTTTGTTGCTCTTCTCTGCACTCTTTATTTATTTATTATACAAAACACAAAGAAAAACAGAAATGGGAAATTGAGGGAAGGAGAAAGAGAAACAGAGGGGGAGAGTCTGAGGCGCAAGAGAGAAAAAAAAAAGACGTTGATTTCTTTTTAGCACAGTGCAAGATTTTTTTAAAAAAGCCATTCTAGCCTGACAATTCTATCTAATACACAAAAGCAAAGTCATTTTCTCTCTTTCCTTTGAACACTTTAAATATGAAAATGACCAATTTAACGGCTGGAAAAGGAAACGGCAAAATGGTCTGGAAGAGCCTGTTGTGGCTGAGGGGGGGGGCTCCCGCCTGAGGGGATCTGCGCTCTGATTGGTTGCTGCTGGTGGAAAGGGGGCGTTTCCCTGTTTTCCCGCCTTTTCTTTCTGGGCGCTCTTTGAGATTTACCTCAGGATCTTCCTGCCTGTCTTCTCTGCTACTAATCTTAAATACGTTTATTTAGTTTATTGGCGTGGCAATAATTGTCGGAGGCTCGGCTGCAGTTTAACACCAACTTTATTTAACAGTTAATAGAACAACAAGAACGATCGTAACGAGAGCAACAACAACAACTGACAGCTCCTTAAATAGGAGCCTGACATACGGGGTGGACCAATACGCGAGCAGGAATTTCCCGCGACTTCTTTGCTCGCGTTTTAGCCAATCCGCATTGGTTAGCAACAGCTCCGGGGCTTGAAAACGTAGCCGCGAGGACTCAACAACGTTTATATGGAAATAAAAGTAAAAGTTTGTGTCCGTGTCTCCCTCTTCCTTTGGACAGCAGCTGCGCAATTACTTCACATTAAACCTCTTCAGTTGCAGCTTCTAGTCGGGGGTTTCTATTTTATCCCCTGAGAGTGTCGGAAGAAAAATCAGGTCCAGTTCCAGGAAGGGAAGAAAATGGAGGCTTCTTAAGAAAGGAGGTTGATTGACGGGCAGAAGCAACAGCAGCCTGCAGTCAGAAGAGAAGAGAAGAGAGCTGGAAAGGACCTTGGAGGCCATCTAGTCCAGCCCCTGCTCAGGCAGGAGATCCATCCTATACCATCTCTGGGGATAAAATAGGAACCCCCGACTGGAAGCGGCAACCGAAGAGGTTTAGCGTGGAGGAAATAGGCAGCTGCTGTCCAAAGGAAGAGGGAGACACGGACACAAAAACTTTTACTTTTATTTCCCTATAAACGTATTTAAGATTCGCAGCAGAGAAGACAGTCAGGAAGATCCTGAGGTAAATCTCAAACGGCGCCCAGAAGGAAAAGGCGGGAAAACAGGGAAACGCCCCCTTTCCACCAGCAGCAACCAATCACAGCGCAGATCTTCGCAGGCGGGAGCCATGCCTTTCTTCCTCGTACTCCCAAGCCCATCCTCCCCGCCCTCTCCCTTCCCCCTCCCATGCGCTCTTTTTTCCTGCGCTTTCTATTATCCTGGCACTTTGCCCCAAATCCACCAGGGGGCGCCCTCCGCCAACGGAAGTGAACGCCAGGCGCTTCCCCATTGGCCCACTGGAGGGCAAACGTCACGGCTGGCTTTGTGCAGGAGGCTGAGAAGGAAGTGACATCACAAACGCTTGCCTCGCTAGAACTTTGCACTCGCTCTCTTTAACCCCTGGGGCCCCGGAGGAGGCGGAGATGCTGCGGGAGAGTCTTGCGGGGGGACATCCAGACGTGCCCCTGGTGAGGGGAGGGTCCCATCCTTCCCAGCCGCCCTCTCCTTGCAGGGGGAAGCGGGTATGCCGGGAAGGCGGTGGGGATCCAGGGAAGAGCCGAGTGGGGGGAGGGGAGGCCAAGCAGGAGAGGAGAGAAGCCGGGCGAGGTGGAGGCAGGATTCGCACCAGGCTCCCCGAGGGCCCCATCCTGTCCCCGGAGGGGAGAGAAGCAGGACAACCTCTCCAGCTGCCTCCTTCCCGGCCCTGCTCGGGACCTGGGCTCTGCGCAGGAATGAGCCGCTTGGGGCAGGTTGGGGGAAGGTTGCTCTGCGGCTGAATCCACTTCCTAATTTTTGGTATTTGTTTTTCTTCGCATCTCAGATACAGAAACTGGAAGCCATTTGTGGTCTTTGCAAGGCAAACTTTCCTCTTGGGGGAAGAAGAAAAAGAGCGGAATCCCTTGCAGGGATCAGTCCTGCAGCCCCAGAAATGGTCCCGTGAAGGAAAAGGCATCTCGAGACCCACCAGAGTTCTTGGAGCCATTTGGAGTTCCTCTGCAGGACAGAGAAAGGATGGAGACACAACCTTTTGGAAAGGAGGGAAGCGGAAAAGGCCCTTCAGCTGCTCAGCCTGGGAAGGGGGGGAAGCTCTGGACAAGAACCGGGCAGGAGATCCTGGAGGAGGAAACCATCCTCCCTTCACAAGTTCAGCCCTGGACCTCCATCCAATACCGGGAGGCTGAGGGTCCCCGAGGACTTTGCAGCCGACTCCATGGCTTTTGCAGGCGATGGCTGAGACCAGAGAAGAACACCAAAGCCCAGATGCTGGACCTGGTGGTTCTGGAGCAGCTCCTGGCTCTCCTGCCCCCAAAGATGGAGGGCTGGGTGCGGGAGTGTGGAGCAGAGACCAGCTCCCAGGCGGTGGCCCTGGCAGAAGGCCTCCTCCTGAGCCAGGCGGAGGAGCAGAAGGAGCAGGTCCAGTTGCAGGTGAGAGACTTTAGGGAGCTCAGAAGGGAATAGAGAAAGTGGTTGAATACTTCACCCTCCTTCCCAAACTTCTCTGGCGTTCATCATATGTGGCAATTGTTCCCTTGTTTTCTCACTCAACCTCACAGAAGGATATTGGGGGCTTTGAGGTTGTGTTCCAAATATAAGAATCCACTTTATTTTATGTGAGGTACATTAATTCTGCTTCTTTTTTCCTTCCTCCTGTTTGAAGTGCTGCACTGTGGAGATCAGAAATCCTGAGGGAAAGAAGAACCCATCAAACCCCCCTCAGGAGCTATTTTTCAGGAAGATCCTTTGGGAAGATCCAAGTCAGGATATCTCAGGAGGTAATGAAAGATCCTCCGATTTCCCATCTGTCTTAACTTCGCTATCTCTTCTTTTCTATAGAATATCTCCTCCTATTTTGTTAATTATGCATTTTGTAATAATTTATTCCTTACAGAGAAAAAAAGAATGAAGATTTCTGGTTTTTATGACGGGGATCAAACAGCGGTTGAACCTCCAAATCAAGTAAGAAAGGGAAAAGTTATTAGATTTCTATTCTCCTTTAAAGAAGTGAAGTGGGTGTGCAGAGGGCTCCCTCCTTCTATTTTCCCCCCTTGTTTGGCCTGGATTATTTTTCTGTTCTTCCACAACATGGAGACCAGAATAGCAGGTTCAAGTTCCTGTCAGCCAGTATAGCTTCCTCTGGTCTTACCAAGGCATTATAAAGTCCTACCAACACATGTCATCTTGATTCTGTCCCTCTTAATGCAGCCTATGATTCTGTTGGGGGTTTTAATGGCAACTGTAGCATAGTGCTGGCTCATGTTTAAGTGGTTGTCCACTAGGACTCCAAGATCCCTGTTGCCCTTACTACTGTTGAGCCAGGTATCACCTATTCTATGCCAGTGCATTCTTTCCTAAATGTAGAATCTTACGTTTCTCACAATTGATTTCAACCCTAACCCTAATCTTTCGATCCTTCCATATCTGGAGTTTATCTTCTGGAACGTTGTTATTCCTGTCAACTTGGTCTTGTCTGCAAATATGATGAGTTCCCTTTCTATCCTCTTGTCTAAATCATTGATGAAGATGAACAGATCTTGCGAATCCTCCTGTTCTGCTCTGTTTTTTCCGTGTTCAGGAGAGTCTTGTGTCCTTCGAGGAGGTGGCTGTGTCTTTCTCTGAGGAGGAATGGTCTCAGCTGGATCCTGAACAGAAAGCACTGCATTCAGAAGTCATGCTTGAAAACCATAGGAACGTGGCCTCTCTGGGTAAGAGTTCTCTAGTCCCCAATCAGAGAGTTCAAGAAGACAGATTATAGTTAGTTTTTTTATTTAAAAACCACTAATCAGATATCGTCTCCTGGGAGGGAGAAGGAAAGGATCTGGCCTTCTTGTACTCCAAGGAAGGAAAGAGTCAATGTCTCTTTGCTTAGATGCTTTCTGTGCCATTTCTCACCTGTATTTTTCCATTTCTCTTTGAACTTACCTGTGGGGGCTGAGAAGAACGAGGTGTGCTTTTATGTTTCCTCTGGAGGTCATGTGAGAGGAGTGTGTAGTCATTTGTCCTCTGAAACCTCCAAAATTGTGAGAACAGAATTTTCACACTCAGCCCATGGAAGAGCATTCTCCCAATCCAATTCAAGAACAAAGGCCTCATGCAATGTCAGTCAGAGCATCCTAGGGTTACAGGTAATTCCCAAGTTATGACAGTTCACTAAGTGACCATTCCAAGTTACAACTAGCCCTCCCCAAAGTACTTAAGATTCAGTCCTGAAATTACAAATCTTGCAGTATCACAGACGTCTTTCACACTTACGAATGACAGCAGAGGCGCTGCAACATTCCCCCACCCTATCCCGCCGGGACTCACCATATTTTTCAGAGTATAAGGGGCACTTCCCCCCCCCCCCCAAAAAGTGGGTGGAAATGTCTGCATTTTATAGAGTGAATACAAGCCTGTTTTTGGCCTCCCAAATCCTCTGTGCGTCCTGTTTTTGCCCTCCCTGAAGTCCAGAAGCACCCTGCAGGCCAAAAATGGCTCCGCTTTTGGCCTTTGGAGGCCTCCTTGGGTCCCATTTTTGCCCTCCCCAGTGTCGGGGAGCTGAGAACGGGATGCACAGAGGGTTTGGAAGGGCCAAAAATAAGACCATTTTTGGTCTGCAGAGTGCTTCTGGACGCCGGGGAGGACAAAAACTTTTCCCCCCTTTTTTTCCTTCTCTAACCCTTGGTGCATCTTATTGTCCGAAAAATATAGTACCTTGCGACAATGTAGCGAGCCGTCAGTTCCTTTGCCTACCTCAGTGCATTTGCAGAAAAAAGAGGCCTAAAGTAGTGAGAGATAGGTGACATCAGTAGTGGGAAATCTAGCACTATTGAGCTCATGTGATCTCACACTACAGTGCTTTAGGCCTCTGTTCACTGCTAACCAAGGCCTACATGAGGTCCAGAGCAAAATGCTTTGCAAAGAGAGGGAACGGCCTCTCTAGTTTTCAGAGACTTTTGCCCTGGATCTCATGCAGTCCTCCGTTCTTAAAAGAACGCAGGCCTAAAGTACTGCGGTTTGAGATCATGCAAGATTAATAGCCTGAGCTCTTGCACTACTGGTCTCGTGTGATCTCCCACTAAAGTACTTTAGGCCTTCCGTTCTCTGCGAACAGATGCCTGTACCAGATCCGGCCAAAGAGCCCTTGCAAGCCAATGAGACTTTGAGGCAGTGAAATAGCCATTCTTGAAACCTCCCAACCTTTCCAGTCTCAGCATGAAGAGCATTTACAAGCCAATGGGAGGCTTCAGCAAGGGATTTCACTCCGAAGTCTCATAGCTGGGATCAAGGAACAGGCCGAGTGGGGTTCCTGCCCACCAGACGGATACTGTGGAGCAGCTGCTCCAAGGTACATTTGGGAAGAAGGAGCTTGTTTCAAAATTGTTTCATTTTCTCACAAGTCTCTGCTGAAATTAACCCACCCCAATAAATCTTAAGTTTTCTCCTAATTCCTCCTTGGATGTTTCCCCTGATTATTATGAAATTCAATGTTGAAAAAAATAAGGTCCTACATTTAGGCAAGAAAAACAAAATGCACAGGTATATTATATGTGGTACCTTGCTCAATAGTAGTAACTATGAGAGGATTCTTGGAGTCCTAGTGGACAACCATTTAAATATGAGCCAGCAATGTGCAGCAGCTGCCAAAAAAAGCCAACACAGTTCTAGGCTGCATAAACAGAGGAATTCGGCTGCTCCCTGGATCAGATACTGTTTACTGTTATGAGTCCCAAGCAGCAGGAGACGAGGGCTGCTTTGCGCCACCGGCTGGCGCAAATATGCTGAGGCAGAATGCTGATGCCACACAAATCCTGATGCCGCACTACAGCAGAGAGAAGAAGCCGGATTTTGCTTTCCATTGCAGATGCCAGATCGGCCCCTGCAAGCTCTCCTCTCTCGAAGAGTGCTCACTGAAGTGGTGCAGGAAACTTCGGCTGGGCTCCTCGGGAGACAAGAGCTTGTAGGGGCCAATCTGGCATTCACAATGGAGAGCAAAATCTGGTTGGGGCTGTTTTGTGCCACCGGCTGATGCAAATATACCGAGGTGGAATGCTGATGCCGCACAAGTTAAAATTCGGCTTCGCTCCCGCATTTCTTTCGGCCCTTGGTGCTCTGCACACCTCAGTCTCTCAGGGAGATGCTTGACTTCCTCTCAGCCCCAAGACACTGGCTGGCCCATGAGATGAGAGAGAGAGAGAGAATCAGAGAGAGAATGAAAGAGAGAGAGAAAGAGAGAGAAAGTGACAGAGAATGAAAGAGAGAGAACGAGAGGAAGAATGAGAGGGAGAGGGAGAAAGAGAATCAGAGTGAGAGAGAGAATGAGAGAGAGAGACACACAATGAAAGAGAGAATCAGAGAGAGAGAATCAGAATGAGAAAGAGAGAGAGGAGAGAGAGTGCCTGAAGGACCCCATCCCATCACTGGGAGTCCAGGCGCTTCAGCAAGCGGCATGCTGGATTCGTATTAGTGGTCTGCAGGATTTCAATGGGAAGATTCCGAAAGATGCCCTAATTAATTCATGAGCCACAAGCCAAACTTCAAAAGAAATACAGTCATTATTATGAGCACCATTTCGGCAGTATTCGGATGCAGTTAGAACTAATCCCACGTAGATTTACGTTCCCCTATGACCCTGTCTCTCCCCTCCTCCCTGGCCATGTAATAAATCACATTCCCCAGTTAACCACTTTGGCTGGCTGTGAAACCCAAAACACTCCTACTGATTAAAACTATTAAAACATTGAAATTATGAACTTTGTGGTCCCTGAGGTCCAAAAGACTGGGGACCCCTGGACTAGAAGACCTCCAAGGTCCCTTCCAACTCTTGTTATTCTATTCTATTCCTTAACTCAAAACTGACTAAGTGAGATTTGCATATATATACCATAGATAATTGTAAAGAAAGAGATGTTTTCTAGATATTTTCAAAGCTTTCATGACTCATGAATATAGAAATCATCATATCTATATACACCACTGTAGGCATGGAAATATAAAACCTAATGGAATTTCGGAGAAATTCAGAAGGAAATTCACTTTACTTTCTACGCTTTGATCTTTTTCTCTAACCTTGTTATCATTTTCTTTTCCCTTTTGCTTTGAAGGTAATAATGGGCAGGAGAACCAAGATTCCTGTGAACTGTTGCAAGTGATCAATGCTAAAGATGGAAGGGAGAAGTTTGGAATTCGAATGGAATTTGAAAGCCATGAGAGAAACCACTCAAAGAATTGGTATCAGAATAGCTCATCTTCTACTGATGCTCCGATACAAGACTTTCTTGCCCAAAAAGAGAAAATAAGGAAAAAATATACTGGAAAAAGTGTGAAGCTAGTAAAAGCTAAAGTAGAAGTAAATGAACAGGATTTAACCCAAAACAAAGGAGAAGATGCTATAAGAAGACACAACGGACAAAATTACAATGGGACATTCATTCTTTCTCTTGGAAATAAATTCCTTACATCTCAAAAAGTGATAGACACAAAAGAGAGACATTTATGTTTGGAATGTGGAAAATGTTTTAGAACAAGCAGGCAACTTACTATCCATAAAAGGATCCACACAGGGGAGAAGCCATATAAATGCATGGAATGTGGAAAGAACTTTGCTCATAGCAGTACACTTACTATCCATAAAAGGATCCACACAGGAGAGAAGCCATATAAATGCATGGAGTGTGGAAAGACCTTTGCTAGTAGCTGTAGACTTAATTCCCATGAAAGGATCCACTCAGGAGAGAAACCATATAAATGCATGGAGTGTGGAAAGACCTTTGCTCTAAGAGTTACTCTTGTTTCCCATAAGATGTTCCACACAGGGGAGAAACCGTATAAATGCATGGACTGTGGGAAGACCTTTGCTGAACAAGGTAATCTTACTTCCCATAAGAAAATCCACACAGGAGAGAAGCCATATAAATGCACGGAATGTGGAAAGAGCTTTGCTTATAGTAGTGACCTTAGAAGACACAAAAAGCTCCACATAGGAGAGAAACCATTTAAATGCATGGAATGTGGAAAGACCTTTGCTCAAAGAGGAAAACTTACTTCCCATAAGAAAATCCACACAGGAGAGAAGCCATATAAATGCACGGAATGTGGAAAGAGCTTTGCTGAAAGAGGTAATCTTACTTCCCATAAGAAAATCCACACAGGAGAGAAGCCATATAAATGCATGGAGTGTGGAAAGATGTTTACTCAGAGCACTGGACTTACAAGACACAAAAGGATCCACACAGGAGAGAAACCATATAAATGCATGGAGTGTGGAAAGACCTTTGCTTATAGTAGTGACCTTAGAAGACACAAAAAGCTCCACACAGGAGAGAAACCATTTAAATGCATGGAATGTGGAAAGACCTTTGCTCAAAGAGGTTATCTTACTTCCCATAAGAAAATCCACACAGGAGAGAAGCCATATAAATGCATGGATTGTGGGAAGACCTTTGCTCAAAGAGGTAATCTTACTTCCCATAAGATGATCCACACACGGGAGAAGCCATATAAATGCATGGAGTGTGGAAAGACCTTTGCTGAAAATCGTAATCTTATTTTCCATAAAATGATCCACAAAGGGGAGAAGCCGTATAAATGCATGGAATGTGGAAAGACGTTTACTCAAAGCACTGGACTTACAAGACACAAAAAGATCCACACAGGAGAGAAACCATATAAATGCATGGAGTGTGGAAAGACGTTTACTCAGAGGACTGGACTTACAAGACACAAAAAGATCCACACAGGAGAGAAACCATATAAATGCATGGAGTGTGGAAAGACCTTTGCTTATAGTAGTGACCTTAGAAGACACAAAAAGCTCCACACAGGAGAGAAACCATTTAAATGCATGGAATGTGGAAAGACTTTTGCTCAAAGAAGTAATCTTACTTCCCATAAGAAAATCCACACAGGAGAGAAGCCATATAAATGCCCGGAATGTGGAAAGAGCTTTGCTGAAAGAGGTAATCTTACTTCCCATAAGAAAATCCACACAGGAAAGAAGCCATATAAATGCATGGAATGTGGAAAGACCTTTGCTCAAAAAGGTAATCTATCTTCTCATAAAAGGATCCACACTCAGGAGAAACTATATTGCAGTAGCAATTCCACTTAGACTTATATACCACTCCACAATGCTTTACCACACTCTGAGCAGTTTACAAAGTGAGCATATTGTCCCCAGCAATCTGGATCCTCATTTTACCCACCTTAGAAGAATGAAATCATGAGCTGGTCAGGATCGAACTTCTGGCTGTGGACAATTAGCCTGTAGTACTGCATTCTAACCACTGACCCACCCTGTCTCTATAGATTTATATGTGTATGCATATTGTGCCTTTCTGATCCAAATGAGACAAGGTTGAATTCAACAAAATGAAACTTAGGAGAAAAGTAAGATTTTACACCTGGGCAGGAAAAACATAACTTGAAACCTAGCTCAAAAACAGTAATTGGGAGAGGGGCCTTGGGAGTCCGAATCGATGATCACTTACACGTAAGTCACGTGTGCGCGGCAGCAGCCAAAAAAGCTAATATAATCCTTGACTGTATAAACAGAGGCATAGAATGCCTGTTTAATCACAATCACATGAAGTATTAGTACCGTTTTATAAAGCCTTAGTAAGACCACACCTAGAATACTGCATCCACTTTTGGTCATCACATTACAAAAAAGATGTTTAAGCTTTGGAGAAAGTGCAAAGAAGAGCAGCTAAGTTGATTAAAGGCCTGAGGACTAAATCATATGAAGAACGGTTGCAGGATTTGGGTATGGCTAGGATTAGAAGTGACATGATAGCAATATTCCAGTACTTGAGAGGCTGCCACAAAGAGGAGGGGGTCAATTTATTTTCCAGAACACGAGAGGACAGGAGAAGAAACAATGCCTTGAACTAATCAAGGAGAGAAGCAGCCTCGAATTAAGGAGAATCTTCCTTACAGCGAAGACAATTAACCAGTAGAACAACTTTCCTTCAGAGACATTGTGGTTGCTTCATCTCTGGACGTTTTTAAGAAGAGACACTTGTCTGAAATAGATCCTATAGGAATATCAGTAGATCCTGAAATGGTATAGGATCTCCTGCTTGAGCCGAAAGTGCAGATAGGGGCACCAGCCGCCAACGACTCGTACTGGGCTTAGGACTTCAGGCACCAGGGCTCTGTCATTTCGTGGATGGACAGAAGGAGAAAGTTGTGTCTTTGGGGAGGGGTCTTTAAAAAGAAAAAAAAATTCTTCCGATTCACTAGTGGATCCAGAAGTGAATTAAAATCTCTCTCCAGCAACTCCCATCTCATCCAATTGGAAGCCAAAAATGTTATCAGTACATTTTTGTCTAAAATTAGGTGTAATTTTGGGTTGGGCCATAAAAATGATTCATGCCATCTGATAGTCTGTTAACTACTAAAAGTAATCTGTATGAGTTGAAGAGGTTTCCAATAAAAATGCCAAATTAAAACTTTTAATTTCCACTTATTTAAAAATGCTCCATCCATTTTCCCTCAACAGTGAGAAACATTGTTAGCAAAGTACTTGGAACTGGAATGGACCTTTTAAGGAGACCCCCCCTCCCCCATTAATCCGTCTAAGAATTTGTTGTAAATCAGAGGTCCAGGATTTTGCTCTATTCCAAGATGTCTCTCTGATGTCTCTCTGAGAGTTTTATTCTTATACAGTTTTACACAAGCAGATAAAAGACAGGACAGCAACAGCATCCTAATTGGTTAGAAAATATTCACCCCCCTCTCAAGATGCCATCCCCTCTAGGTAAGATGAGATCATCCAGATCAGAGTCAAAAATTAGATCATAGAAGCAGGAAAGACCTACAGCGCATGAGCTAAGGCAGTGTGCTGCTCGAAGCTTGGCACCGTGACCTTTGACCTACCTCTACAAGAATTGTGCCAGTTAGAGCATTTGGTGAAGGAGGAGATCAAGAGGGATCCCGTCCAAGGCTCTGCGGTGATCCTGGGATCTGCCTGATCTCGTCAGCCTCCAATTACCCCCACTTTCCGTTCCACACTCCCTGCCGCCCCTATCCCGGGCAAGCTGTATCTGGGCCTGGGACCCCTCCCACCTCTTTCCCTGGAAATCGCCGGTTCCTTTGGTTGGAAGGAGGCTGGACAGTTGCAAGCGTAGCCTGATCTGGGCAGGTGGCTCCCTCCGAAACCCCCCAAATCTTCCCCCTCAGCAAGGATCTTGACATAGCTCTGCCAAAGCCTTGGTACATCCTGGAATCAGAGAGTGGCCAGGGCTCTGGATAAAGTCAGTTCCATGTGGCATCTGAAGTAACCAACTTGGACTTCTCTTCTGGGTCCTGTTGTGTCTCTCCCGTCCCTCCAGCCAAGCCCTCTGTCACCATCTACCCCACCAAGGTGGACCCCACTTCCCCCAACACCATCCTCCTTTGCACCACGATGGGCTTTTACCCTGTAGAGATTGAGGTCCAGTGGCTAAAGAATGGGCAGCCGGAGAAGGAGGGCGTAGCCTTTGGGGAGGAGCTCCAGTCAGCCCCAGGCCAGAGCTGGGTCCCCCCCCCCCGCAGCTGAAGGAGGTGGCAAAGTCTGAATCTGCCCCATGGTTTCCCGTCTTTCTCTTTGGGGAGCTTCTGGGGCAGCATCCATGGCTTTTCCTGGGCTCCCCCTGTCACTGCGTTATTTTATTTACCAGCTGAGCTTCATATTTCTGGACTATCAGACTTTCCGTACCTTGCCAAGAATTGTTATCAAAAGCTACTACGCATGTCCATCCACCCACATTCCTTCACACACTTCCCTTTGTTCTCTTGCCACGGGTGCCGGTTGCTGGAAAGCAGCTGGCCCGAACTATTTCAAAATGTAGCAATTATTTTTCTTAGTTAGTGAGATGTTTTATTTTCTTTATAACTAATAAATGAGTTTTATTAGAAAATATTTCTTCGGGTTTTCTTTTCAGAATATTGCAACTTGGAGAAAGCCACGATCCATCCTCTAATTAATCAGGGTGATTTTTCCCAGAGCCAAAGATGGGATTAATAGATGCCCTGACACCCCCTGCTGCTGCTGCTGGGGGCGCTGGCTCGGATGCCTGGAAGCGAAGGGGGGAAGGAGACCCCCGGTAAGGAGGGGGCTCGTGGTGGGGAGAAGAGGGGCTGGGCGGGACCGTCAATGCTCCTGGGGAAAGAGGGGAAAGGAAGGGGCTTAAATGCAATTTATTTGAGACAACCTCGAAACCTGACAGCGGGAGCCTCAGAAACCTCAATCTCCACGTGGTCTCTGCTCCCTGCCTCACTCCAATTCGCCCAGAGGGAGTCACTGTTGTGACTATAGTGGGGAAGGGGTCGTGGGAAGGCGGCCAAACTGAGATGGGATGTAGTCGAACCTCCCTCGCTCCCGTTCCCAGGAGTGGGTGGGAGCTTCCCGGCCCCGGATTATGCCCGAATACAGAGCCCACAAAGTCAGTTGCATCTAAAGAGGAAGGCGTTGGAGAGCGAAAGAGCGAAACTGAGGCATTTTCAGACCTGACTCCACAAATGCCCCCCAAAATATAAGAAAAAGAACTTTTGCAACTTCAAAAACATCAGTTTTTTTCTTCTCTTGAGGCTGTGAAAGTCAGACAAGATTTGAGCCTCGATCCATTCTGGGGGACCCTCTGAATTTGGGGAGGAGACCAAGATTCCCCCACCCCATAACCCCCCATTGCCCGATCAGCAGCTGGGGGGAGGGGGAGCCACGGGGGGAACTGATGAATGGGGGGAGTTCTGAGTTGCTCCCCTTAATTGGATCCCCAAATTTATCCCTATTGTGAAAGGGGGTGGAGGCCCTCCCTTTGAGATGGTATTGGGGGGTTATTTAGGGAGGGGGAGAGGAGAGAGCCCCGATTCTACCCCAAATCCTAGAAGAGCTGAAGATTCTGGGAGACCCCAGAAGGAGCAGCCCGGATGTCCTCATTTCCCCCTCTCCATATCCCCCCCCCCAAGGAAGAGAGAGAGCGAGGCATACTTGCTTTTATCTATGTATATTATATTTTTAGGGTGCCCATCTTGTCTGAAATGGTCTGAAGGGTTTCCTGCTTGAGGAAGGGGTCGGACTAGAAGACCTCCAAGGTCCCTTCCGTTAATCTGTTCTATGATATGACTCTGGGCAGTTTACAGATTATAATTGAAAACAAAATATATTACAATATTTTAATGCATATATTTTAGTAGATAAATTTAGTAGATAAAATACAAAATTGTGCAAATTTGTTTTACCTCCAGCCCAGAGTGTTTGCGGTGGTCTCTTCACCCCCTCTCCCATCCTTCCTGCCGCTTTGAGGGGGGGCACAAAGACGCCCCAGCAGGATCCAAAGTTCTCGGCCGAGAGGAGCTCTGCTGGACCAGTTGAACTTCTGCCTGCCTTTGTCCACCCTGGGAGGAAGGGGGGGGCACAGCAGGATAGCCCCCCCACTTTCCCCTCTTTTCATCCCCCTCCGGACCCCCAGCAAGTTCCCCTCCCCCTGGGACCCCCAAAATTCCCCCCTCCCTCCAGGGAGCGTCTTCCATCAGACAGGGGGACAGAGGTCGATCCCGAGGCCCCTCATATGTGGGGTGCCGCAAGGGTCGGTCCTCTCGCCTCTCCTGTTCAACATTTATGTGAAGCTGCTGGGCGAGATCATCCGAGGTTTCGGGGTGGAGTACCATCAGTACGCTGATGACACCCAGCTGTACATCTCCACCCCGGATCACCCCAATGATGCCCTTGAAGTGATGTCCCGGTGCCTGGAGGCCGTACGGATCTGGATGGGGAGGAACAGGCTCAGGCTCAACCCATCCAAGACCGAGTGGCTGTGGTTTCCGACGTCCCGATATAGCCAGTTGACGCCATCACTGACTATTGGGGGCGACTCATTGGCCCCCACGGAGAGGGCTCGCAACTTGGGCGTCCTCCTGGATTCACGGCTGTCTTTAGAAGAGCACTTGACGGCCGTGACCGGGAGGATTTTTTATCAGGTCCGCCTGATTTGCCAGTTGCGTCCCTTTCTGGATCGGGACTCGTTACGCACGGTCACTCATGCCCTCGTTACCTCCCGCCTGGACTATTGTAATGCTCTCTACATGGGGCTCCCCTTGAGGAGCACCCGGAGGCTCCAACTGGCGCAGAGTGCGGCCGCGCGGGTGGTAATGGGAGCGACATGGCGCTCCCATGTAACACCTCTCCTGCGCGAGCTGCACTGGCTCCCGGTGGTCTTCCGGGTGCGCTTCAAGGTTTTGGTTACCACCTTTAAAGCGCTCCATGGCTTAGGGCCTGGTTATTTACGGGACCGCCTACTACCACCAATAGCCTACCACCGGCCAGTACGCTCTCATAGAGAGGGACTCCTCCGGGTGCCGTCAGCCAAACAGTGTCGACTGGCGGCCCCTAGGGGGAGAGCCTTCTCTGTGGGGGCACCTACCATCTGGAATGAGCTCCCCCCGGAGATACGGAGGATCCCGGATCTGCGCTACTGCCGCCGTGCTGTGAAGACCTTTTTATTCCATCAAGCGGGCTTGGCCTGATCTCTTCCCTTTTTAAATATGTAAATTTTAATCTGTTTTTAAATTATTGGGGTATTTTAATTTGTCTGGGCCAAAAAGTTTAATTTGATTTTATCGGGTTTTTAAATTTTGTATATTTATGTATTTTATTGTTGGCTGTTCACCGCCCTGAGTCCTTCGGGAGTAGGGCGGTATACAAATCAAATTAAAGTACAAAAAGTACAAAAGTACAAAGTCTCTCGCAGCAGCTCTCCCCCTCCCCCTTTGCGCCTGTGTCCCTGCTTCTCCTCTACTAGCGGCTGGGAACGATGGGCCCTGGAGTCCGTCCTGACGGGCCTTCCTTCCCCTCCTCCCCCTCGCAGCCCATTTCCTGCACCAGACGAAGACCGAGTGCCGCTTCCTCAATGGGATGCAGCGGCTGCAGTTCCTGGACAGGCAGATCTACGGCCGGCAGGAGTTCGTGCGCTTCGACAGCGACTGCGGGGAGTTCGAGGCCGTCACTCCGTTGGGGCAGCCGGATGCGGACAAGTGGAACAGCGACCAGGTCTTCCTGCACTAGACGAAGGACCCCGTGGACTCCTTCTGCCGATACAACCACGAGGGTCTCCACAGGAATTCTGTCATTGGCAGGAAGGTGAGTCGGGGGAAATGCCGGGACCCCCTTTCATTTACTTATGTATTAAGATTCTCCCGGATAAAGATTGACTCGTGATATATATATTCTAGCCTCTCAGATCTACGAAATTTATTCATTTGTATTGACGGATATTTATTGATGCTTCTACACCTCCCACCTCCCTCAAAGAGGGGCTCTGAAGGGGGCTCAATATAACACAACTCCTAAATAAAACAAATGTATAAAAATGAAAAGTAAGGTTGAAAATTCAATTACAGTGTAAACATTTGAAAATTGTACCATAATGACAATTAAACATGAAAAGGGAGGAAAATATTCCTTTTTTCCCCCACCCCTAAGATCCAAAGTCTCTTCCTGTCCAGAATCTGGGATCCTTTTGATCTCCTCCCATAAATCCACCCAAATAGGATTTCTCAATGATTTTTTTTAAAAAAAAAAATATTTATATGCCGCCCTTCTCCGGAGACTCAGGGCGGCTTACAATGCGTTAAGCAATAGCCTTCATCCTTTTGTATATTTTATACAAAGTCAGCTTATTGCCCCCACAACTGGGTCCTCAATTTACCTACCTTAGAAAGGATGGAAGGCTGAGTCAACTTTGAGCCTGGTGAGATTCGAACATGCAGTAATTGCAGGCAGCTGGTCTTAATAACAGGGTGCTTTAGACCACTGTACTACCAAGGCTCCTATTGATTGATTGATTGATTGATTGATTGATTTCTCAAATGTTTGAAACTCTCTCTCTGTCTCCCCACCCCCCCCTCTCACGCACACAGATCCTGCGTGGCTACAGATAAAATATCAAACCACAAAAACAAACCATCAAACCAGATGCTTCAGCCCCAGAGGAGGAATCGGGGCTCTGAATTGGGGGGAAGAAGCCTTTTTCTCGGACTTTTGAGTTGGGCGGGGCCAGAACGAGAAGAAATACCAATGGGAATTCTCCCTGCTTGAGCGTCATCGGTCTCCGGGCAGAGTCCTTTGTGACTTCACCTGAAGGAGGAGAGCTCGCCACAGAGAGACAGCGGAGAAAGTGGGAGGGGGATCCGTTCAGTCTTGGGGGGTCTGTAGCTTATTGGTGGCGGTTCACGGCAGGCCCTGAAGGGACCCTCCACTTGCCTCTTTTCACTATTCTGACCCAGACTTTCCTCTGTGTGCATGGAGGGGTGGACTAGATGCCCGTTTAGGTTCCCAAACTGCCCCAGGCGTTTGAAGGGGCGCCTGGTCCTTCCCTGAAAGGGGCCTTTGGGCTCTCTCAAGATCACTTGGTGGGGGGGGGAAGGTCTCTGAAATGGGTGGACTCGGGGGAGCTGAGTCAGGAGGAGAAGGGGGGGCTCGTGGGTGATAAGAGAGAAAGCGCAGCTCCACTGCCTGTTAGGATCCCCTGGCATCCCCCAAAGAAAACGGGGCAGCCCCACAGTCAGGGAGGGGCTGGGAGGCCAAAGGGCTGCGGCTGAGAAAGGCCGAATCCAGGAAAGGCTCTTCCTCCAAGATTCCTTGGGGGAAATCTCTTTTTTTCCTAGGCTGAGTATCCCAAGGATTCTCTCTGGCTGCTGAGGGGTCCCAGTCCCCCCCACCCACTCTGAGCAAGGATCCAGATTGAAGCTCCCCCCCCCTCAGCTGCCTGATCTATACAGACTCACACCCGCCCCATGGCTCTCGGGGCCACCCTGGGGCTGTGGGACATTTTCCCAAAGGGGGAGTTGGCAGTTCTTCCCCCCCCCCCCCATGGCAGCCTGGAAGCAGAAACATTTGGAGGTTACACAGGGATCGGGGCCAGTCCAGTTCATCTGTGGAAGCGGTGGAGGGGCAGTTTTATTTCCTTTTTTTCTTATGTCATAGTTTATACTCCTTCAATTCCCCTCCCACTTCCTCCGCTTCTCTGTCTGCTCGGAACTAGCTCTTCCATCAGGTGAAGTCAAGAGAGACTCTATCCGGAGACCGATGACGCTTGCAGAAGGGAGACTTCCCATTGGTCCTCTTGCTCTTTTTGGGCACTCCCAATTCCGAAGTCCGAGGAAAACGCCCACTCTCCCCCAATCCAGACCCACCGATTCCGCTTCTGGGGCTGGAACTCTGGGAGCATCTTCGTCTTTCTCCTCCCCCTTTGGGGGCGCTTGTGGGGAGCCTCCATGGCTTTTGCTGGGCTCCCCCTGAGGCTGCTGGTGGGGGGGCTGGACCGGATCCCCGGAAGCGAAGGGGGGAAGGAGACCCCCGGTAAGGAGGGGGCTCGGCGGAGGAGGAGGGGACTGGGAGGGAGGGACCCCCGGAGGGGGGAAGAAAGTTGCTGGGTCTCCAGAGCCTTCAACAACCTCGATCTCTGCGTGGCCTCCTCCTCCCCCTTTCTCCCCATATTCCCCCCCCCCAGGAGGACGGAGAGGGATCCCCCAGTTTCACGACTGTAGCCGAAGTGGGGGTCGCAGCCGGGCGCCTCTCTCGATCTCCCTCCCCAGTGCCTGGGTGGGAGGGGGCTGCATGGAAAGAGGGAGGGGAGGAAAAGTGAAAGAGGGAAACTGAAACCCTATTTTCAGCCCTGAATCCCCAGAAGGGAAAAGAGGCATTTGAACGAAAGTCTTTTGGCTTCTTCAGAAACTTCCGTTTTTCTTCTGAATCTCAGATTTGGGGCTTTGAAGGTCAAGCAAGAGGGGGGCTTCCGTCCCTTCTGGGGGAGCCCCTGAATTTGGGGAGGAGACCAAAAACCCCCCACCCCCATATTGGGACTCCTCTGAAACTTTCTCCTCTCTGAGAGGCTTTTCGGGGGGGGGGCTGCAAAGGGTATTTTTGGGAGGGGGATAGGAAACAGGTGTGACTCTCTGTCATCTACAGGCAGGTAGTTAGGCTGAAGATTAGGGGGAAGAAGAAAAGCTGGGGGGACCCAGGGAAGGTGAAAGTTGAAGGGCTGGGAGACCCCGGGGTGTCAGTCTAGATGTCCTCATTGTGCCCCCTCCCCATATTTCTCGCCCCCCAAAGGAAGGGAGAGTGAGGGATATGGAAATTACTTTCCCTCCAGCCCAGAAAGTTTCGGGAGGTTTCTTTAGAACCCACGTTCCCTGCAGAGAGGAGATCTGGTCGACCAGTTGAACTTCTGCCTGACTTTTTATACGTGGGGAGGATGTTGGAGGTCCCGCATCCCCTCCCCCTCTTTCTACTCCTCCCCGCCTCCCTCTCCGGCAAGTTTGCATCCAGCTGGGACTTTGAAAGTTTCCCCTCTCTACCCCAGGGGGCGTCTTCCATCAGTCTCTCCGGGAAGGTCTCCCACCCCTTCCCCTTCCCATGTGGATCCCTCCTCCTCTACCTGCGGCTGGGAGCGATGGGCCCTGGAGTCCCACCTGACGGACTTCCTCCTCCTCCCCCTCGCAGCCCATTCCATCTTCCAGCATTAGTCGGAGTGAAGCCAGATTCACTTAACAACCGGGTTACTCATTTAATAAATGCAATAATTCGCTTAATGACTGTGGCAAGAATGGTCATAACACGGGGCAAAATTCATTGAACAAACATCTCACTTAGCAACAGAAATTTTAGGCTCAATTGTGGTCCTAAGTCGAGGACTACCTGTATATGCATATATTTCTTTCTATCCCCGATTCATTTCTATCCTATTCGGGAACCTCCCGTCTCCCTCCCTCTTCCCAGCCAGAAGTCCCTCCCTCTCTTTCACTGCTCCAGAAATGCTGTGTTTGGCACTTTGGGATAAAAAAATGTGGGTTTTTTTTAACCTGAAATAATAATAAAAAAGAATGGAGTCTCTTCACCTGTTACCCCCTTCTTCAGCTAGTCTCATAAGACAGAAATAGTACTATCCCAGTCTCCCATGAGTCTCAGAACAGACAACACAAAATGTCTGATAAAGCCTGAAAGTGGTGATTTGAGATATCACCCCACTATGGCTACACAAACATCTTGAGCTACATAGGAAAAAAACCCTGACTAGAAAAAAAAAAAGGATAAAAAGGAGCCTTTTGGTTCATATATATATATATGAACCAAAAGGCTCCTTTTTATCCCTTTTTACTTGGAAGAAGAAAACACAGGTCCCCCACAAAAAGCCCCCCCCCCTTCTCTGCACCCCAAAAGAAACCGAGAAGCCAAGAAGAGAAACGCAAAAGCCGCTGGACGTAAAGAAACCAACCCCTCCCCCCCCCCCCCCGGCTGCCTTATTTGTGCCTCGGAAGCCCGGATGGCGGCGGCGGTTGCAGGAGGCGGAGACCCGGGAGGCGGCGTCCCCGAGAGGAAGGCTGGCCGGAGGGGAAAGGAGGGCCGGGGATCAGGGGAGGGAAATCAGGGCGCTTCTCTGACGGGATCGGGGTCCAAGGCGGCCGCTGCTTCAGCCCTCACCGCCTCAGAGGACAAAAGACCCACCAAAGGAGCCTCTGGATCTCCAGGCGCTGCAGAAACGGCACCAGAATCCTCCCCCTCATCCGGCTCCTTTCCCGGCTGTCCCGGAACAGCGTTTGGGGGGGTTGCCCAGAGAAGGGAAAGGGGCCCAAATTATCCCCCAAAGCCCCAGAAGGCAACTCATCGAGAGAAGCAACCTGGAACTAAGGAGAAACTGCCTGACAGGGAGGAGAATTAACCAGTGGAACTCCTTGCCACCAGAAGTCGTGGGCGCTTCATCACTGGAGGGTTTTCAGAAGAGACTGAACAGCCCCTTGTCAGAGATGGTATAGGATGGATCTCCTGCCTGAGCAGGGGCTGGACTAGATGGCCTCCAAGGTCCCTTCCAGCTCTCTTCTCTTCTGACTGCAGGCCGTTGTTGGTTCTGCTCGTCAATCAGCCTTTTTTAAGCAGCCTCCATTTTCTTCCCTTCCTGGAACTGGGTCTGATTTTTCTTCCGACACTCTTAGGGGATAAAATAGAAACCCCCGACTGGAAGCGGTAACTGAAGAGGTTTAATGTGGAGGAAATAGGCAGCTGCTGTCCAAAGGAAGAGGGAGACACGGAGACAAAAACCTTGTCAGATGTAAATGCCTTATTCTCTAATGTGTAAATAATGTATATATGGAACATCAGGGGTTAACTTATTCTTTGGACTTTAATGTATTCATAATTTACCACTCCCATTCCTGGCTCCACCCCTTGTATATATAAGGAGCCATCCTCCCCATTTTCCTCGCTTCTATCTTGAATATTCAGCGAATATAGAATGCCTATTATGAATAAAGAGAGATATATTTAAATCTCTAACTTCTATTATCTTTATTGAGTCTGATCCTGAAAATATTGCTACAAGCTGGTAGCAGAGGATGGTTAATTGACTCAATAAGTAATTAAAAATGTCCAAGAAAGATAGGCCCAACACCAGGGCCTACAGCAAAGAAATAGAAACTGATCAAGAGATGATCAACGAATCCACTAATGCGATTTCGAGAGAATCCGAAGAATACACCACTGAAGAAGAAGAACTGATGAGTGAAAACAACGACCAGGAAAAAATTGAGATAGAAAATAACGAACTCAGGTCAGAGATATTAAAGATACTAAAAAGCCAAAAGAATGATGAAAGCCTCATCGCGGACCTCCAGGAGATGCTGAGGAACAGCGGAGCAGCGAGAGAGAAAAACGTCATTAAAGAAAAACCCAAAGATCAAAAAACTGTGAGTGAAATGACTACTGAGAAAATAGTTGTAAAAAAGAAAAGATGTGACCTCGCGCGAAATTTTGAACGGCAGCCATCTTGGTTTCAACGAACTTCAAAAGAGAGTGAAGCAGAGCCAATCAAAACGCTCAGTTCAAAATTTCTGGCGCGAAAAACGCTATCAGACGAAGAAAGTGAAAAAGAAGTCTCAAACTCTTCAGATGAATCAAAATCAGAAAGTGAAGACGATTTAACAAAGTCTCAAGTAAAGTCAGCAATGAAAACGCTTTTTGCTGCTTTTGGGCCAAGATTGAAAATCTCCAAGACATCAACGAAGAAGCAAGAAATCAAACCGACAACTCAAGACCTGCACGCTCCCATCCTGACTTCGAAAACGACGACACCCGAGCCCAGAGAGCCATGCCGATTCCGTCCTACACCGCAGACAGAATCGAGTGCCAGCGCACACAAGAGAAAGAGAAGAACCGTCGCCATCACCAAAGCCCCAAAAACCGAGCCAGAGACCGACTCATCTGAAGAGGAGCGGATCGAGAGAGCTGAAATGGAGAGAACCTTCCACAACGGCGCCAAAGAAGAAATGAGCAACGCGCATGTGCAAAACTACGTAGACGGCCCCGAAAGACTTGAACTGGCCAGAGAACCGCGCAGACTCGTTACAAGCATCCCAATGCCGTTCTGTAATTTCCTGCACTTGAGAGACCACGGACTGCCTCAGGTTGTAAGTAATGGACAAAATAATGTGGGGAACTTACCCAGTGACTTCCCAAAACTTAGAGTTGATGGCATTAATTTACAAGAGTGGTACCAACAGCTTCAGGTTATTTTCATGAAAGAAAATTTACTATTCTTTATAACTAGTCCTCCAAGAAGACCTTGGACTTTAAAAATAGATTGTTTACATCATAGAGCATTTTTCATAATAATTTCTAGCGTGTCTCCTGCAATGTATCATAGCATCAAACCAAACCTAACTGTATCAGAAATAATTCAATGCATGTTTAATCTATTTCACAGCGATAGCGTAGCCACAACCACAAGAATGTCTAAGGATTTCTTTTCTTCTAGAGTGAAACCAGGGGTTTCTATAAGTGAGCATTTGATAAATCTAAACAAAATAAGAGCTGAGCTGCAATTGAGGGGGGAAGTGATTTCAGATCAAACAATGAAAAGTGTTATTATCAATTCACTTGATCCATCATGGGATAGCTTTATGTCACACTTAGATACCATTAATTTGGGATATTTATCAATAGAAAGTCTATCTAACAAATTGATAGCAGAAGACAATTCAAGAAAAAATCGTTCCAGTAACCAAACAGAACACAAATCTTTTAGGAAAGTAGTCTTTCAAGATAAATATAATGAGGCCTTTAGATGCCACAATTGTGGATCCAGGGAACACAGTAGAAGAGACTGTCCCAAAGTCCCAAGGGAGAGACATAGGCCAGAATATAGGAGCAAATACAATTACAGACAATCTTCCACAGATAGACACAAATATAGAAGTCCACCAAATTACAGAGAAAGTAGAGGGGGTAGAGAAAATTCAAAAGAGAGAAAATCTGGGTCACTAAATGGGCTAAATAAACAAGACAGCACCAGAACACAACAAGATGAGAACAATAATTGGCTTATTGATTCTGGTGCAACAAATCACACCACTAACAACAAAAGTATATTAACTTCATTTACAGAAGATAAGTTTGTGATAAAGGTAGCTAATCAAGAAAAGGTTCAAGTATTAGGCAGAGGAAATGTGACCTTGCCTGGTTTAGGGAAAATAGAGGGGGTATTATTAATCCCAGAAATACCTCACAACATACTGAGTGCTATAAAACTAAGCAGAGAATCTGACATCAATATAGTTTTCTCAAAGGGGAAAGCAACTATAGAAAAGAACAAAACAAACGTAGGTACTGTGATGATAAAAGGGGGTCTACCCTATCTGATAACCAAAGAAAGATGGTTACATAACATTGATTCAAATATGGAAGATTGTATTGAAGCAGATGATGAAAATGTCAGTAACAGTGACAATGATGAATGTAAAATAACTCATGATAACAAAAATACACACAATGAGAAGAAACCAAAAATAGGTAAACCAATTCATGATGAGTGTGCTCACATCTTACATAGGAAGTTAGGACATGCAAGCTTTCCCGTAGTACAAAAAATGACTGAACACGCAGAAGGTGTCAAAATAAAAAATTGTGAAAATTATTTGGAATGCTCAGTATGTAAATCCACCAAACTAAAAACCAGTCCCAGACCAAAAAAATCTAACAGATCAACTAACAATATTTTTGATTTGGTACATATGGACTTAGTTGGTCCATTAACTCCATCAATTACCTATAGAAAACGTTACTTCCTAACAATAGTGGATGATTACAGTCGCTATGGTTTTGTTTACACATTAAAGCACAAGGATGAAACCTTTCAGAAATTTAAGGAATTCTACAAACGCATAGAAACACAGCATAATATCAGAATAAAACAAATTATGACAGATAGGGGATGTGAATTCATGTCTAAAGAATTCTCCCAATGGTTAAAGGATAGAGGGATGCTACATTTCACGTCCAATCCATTTTCTGCATTTCAAAATGGGATTGCAGAGAGAAAGAATTCCACACTACAAACCATGATTAGATGCACATTAGAGGATGCTGGTTTAGGCAAACAATTTTGGTCAGAAGCCTTACATTATTCAAATTACACTCAAAATAGAACATGGTCCAGTATTGTGAATAAGACACCATATGAGGTGATGTACAATAGAAAACCCAAATTAGCACACATGCACATATTTGGAGTTACTGCAGACGTACACATACCTAAACAATTGAGAAGAAAGGGAGAAAACGTATCCAGGAGATTAAGATTCATGGGATACGAAACTGGAACCAAAGGGTACAGATTCATTGATAATAATAACAAATTTATAGTATCCAGAACAGCTGTGTTCCATGAGCAGGCCAATTGGTCTAAATTGCACCTTAATGAAATATTTCCTAATAAAAGCAAAGATAATATATCTTGCGAGGAAGGAACAACAGAAAATCAAAATATTAACAAAAGTAAGAACAAAACCAAAACTTGGACAAATAGTCAGCATAAAATAAAGACAGACACATTAACAAAAAAGGAAGCCAGATATTTGCATGACAACCATAGCAAACCTGAAAGAAATATTAGAAACAATAGAAACCAAATACCAAATAAATACAAAGATTACATAATGCATATGGATGGAGAACAAATAACACCTAATACATATGAGGAAGTATTGAAACTTCCCCGTGAAGAAAGAGAAAAATGGGAACTAGCTATGGAAAAAGAGATGGAAAGTTTACAAGAATTAAATGTATTTACACCTGCGATCGCGCCTAAGGATAAAACAATTATAGGTACCAGGTGGATTTATAAAATTAAGAATTTGGAAGGAGGTAATACCTTATACAAGGCCAGACTAGTTGCACAAGGTTATGCACAAAAATATCCAGAAGACTATACTGACACTTATTCACCAACAGTGAGAACAGAGAGTGTCAAAACAGCTCTTGTAGTAGCATCTGCACTCAATCTGGACGTGTTTCAATATGACATACAGACTGCATACTTACACGCAAAATTAGATAAGGAAATATATGTAAGAGCACCACACAGTCAATACACTAATAAGAACGAAATTTGGTTATTAAATAAGAGTTTGTACGGATTGAAGCAATCTGGCAAAAGATGGTACGATTGTTTGGTAAAAGTACTTAAGACCATGGATTTCAACGCCACCACTGCTGATAACTGTTTCTTTGTAAAAAAGAGTAATGATCATATTGAATTTGTATTAATTTATGTGGATGATATTTTATATATTGGAAAGCATAAAGAGAGCAGGGAAATCTTTGTAAATAAGTTAAACGAACATTTCTCATTGAAATCACTAGGTAGAGTGAATAAATACCTTGGTGTACAAATTAACAAAACTAAAAGGGGATTCAAACTTACTCAGAAAGATAAAATTATTGAACTCCTAAACAAATGTAACTTAAATAATGCCAAAACATGTGACACACCTATGCAAACTGATTTTCTTAGAAACACTGATGAATCTTCCCCTGAGTTTAAAGACAACACATTTTACAGATCAGTTATAGGTTCACTCCTTTATATATCTAATTGGACTAGGCCAGATATTGCATTACCTCTCAATTTATTGTCAAGATATGTTAGCAAACCAACCTTGTATCATTGGGAAGCTGTCAAAAGAATTTTAAGATATCTGAAAAGTACATTAGATTTTTGTTTAATATTGGAACCAAATAATGACAAAGAACCAAAAATTACTTGTTATGCTGATGCAGATTGGGCTGGTGATACATCATGCAGAAAGAGTACCTCTGGTTATGTTTTTCTATTGAACGATTGTCCAGTTTACTGGTATACTGGTAAACAAGAACTGGTAGCCACTTCTACCACAGAAGCGGAATATGTTTGCTTGTCTAAAGCTGCAAATAACCTTGTATGGTTCAATGATTTGATCACAGATGTTTGGAAGAAACCTACTTTACCATTTATTATGCATGAAGACAATAAAGCGGCCATTGAAATATCTAGATCCGATGCAATTGGACAAAGGTCCAGGCATATTGATATAAAATTTAAGCACGTGAGACAACTATCTCAAGACGGATTCATCAAAGCAATACATTGTGATACTTCTGAACAATTAGCTGATATATTAACAAAACCCTTACCTTCTAAACAACACAAATATTTAACTTCTAAATTATATGTATTATATTGTCCTGAATCTGAATGTAACTGGTGTTGTATAACGAACCGGCATTTAGAGGGGGATTTGTCAGATGTAAATGCCTTATTCTCTAATGTGTAAATAATGTATATATGGAACATCAGGGGTTAACTTATTCTTTGGACTTTAATGTATTCATAATTTACCACTCCCATTCCTGGCTCCACCCCTTGTATATATAAGGAGCCATCCTCCCCATTTTCCTCGCTTCTATCTTGAATATTCAGCGAATATAGAATGCCTATTATGAATAAAGAGAGATATATTTAAATCTCTAACTTCTATTATCTTTATTGAGTCTGATCCTGAAAATATTGCTACAAACCTTTACTTTTATTTCCCTATAAACACATTTAATATTTGCAGCAGAGAAGACAGTCAGGAAGATCCTGAGGTAAATCTCAAAGGGCGCCCAGAAAGAAAAGGCGGGAAAACAGGGAAACGCCCCCTTCCCTCAGCAGCAACCAATCAGAGCGCAGATCCCCTCAGCCACAACGGGGGTCTTCGAGACCATTGTGCCCTTTCCTTCTCCAGCTGTTAAATTGAATTATCTTTCACATTTCAAGTGTTCAAAGGAAAGAGAGAGAAAATGACTTTGCTTTTGTCCATTAGATTGAATTGTCAGGCTGGAATGGCTTTTTTTTAAAAAAATCTTGCACTGCGCTAAAAAGAAATCAACGTCTTTTTTTCTTTTTTCTCTTGCGCCTCAGACTCTCTTTCCCCCTCTTTCTCTTTCTCCTTCCCTCAATTTCCCATTTCTATTTTTCTTTGTGTTTTGTGTAATAAATAAATAAGAGTGTAGAGAAGAGCAACAAAGATGGAGGCAAAAACATTAAAAAACGGTTACTGGAACTGGATATTTTCGAGTCTGATGAAAAGAAGGACGAGACATGATGGCATCTTCCCATATCTCAGGGGCTGCCAGAAAGAATATTTCTCTCTCCTCTCCTCCTATTCTATTCTATTCTTTTCTATTCTTCTATTCTATTCTATTCTATTCTATTCTATTCTATTCTATTCTATTCTATTCTATTCTATTCTATTCTTCTTTTCTATTCTATTCATTCCATTCCATTCCATTCCATATTTTCTTTATTCTCTTCTTTTCTCTTCTCTAAATAAGAAGCAGGTCGAATGAAAGAGATGTAGATAGAGTTGCACTATATAGAAGAAATAACCAAACAGGTCTAGAAACGCAACAGAAGAAAGGTGAAAACTTCCTTCAATGCATTTGGGTTGATATAAAAGGGGGAAAAGAAGCACAGACGTCAAAGCCTTTGTCTGACAGGGAGCCATCGGGAGGGGCCTTTCCTCCTACTCCCAAATCCATCCTCCCCGCCCTCTCCCTTCCCCCTCCCATGCGCTCCTCTTTCCCGCCCTTTTTATAATCCTGGCGTTTTGCCCCAAATCCACCAGGGGGCGGTCCTCTGCCAACAAAAGGGAAGGCGCTTCCCCATTGGCCCACTCGAGGCCGAACGGTTGCCTTTGTGCACAAGGCTGTGGAGGAAGTGACATCACAAACGCTTGCCTCTCTAGGAGGTTGCACTCGTTCTCCTTAACCCGTGGTGTTCCATAGGAGGTGGAGAGGTGCGGGAGAGTCTGGCGGGGGGACATCCAGATGTGTCCCATGTGGGGGGGGGCTCTTCCTGGGTTCCATCTTCCCCAGCCGCCCTCTCCCTGCAGGGGGAAGCGGAAAAAGCAGGATGCCGGGAAGGTGGGGGAAGGGCCTCCGGGCAGGTTGGGGGAAGGTCGCTCAGTGGCTGAATTCCACTTTCTAATTCTTGGTGTTTCTTTTTCTTCCCATCTCAGATACAGAAACTGGAAGCCATTTGTGGTCTTTGCAAGGCAAACTTTCCTCTTGGGGGAAGAAGAAAAAGAGCGGAATCCCTTGCAGGGATCAGTCCTGCAGCCCCAGAAATGGTTCCGTGAAGGAAAAGGCATCTGGAGACCCACCAGAGTCCTTGGAGCCATTTGGAGTTGCTCTGCAGGACAGAGAAAGGATGGAGACAAAACCTTTTGCAAAGGAGGGAGCCGGAAAAGGCCCTTCAGCTGCTCAGCCTGGGAAGGGGGCGAAGCTCTGGACAAGAACTGGGCAGGAGATCCTGGAGGAGGAAACCATCCTCCCTTCACAAGCCTGGAATTTCATCCAATACCGGGAGGCTGAGGGTCCCCGAGGACTTTGCAGCCGACTCCATGGCTTTTGCAGGCGATGGCTGAGACCAGAGAAGAACACCAAAGCCCAGATGCTGGACCTGGTGGTTCTGGAGCAGCTCCTGTTCCTTCTGCCCCCAGAGATGGAGGGCTGGGTGCGGGAGTGTGGAGCAGAGACCAGCTCCCAGGCGGTGGCCCTGGCGGAAGGCCTCCTCCTGAGCCAGGCGGAGGAGCAGAAGGAGCAAGTCCTGTTGCAGGTGAGAGACTTTAGGGAGCTCAGAAGGAAATACAGAAAGTGGTCGAATACTTCACCCTCCTTCCCAAACTTCTCTGGCATTCATCATATGTGGCAATTGTTCCCTTGTTTTCTCACTCAACCTCATGGATGAATATTGGGGGCTTTGAGGTTGTGTTCCAAATATAAGAATCCACTTTATTTTATGTGATGTATATTAATTCTGCTTCTTTTTTCCTTCCTCCTGTTTGAAGTGCTGCACTGTGGAGATCAGCGATCCTGAGGGAAAGAAGAACCCATCAAACCCCCCTCAGGAGCTATTTTTCAGGAGGATCCCTTGGGAAGATCCAAGTCGGGACACCTCAGGAGGTAATGGAAGATCTTCTGATTTCCCATCTGTCTTACCTTCGCTCTCTCTTCTCTTCTATGGAATAGCTCCTCCTATTTTATTAATTATGCATTTTGACACTATTTATTCCTTATAGAGAAACAAAGAATGAAGCTTTCTGGTTTTTATGACGGAGATCAAACAGCGGTTGAACCTCCAAATCAAGTAAGAAAGGGAAAAGTTATTATATTTCTATTCTCCCTTCAGGAAGTGAAGTGGGTGTGCAGAGGGCTCCCTCCTTCTATTTCCCCCCCTTGTTTGGCCTGGATTATTTTTGTCTTCTTCCACAACACGGAGAGCAGAATGGCAGGTTCAAGTTCCTGTCAGCCAGCATAGCTTCCTCTGGTTATCTTGTTCTGCTAGGTACTCCTCCAGTGTAGTTTAGTAATAAGCAAATTGAATTAAAAAATAAAGCAGACTATTAAAATCCAAAGGGAGTGGCCGTGTTGAGCATGTAATCACGATACTTTGGGCTATAAAATAATTTCCAATCCTCTGACTTGCGCCTGGATTAGTAGATCAAATATTCCCGCTTTGCAAAGGCTGAGAAATGACTTTCCCAGGGAATTTTCTCTTCTTTCTTTCCTCCTTTCAGCCAATGGCTCAGATTACTAGATCAATCAATGATAGACAGAGTGATAGATCAGTTGATCCAGAAGTGGGATTACTTTACTGAGAGGCACTGAAACTTCTGCAGAATCAATGAACTTGATAAAACTTCCCCAGATATTTCTTCAGTGAAAGCAATTTTCAGATTTTCCCATTTTCTCACCTAATATTAGGACTTGTGTGATGCACAGCCATTTAACTTAGTGCATATCTTCACTTTGGTAATTTGGGAACAATGGAACAGAATAACAGAGTTGGTAGGGATCTTGGAGGTCTTCTAGTCCAACCCCCTGCTCAGACTGGGAGCCCTATAAAATTTCAGATAAATGGCTGTCCAATTTTTCATAATCACCTCCAGTGCTGGAGCACCTGCAATTTCTGGAGGCAAAGTCATTCCACTGATAAATTGTTCTCACTGTCAGGAAATTCCTCTTTACTTGTAGGTTGGTTCTCTCCTTGAATCGTTTCCATCCATTGCTTCTTGGAACACTGCTATCATGTCACCCCATCTAGTCCTTCTTTTCATGAAACCAGACTCACCCAATTCTAGTCATACTGCTGACTCATGTTTAAGTGGTTTTCCACTAGGACTCCAAGATCCCTGTTAGACTTATTACTGTTGAGCCAGGTATCACCTATTCTATGCCAGTGCATTTGGTTTTTCTTTCCTAAATGTAGAACCTTACATTTCTCACAGTTGATTTCAACCCTAACCCTAATCTGTCGATCCTTCTATATCTGGAGCTTATCTTCTGGAGTGTTGTTATTCCTGTCAATTTGGTCTAGTCTGCCAATTTGATGAGTTCCCCTTCAATCCCCTTGTCTAAATCATTGATGAAGATGAACAGATCTTGAGAATCCTCCTGTTCTGTTTTTTTTTTCCGTGTTCAGGAGAGTCTCGTGTCCTTCGAGGAGGTGGCTGTGTCTTTCTCTGAGGAGGAATGGTCTCAGCTGGATCCTGACCAGAAAGCGCTGCATTCGGAAGTCATGCTTGAAAACCATAGGAACGTGGCCTCTCTGGGTAAGAGTTCACTAGTCCCCAATCAGAGAGTTCAAGAAGACAGATGATAGATAGTTTTTTTATTAAAAAACCAGTAATCAGACACCGTCTCCTGGGAGGGAGAAGGAAAGGATCTTTTCGTACTCCAAGGAAGAAAAGAGTTAATGTCTTTCCAAGTTATGACCAGCCCTCCCCCAAGTACTTGAGACCCAGTGTTTCCGCACTACAGACATTATTCACACATACGAATGACAGCTGAGGCGCTGCAACATTCGCCCTACCTATTCCCCCACTGGGACTTACCATATTTTTCAGACTTTAAGATGCATCCCCCCCCCAAAAAAAAGTGGGTGGAAATGCCTGTGCGTCTTATGGAGCAAATACGGGCCTGTTTTTGGCCTCTCAAACACAGTGTGGACTGGACGCACGGAGGCCTCCGGAAGCCAAAAGCAGGTGCGTTTTTGGCCTGCAGAGTGCTTCTAGATGTTTTCTAGATATTTTCAAAGCTCTCATGGCTCATGAATATAGAAATCAACATGTCTATACAAACATACAACCTAATGGAATTTTGGAGAAATTCAGAAGGAAATTCACTTGACTTTCTACTCTTTGATCTTTTTCTCTAACCTTGTTATCATTTTCATTTCCCTTTTGCTTTGAAGGTAATAATGGGCAGGAGAATCAAGATTCCTGTGAACTGTTCCAAGTGATCAATGCTAAAGATGGAAGGGAGAAGTTTGGAATTCGAATGGAATTCGAAAGCCATGAGAGAAACCAGTCAAACAATTGGAATCAGGAAAGCTCATCTTCCACTGATGCTCCAAAGCAAGACTTTCTTGCCCAACAAGAGAAAATAAGGAAAAAATATACTGGAAAAAGTGTGAACCAAATAAAAGCTAAAGTAGAAGTAAATGAACAGGATTTAACCCAAAACAAAGGAGAAGATGCTATAAGAAGACACAGTGGACAAAATTACAATGGGACATTCATTCTTTCTCTGGGAAATAACTTCCTTACATCTCAAAAAGCGATTGACACAAAAGAGAAGCCTTATAAATGTTTGGAATGTGGAAAATGTTTTAGAACAAACTGGCATCTTACTTCCCATGAAAGGGTTCACACTGGGGAGAAACCATATAAATGCATGGAGTGTGGAAAAAACTTTGCTCATAGCAGTACACTTACTTCCCATAAGATGATCCACACAGGGGAGAAACCATATAAATGTATGGAATGTGGAAAGACCTTTCCTCGTAGCAGTACACTTACTTTACATAAGATGATCCACGCAGGGGAGAAACCATATAAATGCATGGAGTGTGGAAAGACGTTTACTCAAAGAGGTCATTTTAGTTCACATAAGATGATCCACACAGGGGAGAAGCCATATAAATGCCTGGAGTGTGGAAAGACGTTTACTAAGGGCAGTACACTTACTTCCCATAAGATCATCCACACAGGGGAGAAACCATATAAATGTATGGAGTGTGGAAAGAACTTTGCTCATAACAGTACACTTACTTCCCATAAAAAGATCCACACAGGGGAGAAACCATATAAATGCATGGAGTGTGGAAAGACCTTCGCTCAAAGAGTTACTCTTATTTCCCATAAAATGATCCACACAGAGGAAAATCCGTATAAATGCATGGAGTGTGGAAAGATGTTTACTCAGAGCAGTGGACTTGGAAGACACAAAAAGCTCCACACAGGAGAGAAACCATATAAATGCATGGAATGTGGAAAGAGCTTTGCTCAAAGAGTTACTCTTCTTTCCCATAAGAGGATCCACACAGGGGAAAAGCCGTATAAATGCATGGAGTGTGGAAAGACGTTTGCTCATGGCAGTGGACTTAGAAGACACGAAAAGATCCACACTGGAGATAATCCATTTAAATGCACGGAATGTGGAAAGACCTTTGCTCATAGATGTAATTTTATTTCCCATAAAAGAAGCCACACAGGGGAGAAGCCATATACCATATTTTTCGAAGTATAAGATGCTCCGGAGTATAAGACGCATCTTAGTTTTTGGGGAGGAAAATAAGAAAAAAAAATTCTGCCTCTGCCTACCATCATCCACTAGTATTCATCTGGCTAATGTCCTGTCAGTGTGTGAGAGAGTTGAGGGCTGTTTGGAAACTGAAACAGTATTTGCTGTGTGAGTAACAAGGAAGGAGACAGCAAGGAGCCTGGGCGTGGCTTAGCTCTGCAGCTCTGAGTCTGCTCTAAACTAGTCTGCTCAAAATTGAAACTGAAACTCCACTCTGCTTATGTTTGGTTGTATTTACTACCACGTTGGAAAACCTGCTTTTGGTATTATATATTGTTATGTTATATATAAAGAGAAGTTATTATCCTGCTGAATCAGTTACTTGTGTGTCCTTTCTGGATGTGATTGCTGCTGCAAACTCTGAGTGTGTCTTATACTCCGAAAAATATAGTAAATGCATGGAGTGTGGAAAGACCTTTGCTCAAAATTGTTGTCTTATTTCCCATAAGATGATCCACACGAGAGAGAAGCCATATAAATGCATGGAATGTGGAAAGAGCTATGCTCAGAATGGAAGTCTTACTTCTCATAAAAGATTCCATGCCCCGGAGAAACTATATAGCAACAGCAATTCCGCTTGGACTTATATACCACTCCACAATGCTTTATCACACTTTCTGAGCACCCAAGCAGGGAGCTGGATTCTGGGAGTTGGAGTCCGCAGGATGTGAAGTTGCTATAGATTCCCCTCTTCTCTACGGGGACCCCTCCCCATCCCATTCCACCAGATCTTCCCTCAGTGTCCTCCCCCCATTACTGCAACTGAGACCTTCCGCCTCCATGCTGGTTTCCCTTTTCCTCTCCTTCCATCTGTAAGGTCCCAAAATATACTTGAGTCACCAAAATGCCAAAGAGAGAGACTCAAGATGAGGCTTGCAAAAAAAAAAGCAGATTTTATTTATGGCCAAAAACAAAATACTGGGTGGGACTATATCCAGAACACAGATACAATGCATGCGTGGAGATAGCTACACCTTGGGGAAGGTATGGCGTCCTTTTTTACCCTTAGAGGCATCAGCTTAGTACTCAATTCTGGCCTCCTAGTTTAGGTTTGTGTATTCCTTGTTGCCCTGCAAAAGAATAGAAGCCTCCCAATTAGCGTTATCTTTTCCTTGAGCATTCCTTTGTTCTCCCAATTGCTCATTTGGCCCCCTGGTTCTGCAAGGAAGGAGTTTATACAGATCAAAGGTGTAAGTTAGGGCTGAAGTGTAAATTATCCCTTGGATGATGTCTGCAGTTCCAACCGAGATACTACCATGCTCTTAGATGGCACAAGAAAAACAGGAAGAGGATTGATATGGGTTCAGATGAAATGGCAGGAACAAATGTTTGACAGATACCAGATACATTACAGAGGCCTAATAACAGAATATGTTTGTTACAAATATACAAGAGATACAAATATAAAGGCATAATATATGTGATACAAATACAGAGGCATATATGTATTACAGGAACCTAATGGTTACAGAATCTAGTATACCAGTATATCATATTCTAGTACTATTTATTATATCCTTATTATTGTTTCCCTTCACATCTTTCCTCCATCAGAGCCTCCTCCAGAGAGCAGGGAGGGTCTCCCCACAAAGGGTCCCAAGGGGGAGAATGTGGGTCCTTTGTGTGACATTTCTCCTCCATGGGTTTGTTTCCTGAGCTCTCCAGGGTCTCCTTGGGAGTTAGGAAGGGCCCCTTCAGCCACTTCTGGTGGGACAGAGGATCTTGTGGCTGCCCCACCTGGAGACTCAGCCATGGGGCGGAGGAGGAGAGTCCCTGAGCTGCCCTGAGGGAGAATGGAGGCTTGTTGCCTGCTGGATCCTGGCCAGTTCCTCAGTTCCGCTTTGGAGGAGCCCAAAGCTTCAGGCTGGGGAAGCGAAGCCCAAGTGCCTCTGCAGCTCTTGGGGGCTGGAGAAAGAAACTCTGTGTATGTGTGTGTGTAGCTGGGGATGTCAGAGAGAACTCAGAGAAAATTGCAATATTTGGGGGGGGGTGGAAGCATGAATGGGGCCCAGAGGTTCTGCCTGGGTCAGGTGAGGGATGGAGGCCCCACAGAGGCTGCCTGGATCTGGGGCTGACTTTGTGTGAGTGGCTGTGTCAGATACACAACTGTGGGGCAGATGCTGGGGGGGGGACCTGGCTCTGGGCTGCTGAGGCTGGTGCTGGGCCAGGGGGGAGTTTGACCCCTCCAGCCCCCCCATCCCTGGAAAGGACCCAGGCCACTTCTGGACCCCCAAAGCTCTTGAAACAGAATCTGGAATTCAGGATCTGTCTAAGCCGCCTTTGCGTAACTGAGCAGAACCCGAATCTCCCGCAAAGACTAGAAAAATGGTTTTCTTTCTTCTTCTTTTTTTTTTTGTAGATCCCCAATAGGAAGAGTTCCGGTTCTAAGTCTAATTGTTCGTTAGTAATTTCCTGTAGCCAATCTTTAATTTTTAGCCAATATTTTCAAGCCTCAGGACAGGACCAGCACATATGGTAGTATGTTCCCTCTTTCTTTTTACATTTCCAACTTATGGGGCTCATTTTAGGGTACATTTTTGCTAATCTCGAAGGGGATAAGTGCTACCTGTAGAACATTTTATATGCATTTTCTTTATATGCTGCTGATTTTGTTAGTTTATGGTTTCTGTTCCATATGTTCTCCCAATCTGATAGGTTTATGTTGTGTCCAATATCTTGACCCCATGCAATCATGCATCCTTTCACTACTTCCTCCTCCAATTCTACTTCCAGAAGGTATTTGTAAATTTTAGTAATTTTTTTTTTGGTCTGGTCCTAATAAAATTTTGTCTAGTTGTTGTGGTTTAAGATATATTCCATCATCTTTTATATCTAGTTTATATCGGTTTTGTAATTGGAGATAAGCCCACCAGTCAACTTGTAGCCTTTGCTCTTGGAGGTCCTGTAATGATTTTAACTTTCCATGGTTATCTAATAGGTCTTTATATTTTAGAAAAACGGTTTTCTATGGATGTAGTGAAAGAGGAGTAGAAGAAACAGAAGGTCTGTCTGGGGGATAATATGGGGGGTTGGGGGGGAAGAGAAGGCATCTATATGGTTGATGCTATAACCATATAGTTGAGAGTATAGGATTACTGTAGTTCACAGAATTTCTATTAAAATTCCAGGTTATTTTATAAATTATAAATGTATTGCATGGATTGATATACCGTCCACCCATCCATCCTTTCACTCTTCTTAAAATAATATTGAAACCTTTTCCGAGGAAGAAAATCCACTCAGATCCTCTGACACATAGCCATGGATATGGATTTTTCTTCTTCTTCTTCTTTTGGGAAAATATTGCCTTCAGCTCCCCTCCAGAAGAACGGAGCTAATCTCAGAGGATGGATTCTTAGGACGGAGTTTCAGGGCTGATGTCAAGAAAAATGAAGTCCAAGGCATCCATCTTCCTTTTCAAATCCATTTTATTAGGCACGCGTTAAACTGGAAAGGACTCGGTGTGATTCCAATTCTGAACCGGATCCGGAATTACACCCAATAAAAGCAAAAGTTTGAAAATTCCCCCTGAATCACAACCTCCAATCAATCCTCAGTCCAACAGCCCAGGGACCCCAAGCTCCACCTTCAGCCAGCTGAGGCATCTTCTTTCAAGCTACCTAGACACAACATTCCCCCTTCTCTTTTCACCCCCACGTACAGCAGTTAGAATTTGGGCAGCCTGAGATGGTTTTTGAAAGCAGCTCCTACAAGCCCAAGCTCATAGAGAAAAAAGAATACAAAGGCTACAAGAACATTTGGAAACGATATTTCTCTTCAAAGGAAGTGGGGCGAAGGAAGGGAGCGGAGACCACACAGAGACTCCCGCCTCTCTTGCCCTCGACCCCTTTCCCCACTTCTGGGGTCCCAAACCCATCTCCCCCCTCCCCCCTCCAGGAGCACTGACTCCCAGACCCTCCCCTCCCCACGACGAGCCCCCTCCTTCCCCCCTTCGCTTCCGGGGATCCCGGCCAGCGCCCCACCAGCAGCATCAGGGGGAGCCCAGCAGAGCCCATGGATGCTGCCCCACAAGCGCCCCCAAAGGAAGAGGAGAAGGACGCGGAGGCTCCCAGCCCCAGAGGTGGGTGTGGATGGGAGGGGGGTCCGTTTTCCTCGGACTTCGGAATTGGGAGTGGCCAGAAAAGCTGAAGGACCAATGAGACGTCTCCCTTCTGACGCGTCATCGGTCTCCGGGCAGAGTCGCCCTCGCCTTCACCCGATGGAGGAGAGTTCCTTGCAGAGAGAGAAGCGGAGAAAGTGGGAGGGGGGCCGTTCAGTCTTGGGGGGCCGTAGCTCAAGGGGGGGTTCACGCCAGCCCTGGAGGGGAGTACGGACTTCCTTTTACCTGCCCCCCCGATCCTGCCTGGAGGGGCTCTGCTGGGGATGAATAAAGGGGAATCCCTCCCTCCCCCCATCCACTGTATCGAACCCCGTGGGAGGAAAAGCTCTCCTAGCCTCGCTCTGAAGTGAAGGAGTAGAAACTATTTTTTAAAAAAATTGATTTATATGCCGGTCTTCTCCGGAGACTCAGGGCGGCTTACAATGCGTTAAGCAATAGCCTTTGTACTTTTGTATATTTTTATACAAAGTCAGCTTATTGCCCCCACAATCTGGGTCCTCATTTCACCTACCTTAGAAAGGATGGAAGGCTGAGTCAAACTGAGTCAAGTATGACAGAAGGAAAAAAGAAATAAAATAAAAATCCCCCCCCTCCACCAGTTTGTACAGATGAACTGGAGCAGCCCCCACATTCCTGCGCAGCCTCCAAAGCAGGGATGAAATGCTCCCAATTCGGACCAGATCACCCGATCCGGTAGTGATAGAGGCGGGTGGTTCGGAGAACCGGTAACAAAAATCCCTGCCACCCCGCCCCCCCATGTTCAGTTGAGCTGCACAATCAGAGGCTTTTTTTTTTAAACTTTAAAAGCATTTTTTCTATAACCTCTTCGGCCAAAAAAAAATGCTTTTAAAAGTAAAAGAAAAAAACCTCTGATGATCCCACGGCTCAGCTGGGATCATCAGAGGCTTTTCAAAGCATTTTTTTCTGCAACCTCTTAGCGGAAGAGGTTGTAGAAAAAAATGGTTTTAAAAGTAAAAAAAAAAAGTTGGCCACGCCCACCCAGTCAAATTACCCCCACCCCCACCACCAAGCCATGCCCACAGAACCGGTAGTAACAAATTTTACATTTCACCACTGGGTTGCGGGGTCTGGGTGACCCCCCCCAAGAAGATCCTTTAAATGTTCAGCTCAGAGTACTTTGTTAACAATGTTTCTCTCTGTTGAGGGTTTTTGTTTAATAACAGTTAATTTTATGATGCTGAAGAACATTCAATTTGTTATTGGTAATTTAAAGCCGGGCTCTAAACTGGATGCCACCCAGACAAAGAACAACATTTCCGGTGTGGGTTGTTCTTTTTTTCCATAATAAGCCCATTTGCATCTTGGAACATTAAAGAACTTTGTGGAATAGCTAAAAAAAAAAAAAAAGGCAGCGTCTTTACGAAGTGAAAATTGTGACTATTTTAACTTTTAAAGCGTTCAAAAGAAACAGAGATAAAACAGAGACTTTCCTTTTGTCCATTTGATTGAATTGTCAGGTTGGAATGATTTTTTTTTCCTTTCACTGTGCTAAAAAGGAATCAACGTCTTTTTTTCATTTTTTTCTTGTCCCTCAAACTTTCTTTTCCTGTCTTCTTTTCTTGATTTCCTATTTCTATTTTTCTTTGTGTTTTGTATAATAAATAAATAAATAAGATCTGGAGACTCTAGAAAGAGTGCAGAGAAGAGCAACAAAGATGGAGGCTAAAACATATAAAAAATGGTTGCTGGAACTGGGTATTTTCTAGTCTGATGAAAAGAAGGACGAGGGGAGACATGATAGCATCTTCCCATATCTCAGGGGCTGCCAGAAAGATTTCTTCTCTTCTCTTCTCTTCTCTTTTCTCTTCTATTCCATTCCATTATTCTCTTCTCTATTCCATTCCATTCTTCTCTTTTCTATTCTATTCTTCTCCATTCTATTCCATTCTTTTCTATTCCATTCTATTCTATTCTATTCCATTCCATTCTTCTCTATTCTATTCCATTCTTCCCTATTCCATTCTATTCCATTCTTCTCTATTCCATTCCATTCCATTCTATTCTTCTCTTCTCTATTCTATTTTATTCTTCTCTTTTCTATTACATTCCATTCCATTCCATTCTATTCTATTCCATTCTTCTCTTTTCTATTCTATTCCATTCCATTCTTCTCTATTCCATTCTATTCTTCTCTTTTCTATTCCATTCTTCTCTATTCTATTCTATTCTATTCCATTCTTCTCTTTTCTATTGTATTCCATTCAGTGGTGGGATTCAAGTAATTTAACAATTGGTTCTCTGCCCTAATGATTTCTTCCAAAAACCAGTTTGCCAAACTGCTCCGAAAATTAACAACCGGTTCTCCCGAAGAGGTGCGAACTGGCTGAATCCCACCACTGATTCCATTCCATTCCATTCTTATTCCATTCCATTCTATTCCATTCTTCTCTTTTCTCTTCTATTCCATTCTTCTTTCTTTTCTTTTCTCTTCTTCTCTCTTCTATTCCATTCTTCTCTATTCTATTCTATTCCATTCTTCTCTATTCCATTGCATTCCATTCCATTCTTTTCTTCTCTATTCTATTCCATTCCATTCTTTTCTTCTCTATTCTATTCTATTCTATTCCATTCTTCTCTTTTCCATTCCATTCCATTCCATTCTTCTCTTCTCTATTCTATTCCATTCTTCTCTTTTCTTTTCTATTCTATTCCATTCTTCTCTATTCCATTCCATTCCATTCCATTCCATTCCTCTCTCCTCTCCTCTCCTCTCCTCTTCTCAGCAGACCAACTTAAAGAGATGAAGGTGGAGTTGCACTATATAGAAGAAACAGGGGTGAAATTCTCCCGGTTTAGACCGGATGGCCCGATCTGGTAGCGATGGAGGCGGGTGGTTCAGAGAACCAGTAGCAAAAATCCCTGGCCACCCCACGTTGCCCAGCTGAGCCGTAAAATGCTTTCAAAAGGCTCTGATGATCCCAGCTGAGTTGCTTGGTCTGCAGAGGCTTTTTTTCTTATAAATGCCTCTGAAGATCAGGCAACTCAGCTGGGATCGTCAGAGCCTTTTGAAAGCATGTTTTTACAACCTCTTCCCAGAAAGAAAAAAATGGTTTTAAAAGTAAAAAAAAAAAATTGGCCACGCCCACCCTGTCACATTACCCCCCCCCACAAGCCACACCCACAGAAACAGTAGTAAGAAGTTTTAGATTTCACCACTGAGAAGAAATAACCAAACCGCTCTAGAAATGCAACAGAAGAGAGGCAAAAACTTCCTTCAATGCATTTGGGTTGATATAAAAGGGGGAAAAGAAGCACAGACGTCGAAGCCTTTGTCTGACAGGGAGCCATGGAGAGGGACATTTCCTCCTACTCCCATGCCCATCATCCCCGCCCTCTCCCTTCCCCCTCCCATGCGCTCCTCTTTCGACGATCCCGGCACTTTGCCCCATATCCACCAGGGGGCGGCCTCTGCTAAGAGAACGTCCCGGTTGCCTTTGTACAGGAGGCTGCGAAGGAAGTGACATCACAAAAGCTTTCCTCTCTAGGACTTTGCACTCGCTCTCCTTTGCACTCGGCCCAGAGGCGGCGGAGAAGCTGCGGGAGAGTCTGGCGGGGGGACATTCAGAGGTGCCTCGGGTGAGGGGGGGGGCTCTTCCCGGGTCCCATGCTCCCCAGCCGCCCTCTCCCTGCAGGGGGAAGCGGAAGAAGCGGGATGCCGGGAAGGTGGGAGTCCCTTCCCGGCCAAAAGGGGAGGGGTCTCCGGGGAGGTTGGGGTTAGGTCGCTCAGTGGCTGAATTCCACTTTCTAATTCTTGGTGTTTCTTTTTCTTCCCTTCTCAGATACGGAAGCTGGAAGCCATTTGTGGTCTTTGCAAGGCAAACTTTCCTCTTGGGGGAAGAAGAAAAAGAGCGGAATCCCTTGCAGGGATCAGTCCTGCAGCACCAGAAATGGTCCCGTGAAGGAAAAGGCATCGGGAGACCCACCAGAGTCCTTGGAGCCATTTGCAGTTGCTCTGCAGGACAGAGAAAGGATGGAGACACAACCTTTTGGAAAGGAGGGAGCCGGAAAAGGCCCTTCAGCTGCTCAGCCTGGGAAGGGGGCGAAGCTCTGGACAAGAACCAGGCAGGAGATCCTGGAGGAGGAAACCATCCTCCCTTCAGAAGTTCAGTCCTGGACCTCCATCCAGTACCGGGAGGCTGAGGGTCCCCGAGGACTTTGCAGCCGACTCCATGGCTTTTGCAGGCGATGGCTGAGACCAGAGAAGAACACCAAAGCCCAGATGCTGGACCTGGTGGTTCTGGAGGAGCTCCTGGCTCTCCTGCCCCCAGAGATGGAGGGCTGGGTGCGGGAGTGTGGGGCAGAGACCAGCTCCCAGGCGGTGGCCCTGGCTGAAGGCTTCCTCCTGAGCCAGGCAGAGGAGCAAAAGGAGCAGGTCGAGTTGCAGGTGAGAGACTTCAGGGAGCTCAGAAGGGAATAGAGAATGTGTTTGAATACTTCACCCTTCCTGCCCAAACTTCTGTAACATTCATAATATGTGGCAATGTCCCACCTATTCTTGTAGGACATTGTTCCATTGTTTCTCATTCAACCTCACAGATGGATATTGGGGGCTTTGAGGTTGCGTTCTGAATATAGGAATCGACTTTACGTCGCGTGATGTACATTAATTCTGCTTCTTCCTTCCTCCTACTGGAAGTGCTGCACTGTGGAGATCAGAGATCCTGAGGGAAAGAAGAACCCATCAAATCCCCCTCAGGAGCTATTTTTCAGGAGGATCCCTTGGGAAGATCCAAGTCAGGACATCTCAGGAGGTAATGGAAGATCCTCCGATTTCCTATCTGTCTTAACTTCGCTATCTCTTATTTTCTATAGCATATCTCCTTCTATTTTGTTAATGATGCATTTTGAAATTATTCCTTACAGAGAAACAAAGAATGAAGCTTTCTGGTTTTTCTGACGGAGATCAAACAGCGGTTGAACCTCCAAATCAGGTAAGAAAGGGAAAAAGTATTAGATTTCTATTCTCCCTTCAGGAAGTGAAGCAGGTGTGCAGAGGGCTCCCTCCTTCGATTTTCCCCCCTTGTTTGGCCTGGATTATTTTTGTGTTCTTCCACAACATGCAGAGCAGAATAGCAGGTTCAAATTGCTGTCAGCCAGTATAGCTTCCTCTGGTTATCTTGCTCTGCTAGGTACTCCTCCAACTTTGAGTTTACAAGAAGCAATTTTTAAAAGTCCTTCAAGAAATGGGAATAAATGTATCACAGTGGCAGGAACTGCTACAGTCCCATATTTTTCGTGTAATTCTTTGACGCAGAATTGTGCAAGGCTAATGAAAAATAACTAAATACTCACATTGCCACATTACCATTTTTTAAAAGCCTCATTTATAAGCAGCAGTTCAAAAGTAAGCAAGTTATATTAAAAAATAAAGCCGACTATTAAAATCCAAAGGGAGTGGCCGTGTTGAGCATCTAATCATGGTACTTTCCCATTTTCTCACTTAAAATTAGGACTTGTGTGATGCACAGCCATTAAACACCTAAAGTGTTGGGGCACCCACTATTTCTGTAGGCAAGTCATTCCACTGATTAATTGTTTTCAGTGTCAGGAAATTTCTCTTTACTTGTAGGTTGATTCTCTCCTTGAATCGTTTCCATCCATTGCTTCTTGGAACATTGCTATCATGTCACCCCATCTAGTCCTTCTTTTCATCAAACTAGACATACCCAATTCCAGCAACCGTTCTTCATATGTCTTAGACTCATGTCCACTAATAATTTTTGTTGGTCTTCTCTGCACTCTTTCTAGATCTCAAGATCTTTTTTACATCTGGCAACCAAAAGTGGATGTAATATTCCAAGTGTGCTCTTAGCAAGGCATTATAGAGTGTTACTAACACTTCATGTTATCTTGATTCTATCCCTCTTAATGCAGCCTATGATTGGGTTATTGGGTTTTTTTGGCAACTGTAGCCTACTGCTGGCTCATGTATAAGAGGTTGTCCACTAGGACTCCAAGATCCCTGTTGCCCTTACTACTGTTGAGCCAGGTATCACCTATTCTATGCCAGTGCATTTGGTTTTTCTTTCCCAAATTTAGGACCTAACATTTCTCACTGTTGATTTCATTTTGTTAGATGGGGCTCAATTTGTCGATCCTTCTGTATCTCGAGCTTATCTTCTGGAGTGTTTTTATTCCTGTCAATTTGGTCTAGTCTGCAAATTTGATGAGTTCCCCTTCAATCCTCTTCTCTAAATCATTGATGAAGATGAACAGATCTTGCGAATCCTCCTGTTCTGTTCTGTTTTTTCCGTGTTCAGGAGAGTCTTGTGTCCTTCGAGGAGGTGGCTGTGTCTTTCTCTGAGGAGGAATGGTCTCAGCTGGATCCTGACCAGAAAGCGCTGCATTCGGAAGTCATGCTTGAAAACCATAGGAACGTGGCCTCTCTGGGTAAGAGTTATAATTAGGTTTTTTATTAGAAAACTACTAATCAGATACTGTCTCCTTTGAGGGAGAAGGAAAGGATCTGGGCGACTTGTGCTCCAAGGAAGGAAAGAGTCAATGTCTCTTTGCGTAGATGCTTTCTGTGCCATTTGTTATCTCTATTTTTCCATTTCTATTTGAGTTTATTGCCCTCCCCCAAGTACTTAAGACTCAGTCCCAAAATTACAAGTGTTGCAGCACCACGGCTGTCGTTCACACTTACGAATGACAGCAGAGGCACTGCAACATTCGCCCTACCTATTCCCCTACCCCGCCGGGACTTACAGTATTTTTCGGACTGTAAAACGCACTTTTCCCCTCCAAAAAAGTAGGTGGAAATGTCTGTGTGCCTTATAGAGTGAATATGGGTATGTTTTTGGTCTCCCAAACCCTCTCTGTGTCCCATTTTTGCCCTCCCTGGCATCTAGAAGCACTCTGCAGGCCAAAAACAAGCCCGCTTTTGGCCTCTGGAGGCCTCTGCGGGTCCCATTTTTGCCCTGGAGGCTGAAAACGGGAAAACGGGACAAGGAGAGGGTTTGGGAGGCCAAAAATGAGCCCGTTTTTGTCCTGCAGAGTGCTTCTAAACGCCAGGGAGGGCAAAAATGGGACATGCGGAGACCAAAAATGTCACAGTGTTTACAACGTGACTACTATTTTGAGACAACCCAGGAGCCAAATACAGGACACACAGGTTTGTCTTATAAACAGTGGTTTATATACAAGACTTCTATATACATACATACATATGGTAGGCACATACCAGGCAAGCAAGCTGTTAGGGTGTGTGTAAAAAGTATTTGTTGCTTGTGCAACGAGCAGAGCAGAAACACACAGGGAAGGAGATAAACGTACGGCTCGTGTGAGAAAAATACTTTATAGATAACAAACAGTCTCGGTGTAAGTAAAACAGTCCAAGGTCATAAACAGTATATCAGTCCAGTAAGTATCTTCCCTTACCAAAGCAAACAGACTTTAGTAACTCTTGGTATACAGTACCATATAATAGACGTAGTAAGCAACAGGATACAATCAGGTATCAATCCGGAAGAAGCAGGAAGAACCAGGAAGAACGAACGCTTCTCTGTGCTGCTTATTTATGCACTGTAGCCTAATTACAGGGGTCAGCAAACCCTGATTACATGGCTCAGTTGTTTCTTAAAGAAACAGATATTGCCTGACCAACAAGTTAGGAGTAAGCTGCAAGCTGAACCTAACATTCTCCCCATTGGGCAGGACAATATACATAATAGATACAGAAACAAAAATACACATCCAAATCATACATTGCACGGTGGTATCAGTTACATTTCAGATTCTTAATCCAAATCTTTCACAACAATTGGTGTGTTTAATGGCATCTTGCGCTTTGGTAAAATTATCGGCAATATTGTCCTCTGATGCGCAATATTCCAATGTAATCATGTTATCCTTAATACATTGCCGAACATTCAGATAACGTATATCAGTGTATTTAGTCCTTGTCTTTACAGCAAGATTCGTTGCCATTTTAATGGCTGCCTGGTTATCCTCATAAACCGTAATAAGATAATCCATTTTGAATCCAATATCTTCCATCAACTGTTTATAATAAATCAGTTCAGTACATGTAAGTGATAGATAAGAAAACTCCGCTTCCATGGTAGACAAACTTATGTGTTTCTGGCGAATTGATTTCCATCCATTCAGGCAGTTATCCAACATGATTGCTATTCCAGACGTAGATTTTCTGGCAAAACTGGCATCAGCATATGCCTTTAATATCATATTGGCATTTGGTTCTAAATACATAGCAAAATGCAATGTTCTTTTAAGATACCTAAGAACACGTTTAGCAGCCTGCCAATGCCTATCAGTAGGCTCTGAACTATATTGTGCTAGTTGATTAACACTAAAAGCTATATCAGGCCGTGTCCAGTTGCTCAAATACGACAAACTGCCTATTAATGATTGATACAGTTCTTTACTGAACTGTGGACTCTGCAAACTATCCTGTTGGAATTCCTGTGCCATAGGAGTCTTGGCAGGTTTGCATAATTCCATCCCATATTTTTTCAACAATTTACAGATCTTATTAGATTGTGATATTTTAAATCCTCTAGATGTTTTCAGGATATCCAGCCCTAGATAATGCCGTATATGTCCTAGATTTCTAAGTTTAAATTTTGTTTGCAACTGACCGATAATCTCTCTGGCCTCAGCGTCAGTTCTGGTAATTATAGCAATGTCGTCTGTAAAGAGTAACAAGAATGAAACACATCCATCCTGTTCTTTTTTAAACAGACATTTATCTGCTACGCCCTCATAGAACCCAATGTTATGTAATTCCTGCACTATACATTGGTTCCACTCGTAACCTGATTGCCTTAAACCATATAGGCTTTTTTGTAGCCTCCAACACTCAGTTCTATCCTGTGTATCATAACCAGGAGGTTTCTTCATATATATTGTATGCCTTAACGGAGCGTTCAAATAAGCTGTTTCGACATCTAAATGAGTAATAGAGCATTTATTTCTAGCTGCCCAAACAAGCATCGTTCTCAAAGTGCTCGCTCGTAGACTCTTGGTATGCAGTACCATATAATAGACGTAGTAGGCAACAGGATACAATCAGGTATCAATCCGGAAGAAGCAGGAAGAACCAGGAAGAACGAACGCTTCTCTGTGCTGCTTATTTATGCACTGTAGCCTAATTACAGGGGTCAGCAAACCCTGATTACATGGCTCAGTTGTTTCTTAAAGAAACAGATATGTTGCTTGACCAACAAGTTAGGAGTAAGCTGCAAGCTGAACCTAACACAAGCAATCTTCAACCTTACACGGAGAACTACGGTGCACATAGAACACAACAAGGAGAGAGATACACGGGGAGAGAGAGAGAAACGCCCTCTCATGGCTTCTCTTATATAGACAGCTTCTTAAAGCAGCAATAACCCTGCTGACACATCCTGGTCACAGCCTTACAGCAGCTGATCAGCTTTAAATCCTCATTACCCTATTTTTTTTCTTGTTTTCATTCTCTAAATTTAGGTGTGTCTTATGCTCCGAAAAATATGGTACCTTGTGACGATGTGGTGAGCCGTTGTTTCCTTTGCCTAATTCAGTGCATTAGCAGAAAAAAGAGGCCTAAGGTAGTGAGAGATACACAAGAACAGTAGTGGCAAATCTAGCACTATTGACCTAACATTGTCTCGCACTACAGTGCTTTAGGCCTCTGTCTCTGCTAACCAGTGGGGGCCGAAAGCCCTACTAAGCAGGTATATACAAAAGTATATAAATTGGCGGCATATAAATTGAACCAATAAATAAATTGAACCAATAAGCCAAAGCCTGCATGAGATCCAGGACAAAATGGTTTACAAACAGACAGTAGGCCTCTTCGTTTTCAAAGACTTTTGCCCTGGATCGCATACAGTCCTCAGCTCTTAAACGAACACGGGCCTAAAGTACTGCAGTGTGAGATTACATGAGATTTGTAGCCTGAGATCTTGCACTACTGGTCTTGTGTGATGTCCCACTAAAGTACTTTAGGCCTCCGTTCTTTGTGAACTAAAGCCTGTACCAGATCCGGCCAAAGAGCCCTTGGAAGCCGACGAGACCTTGGATGAGACCTTGGAGCAGTGAAATAGCCATTCTTGAAGCCTCCCCACCTTTCCAGTCTCAGCACGAAGAGCGTTTACACGCCAATGGGAAGCTTCAGCAAGGGATTTTGCTCCAAAGTCTCATCACTGGGATGAAGTATAGACACCGTAGAGCAGCTACTCCAAGGTACACTGTGGAAGAAGGAGAACAATTTCAAAAAATTGTTTCGGTTCTCACAGGCCTCTGCTGCAATTAACCCACCCCAATGAAACTTAAGTTTTCTCCTATTTCCCCCTTGAATATTTCCCCTGATGATTCCTTAACTCAAAACTGACTCTGAGTGAGATTTGCATATATATAGATAAATGTAAAGAAAGAGATGTTTTCTAGATATTTTCAAGGCTTTCATGACTCATGAATATAGAAATCATCATTTCTATGAGGACCCGGATTGTGGCAATAAGCTGACTTCGTATAAAAAAGAACATCGCTTAGGGGGGCCCGAAAGCCCTACTAAGCAGGTATATACAAAAGTATGAAGGCTATTGCTTAATGCATTGTAAGCCACCCTGAGTCTCCGGAGTAGGGCGGCATATAAATCAAACTAATAAATAATAAATAAATAAAATCCATATCTATATCACACCCCTGTAAGTATGCAAACATACAACCTAATGGAATTTCGGAGAAATTCAGAAGGAAATTCACTTGACTTCCTAACTTTGATCTTTTTCTCTAACCTTGTTATCTTTTTCTTTTCCCTTTTGCTTCGAAGGTAATAATGAGCAGGAGAATCAAGATTCCTGTGAACTGTTGCAAGTGATCAGTGCTAAAGATGGAACAGAGAGAAACCACTCAAAGAATTTGAATCAGGCAAGTTCATCTTCCACTGATGCTCCGATGCAAGACTCTCTTGCCCAACAAGAGAAAATAGGGAAAAAATATGTTGGGAAAAGTGTGAAGCTAATCAAAACTAAAGTAAATGAACACTATTTAACCCAAAACAAAGGAGAAGACGCTATAAGAAGACATAACAGACAAAATTATAAAGGGACATTCATTCTTTTTCTTGGGAATAACTTCCTTACATCTCAAAAAGTGATTGATACAAAAGAGAAGCATTATAAATGTTTGGAATGTGGAAAATGTTTTAGAAAAAGGTGGCATCTTACTTCCCATAACATGATCCACACAGGAGAGAAGCCATATAAATGTATGGAGTGTGGACAGACCTTTGCTCATAACAGTACACTTACTATCCATAAAAGAATCCACACAGGGGAGAAACTATATAAATGCACGGAGTGTGGAAAGACATTTGCTCAGAGCAGTGGACTTAGAAGTCATAAAAAGATTCACTCAGGAGAGAAACCGTATGAATGCAAGGAGTGTGGAAAGACCTTTGCTTATAGCAGAACACTTACTATCCATAAAAGAATCCACACAGGGGAGAAACCATATAAATGCATAGAGTGTGGAAAGACGTTTGCTCAGAGCAGTGGACTTAGAAGTCATAAAAAGATCCACACAGGGGAGAAGCCGTATAAATGCATGGAGTGTGGAAAGACATTTACTCATGGCAGTACACTTACTTCCCATAAGATCATCCACACAGGGGAGAAACCATATAAATGTATGGAGTGTGGAAAGAACTTTGCTGAAAGAGTTACTCTTATTTCCCATTAGATGATCCACACAGAGGAAATATCCGTATAAATGCATGGAGTGTGGAAAGACGTTTACTCAGAGCAGTGGACTTGGAAGACACAAAAAGCTCCACACAGGAGAGAAACCATTTAAATGTGGAAAGACCTTTGCTCAAAGAGTTACTCTTATTTCCCATAAGATGATCCATACAGGGGAGAAGCCGTATAAATGCATGGAGCGTGGAAAGAGTTTTACTTATGACAGTGGGCATAGAAGCCACAAAAAGGTCCACTCAGGGAGCTTTTGATTGATGTGGCTCAGTCGGATACAAAAAGTGGGCTCCACGAACTCGCACTGAATTCCTTCATTGCAAGATCCCATAAGGGGCTAAAGTCACTCACTAGAGGTGATGAAGGGTAGTGTGGTGCCCTGCAGGTGAAATAGAGTGTCAGTTCTCCTGCTTGATCCAGGGCTAATTCCCTCTCATCCGGCGAATAGAGGCAGCCATTATGGCTACCGTGAAGTTTGGGCAGCCGAAGAAACAAAGAATTTGCTGGAGCAGTGTGTGAACAGTGAATGGAACTGGGTGAGGTGACTTTTTTTAATCTAAAACCAACCCTAAAGAAAATAAACTCTGGAAATGGGATTCTTTGAAGAGTTTGTTTAAGTGGCAAACAATTATGGAGAGAACAATTACAGACCCGGAAAAAGAAAAAGAATATTAAGAAGAGAGCGCAAAATCTTTAAAAACATAGAAAGATTGGATCACTAACTTTTATTGGCAATAAGGCATTTTAAAATGCTAATACTATTGTTAGAATTTTGATTATTTGTTTGAATAAACACAGTGGAACTTGTTAGAATATATGCAATGTTGGAGTTAAGCAGAAAGCACCATCTACTGGTGAATGGAATACATACTCCTTTAACCCTGGGAAAATAATGATAAGACAGAAGAGAAAGTGGAAACAACACCTGGAGGACTGCTGTGCTATCTATTGTTCTATATTTAACTACTCCACGACTACTGGACCTCAAATGGTGAAAATACAGAAGACATATAAGTAAAGCAACTTTCAACTATTAGGAGTCAGAATTGAATTTATAGAGGGGACTTAAAAATACCTAAAAAGAGCTAAATTGACTATTTGTGGGATATAAAGAACTATATTACTGTATTCTTGGAGGAGCAGCAACAGGACTAAGTAAATTGTTTCCAGACTGACTGTCTGAGGGGAAAGGTAATTGAGATTCTGGGGCAGTGATAGACCATTGACAGACTATTTGGATTTATTAAAAAAAAAGGCAAGATGATTCAGCAGGGGGAAATAAGTGTGTTGCAAAAAGAATTGGTGGCGATGTTCCAAAGCATTTATGATTCTATGACAAGGAATCACAGGGAGATAATAGATTTAATGAATAATAAAAATGAGAAGCTAGAAAGTGCTTCACAAGGGATAATGAATAATGATCAAAAAGCCCAGGAAATAGAGGAGATAATTGAGAGAACAGGAGAAATGATAGATCAACAAATAAAACAAGAAGATAGGAAGGAGAAAGTAATAAAAATTAATGAAGTAATTCATTAATTACTTACAGTAAGTACATGCTAAAAGACCAAAAAATTATTTTGGACAAACATTAAGATATTTTTGAAAAGGAAGTTGGGCAGATCCTCTGGAGGCTTGGCAGCAAAAGATAGTAGAGATGGAAGAAATACTTAAGTTAAACAGGAAAGATGTAGATAGAGAAGAAGACCCAAGGGATTAATTTGGGAGGCAAGTAAAAAAACAAATAAGAATTGAAATATTAAAACGGGCAAGAGATGATGGATAGAGGAAATGTTTTGTAATACAAGATTGACATTATTAGGAGCTAGAATAGAGGCAGACACAAGAAATGGGGAATAATAATAATATGCATATTTTTATATAATATATTAAAAGTAATAGATATAAGAATTAGATGTTGAAAGATGGTGACACTATGTTTTAATGATATTGCTATTGTTATCAGAATGGGGGATTAAAATGTTGAACAAATAATGAAGGCCTATATTTTAACAAATATGTATAATAACATTACAATTATATAAGTATGACAAATATCAAATAATATTAATATTATCACCACTACTTGTATTTAAAGAAATGATACCCAGAGGCCTCACTGTTCATGTATTGATACTGATGTATATTTAAAAAATAAAAATAAAAAAAAGATCCACTCAGGAGAGAAGCCATTTAAATCCATGGAATGTGGAAAGACCTTTACTGATAAATGTAATCTTATTTCCCATAAGAGAAGCCACACAGGGGAGAAGCCATATAAATGCATGGAGTGTGGAAAGACCTTTGCTGAAAAATATAACCTTATTTCCCATAAGATGATCCACTTCAATAAATCATTAGAAATGTGCCATGTTCCTTCTTGCTTCAAATGCTCCACTATCATAAAGCTAAGCAAAATCACATCAGATACCTGTACAATTACAGGTATCCCCCCACCCAAGAATGTGTGCTTTCTTCACTTCTCTCTATACACTAATGACTGCATCTCAAATGATCCGTCTGTTAAACTACTGAAGTTTACAGATGATACAACTGTCAGGTTTCGCTGCTATCTTAAATAAACCTCATTTTCAAACGCAAAGTTTCTAATGAATCCTTTTTTTATTTAAGAATAGAAAGAACGACATGCCTGACTTCAGTCAAGATTGGCACCTCCTTCCACACCCCTCCTTTTCCGTTCTTCAACCCCAATGTCTCATTGGCCACTATGCAAATCCATCTCTTCGTCCCATTCCCTTTCTCTTCACAAGAATTCCCCCCTCCCTCTGTTGCCCAGGTAACTCTATCTGCTGAAGAGCCAGGAACTAGGTGAAAGTTCATTCCAGCACTAAGCAAGTCTTCCTGTGCCTTTTATGTCAGCGTTGAAAGAGATCACAATTTGGAACGCTGACATCCGGCCCCTCTCCCTTCACTTCCTCGACGTAACCTGCCCCATAGGAAACCCACAACAAGATAAGTATCATTGTCCCCTTCTTTGCTGCGAACACCCCCCTCCCGGCTTTCCCGGGTGGTCTGCATGGAATTTTGCTACAAGGCGGTCAGCTTGGATGTTTGAACTCTTCACCCAGGAAGCCTCTGATAATGGGTAGCCCTTCCATTTAATTAAGTATTGGAGGCGCCCCCTGTGCCATCTTGAGTCAAGAATTCGTTGCACTTCGTAGTGAGTTTGGCCCCCAACAACCAGGGGGCTCACGGGGGGTCGGCCTTAAGGTAGACCCCACTACGGGTTTCAGAAGGCTACTGTGAAAAACGGGGTGAATCTTCCCCAAGAGCCGTGGCAACTGCAACGGAGTTAATTATTTTTACTATAGGAAACGGTCCTATAAATTTCGGGCCTAATTTCTTGCTCGGGAGTCTAAGTCTCAAGTACTTGGTGGAAAGGTAGACTTTTTCTCCCAATTGAAATGGTCTTTGGGGAGTTCGGTGCTTGTCTGCTTGTCTCTTATAAGATTGAGCCGCCTTGGCCAATGCCCTCTTGACATTCTCCCAAGTTTCTCTCAACATTGCCATCCAGTCGGTCAAGCTGACTGAGGAAGGGGGCTCCCTCGGGTACTCTGGCATGGGGACAAAATCCATGCCACTCACTACTTTGAACGGGGTTAGCCCCATGCTGCTGTGGACAGCATTATTATATGCGACCTCCGCAAAAGATAGGAGATCTGCCCAATTGGACTGCTGGTAGTCGACGTAGCATCTCAAATACTGTTCTATCATAGCGTTCAGTCTTTCTGCCCCCCCATTGGTGCTGAGCTGAGCCCTTGCGATGACCCTATGGATCGTAGAAACTCCCTCCAAAACTTTGCTGTGAACTGGACCCCTCGGTCGGAGATGATTCTCCTGGGGACTCCATACAGGCGGTAGATGTGTTTCAGGAACAGTTTGGATAACTGGTGGGCTGAGGGCAGTCCGCTACAAGGAATGAAGTGTGCCTGTTTGGAGAATAAGTCTATTACAGGCCAGATTACTGTATTTCCACTGCTCCTCGGTAGGTCGTCTATGAAGTCCATCGCAATCTCCTCCCATGGTCTTGTCGGCTCAGCTACTGGTTGCAACAGTCCAGGCGGGCAACCTGATCTTGTTTTCATCGTGGCACAAATGGTGCAGCTTTTTACATAACTGTCCATGTCCTTTCTCATGTGGGGCCACCAGAACTGCCTTCGTACTAGGTGCAGCGTCTTTAGGAAACCGAAGTGTCCTGCTGGTTTAACATCGTGGCTCCTCTTGAGGATCAGGGTGCGTAAAGTCTGTGGGACATAGAGCTTTGTCCCTTTCCATGCTAGGTCGTCCCTTTCTGTCAAGAGATATTGATTGTCTCGGAACCAGGGGTCTGTCAGTGTCTCATTCTTTAATTTTGCAGTTAAGTCACTTGCAAGTTGGCCCTGCTGGTCACGTTGTTGCCATCTAGTGATCACTTGAGCCGCTGCCTGGGTGGAGGGGATGATGGCATTCACTACTTGCTCCCGCTCACTGTTGTATTGGGGCATTCGGGAGAGGGCGTCAGCCAGGAAATTCCTCCCTCCTGGGGTGTGCTTAAGCTCGAAATTGAAGCGATTGAAGTATTGAGTCCACCGGACTTGCCTGGGCGACAGTTTCCGTGGGGTTTTTAGGGCTTCCAGGTTTTTATGATCAGTCCAGACTTCAAACAGTTTCTGGCCTCCCTCTAGCAGGTGCCGCCAGATCAACAACGCCCACCTTACTGCGAACACTTCCTTCTCCCACGCCGCCCATCGCCTCTCTGTGTCGGTGAGCTTGCGGGAGGTGTAGGCGCAGGGTTGTAGATCACCTTGACTGTTCTTTTGGAGTAACATGGCTCCTACTGTCACATCACTTGCATCTGCTTGGATGACGAAAGGTTGTTCCGGATCAGGGTGTTTTAAGACAGGTTCTTTTGCAAACATTCCCTTTAACGTCTCGAATGCCTGTTGGCAGGTCAGGTCCCATTGCAGGGGTTGTCCCGGGCGGGGTTTTGTCGCTGGGCTTCCTGTCTTTAGGAGGTCCGTCAAAGGTTTGGCAATTTTCGCAAATGAGGGGATGAACTGTCTGTAAGCCCAGGAAGCTTTGCAGTTGTCTGCGGGTGCGAGGGGGTTGCCATTGTAGAACTGATTGGACCTTGGCTGGGTCCATTTCTATCCCCTCGTTTGATACTCGGTAGCCTAGGTAGTCTAGCCGTGATTGATGGAAATCGCATTTTGACAGTTTGACATACAGGTTTGCCCTCAGCAGTTTTTTCAGTACTTGGCGGACGAGGGGTATGTGTTCGTCCATGGTCTCCGTGTAGATGAGAATATTGTCCAAGTAGACGAGGACCCCATTGTATAGGTGCTCATGTAGGACTTCATTTATCAACTGCATGAACACTGCTGGGGCTCCTTGCAATCCAAAGGGCATTACCTTGAACTGGAAACTACCCAGGGGGCAGTTGAATGCTGTTTTCCATTCATCCCCTGCTTTGATGCATACTCTGTAATAAGCTTCTCGAAGGTCTAGTTTAGTGAAAACTTTTCCTTTAGCTAGGTGGGCTAGCATGTCCTTCATGAGGGGGAGAGGGTATAAGTTTTGTACGCAAACGGCATTGATACTTCGAAAATCGACTACCAGTCTTATAGAGCCGTCCTTTTTCTCTTTAAACAGGACTGGCGCCGTTACCCTTAGTTTTACTGGCTCAATAAATCCCCTTCATAAGTTCTTGTCTATGTAGTCCCTCATTTCCTGCATTTCACGGGGCGTCATGGCATACATTTTAGATTTGGGTAGTTTCGCTCCCGGGATAATCTCGATGGCACAATCGGTCTCGCGGTGAGGGGGCAGAATGTCACACTTGGCCTCGCTGAATACCTCTGCAAGGTCTTGCTACTCCCCTGGGATCTGATCTGCATTACCAGCGCTGGTGGGTGCAGCTGCCAATTGCTTTGCTGTATCTTCTGGGAGGGACCCTTGTGTTGGTGGTGTTTTCTTCTGCAGTGGCGGGCTGCTTTGGGGTCTCAGTGTGGTAGGGAATTCTTCTGGTAGGGACGGCAGGGGTTGGGGGCCCTTTGCTATCCTCAGTCTGCGGGTCCCCTCTTGCCACCAAATGATTGGGCCCCATTTGTCCAGCCACGAGAGTCCCAATATGACTGGGTCTGTCATCTTGGGGGCTATTATGAAACGGATCGTTTCCCAGTGATCTGCCAGTTCCAGTCTCACGGGTTCAGTTAAGTGTGTGGCATACGCTCCCCCCACTAGGGATCCATCAACTTGCTCAAAGCGAATTGGTTGTTTAAGCTTTTTAGCTCGGATTCCCAATTTTAGAACTGTGGATAGGTTAATCAGGCACCTTGTGCTACTAGAATCTATTAAGTCTTGGAAAGTCCCTTGGGCCCCTGTTTTGGGGGCTGTTAGGCGTATGGGAAAAAGAAAAGATGGACGGGTGCACTCACCATCGGGTCGTCCTCGCCTTCGTCCTCCGTGTCATAGGGTTCGGGGGAGTGATCTCCCTCATCTGGGATTTCTCTGGTTTCGGTCAGGTGAGCGAAAAACTCCGGGATTTGGGGAGCTTTCTGCGGTACGTGGGTGGTGCACTTGGGCCCTCGTTCCGGTCGTGCTTTGGGCGGTGGAGCTGGTCCTGGCCTAGGCGTTCCACATCTTGCTGCTATGTGGCTGCTCCCCCCACATCTGTAGCATTTCAGTGGGCTCCGTGGGGCAGTTGGTCTGTGGGAGGGCTGTGATGTTGGGGTTTCTCATCTGTTGAGTGGTCCCTGGTCTGTTCGGCCTCTTTCCTTTCCCTCTGGTGGTTTCGACGTGTCACTCGCCCGCAACCCTCTGTCGACTTTTATCGCTATCCGGAACCATTCAGAAAGTCGGTTTAGGATGTCACAATAAGCAGTCACTTGGGAAATTCTCTTATCTAGGCTTGTTCTAAAAAAATACACCAGCAATCGCTCTGGTAGGGGAGGCAGTGTCCCAATGACTCTCCTGAATTCACGGATATGCTCTCTGATGGGTTTCCCCTTCTGCATTAGGTTTCTGAGCTCGTCTTCCACATAGGGGTCCTCCTCCTCCTCCTCATAACGGGCTCTCAATAGTTGCAAGAACCCATCCGCATCTTGCAGCTGGGGGGCCCTGTTTTTATAGAGGGATGCTGACCACCTCTTTGTTTCTCCCTCCAGCCCTTCCGAAATAGCATTCACTAGGGCTCTGGGGAAAGGGTAGAGGTGTCGAAAACGCTCTATGTATATCTCAGCTGAATCGAGGAATTGGGCGAGGTTGTCTGGGTCACCATCAAACTTCCCTCTGAACTGGGGTGGCTCCTCCCTCTCTGCCCTCTCCTCTCTGTGCTGAGCTCTGTAGGGCCGGCCTTGGTGTTGATAGTCCTCTGCCTCGTCTCTCATCTTTGGGGAGTTCGGTGCTGCCTCATCTAGGCTTTGCTGCTTGCTGGGAGGGGGGGGACCCATGGATGCGTCGTTGGGCTCTTCCCGCTCCTGCTGTGGAGTGGGGAAGGGCTGCGCCTTGGCCTACGGCCTCTTGGATCAACAGCCCAGACTGGGTCTCTCTTCTCTTTGGGTCTGCAGGATGGCCCCTCCCCCTGAAGGGTGGCACGGTCAAATTTCTCTTTCAACTCATCTATGGGGCTTTTGAGTGGCTTCCTTAGAATTTCTTGGCGCTTAGTTTGTTTTCTGGCTTGTTCCCATTCCCACAGCCAGGAAGCCCTGCCCAATTCACTTAGGGGTTTCCCTTTGTCTTTCACATTTGGAAAGGGAAATTCAGCCTCAGAGGCTTTTGGCACAGTCAAAAGGGGGGGGGGGTTCACACCAGCCCTGCTTGATGGAAGAAAAAAGTTTTTAGGGCGCGGCGAAAAGCCCGGAGATCTGATATCCTCCGTATCTCCAGGGGCAAATCGTTCCAGAGGGCAGGTGCTGCCACAGAGAAGGCCGTCCCCCTGGGGGTCGCCAGCTGACACGGCCTAGCTGACGGCACCCTGAGGAGTCCCTCTCTGTGGGAGTGTACTGGCCAGTGGGAACTATTGGCGGCAGAAGGCGGTCCCGCAAATACCCAGGTCTGATGCCATGGAGCGCTTTAAAGGTGGTAACCAGTACCTTGAAGCACACCCAGAAGTCCACCGGGAGCCAATGCAGCTCACGCAGGAGAGGTGTCACATGGGAGCGCCCTCTCACTCCCACAATCCCCCACGCAGCCACATTCTGCACCAGCTGGAGCCTCTGGGTGCTCCTCAAGGGGAGCCCCATGTAGAGAGCATTGCAGTAGTCCAGGCGGGAAGTGACGAGTGCCTGAGTGACTGTGCGTAAGGAGTCCCGATCCAGAAAGGGACGCAACTGGTGAATCAGGCGAACCTGATGAAAAGCCCCCCTGGCCATGGCCGTCATATGCTCTTCTAAAGACAGCCGTGCATCCAGGAGGACACCTAAGTTGCGAGCCCTCTCCGTGGGGGCCAATAACTCACCCCCAATAGCCAGCGATGGCGCCAGCTGGCTATATCGGGACGCCGGAAGCCACAGCCACTCAGTCTTGGAGGGGTTGAGTCGAAGCCTGTTACTCCCCATCCAGATCTGCACGGCCTCCAAGCACTGGGACATCACTTCAAGGGCATCGTTGGGATGGCCTGGAGTGGAGATGTACAGCTGAGTGTCGTCAGCGTACTGATGGAATTCCACCCCAAAGCCACGGATGATCTCGCCCAGCGGCTTCACATAAATGTTGAACAGAAGGGGTGAGAGGACCCATCCCTGTGGCACCCCACAGATAAGGTGTATTTGTCAACCAAATACCTAAGATTGAGGTTACCTAGCAAGACGTTCGGACCCAAATTCATAGGTCCCTTCCGTATAGTGAAAGTGATTAACCCAGTGACTGTCCAACTTAGCCTCCCTTGCATATTAGGGAAAGTGCACCCAGTTTTTCACAGCAGCTTATTGAAACCAGTAAAAGAATCTAACTTAAGGCCCTTACCAGCTGCTCCCCACCTCCTTTGGTAGTACAAGGGGAGGCTCATTATGAAGTGAAGATCCTTAAGTCTAGACTGTACAGGGGTCGGTTACAGTATTTAGTACACTGTACAATAGTACAATAATATAAAGTATGACGCATGTATACAATACCCATGCAGAATCCAGAAGTCATAAATACAGAAGCAATACAAACACAGAAGGCAAAGATCCAAGGGCAAACTAACTCTTATATACAGACCAGTAACCCTAAGCCATTCCCAGTCTCCAAACCGTCTAGCTCACAACAGATGCTGTTTCTTAGTACCCAAACAGTTCCCATTGGCTGACCTTGTTATGTCTATCCCAGCTCATAATTTATCAGATACTGACACTCATCCCTTTATGACTGGAATAACTTAATATTCTTCCCATGGTGCACTCCACCCAATGGCTTGGTCATTATATCTGCCAGCATGTCCTCTGAAGAACAGTGAAGCAAGCTAATTAATTCACACTTGATGGCTTCTCTGACATTACAATACTTAATGTTCACATGCTTGCTTCTATTCTTTACTCTGACACCTGTTGCCATTTGCTGGTTTCAATAAGCTACTGTGAAACACTGGGTGCACTCAGGGGTGGGTTCTAAAATTTTTTACTATCAGTTCTGTGGACGTGGCTTATTTTGTGGGCATTGCTTGATGGTCATGTGACAATTCTTTAGGATTTAGCAGAGGTACTGGTCTACCAGGCTTTTAACTGCTTGCAGAGCTGTACTGATCTACTCATTTGTTTTTGGAGGCACTGGTCTACCCATTTATTTTTGGAGGCACTGATCTAGCCATTTATTTTTGCAGGCACCGGTCTACCACCACACTGCCTTTTAACACTGATCAGCTGTAGGGTGGCCCTTACGCAGCAAGAGTTTAAACAGTTTTTTTCCTTCTAGCCGATCAACTGGGACTCAGGATGCAGCAATAGATTGGGGTGGGGCCAAATAAAAGGTAAGAATAACGCTGGGGGGGCGGGGGGGGGAGGCAGAACTGGTTCGGTGACATATTGTCATTGCTACCGGCTTGGCGGAACCAGGCGGAACCCACCACTGGGTGCACTTTCCCTAATATGCGACCGAGGCTAAGTTGAACAGTCACTGGGTTAATCACTTTCACTATAGGGAAGGGACCTATGAACTTGGGTCCTAATGTCTTGCTAGGTAACCTCAATCTTAGGTATTTGCACACTTCCAAACCTGTGCTGGAGATCTGGTTGACACTCCTAATCCTGTTTTTCTGTAGACTAGCCATGCCCAAATCCTGCAACCGTTTTATACGTTTTAGTCTTCAGGCCTTTAATCACCTTAGCTGCTCTTCTTTGCACTTTTCCAAAGTCTAAACATCTTTCTTGTAATGTGATGTGGTAGAGTTTGCAGCAATTCAACCAGCACACAAGTAAATAATTCAGCAGGATTTATTTATACAAGAAACTTCTTTATACATAATATACAGTATGATGCATGTATACAATTCTCATGCAGCAGAAGTCAGAACCAGAAGTCAGAATCCAGAAGTCATAATCATAGAAGCAATATCATACAGAGGCAATATTGCAAGGACAAAGTAATTCTTATATACAAATCAGTCAAGCTAAGCCACGCCCAGGCTCGAAGTTGTCTGGGTCCCCAAACTGTCCCCATTGACTGACCTGTAACCATGTCTATTCCAATTAATGAACTCTTATACACTGACACGATGACCAAAACTGAATGCACTTTTCCCAGTGTAGAGTTACTAAGGCTTTATAAAACAGTACATGATTCTATGACTCCGTTTATACAATCATGGATTATATTAGCTTTTTTGGCTACTGCCACACACATGTGACTCATTATTTAAGTGATCATCCATTCGGACACCCAAGGTCCCCCTCACAATTACTGTTTTTGAGCCAGGTTTCAAGTAATCTGATTTGCCTGCAAACGTGTAAAATCTTATTTTTCTCCACATTAAGTTTCATTTTGTTGGATTCAACCTTGTCTCATTTGGATCAGAAAGACACAATATGCATACACATAAAAATCTATAGAGACATGTCAGATCAGTGGTTAAAATGCAGTACTACAGGCTAATTGTCCACAGCCAGGAGTTCGATCCTGACCGGCTTACGGTTGATTCAGTCTTTCATCTTTCTGAAGTCCCTAAAATGAGGACCCAGATTGTTTGGGACAATATGCCGAACTTGTAACTTGCTCAGAGAGTGTGGTAAAGTATTGTGGACTGGTTTATAAGTCCAATTGGAATTGCTATTGCTATATATTTTCTCCAGAGTGTGGATCCTTTTATCCTTTTATGGATCCGGCAATATTGGCCAACTATCGTCCTGTCTCCAACCTTCGCTTCCTGGCGAAGGTTGTTGAGAGTGTGGTCGCGCGACAGTTTCCACAATTCTTGGAGGAAACATCCTATCTAGATCCGTTCCAGTCGGGTTTCAGGCCTGGACACAGCACGGAAACGGCATTGGTCGCGTTGGTTGATGATCTCTGGAGGGCTCGGGACAGGGGTTGTTCCTCTGTTCTGGTCCTGTTAGACCTCTCAGCGGCTTTTGATACCATCGACCATGGTATCATGCTGCACCGGTTGGAAGAGTTGGGGATGGGGGGCACCGTATTACGGTGGTTCTCCTCCTTTCTCTCCGACGGGTCGCAGTTCGTGTTGGCAGGGGGGCAGAGGTCGACCTCAAGGCCTCTTATATGTGGAGTGCCTCAGGGGTCGGTCCTCTCGCCCCTCCTGTTCAACATTTATGTGAAGCTGCTGGGCGAGATCATCCGTGGCTTTGGGGTGAGATACCACCAGTACGCTGATGACACCCAGCTGTACATCTCCACCCCAGGCCACCCCAACGATGCCCTTGAAGTGATGTCCCAGTGCCTGGAGGCTGTGCGGATCTGGATGGGGAGGAACAGGCTCAGGCTCAACCCTTCCAAGACTGAGTGGCTGTGGCTCCCGGCATCCCGATATAGTCAGTTGACTCCATCACTGACTATTGGGGGCGAGTCGTTGGCCCCCACAGAGAGGGCTCACAATCTGGGAGTCCTCCTGGATAGGCAGCTGTCCTTGGAGGAACATCTGACGGCTGTAACCAGGGGGACCTTTTGTCAGGTTCGCCTGATCCGCCAGTTGCGGCCCTTTCTTGATCGGGATTCCCTGTGCACAGTCACTCATGCCCTCGTCACCTCTCGCCTTGACTACTGCAACGCTCTCTACATGGGGCTCCCCTTGAGGAGCACCCGGAGGCTCCAACTGGTCCAGAATGCAGCAGCGCGGGTAGTGACGGGAGCAGCCTGGCGCTCCCATGTAACACCGCTCCTGCGCGAGCTGCACTGGCTCCCAGTGGTCTTCCGGGTGCGCTTCAAGGTGTTGGTTATCACCTTTAAAGCGCTCCATGGCATAGGGCCTAGCTATCTTCGAGACCGCCTGCTGCCACCGACGATCTCCCATCGACCCATGCGCTCCCACAGAGAGGGCCTCCTCGGGGTGCCATCAGCCAAACAGTGCAGGCTGGTGACCCCCAGGGGGAGGGCCTTCTCTGTGGGGGCACCTACCCTCTGGAATCAATTGCATCCAGAGATAAGGAGAATCCAAGACCTCAGTGCCTTCCACCGTGCCCTTAAAACCTTCCTTTTCCAGCAAGCCGGGCTGGCCTAATTTTTAAAGTGTTTTTAAGTGTTTTGTTTATTGTTTTTAATTAATGGGGCCAAATTTATATATGTTTATTTTAACTGTATTTTAATATTTGTACTTGATGTTTTTACTTGGCTTTTCACCGCCCTGAGTCCTCAGGGAGAAGGGCGGTATACAAATTCAAAATAAAATAAAATAAATAAAAATAAATCAGAAGGATAAGATGACCAGTCTGAGCAAAGCTCTATCCACATTCCATGCATTTATATGGTTTCTCCCGTGTGGATCATTTTATGGGAAATAAGATTACGTTTTTCAACAAAGGTCTTTCCACATTTCATGCATTTATATGGCTTCTCCTCTCTGTGGCTCCTTTTATGGGAAATAAGATTACCTCTTTGAGCAAATGTCTTTCCACATTCCATGCGTTTAAAAGATTTTCTCTCCTGTGTGGAGCTTTTTGTGGATAGTAAGTCCATCACTATAAGCAAAGGTCTTTCCACACTACATGCATTTATATGGCTTCTCCTGTGTGGATCATCTTATGGGAAATAAGATTACCACTTTGAGCAAAGGTCTTTCCACATTCCGTGCATTTAAATGGCTTCTCTCTTGAGTGGATCTTTTTGTGTCTTCTAAGTCCATTGCCATGAGTAAACGTCTTTCCACACTCCATGCATTTATATGGCTTCTCCCCTGTGTGGATCATCTTATGGGAAATAAGATTACCACTTTGCGCAAAGGTCTTTCCACACTCCATGCATTTATACGGCTTCTCTCCTGTGTGGGTCATTTTATGGAAAATAAGATTACCTCTTCGAGCAAAGGTCTTTCCACACTCCATGCATTTATACGGCTTCTCCCCTGTGTGGATCATCTTATGGAAAATAAGATTACTTCTTCGAGCAAAGGTCTTTCCACACTCCGTGCATTTATACGGCTTCTCCCCTGTGTGGATCCTTTTATGCATAGTAAGTGTACTGCTATGAGCAAAGGTCTTTCCACAGTCCATGCATTTATATGGTTTCTCTCCTGTGTGGATCCTTTTATGCATAGTAAGTGTACTGCTCAGAGCAAAGGTCTTTCCACACTCCAAGCATTTATATGGTTTCTCTCCTGAGTGGATCATCTTATGGGAAATAAGATTACCACTTTGAGCAAAGGTCTTTCCACACTCCATGCATTTAAATGGCTTTTCCCCTGTGTGGATCTTTTGGTGGATTGTAAGTTTAGTGCTCAGAGCAAAGGTCTTTCCACACTCCATGCATTTATATGGTTTCTCTCCTAAGTGGATCTTTTTATGGGAAGCAAGATAACTGCATCGAGCAAAGGTCTTTCCACAGTCCATGCATTTATATGGTTTCTCCCCTGTGTGGATCCTTTTATGGATAGTAAGTGTACTTCCATGAGCAAAGGTCTTTCCACACTCCATGCATTTATATGGTTTCACTCCTGAGTGGATCCTTCTATGGGAAATAAGATTATTGTTATGAGCAAAGTTCTTTCCACATTCCATGCATTTAAATGGTTTCTCTCCTGAGTGGATCTTTTTGTGGCTTCTAAGTCCACTGCTCTGAGTAAACGTCTTTCCACACTCCAAGCATTTATACGGCTTCTCCCCTGTGTGGATCATCTTATGGGAAATAAGATTACGTTTTTCAGCAAAGCTCTTTCCACACTCCATGCATTTATACGGCTTCTCCCCTGTGTGGATCATTTTATGTGATATAAGATAAGCTCTTTGAGCAAAGGTTTTTCCACAATCTATGCATTTATATGGTTTCTCCCCTGTGTGGATCCTTTCATGGGAAGTAAGTGTACTTCTATGAGCAAAGGTCTTTCCACACTCCATGCATTTATATGGTTTTGCTCCCGAGTGGATCCTTCTATGGGAAATAAGATTACTGTTATGAGCAAAGGTCTTTCCACACTCTATACATTTATATGGTTTCTCCCCTGTGTGGATCCTTTTATGAATTGTAAGTGTATTGCTCTGAGCAAAGGTCTTTCCACACTCCATGCATTGGTAGAGCGTTGGCCCAGTGTGAATCCTTTTATGGGAAGTAAGATGCCTGCTTGTTCTAAAACATGTTCCACATTCCAAACATTTATAAGGCTTCTCTTTTGTATCAATCACTTTTTGAGATGTAAGGAAGTTATTTCCAAGAGAAAAAATGAATGTCCCATTGTAATTTTGTCTATTGTGTATTCTTATAGCATCTTCTCCTTTGTTTTGGGTTAAATAGTGTTCATTTACTTGTACTTTACCTTTGATTACATTCACACTTTTTGCAGTATATTTTTCCCTTATTATCTCTTCTTGGTCAAGAAAGTCTTGCATCGGAGCATCAATGGAAGATGAGCTTTCCTGATTCCAATTCTTTGAGTGGTTTCTCTCATGAGTTTCGAATTCTATTCGAATTCCAAACTTCTCAGTTCCATCTTTAGCACTGATCACTTGCAACAGTTCACAGGAATCTTGATTCTCCTGCCCATTATTACCTTCAAAGCAAAAGGGAAATGAAAATGATAACAAAGTTAGAGAAAATGATCAAAGTGTAGAAAGTCAAGTGAATTTTCTTCTGAATTTCTCTGAAATTCCATTAGGTTGTATGTTTGCATACTTACAGGGGTGTGATATAGACATGATGATTTCTATATTCATGAGTCATGAAAGCTTTGAAAATATCTAGAACACATCTCTTTCTTTACAATTATCTATCTATCTATCTATCTATCTATCTATCTATCTATCTATAAATTTTAATTATTTTAGTTCTGGAGTTCATATATATATATATAAATCTCAAAGTCGGTCTTGAGTTAAGGAATAATCAGGGGAAACATCTAAGGAGGAAACATCTAAGGAGGAATTAGGAGAAAACTTAAGAATTATTGGGGTGGGTTAATTTCAACAGAGACTTGTGAGAAATGAAACAATTTTGAAACAACCTCTTTCTTCCCTGGTATACCTTGGAGCACCTGCTCCAGTGTCTGTCTGGTGTGCAGGAGACTTTGTAGCAAAATCCCTTGCTGAAGCCTCCCATTGGCATGTAAACGCTCTTCGTGCTGAGGCTAGAAAGGCTGGGAGGCTTCAAGAATGGCTATTTTGCTGCCCCAAAGTCTCATTGGCTTGCAAGGGCTCTTTGGCAGGATCTGGTACAGGCTTTAGTTTGCAGAGGACAGAGGCCTAAAGTACTTTAGTGCAAGATCACACGAGACCAGTAGTGCAAGATCTCAGGCTACTAATCTCACGTGATCTCACACCGCAGTACTTTAGGCCTGTGTTCGTTTAAGAACTGAGGACTGCATGAGATCCAGGGCAAAAGTCTTTGAAAACCAAGAGGCCTTTCCTCTCTTTGCAAAGCATTTTGCCCTGGATCTTGTGCAGGCCTTGGTTAATAGAGAACAGAGGCCTAAAGCACTGTAGCGCGAGATCACATGAGATCAATACTGCTAGATTTCCCACTACTGATCTCACGTATCTCTCACTACTTTAGTCCTCTTTTTTCTGCAAATGCAAAGGAGCAGGCAAAAGAACCGACAGCTCGCCACATCGTCCCAAGGTAAGTATCGGCAGGTTGGGGTAATAGGTAGGGTGAATGTTGCAGTCTCTGCTGTCATTCGTAAGTGTGAACGATGGCCGTGGTGCTGCAACACATAATTTCGAGACTGGTTCTCAGGGCTGGTCATAACGTGGAACGGTCGCTAAGTGAACTGTCGTAACTTGGGGATTAACTGTACCCTAGGATGCTCTGAGTGACATTGTATGAGGCTTTTGTTCTTGAACTGGATTGGGAGAATGCTCTTCCATGGGCTGAGTGTGAAAGTTCTGTTCTCACACAATTTTGGAGGTTTCAGAGGACAAATGACAACACGCTCCTGTCACATGACCTCCAGAAGACACATAAAAGCACACCTCATTTTTTTCAGCCCCCCCAGATAAATTCAAATAGAAATGGAAAAATACAGATAAGAAATGGCACAGAAAGCATCTAAGCAAAGAGACATTGACTCTTTCCTTCCTTGGAGCATGAGAAGATCCTTTCCTTCTCCCTCCCAGGAGACAATATCTGATTAGTGGTTTTTTAATAAAAACCCTAATTAAAATCTGTCTTCTTGAACTCTCTGATTGGGGACTAGAGAACTCTTACCCAGAGAGGCCACGTTCCTATGGTTTTCAACCATGACTTTCGAATGCAGGGCTTTCTGGTCAGGATCCAGCTGAGACCATTCCTCCTCAGAGAAAGACACAGCCACCTCCTCGAAGGACACAAGACTCTCCTGAACACGGAAAAAAGAACAGAACAGGAGGATTCACAAGATCTGTTCATCTTCATCAATGATTTAGACAAGAGGATAGAAGGGGAACTCATCAAATTTGCAGACAGGACCAAATTGACAGGAATAGCAACACTCCACAAGATAGGCTCGAGATATAGAAGGATTGACAAATTGGCACCTTCTAACAAAATGAAATCAATTGTGAGAAATGTAAGGTTCTACATTTAGGAAAGAAAAACCAGATGCACTGGCATAGAATAGGCGATACCTGGTTCAACAGTAGTAAGGGCAACAGGGATCTTGGAGTCCTAGTGGACAACCACTTAAACATGGGTCAGCACTATGCTACAGTTGCCATTAAAACCCCCAACAGAAGTTAAATGGCTGTGCATCACACAAGTCCTTATATTAGGTGAGAAAATGGGCAAATCTGAAAATTGTTTTCACTGAAGAAATATTTGGGGAAGTTTTATGAAGTTCATTGATTCTGCAAAACCTTCAGTGCCTTTTGGTAAAGTAATCCCACTTCTGGATCAACTGATCTATCGCTCTGTCTATCATTGATTGATCTAGTAGTCTCAGGGATTGTCTAAAAGAAAGAAAAGAAAGAATAGAAAATTCCCTGGGAAAGTAATTCCTCAGCCTTTGCAAAGTGGGAATGTTTGATCTACTAATCCAGGTGCAAATCAGAGAATTGGAAATTATTTTGTAGCCCAAAGTACCGTGATTACATGCTCAACATAGCCACTCCCTTTGGATTTTAATAGTCTGCTGTATTTTCATTTTCATTATTTCATATCATTTACACATTCCCTTTACTACCGCCCTTCAGTTCTTAAACCTCCTCCTTCTTTTTTCATACATCATAATATCTAAATATATATGTACTATTATTCCCCTCTTATTTCTATCTCTATTTTAACGTTTTTCCCCATATCACTATAATATTCAGACGTTTCTTTTCTATTTCCCATCTTTCACCTGTTTTATTTCCCTTATTTAGCTCTTCACATCTATTTATGTTAAAGTTTCATCCTTCATTCTTTCATTATTCAATGTCTCAAAGTACATTTCTAATACCAATCACAATCACTTATACATTTAAAGTACAGTGCATCTATTCATGTTCTTTCCAATCCTCCAATCTATGTAATTCTATTGATAAACCTTTACATTAAAATATATTCTTTCATTTTCTGATCACCCATGGTTTAATTCTAGCATTTCACTAATCATATTTTTATACACTATTTCATAATACCATCATTCAAACTGTAATTTTCCAATTTATGCTTAATTCTTACTTATAAGTATTCATAATTTCTCTATTTTACTCTTCATATCTATTTATATTAAGATATTACCCTAATGTCTGTTGCACTACATACAAAATAATTATCCAACTTATATAATTCTAATATTCGTACACATTACTGAAATATATTCATGGAAGATCTTTTACTCTTCCCCACCCCCCTTATCCATCCTCTCTTATCTCCGTAAAAACTTTTAGTCTTTATTTTTGGCTTGCCTCCGATTTTCTTCTCTTACTCCATCTGCTTATTTTTGAACTGCAGGTTATAAATATGGCTTTTTAAAAATGGTATTGTGGCAATGTGAGTATTTATTTATTTTTCATTAGCCTTGCACAATTCCAAGTCAAAGAATTACAAAAATAACATGGGACTCTAGCAGTTCCTGCCACTGTGATACGTTTATTCCTATTTCTTGAAGGACTTTTAAAAAATTGCTTCTTGTGAACTCAAAGTTGGAGGACTACTTAACAGAACAAGATAACCAGAGGAAGCTATGCTGGCTGACAGGAACTTGAACCTGCTATTCTGCTCTGCATGTTGTGGAAGAACACAAAAATAATCCAGGCCAAACAAGGGGGGGGAATAGCAGGAGGGAGCCCTCTGCACACCCACTTCACTTCCTGAAGGGAGAATAGAAATCTAATAATTTTTCCCTTTCTTACTTGATTTGGAGGTTCAACCGCTGTTTGATCTCTGTCATAAAAACCAGAAATCTTCGTTCTTTGTTTCTCTGTAAGGAATACATAATTTCAAAATGCATAATTGACAAAATAGGAGGAGCTATTCCATAGATGAGAAGAGAGAGCGAAGGTAAGACAGATGGGAAATCGGAAGGTCTTCCATTACCTCCTGAGGTGTCCTGACTTGGATCTTCCCAAGGGATCCTCCTGAAAAATAGCTCCTGAGGGGGATTTGATGGGTTCTTCTTTCCCTCAGAATCTCTGATCTCTACAGTGCAGCTCTTCAAATAGGAGGAAGGAAAAAAGAAGCAGAATTAATGTACATCACACGACATAAAGTGGATTCTTATATTTGGAACACAATCTCAAAGCCCCCAATATCCTTCTGTGAGGTTGATTGAGAAAACAATGGAACAATTGCCACATATGATGAATGCCAGAGAAGTTTGGGAAGGAGGTGTGAAGTATTCAAACACTTTCTCTATTCCCTTCTGAGCCCCCTAAAGTCTCTCACCTGCAACTGGACCTGCTCCTTCTGCTCCTCCACTTGGCTGAGGAGGAGGCCTTCCGCCAGGGCCACCGCCTGGGAGCTGGTCTCTGCTCCACACTCCCGCACCCAGCTCTCCATCTCTGGGGGCAGAAGGAACAGGAGATGCTGCAGAACCACCTGGTCCAGCATCTGGGCTTTGGTGTGCTTTTCTGGTCTCAGCCATCGCCTGCAAAAGCCATGGAGTCGGCTGCAAAGTCCTCGGGGACCCTCAGCCTCCCGGTATTGGATGAAGTTCCAAGACTGAACTTCTGAAGGGAGGATGGTTTCCTCCTCCAGGATCTTCTGCCCGGTTCTTGTCCAGAGCTTCACCCCCTTCCCAGGCTGAGCAGCTGAAGGGCCTTTTCCGGCTCCCTCCTTTCCAAAAGGTTGGGTCTCCATCCTTTCTCTGTCCTGCAGAGCAACTGCAAATGGCTCCAAGGACTCTGGTGGGTCTCCAGATGCCTTTTCCTTCACGGGACCATTTCTGGGGCTGCAGGACTGATCCCTGCAAGGGATTCCGCTCTTTTTCTTCTTCCCCCAAGAGGAAAGTTTGCCTTGCAAAGACCACAAATGGCTTCCAGTTTCTGTATCTGAGATGGGAAGAAAAAGAAACGCCAAGAATTAGAAAGTGGAATTCAGCCACTGAGCGACCTTCACAAAAGTCTCCCCGGAGCCCCAAGCGGCTCATCCCAGCGCAGGTCCCAGGTCCCCCCACCCCCAAACAGGGCCGGGAAGGAGGCAGCTGGAGAGGCCGCCCCGCTTCTCTTCCCCCCACTCGGGCTCTTCCCTGGATCCCCACCGCCTTCCCGGCATCCCCGCTTCCCCCTGCAGGGAGAGGGTGGCTGGGGAGCATGGGACCCGGGAAGAACCCCCCCCACACACACACCCGAGGCACCTCTGTATGTCCCCCGCCAGACTCTCCCGCAGCCTCTCCGCCTCCTCTGGACCTCCAGGGGTTAAGGAGAGCGAGTGCAAAGTCCTAGAGAGGCAATGCTCCAGTGGGCCAATGGGGAAGCGCCTGGAGTTCACTTCTCTTGGCGGAGGGCGCCCCCTGGTGGGCTTGGCGCGAAGTGCCAGGATGGTAGAAAGGGCGGGAAAGAGGAGAGCGTCTGAGGGGGAGAAAAATCTCTCCGGAGGTTCCCTGAAGAACAGGCGCCCTGAAGGCTCGGCGGAGATCGGAGGAGGCCTCCAAAGGGGCCAAAATCCTGTCAGGAACGGCCGGGCGGTCAAAAGACGAGGACCGGGGGGCTCTCTGGGGGACTCCGGCCTGAAGGGGAGGAAGGTGGGAGACGGGCAGGGAGGCCTCCATGAGGGAAAAGGATTGGGAAGAGACCGAGGAGGGAGAGGAAAAGGCTCCACAATGGAGGAAAAGCTGGAAATCTCCGGAGAGGCCAGAAATTTTACCTCAGAACGAGGCTCCTTCATTGGGAAGCGAAGGGGGGGAAATGGCGCCTCCTCTCTGACTGGAGAGAAACTCAGGGAGGAAGAGGGTGGAAAAGGGAGATGAAGCTCAACTGGGAGGAGGAGGAGGCGGGAAAAAAAACATTTCCATGGAGGGATCGATGGGGAGATTCGCCTCCAGAGACGAGAGGAGGAAGCGGAGCCTTTGGGGGGGGGGTTGAAGGCGGGAATCTCCCCCCACTTTTCCCGCTTCTCTCCCTCCTCTTCCTTCAGTTGACAACACAGGGGACTCTGCCCGGAGACCGATGACGCTGGAGCAGCGAGGATTCCCATTGGTCCAAAGTCCGAGGAAAAGGTTCCAATCCAGAGGCGCCGATTCCTCGGGCTGGAAGCTTCAGGCAGGGACGCCCCCTCCCCTCCCCCCCCTTCAGTTCACAGATCAAAGGTTCTGCCGAAGGGAGGGAAAAGGGGAGGCGGAGCCCAGAGCCAGGGGAGACTTGGGGGTCACAGACACCCCCACACACACAGTCGGAAGGGAAGCCGCGGAAAATCCTCAGCTAAAGAAGAGGAGAGAATCTGCAGTCCAGCCGGATCCTTCCCGCAGCTTCCCCGGAGAATCCTCTGCGAGGGCAATGGGAATCCTCCCCTTCTTCAGCGTCATCGGTCTCCGGGCAGACTCCTTTGACTTCACCCGATGGAGGAGAGTTCCTTGCAGAGAGAGAAGCGGAGAAAGTGGGAGGGGGGCCGTTCAGTCTTGGGGGGCCGTAGCTCAAGGGGGGGTTCACGCCAGCCCTGGAGGGGAGTACGGACTTCCTTTTACCTGCCCCCCCCGATCCTGCCTGGAGGGGCTCTGCTGGGGATGAATAAAGGGGAATCCCTCCCCCCATCCACTGTATCGAACCCCATGGGAGGAAAAGCTCCCCTAGCCTCGCTCTGAAGTGAAGGAGTAGAAACTATTTTTTTAAAAAATTGATTTATATGCCGCCCTTCTCCGGAGACTCAGGGCGGCTTACAATGCGTTAAGCAATAGCCTTTGTACTTTTGTATATTTTTATACAAAGTCAGCTTATTGCCCCCACAATCTGGGTCCTCATTTCACCTACCTTAGACAGGATGGAAGGCTGAGTCAACCTTGAGTCAACCTGAGTCAAGTATGACAGAAGGAAAAAAGAAATAAAATAAAAATCCCCCCCCCCCTCCACCAGTTTGTACAGATGAACTGGAGCAGCCCTCCATTCCCGCGCAGCCTCCAAAGCAGGGGTGAAATGCTCCCAATTCAGACCGGATCACCCGATCCGGTAGAGATAGAGGCGGGTGTTTCGGAGAACCGGTAACAAAAATCCCTGCCACCCCGCCCGCCCCCCCCCCCAATGTTCAGTTGAGCTGCACAATCAGAGGCTTTTTTTTTTTAACTTTAAAAGCATTTTTTCTATAACCTCTTCGGCCAAAAAAAAAATGCTTTTAAAAGTAAAAGAATAAAGCCTCTGATGATCCCACGGCTCAGCTGGGATCGTCAGAGGCTTTTCAAAGCATTTTTTTCTGCAACCTCTTCGTGGAAGAGGTAGAAAAAAAATGGTTTTAAAAGTAAAAAAAAAAAAAAAGTTGGCCACGCCCACCCAGTCAAATTACCCCCACCCCCACCACCAAGCCATGCCCACAGAACCGGTAGTAACAAATTTTACATTTCACCACTGGGTTGGGGGTGGGTGACCCCCCCAAGAAGATCCTTTAAATGTTCAGCTCAGAGTACTTTGTTAACAATGTTTCTCTCTGTTGAGGGTTTTTGTTTAATAAGTTAATTTTATGATGCTGAAGAACATTCAATTTGTTATTGGTAATTTAAAGCCGGGCTCTAAACTGGATGCCACCCAGACAAAGAACAACATTTCTGGTGTGGTTTGTTCTTTTTTTTCCATAATAAGCCCATTTGCATCTTGGAACATTAAAGAACTTTGTGGAATAGCTAAAAAAAAAAAAAAAAGGCAGCGTCTTTACGAAGTGAAAATTGTGACTATTTTAACTTTTAAAGTATTCAAAAGAAACAGAGATAAAACAGAGACTTTCCTTTTGTCCATTTGATTGAATTGTCAGGTTGGAATGATTTTTTTTTCCTTTCACTGTGCTAAAAAGGAATCAACGTCTTTTTTTCATTTTTTTCTTGTCCCTCAAACTTTCTTTTCCTGTCTTCTTTTTTTGATTTCCTATTTCTATTTTTCTTTGTGTTTTGTATAATAAATAAATAAATAAGATCTGGAGACTCTAGAAAGAGTGCAGAGAAGAGCAACAAAGATGGAGGCTAAAACATATTAAAAATGGTTGCTGGAACTGGGTATTTTCGAGTCTGATGAAAAGAAGGACGAGGGGAGACATGATAGCATCTTCCCATATCTCAGGGGCTGCCAGAAAGAAGATCTCTTCTCTTCTCTTCTCTTCTCTTCTCTTCTCTTCTCTTCTCTTCTCTTCTCTTCTCTTCTCTTCTCTTCTCTTCTCTATTCCATTCCATTCCATACCATTCTTCTCTTTTCTATTCCATTCTATTCTATTCCATTCCATTCTTCTCTATTGTATTCCATGCTTCCCTATTCCATTCTATTCTATTCCATTCTTCTCTTTTCTATTCTATTCCATTCCATTCCATTCTTCTCTTCTCTATTCTATTCTTCTCTTTTCTATTCTATTCCATTCCATTCTTCTCTATTCCATTCCATTCCATTCTTCTCTTTTCTATTCCATTCTTCTCTATTCTATTCTATTCTATTCCATTCTATTCCATTCTTCTCTTTTCTATTGTATTCCATTCAGTGGTGGGATTCAAGTAATTTAACAATTGGTTCTCTGCCCTAATGATTTCTTCCAAAAACCAGTTTGCCAAACTGCTCTGAAAATTAACAACCGGTTCTCCCGAAGTGGTGCGAACTGGCTGAATCCCACCACTGATTCCATTCCATTCCATTCCATTCTTCTCTTTTCTATTCTATTCTTCTCTATTCCATTCCATTCCATTCTTCTCTATTCTATTCTATTCTATTCTATTCTATTCTATTCTATTCTATTCCATTCCATTCCATTCCATTCCATTCCATTCTTCTCTATTCTATTCCATTCTTCTCTATTCCATTCCATTCCATTCTTTTCTTCTCTATTCTATTCTGTTCCATTCCATTCTTTTCTTTTCTTCTCTATTCTATTCCATTCTTCTCTATTCTATTCTATTCCATTATTCTCTATTCCATTCCATTCCATTCTTCTCTTTTCCATTCCATTCCATTCTTCTCTTCTCTATTCCATTCTTCTCTTTTCTATTCTATTCTATTCCATTCCATTCCATTCCATTCTTCTCTTCTCTATTCCCTTCCCTTCTCTTCCCTTCCCTTCCCTTCCCTTCCCTTCCCTTCCCTTCCCTTCTCAGCAGACTAAATTAAAGAGATGAAGGTGGAGTTGCACTATATAGAAGAAACAGGGGTGAAATGCTCCCGGTTTAGACCAGATGGCCCGATCCGGTAGCGATGGAGGCGGGTGGTTCAGAGAACCAGTAGCAAAAATCCCTGGCCACCCCACCTTGCCCAGCTGAGCCGCACAATCATCAGAGGCTTTTTTTTTTTTTTACTTTTAAAAGCATTTTTTTCTACAACCTCTTCAGCTGAAAAAAATGGTTTTAAAAGTAAAAAAAAAAATAAAAAATTGGCCACGCCCACCCTGTCACATTACCCCCCCCCCACAAGCCACACCCACAGAAACAGTAGTAAGAAGTTTTAGATTTCACCACTGAGAAGAAATAACCAAACCGCTCTAGAAACGCAACAGAAGAGAGGCAAAAACTTCCTTCAATGCATTTGGGTTGATATAAAAGGGGGAAAAGAAGCACAGACGTCGAAGCCTTTGTCTGACAGGGAGCCGTGGAGAGGGACATTTCCTCCTATTCCCATGCCCATCATCCCCGCCCTCTCCCTTCCCCCTCCCATGCGCTCCTCTTTCGACGATCCCGGCACTTTGCCCCATATCCACCAGGGGGCGGCCTCTGCTAAGAGAACGTCCCGGTTGCCTTTGTACAGGAGGCTGCGAAGGAAGTGACATCACAAAAGCTTTCCTCTCTAGGACTTTGCACTCGCTCTCCTTTGCACTCGGCCCAGAGGCGGCGGAGAAGCTGCGGGAGAGTCTGGCGGGGGGACATACAGAGGTGCCTCGGGTGAGGGGGGGGGCTCTTCCCGGGTCCCATGCTCCCCAGCCGCCCTCTCCCTGCAGGGGGAAGCGGAAGAAGCGGGATGCCGGGAAGGTGGGAGTCCCTTCCCGGCCAAAAGGGGAGGGGTCTCCGGGGAGGTTGGGGTTAGGTCGCTCAGTGGCTGAATTCCACTTTCTAATTCTTGGTGTTTCTTTTTCTTCCCTTCTCAGATACGGAAGCTGGAAGCCATTTGTGGTCTTTGCAAGGCAAACTTTCCTCTTGGGGGAAGAAGAAAAAGAGCGGAATCCCTTGCAGGGATCAGTCCTGCAGCACCAGAAATGGTCCCGTGAAGGAAAAGGCATCGGGAGACCCACCAGAGTCCTTGGAGCCATTTGCAGTTGCTCTGCAGGACAGAGAAAGGATGGAGACACAACCTTTTGGAAAGGAGGGAGCCAGAAAAGGCCCTTCAGCTGCTCAGCCTGGGAAGGGGGCGAAGCTCTGGACAAGAACTGGGCAGAAGATCCTGGAGAAGGAAACCATCCTCCCTTCAGAAGTTCAGCCCTGGACCTCCATCCAATACCGGGAGGCTGAGGGTCCCCGAGGACTTTGCAGCCGACTCCATGGCTTTTGCAAACGATGGCTGAGACCAGAGAAGAACACCAAAGCCCAGATGCTGGACCTGGTGGTTCTGGAGCAGTTCCTGGCTCTTCTGCCCCCAGAGATGGAGAGCTGGGTGCGGGAGTGTGGAGCAGAGACCAGCTCCCAGGCGGTGGCCCTGGCTGAAGGCTTCCTCCTGAGCCAGGCAGAGGAGCAAAAGGAGCAGGTCGAGTTGCAGGTGAGAGTTCAAAAGAGAATAGAGAATGTGTTTGAATACTTCACCCTTCCTGCTCAAACTTCTGTAACATTCATAATATGTGGCAATGTCCCACCTATTCTTGTAGGACATTGTTCCATTGTTTCTCATTCAACCTCACAGATGGATATTGGGGGCTTTGAGGTGGCGTTCTGAATATAGGAATCGACTTTACGTCGCGTGATGTACATTAATTCTGCTTCTTCCTTCCTCCTACTGGAAGTGCTGCACTGTGGAGATCAGAGATCCTGAGGGAAAGAAGAACCCATCAAATCCCCCTCAGGAGCTATTTTTCAGGAGGATCCCTTGGGAAGATCCAAGTCAGGACATCTCAGGAGGTAATGGAAGATCCTCCAATTTCCTATCTGTCTTACCTTCGCTACCTCTTATTTTCTATAGAATATCTCCTTCTATTTTGTTAATGATGCATTTTGAAATTATTTATTCCTTACAGAGAAACAAAGAATGAAGCTTTCTGGATTTTATGACGGAGATCAAACAGCGGTTGAACCTCCAAATCAGGTAAGAAAGGGAAAAAGTATTAGATTTCTATTCTCCCTTCAGGAAGTGAAGCAGGTGTGCAGAGGGCTCCCTCCTTCTCCCTCCCTCTCTTGTTTGGCCTGGATTATTTTTGTGTTCTTCCACAACATGCAGAGCAGAATAGCAGGTTCAAATTGCTGTCAGCCAGTATAGCTTCCTCTGGTTATCTTGCTCTGCTAGGTACTCCTCCAACTTTGAGTTTACAAGAAGGAATTTTTAAAAGTCCTTCAAGAAATGGGAATAAATGTATCACAGTGGCAGGAACTGCTACAGTCCCATATTTTTCGTGTAATTCTTTGACGCAGAATTGTGCAAGGCTAATGAAAAATAACTAAATACTCACATTTCCACATTACCATTTTTTAAAAGCCTCATTTATAAGCAGCAGTTCAAAAGTAAGCAAGTTATATTAAAAAATAAAGCCGACTATTAAAATCCAAAGGGAGTGGCCGTGTTGAGCATGTAATCATGGTACTTTCCCATTTTCTCACTTAAAATTAGGACTTGTGTGATGCACAGCCATTAAACACCTAAAGTGTTGGGGCACCCACTATTTCTGTAGGCAAGTCATTCCACTGATTAATTGTTTTCAGTGTCAGGAAATTTCTCTTTACTTGTAGGTTGGTTCTCTCCTTGAATCGTTTCCATCCATTGCTTCTTGGAACACTGCTATCATGTCACCCCATCTAGTCCTTCTTTTCATCAAACTAGACATACCCAATTCCAGCAACCGTTCTTTATATGTCTTAGACTCATGTCCACTAATAATTTTTGTTGGTCTTCTCTGCACTCTTTCTAGATCTCAAGATCTTTTTTACATCTGGCAACCAAAAGTGGATGTAATATTCCAAGTGTGCTCTTAGCAAGGCATTATAAAGTAGTATTAACACTTCATGTCATCTTGATTCTATCCCTCTTAATGCAGCCTATGATTGGGTTATAGGGTTTTTTTGGCAACTGTAGCCTACTGCTGGCTCATGTTTAAGTGATTGTCCACTAGGATTCTAAGATCCCTGTTGCCTTACTACTGTTGAGCCAGGTATCACCTATTCTATGCCAGTGCATTTGGTTTTTCTTTCCCAAATTTAGGACCTAACATTTCTCACTGTTGATTTCATTTTGTTAGATGGGGCTCAATTTGTCAATCCTTCTGTATCTCGAGCTTATCTTCTGGAGTGTTTTTATTCCTGTCAATTTGGTCTTGTCTGCAAATTTGATGAGTTCCCCTTCAATCCTCTTGTCTAAATCATTCATTTTTTTTTTTATTGCAAAAGTTTTACAATTACATTTTCACCCCTTTCCCCCCCCTCAACCCACCCCAAACTTCCCAACCTCCCTAACCCTCCCTAGCCCTCCCCTCCCCCCGGACTTCCACACAATATACTCATGTCAAGTAAAAAACCCCCCTTTGTATAAAACTTGAACCCCTCCCTCCCCCGTATAATTTTTCATCTTCATTACTTTGAAATATTACTATCTTGATATATCATTTTCAAATGAAAGCTATTTGATACTTCCTAGTTTGATATTTGTTCTGAACATAATCTATCCACTTTTTCCATTCCCATTCATAAGTCTCTTGTGAACAATCTTTTAAGTATGCTGAAATCTTCGCCATCTCTGCAAAACTGGCCATCTTCAAAGTCCATTCCTCGATAGTGGGCAAAGCTTCATTCTTCCAGTATTTACCTATCAACAATCTTGCTGCTGTTATCATATACAATATCAATTTTGTTTCACCCAATGTAAAACCCTTAACTATACCCAATAAAAACAGTTGTGGAGAAAATTGAATTTTTTTCTTCAAAACATTCTGCATGACCCACCAAATTTTTATCCAAAAAGCCTTAACTTTCCTACAAGTCCACCAAACATGATAATATGTAGCATCTAAACAATCACATCTCCAACATTTTGGCTGAACATTAGGGTACATACACGACAATTTTTTGGGGTCTAAATGCCATCTATAAAACATTTTATAGAAATTTTCCCTCAAATTCTGCGACTGTAAATTTAACGTTCTGAACCCAAATTTTTTCCCATGTTTCCAACATCACTGGTTCTTCAAAATTTTGTGCCCACTTAATCATACAATCTTTAACTAATTCAATTTCTGAGTCCCTTTCTAACAAAACATTAAAAAGCCTTTTAATATGCATTGGACCTTTCTCTTTTATGTGTCTAACCAATTCTTCCTCGTGCAACATAATACCAGTTTTTTGGTCCTCTTTCCATCTCAATTGTAATTGATTATATTGTAACCAAGTTAAGTTAATCCCTTCATCCAACAGTGTCTTTAATGTCTTCAACTGCCATCTGCCCGCATCTGTAAAAAGAACCTCTTTGTATAAAAACCCCCTGAGTGACATTATATTTGTATTCCACATAATATGACCAAGATCCAGCCATAGCGGTATTTTATAATCCCATTTGAATCGGTGCTTCTTCCAAACTCTCATCGAAGAGTCTCTGAGTATATGGCTTTTAAATACTTTATCCACTTTGTTGTCATAAAATAAGTAAGCATGCCATCCAAATTCAAGATCAAAACTTTCAATATTCAGTATTCCAGTCTTTTTCCTTCCAAACCAATCACTTGCTAAGGTCAAAGCTGCTGCTTCATAACATAACTGTAGGTTTGGAAGTTTAAGACCTCCCCTTTCTGGAACATCTTGCATAATTTTCAATTTCACTCTCGGTTTTTTCTCGTTCCAGACAAACTTATTCACTCCAGTTTGCCAAACTTTCAGTTGTTTATCACTTTTAAGCACCGGAATCATTTGAAACAGAAAAAGAAATCTTGGCAAAATGTTCATCTTAACTGCTGCTATTCTTCCAAGTAGAGACAGCTGCAGATTTTTCCAAGTCTCCATATCTTTCTGCACCTCTCGCCACAACACCTCATAATTATTTTGAAACAATTTCATGTTTGATTCTGCAACCTGAACTCCTAGATATTTTACCTTTGGTACAATCTCAAAACCTGCCCTCCTTTCAAGCTCGTGTTTACGATCTTGTGTCATATTTTTAACAATCATCTTAGTTTTTTTCTGATTCAGTCTAAATCCTGAAACTTTACCATAGTCTTGTATAATGTCCTTCATCTGGATTATTGATTCCATTGGCTGTGTTAGGGTAACGACCAGATCATCTGCAAATGCCTTTATTCTGTAATCCTCTTGCCTTATCATTATACCTTTCAAGACATTAGAATCCCGTATTGTATTTAACAAGACTTCTAGTGTTAAAATAAATAACAACGGGGACAGCGGACATCCCTGTCTTGTTCCTTTTTCAATTTTAAACTCTGTTGTCAAACTTCCATTAATAATAATCTGTGCCTTTTGCTCTTGGTAAATTGCTGAAACCGCCTGTATAAATTGATCCCCAAAGTCCATCTTTTTTAAAGTCTTTAGTAGAAAATTCCAGTCCACTCTATCAAAGGCCTTCTCTGCATCCAGGAAGACCAGCACTGCAGGGATCTGTTTATTCTTCTCAAGATATTCCAGTAAGTCTATTACTTGCCTTACATTGTCCTTCATGTATCTACCCTCGATAAATCCCGCTTGATCATCATGAATCACCTTTTGAATTACTGGCATCAACCTGTTGGCTAGTACTTTTGCATAAATTTTATAATCAGTATTCAGAAGAGATATTGGTCTATAATTCTCTGGTTTTTTTGGACCTGCCTGCTCTTTTGGTATCAGAGAAATATAAGCTGTTGTCCATGATGGGGGTATTTTACCCCCTTGTTGAATATTACAAAATAGATCTCTAAGTTGTTCCACCATTTCTGCTTGCAAATTTTTATAATACACTGCAGTCAAACCATCCGTTCCAGGAGCTTTAGCTGTTTTTAATTGTTTAATTGCTACTATTATCTCCTCCTCTGTTATAGGATAATTCATTCTTTCCTTTTGTTGGTCAGTAATTTTTGTAACTTTTTTATTATCTAAGTATTTTTCTATAAGTCCATTCTGCACATCATCTTTAGCATATAGTTTAGTATAATAATCCACAAAAGCTTCTTTAATTAATTTTTGTTGAAAGATTTCTTTCCCTCCAATATCAATACTATCAATAGTCCGTGTACTCTGCTTTTTCCTTAATGTGTAGGCCAACCAGCTGCCCGGTTTATTAGCATTACAAAATGTATTATGCTTCGCATATTGTAAGTTTGTTGCAACTTGTTCTGCCATAAGCATTTGAAATTGGTCTTTCAAAAGTTTTATAACACCACGTATTCTTTCATCTGTTGGGTTTTTAATAAGTAGCTGTTCTTTGTTCTTTATTTCTACTTCCAATTCAGATCTTTTCTTTTGTCGAATCAATCTATGTTTAGAGTTCATATAAATAAGCACCCCTCTCATATAAGCTTTGCTCGCATCCCACACAATTTCAATTGGGGTACCTTTATTCAAGTTTATTTCAAAAAATTCTTTCAAGTGCTTTTTAAGTTCTATTATATTTTTTTCATATCTGAACAAGTTTTCATTTATTCTCCAAGAACGTCTCTCAATCTTGCCCATCTCGATTTCTATCCATACGGGGCTATGGTCGGTCAAGGTTCTTGGGAAAATCTTTGTTCTTTTTGTCTTAACAAGTAGATCATCTGACAACAAAATGAAGTCAATCCTAGAGAAGGATCTATGTCTGTCGGAAAAAAAAGTATAATCCAATTTTTTTGGGTTATGTATTCTCCAAATATCTTTTAATTCCAAGTCTTCTTTCATATCAAAAAAAAATCTGTGGTAATCTAATCCTAGATTTCGCCAAACTCTTTTTATCTAGTTTAGAATCAATTACTCCATTCCAATCTCCCAAATTTTAAATTGGTTTTAAATTGGGTTGTTTTAATTTACGGCCAGAATATCTAATTATTTTAATACTGTTTTTTAAATTTTGTATGCTTTGTTTTTACTTAGGCTGTGCACCGCCCTGAGTCCTATTTGGAGAAGGGCGGTATAGAAATTTAAACAAATAAATAAAATAAATAATTAGAATAGATCTATAGTCCCATTGCAGTATTTTAGTATGTAACATTTTATAAAAATGGTCCTGTTGTTGATTGGGAGCATAAATTCCAATCAAAAGAATTTGGCCATTTACTGTAAGCAATTCAATTGCTATAAACCTACCATCTTCATCTGCTTCTATAATTTTAGCTGTTAATCTTTTGTTTACATAAATAACCACACCATTCTTTTTTTGCAAAGTTGAAGATATAAAATGTGTTCCTAATTTAGAATTTATCAAATATTTTTGATCTTGAGTTGTAATATGCGTTTCTTGTAAACAAATTATATCATTATTAAATTGTCTCAAGTATGCAAATAACTTCTTCCTTTTCTGTACTGAATTCAACCCATTCACATTCCAAGATAAACACTTAATGGTCATCTTTATCTTTCTGAAGCAACGAGCAGAATAACCGAATATCTTCCGGAATCTTCGGTCTTGCTCCCCCCATGGCCTCAGTCTCTTGTGTAATACTCTTAGCTCCCTTTTTATATTGTCTTTCCTGTTGTTGCTTTTCTTTAAGTTGCTTAGATTTTGCACGAGTTATACGCTGATCCTTAACTTCAACCATCCGAACCGGGTCCAAGATTGGAGAAGATTCCAACAGGGGCTCTTCCAAAAAACCTCCTTCAGCACCCTGCGTTTCCTCTAACTCCACCTGCTTAGACTGTTCTTGCGGTTCTTGCTGGAGTTGCTTCTTATCACTCTCCTTAATCTCCAGGACTGTAGATGTACGTGGAGATGGTGTTCTTTCTTTAAAAATAGTAGTGTAGAAATGCTCCGCCTTCTCCACAGTATTCAAACGATGTCTTTCTCCCTTGTACTTCAAGATTATGCCAGTTGGGGCATCCCACCGAAATGGTATCTCTTGTTTTTGCAGTTCTTTTACTAGAAAGCCAAAATCTTTTCTGGCTTTCAGCATTTTAAGTGGTAGTTCTTTGTAAACTCCAATTTGTGCGCCCCCCACTTGCACAGAAGTAAGAAAGGATTTTTGCAGGATATCATTTCTTATTGCTCTGTCCGTAAAATATATGACCACATCTCTAGGCAATTGTCTTTGTCTGGCCACCCAGGAATTCACTCTGTAAATTTTGTCTATTTTGTAAAAAACCACATCAGGATTAATTTTTAAAATCACTGCCAGAGCCTCAGCACAAGTCTGTCTCAAATCCTGTCTGTCATCCTCTCTGATTCCTCAAAGCCTTCTTGCAAATTCCATTGCCCTGAATTGCATCATAACAATTTCGTTTTCAACTCTCTGCATTTTATCATCAACATCAGAAATTTTATAGTCATTGTCTTTCATCTTAACATTGACTTCTGATTTAAATTCTTCCACTTTGGAGTCCACTTTAATAATAAATTCTGCAAGGCCAGACGCCACATCTGATATTTTTTTAGTCACCTTGCCATAATCCTGTTTCACCATATCTTTGATTTCATTAATTTCCTGCATAATTTCCTGTTGAGATTTTTGAAGTTTATCATCTATTTCCTGTTGAGATTTTTGAAATTTATCATCCAAAGCCTGAGAAATAAATTCTTTTAAATTTTCAAAGTCAAAATCTTTTTTCTGAGTCTGTATCTGTTGAGCAGGGGGAAGCTGTGTTTCATGTTTGTGTGTGGGGGATCTCCCCCTGCTGCCTTTCCTTCCTGCTTCTTTGAGGCCATCCTGCCATGTAAGCTAGATTTTCTGAAAAGGGAAATCCCTTTTCCTTTTCCACCTCCACAGAGACTTCTAAAAAAATCCCCCAGGTTTAATCAAATAGAAACTGGAGTAAAGCAAATTCAGATTTTAAAAAAAGAGGGTTTTTTTTCCCCCTCTTCTCTTGTTTCTCTTTATTACAAGCGAAGCAACTTTGTAGCAACTTTGTAACAAAGCGAGATAACTTCACAAATCCACTCTCGCTGGCTCGTTAACTCTAGTGCTGGGCGCCATATTTTTTCAAATCACTTTCACTCGCTCGTATTTTCTCTTAAATTAAAAAGTCAACAAAGCTCTAATACTTGTGATTTCCGAGTTTCAGGGTTCAAATTAATATTTCCACTGCTTGTTGAGGTTGGTTTCATTCACTTTGGTCTTGTCTGCAAATTTGATGAGTTCCCCTTCAATCCTCTTGTCTAAATCATTCATGAAGATGAACAGATCTTGCAAATCCTCCTGTTCTGTTCTTTTTTCCGTGTTCAGGAGAGTCTCGTGTCCTTCGAGGAGGTGGCTGTGTCTTTCTCTGAGGAGGAATGGTTTCAGCTGGATCCTGACCAGAAAGCGCTGCATTCGGAAGTCATGCTTGAAAACCATAGGAACGTGGCCTCTCTGGGTAAGAGTTCTCTAGTCCCCAGTCAGAGAGTTCAAGAAGACAGATTCTAGTTAGCTTTTTTATTAGAAAACTACTAATCAGATACTGTCTCCTTTGAGGGAGAAGGAAAGGATCTGGGCGTCTCATGCTCCAAGGAAGGAAAAAGTCAATGTCCCTTTGCGTAGATGCTTTATGTGCCATTTCTTATCTCTATTTTTCCATTTCTATTTGAGTTTATTGCCCTCCCCCAAGTACTTAAGACTCAGTCCCAAAATTACAAGTGTTGCAGCACCACGGCTGTCGTTCACACTTACGAATGACAGCAGAGGCACTGCAACATTCGCCCTACCTATTCCCCTACCCCGCCGGGACTTACAGTATTTTTCAGACTATAAAACGCACTTTTCCCCTCCAAAAAAGTGGGTGGAAATGTCTGTGTGCCTTATAGAGTGAATATGGGTATGTTTTTGGCTTCCCAAACCCTCTCTGTGTCCCATTTTTGCCCTCCCTGGCGTCTAGAAGCACTCTGCAGGCCAAAAACAAGCCCGCTTTTGGCCTCTGGAGGCCTCTGCGAGTCCCATTTTTGCCCTGGAGGCTGAAAACGGGACAAGGAGAGAGTTTGGGAGGCCAAAAATGAGCCCGTTTTTGTCCTGCAGAGTGCTTCTGAATGCCAGGGAGGGTAAAAATGGGACATGTGGAGACAAAAAATGTCACTGTGTTTACAACATGACTACTGTTTTGAGATAACCCAGGAGCAAAATACAGGACACAAAGGTTTGTCTTATAAACAGTGGTTTATATACAAGACTTCTATATACATACATACATATAGTAGGCACATACCAGGCAAGCAAGCAATCTTCAACCTTACACGGAGAACTACGGTGCACATAGAACACAACAAGGAGAGAGATACACGAGGAGAGAGAGAGAGAAACGCCCTCTCATGGCTTCTCTTATATAGATAGCTTCTTAAAACGGCAATAACCCTGCTGACACATCCTGGTCACAGCCTTACAGCAGCTGGTCAGCTTTAAATCCTCATTACCCTATTTTTTTTCTTGTTTTCCTTCTCTAAATTTAGGTGTGTCTTATGCTCTGAAAAATATGGTATCTTGTGATGATGTGGTCAGCCGTTGGTTCCTTTGCCTAATTCAGTGCATTTGCAGAAAAAAGAGGCCTACGGTAGTGAGAGATAAGCAAGATCAGTACTGGGAAATCTAGCACTATTGATCTAACGTGATCTTGCACTACAGTGCTTTAGGCCTCTGTCTCTGCTAACCAAGACCTGCACGAGATCCAGAACAAAATGGTTTACAAACAGACAGTAGGCCTCTTCGTTTTCAAAGACGTTTGCCCTGGATCGCATGCAGTCCTCAGTTCTTAAATGAACACGGGCCTAAAGTACTGCAGTGTGAGATTACATGAGATTTATTGCCTGAGATCTTGCACTACTGGTCTTGTGTGATCTCTCACTAAAGTACTCTAGGCCTCTGTCCTCTGCGAACAGACGCCTGTACCAGATCCAGCCAAAGAGCCCTTGGAAGCCGATGAGACCTTGGATGAGACCTTGGAGCAGTGAAATAGCCATTCTTGAAGCCTCCCCACCTTTCCAGTCTCAGCATGAAGAGCGTTTACACGCCAAAGGGAAGCTTCAGCAAGGGATTTTGCTCCAAAGTCTCATCACTGGGATGAAGGACAGACACCGTGGAGCAGCTGCTCCAAGGTACACTGTGGAAGAAGGAGAACAATTTCAAAAAATTGTTTCGGTTCTCACAGGCCTTTGCTGCAATTAACCCACCCCAATGAAACTTAAGTTTTCTCCTATTTCCCCCTTGAATATTTCCCCTGATGATTCCTTAACTCAAAACTGACTCTGAGTGAGATTTGCATATATATAGATAAATGTAAAGAAAGAGATGTTTTCTAGATATTTTCAAGGCTTTCATGACTCATGAATATAGAAATCATCATTTCTATGAGGACCCAGATTGTGGCAATAAGCTGACTTCGTATAAAAAAGAACATCGCTTAGGGGGGCCCGAAAGCCCTACTAAGCAGGTATATACAAAAGTATGAAGGCTATTGCTTAATGCATTGTAAGCCGCCCTGAGTCTCCGGAGTAGGGCAGCATATAAATCAAACTAATAAATAAAAAATAAATAAAATCCATGTCTATATCACACCCCTGTAAGTATGCAAACATACAACCTAATGGAATTTCGGAGAAATTCAGAAGGAAATTCAGTTGACTTTCTACACTTTGATCTTTTTCTCTAACCTTGTTATCATTTTCTTTTCCCTTTTGCTTCGAAGGTAATAATGGGCAGGAGAATCAAGATTCCTGTGAACTGTTGCAAGTGATCAATGCTAAAAATGGAACAGAGAGAAACCACTCAAAGAATTTGAATCAGGCAAGTTCATCTTCCACTGATGCTCCGATGCAAGACTCTCTTGCCCAACAAGAGAAAATAGGGAAAAAATATGTTGGGAAAAGTATGAAGCTAATCAAAACTAAAGTTAATGAACACTATTTAACCCAAAACAAAGGAGAAGACGCAACAAGAAGACATAAAAGACAAAATTATAAAGGAACATTCATTCTTTTTCTTGGGAATAACTTCCTTACATCTCAAAAAGTGATTGATACAAAAGAGAAGCATTATAAATGTTTGGAATGTGGAAAATGTTTTAGAAAAAGGTGGCATCTTACTTCCCATAACATAATCCACACAGGAGAGAAGCCATATAAATGTATGGAGTGTGGAAAGACCTTTGCTCATGGCAGTACACTTACTATCCATAAAAGAATCCACACAGGGGAGAAACCATATAAATGCATAGAGTGTGGAAAGACATTTGCTCAGAGCAGTGGACTTAGAAGACACCAAAAGGTCCACTTAGGAGAGAAACTGTATAAATGCATGGAGTGTGGAAAGACCTTTGCTTATAGTAGTGGATTTAGAAGTCACAAAAAGCTCCACACAAGAGAGAAAGCATTTAAATGCACGGAATGTGGAAAGAATTTTGCTCAAAGAGGTCATCTTATTTCCCATAAGATGATCCACACAGGGGAGAAGCCGTATAAATGCATGGAGTGTGGAAAAACGTTTGCTCAGAGCAGTGGACTTACAAGCCACCAAAAGGTCCACTCAGGAGAGAAACCATATAAATGCATGGAGTGTGGAAAGACCTTTGCTTATAGTAGTGGATTTAGAAGTCACAAAAAGCTCCACACAGGAGAGAAACCATTTAAATGCACAGAATGTGGAAAGACCTTTGCTCAAAGAGGTCATCTTATTTCCCATAAGATGATCCACACAGGGGAGAAGCCGTATAAATGCATGGAGTGTGGAAAGACGTTTACTCAGAGCAGTGCACTTACAAGCCACCAAAAGGTCCACTCAGGAGAGAAACCATATAAATGCATGGAGTGTGGAAAGACCTTTGCTTATAGTAGTGGATTTAGAAGTCACAAAAAGCTCCACACAGGAGAGAAACCATTTAAATGCACGGAATGTGGAAAGACCTTTGCTCAAAGAGGTAATCTTATTTCCCATAAAATGATCCACACAGGGGAGAAACGGTATAAATGCAAGGAGTGTGGAAAGACCTTTGCTTATAGTAGTGGATTTAGAAGTCACAAAAAGCTCCACACAGGAGAGAAACCGTATAAATGCACGGAATGTGGAAAGACCTTTGCTCAGAGCACTGGACTTAGAAGCCACCAAAAGGTCCACTCAGGAGAGAAACCGTATAAATGTATGGAGTGTGAAAAGACCTTTGCTCATAGCGGTACACTTACTATCCATAAAAGAATCCACACAGGGGAGAAACCATATAAATGCATAGAGTGTGGAAAGACGTTTGCTCAGAGCAGTGGACTTAAAAGCCACCAAAAGGTCCACTCAGGAGAGAAACGGTATAAATGCATGGAGTTTGGAAAGATGTTTACTCATGGCAGTACACTTACTTCCCATAAGATCATCCACACGGGAGAAACCATATAAATGTATGGAGTGTGGAAAGAACTTTGCTGAAAGAGTTACTCTTATTTCCCATAAGATGATCCACACAGAGGAAATATCCGTATAAATGCATGGAGTGTGGAAAGACGTTTACTCAGAGCAGTGGACTTGGAAGACACAAAAAGCTCCACACAGGAGAGAAACCATTTAAATGTGGAAAGACCTTTGCTCAAAGAGTTACTCTTATTTCCCATAAGATGATCCATACAGAGGAAATATCCGTATAAATGCATGGAGTGTGGAAAGACGTTTACTCAGAGCAGTGGACTTGGAAGACACAAAAAGCTCCACACAGGAGAGAAACCATTTAAATGTGGAAAGACCTTTGCTCAAAGAGTTACTCTTATTTCCCATAAGATGATCCATACAGGGGAGAAGCCGTATAAATGCATGGAGTGTAGAAAGAGTTTTACTTATGACAGTGGGCATAGAAGCCACAAAAAGGTCCACTCAGGGAGCTTTTGATTGATGTGGCTCAGTCGGATACAAAAAGTGGGCTCCACGAACTCGCACTGAATCCCTTCATTGCAAGATCCCATAAGGGGCTAAAGTCACTCACTAGAGGTGATGAAGGGTAGTGTGGTGCCCTGCAGGTGAAATAGAGTGTCAGTTCTCCTGCTTGATCCAGGGCTAATTCCCTCTCATCCGGCGAAGAGAGGCAGCCATTATGGCTACCGTGAAGTTTGGGCAGCCGAAGAAACAAAGAATTTGCTGGAGCAGTGTGTGAACAGTGAATGGAACTGGGTGAGGTGACTTTTTTTAATCTAAAACCAACCCTAAAGAAAATAAACTCTGGAAATGGGATTCTTTTAAGAGTTTGTTTAAGTGGCAAACAATTATGGAGAGAACAATTACAGACCCGGAAAAAGAAAAAGAATATTAAGAAGTGAGCGCAAAATCTTTAAAAACATAGAAAGATTGGATCACTAACTTTTATTGGCAATAAGGCATTTTAAAATGCTAATACTATTGTTAGAATTTTGATTATTTGTTTGAATAAACACAGTGGAACTTGTTAGAATATATGCAATGTTGGAGTTAAGCAGAAAGCACCATCTACTGGTGAATGGAATACATACTCCTTTAACCCTGGGAAAATACTGATAAGACAGAAGAGAAAGTGGAAACTACACCTGGAGGACTGCTGTGCTATCTATTGTTCTATATTTAACTACTCCATGACTACTGGACCTCAAATGGTGAAAATACAGAAGACATATAAGTAAAGCAAACTTTCAACTATTAGGAGTCAGAGTTGAATTTATAGAGGGGACTTAAAAATACCTAAAAAGAGCTAAATTGACTATTTGTGGGATATAAAGAACTATATTACTGTATTCTTGGAGGAGCAGCAACAGGACTGAGTAAATTATTTCCAGATTGACTGTCTGAGGGGAAAGGTAATTGAGATTCTGAGGCAGTGATAGACCATTGACAGACTATTTGGATTTATTAAAAAAAAGGCAAGATGATTCAGCAGGGGGAAATAAGTGTGTTGCAAAAAGAATTGGTGGCGATGTTCCAAAGCATTTATGATTCTATGACAAGGAATCACAGGGAGATAATAGATTTAATGAATAATATAAATGAGAAGCTAGAAAGTGCTTCACAAGGAATAATGAATAATGATCAAAAAGCCCAGGAAATAGAGGAGATAATAGAGAGAACAGGAGAAACGATAGAATGGACAAATCAACAAACAAGATAGGAAGGAGAAAGTAATAAAAATTAATGAAGTAATTCAGGGAAAGTATATGCTAAAAGACCAAAAAATTATTTTGGACAAACATTAAGATATTTTTGAAAAGAAAGTTGGGCAGATCCTCTGGAGGCTTGGCAGCAAAAGATAGTAGAGATGGAAGAAATACTTAAGTTAAACAGGAAAGATGTAGATAAAGAAGAAGACCCAAGGAAGGAATTTGGGAGGCAAGTAAAAAAACGAATAATAATTGAAATAATAAAATGGGCAAGAGATGATGGATAGAGGAAATGTTTTGTAATACAAGATTGACATTATTAGGAGCTAGAATAGAGGCAGACAGAAGAAATGGGGAATAATAATAATATGCATATTTTTATATAATATATTAAAAGTAATAGATATAAGAATTAGATGTTGAAAGATGGTGACACTATGTTTTAATGATATTGCTATTGTTATCAGAATGGGGGATTAAAATTGTTAGGGTGTGTGTAAAAAGTATTTGTTGCTTGTGCAACGAGCAGAGCAGAAACACACAGGGAAGGAGATAAACGTGCAGCTCGTGTGAGAAAAATACTTTATATACAAGATAAGAAGCAGTCTCGGTGTAGGTAAAACAGTCCAAGGTCATAAACAGTAACATCAGTCCAGTAAGTATCTTCCCTTACCAAAGCAAACAGACTTTAGTAACTCTCGGTATACAGTACCATATAACAATTCAGTCTAACACCAATCAGCAGAAAGACGCAGGAAGCAACAGAAACAATCAGGAACAAAGAACGCTTCTCTGCGCTGCTTATTTATGCACTGTAGCCTAATTACAGGGTTCAGCAAACCCTGATTACGTGGCTCAGTTGTTTCTTAAAGAAACAGATATATTGCCTGACCAACAAGTTAGGAGTAAGCTACCAGCTGAACCTAACAAAAATGTTGAACAAATAATGAAGGCCTATATTTTAACAAATATGTATAATAACATTACAATTATATAAGTATGACAAATATCAAATAATATTATCACCACTACTTGTATTTAAAGAAATGATACCCAGAGGCCTCACTGTTCATGGCCTTGCGCCGTTCCCTTAAAACTTTCCTTTTTCAACAAGCCGGGCTGGCCTAACAAATCCTTTTAAATGATTTTAAATTCGTTTGTCTTTTTAAATTTTAGGCCAAATTGAGCTATTTCCTTTTAATCTGTTTCTTAATCTATGTATTATGTATTTATGTGTTTTTACTTGGCTGTACACCGCCCTGAGTCCCTAGGGAGAAGGGCGGTATATAAATTTGAAGTAAATAAATAAATTAAAAAAAAATGTATTGATACTGATGTATATTTAAAAAATTAAAAATAAAAATAAAAAAAGATCCACTCAGAAGAGAAGCCATTTAAATCCATGGAATGTGGAAAGACCTTTACTGATAATTGTAATCTTATTTCCCATAAAATGATCCACTTCAATAAATCATTAGAAATGTGCCATGCTCCTTCTTGCTTCAAATGCTCCACTATCATAAAGCTAAGCAAAATCACATCAGATACCTGTACAATTACAGGTATACCCCCCAAGAATGTACACCCCCCCCCGCAAGAATGTGTGCTTTCTTCACTTCTCTCTATAGACCAATGACTGCATCTCAAACGATCCATCTGTTAGTTTACAGATGATACAACATTGATTGGTCTCATTCGAGACAATGATGAATCCACATACAGATGGGAGGTTGAACAACTAGCCTTGTGATGCGACCAAAACAATCTGGAACTGAACACACTCAAAACCGTAGAAACGGTGGTAGACTTTAGGAGAAACCCTTCCATACTTCCACCTCTCACAATACTAGACAACAGAGTATCAACAGTAGAGGCCTTCAAATTTCTAGTTTCTATCATATCTCAAGACCTAAAATGGACACCTAACATCAAAAATGTCATCAGAAAAGCTCAACAGAGAATGTTCTTTCTGCTCCAACTCAGGAAGCTGAAACTGTCCAAGGAGCTGCTGATACAGTTCTACAGAGGAATTATTGAGTCTGTCATCTGCACCTCTATAACTGTCTGGTTTGGTTCTTCAACCCAACAAGACAGACACAGACTTCAGAGGATAATTAGAACTGCAGAAAAACAATTGCTACCAACCTGCCTTCCATTGAGGACCAATATACTGCACAAGTCAAAAAGAGGGCTGTGAAAATATTTACAGACCCCTCGCATCCAGAACATAAATTATTTCAACTCCTACCCTGAAAACAACGCTATAGAGCGGGAAGCATCGCAGTGAGACAGTCGGGGAATTAGCGGGCTCTGATGAGGTCCGCAAAAACCCGGACTGACGAACTGTCGCTAAGGGATCTTCGGACTGGAACCTTCCTGTAGGGACGGGGATGAAGAAGAGGCACCTCGGAAGACCAAGAGGAACAGGCAAGTTCCTTGAAGGTCAGAGGAAGCTCTCTACAACTTGGCGGTGGGGGGCGGCAGCCATTGTGACTGTCACAAAGCTGGGCAACCGGACTAAGCATTGAGCAGGAGCGGTGAATGGAATGGTGTTTTTTGAAGCCGGGTGAGTGACAGCCAACTCATAATAAGGAAAAAAAATCTTTAAATCTGAAGAACCCTAGCGAAAAAACGGCGGCTAATGAGCAGGGAGGGAAGAAAAGATGATGTTGAAGCATAATTTTAAAGGGACAAAACTCCTTTTAAAATTATTAACAACTCCCAGAATTCCCGAATAGAAAATTGTCTTTTGAACAAAACTACTTGGAAAATAATTTGGAAAATTTTAAAAACGAAAGAACTTATCCCAAGATTGATTAAAGGATCGGAAAGAAATAAATAGATCCTTTTTCTCTCCTCTCACAAATTTTAAGAAAAACAAAAGAGAATGGACAATAAGCCCTGCAATAGAAGTGCTGTATAAACAAAAGGAAAAAGGAAAAAAGAAGTGAAAAGAGCTGTTTCAATTTGGACTGGACTATAAAACTGATTTGGTATTTTTAAAGCTAAAAAAGAAAAAGAGAAACTAGTTAAAATTGTTAATTTAGATTGAAACAAAATGGATACTTGTTAGATAACTGGAAAGTGTGGATTGCAGAGAGACGCCTTCAAGAGCAAAAAGTAACACTGTAACTTGGTTTGTGTTTTGGAAAATAGGGAACTTTACAGATTAACAGCCGTGAGAATTTTTGGGGAAGATTCCTTTGTCTGCAAGCGGCTTGACTTTGGGGGTGGGGGGGGGGAAAGAATACAACTGAACTTTTAAAATTGGAATAATACTAACTTAAAATGGCACAGGAAATTAGAGAAATGATCAAATCGATGTACTTGTGGAAAATGGAAGTAAGAGAAATAACTAAAATGATGCATGGGGAATTAAAATCTGAGGACATAAAAAGTGAGATAAAGCATGCTCAAGCTGACAAGGAAACAAGGAGAAGCAAGACACAGAGGCTGAAAATAAAGAAGATAAAATGTGATTAAATATGAAAAAGTAATTGAATATGTGGATAGTAATAATAAAAAGGAGGTTTTTAGATTGGGATTAACAATGAAAGAAATAGAGAGGATAGAAAGAGACAAATATGGAAAGAAGGGTGGAACAGAATGAATATAAAGAATTTAGGAGCCTGGATAGCTCTGCAGACTAAAAGCATTGTGATTAACATCAGCTGTCTGCAATTACTGTAAGTTCGAATCTCACCAGGCTCAAGGTTGTCTCAGCCTTCCATCCTTTCTAAGGTAGGTAAATTGAGGACCCAGTTTGTGGGGGCAATAAGCTGACTGTATAAAATATACAAAAGTATGAAGGCTATTGCTTAACGCATTGTAAGCCGCCCTGAGTCTCCGGAGAAGAGCAGCATATAAATCAATTTTTTTAAAAAAATGATCACACTGGGATTTACAGTGAAAAGATAAAAAAGAGAGAAAAAGGGTGGAAAACAGCCGGAAATATAGGGCAGAATAGAAGAATCCAGGACTTTGAAATATAGAATGATAATATTGGGCTAAACAGCAGGCTAAACAGTGGTGAAATTTAAAAAAAAGAGAAAAGAGAGAGGGTACAATGGGAAATATAGGGCAAAATGGGAGAGATCAGGATTTTAAAGTACAGGAAAAAAGGGGAAAGAAAAAGGTAAAAATTAAAATTAAGGAGAAAAGGAGAAAGAAGTGAAAGAAATATGAGGTATACATCTAGAACTGAAATATGAATTGTAAAAAATAATGGTAAATCGTGATGGTGAAAATGAATTGAACAATAATTGGAATATCATTTGTATTTTTGAAATCTAGATAATGATGAGTTTTGTTTTTTAGAAATTTGAATAAGTTTAAATTGTAATAATTGAAATAATTTTAATGGTCTATGATGGTATGTGTAGAAATGATTAAGTGAGAATTTGGAACAATACATGGGGGAAGCTATATGAGTAGAGGTTAACAGCCAGAATATTTTTAAATATAATTAAGGAAATTGTAATAAATGAAATATTTTTAATTGCACATCGTAGTGAAAGGAGAAATGATTAAGATGTGGTTCGGAGGAACATATGGGGAAAATTATTTGATGTATGAAAATGGAACTAATTGGAATAGCCACGTTTATATCCTTATTTTTTTCTTGTTTGAATATATAAATGGATAAGATATTTACATAATTAATTGATTTATACTAAAATGTTGGACTGTATTACCTAAGAAAATGTATGTTATAGAGGTGTATAGGGGTGTGATATAGACATGATGATTTCTATATTCCTGAGTCATGAAAGCTTTGAAAATATCTAGAACACATCTCTTTCTTTACAATTATCTATCTATCTATCTATCTATCTATCTATCTATCTATCTATCTATCTATCTATAATTTTAATTATTTTAGTCCTGGAGTTCATATATATATATATATATATATAGAAGAGGCGATCTCCGGAACATTTAAAAGTTTTAAAAGTTTAAAAAAATTTTATTTTAAAACTTGTACTAAGCTTTCGTCGGCCCCTACCAGTGTGGGCCTGTTACGCGTGCTAGGACTAAATTGATCAGCATTACATAAAAGCAAGCAGCTCCTCAATGGGGATTTTATACTCTGACGAAGTCGGTAGGGGCCGACGAAAGCTTAGTACAAGTTTTAAAATAAAAAATTTTTAAACTTTTAAAACTTTTAAACGTTCTGGAGATCGTGATGTCTATCGCCTCTTCTATAACTATACCTGGAACTCACATTTTTAGGACTATATATATATATATACATACATACACATACACATATATATATATCTCAAAGTCGGTCTTGAGTTAAGGAATAATCAGGGGAAACATCCAAGGAGGAATTAGGAGAAAACTTAAGAATTATTGGGGTGAGTTAATTTCAGCAGAGACCTGTGGGAAATGAAACAATTTTGAAACAACCTCTTTCTTCCCTGGTATACCTTGGAGCAGCTGCTCCACAGTGTCTGTCTGGTGTGCAGGACCCCCGCTCGGCCCATTCCTTGATCCCAACAATGAGACTTTGTAGCAAAATCCCTTGCTGAAGCCTCCCATTGGCATGTAAACGCTCTTCGTGCTGAGGCTAGAAAGGCTGGGAGGCTTCAAGAATGGCTATTTTGCTGCCCCAAAGTCTCATTGGCTTGCAAGGGCTCTTTGGCAGGATCTGGTACAGGCTTTACTTGACAGAGAACAGAGGCCTAACGTACTTTAGTGGGAGATCAAACAAGACTAGTAGTGCAAGATCTCAGGCTCCTAATATCACGTGATCTCGCACTAAAGTACTTTAGGCCTACGTTCATTTAAGAATTGAGGACTGCAATGAGATCCAGGGCAAAAGTCTTTGAAAACCAAGAGGCCTTTCCTCTCTTTGCAAAGCATTTTGCCCTGGATCTTGTGCAGGCCTTGGTTAATAAAGAACAGAGGCCTAAAGCATTGTAGCGTGAGTTCACATGAGATCAATACTGCTAGATTTCCCACTACTGATCTCACGTATCTCTCACTACTTTAGGCCTCTTTTTTCTGCAAATGCAAAGGAGCAGGCAAAAGAACCGACAGCTCGCCACATCGTCCCAAGGTAAGTATCGGCAGGTTGGGGTAATAGGTAGGGCGAATATTGCAGTCTCTGCTGTCATTCATAAGTGTGAACGATGGCCGTGGTGCTGCAACACATAATTTCGAGACTGGTTCTCAAGTAATTGGGGGAGGGCTGGTCATAACGTGGAACGGTCAGTTAACTTGGGGATTAACTGTACCCTAGGATGCTCTGAGTGACATTGTATGAGGCTTTTGTTCTTGAACTGGATTGGGAGAATGCTCTTCCATGGGCTGAGTGTGAAAGTTCTATTCTCACTCAATTTTGGAGGTTTCAGAGGACAAATGACAACATACTCCTCTCACATGACCTCCAGAGGACACATAAAAGCACACCTCGTTTTTTTCAGCCCCCACAGGTAAATTCAAATAGAAATGGAAAAATACAGATAAGAAATGGCAGTGAAAGCATCTAAGCAAAGAGACATTGACTCTTTCCTTGCTTGGACTACAAGAAGGCCAATCCTTTCCTTCTCACTCCCAGGAGCCGGTATCTGATTAGTGGTTTTTTAATAAAAAAGCTAACTATCATCTGTTTTCTTGAACTCTCTGATTGGGGACTAGAGAACTCTTACCCAGAGAGGCCACGTTCCTATGGTTTTCAAGCATGACTTCCGAATGCAGCGCTTTCTGGTCAGGATCCAGCTGAGACCATTCCTCCTCAGAGAAAGACACAGCCACCTCCTCGAAGGACACAAGACATGATCCGGTGGCTGTGCTCAATTAAAGAAAAGATTTCCTTAAAGATTGGCAGTTTGGAAATTCATTTATTTTGAGATAGCATCGAAGTCTGACAGAGTCCACCCTTCCACGCACACAGAGGAAAGTCTAGCTGAGAATCGTGAAGAGAGCAAAGAAAGGGGAAGATCTCCTCAGGTGATGCACAAAGGACTCTGCCTGGAGACTGATGATGCTGAAAGCAGGGAGAGTTCCCATTGGTGCTTCAGCTCCTTCTGGCCCCTCCCAGCTCAAAAGTCAGAGAAAAAACGCTCCCCCCCCCAGTTCCTCCTCTGGAGCTGGAAGCACCTCGCCAGAACACACACACACACACACACTTTCTCTCTCTCTCTCTCTCGCACGGAACGTTGGGGCAAACAGGCCCCTTCAGATTTCCCGCCCTTTGACCCCAAATGCAAAATCCCCTTTCTTTCTGTGGGTCAGGGTCCCCTTTTCCTTGCAAAGAATGAAGATCCTGGAATAAACTTGGGTCGCTTCTCCTCCACTTCCCCCCTTCCAGCTCTCTTCTCTCCTGACTGCAGGCCGTTGTTGGTTCCGCCCGTCAGTCAACCTCCTTTCTTAAATCTCCCTTTTAAGTGTAAATTTTAAATTTTTAATGTATTTTAAAAAAATATGGGTATCTTAAATTATGGGTACTAATTCAGCCAAATTTATTTAATTCATTTTATTCGATTTTAAATTTTGTATATCTATGTGTTTTATTTCATGGCTGTGCACCGCCCTGAGTCCTTCGGGAGTAGGGCGGTATAGAAATTCAATAAAATAAATAAAATAAATAATTAAGCAGCCTCCATTTTCTTCCCTTCCTGGAACTGGACCTGAATTTTCTTCCAACACACTCAGGGGACAAAATCGAAACCCCCGACTGGAAGCGGTAACCGAAGAGGTTCAATGTGGAGGAAATAGGCAGCTGCTGTCCAAAGGAAGAGGGAGACACGGACACAAACTTTTACTTCCATATAAACGTATTTATCTTACATTGGGCTAAAAAGAAGTCAAAGTCTTCCCCCTTTTTTTCTTGTACCTCAGACTTTTTCCCCCTCTCTCCTTCCCTTAATTTCCTATTTCTATTTTTCTTTGTGTTTTGCATAATAAACAAACACAAACAAACGAACAAACAAGATCTTGAGACTCTAAAATGTGCAAGAAAAATGGAAGCTAAAACATAAAAAAACGGTTGCTGGAACAGAGTATTTTCTAATCTGATGAACAGAAGGACGAGGGGAGACATGATGGCATCTTCCAATATTTCAGGGGCTGCCAGAAAGATTTCTCACCTCTTCTCTCCTCTAAATAAATAAATAAGCAGACCGAATGAAAGTGGAGTTCCATTATGTAGAACAAATAACCAAACCACTCTAGAAACGCAATAAAAGAAAGGCGAAAACTTCCTTCAATGCATTTTGGGTTGATATAAATGGGGGAAAAGAAGTACAAAGGTCGAAGCCTTTGTCTGACAGAGAGCCATGGAGAGGGGCCTTTCTTCTCCCTACTCATCATTCCCGCCCTCCCATGAGCTCCTCTTTCCCATCCTTTCAACAATCCTGGTACTTTCCACCAAATCCACCAGGGGCGCTGTCTGCCAAGGGAAGGGAACTCTAGGTGCTTCCCCATTGGCCCACTGGAGGCTTGCCTCTCTAGGACTCGCTCTCCTTAACTCCTGGGACCCCGTAAGAGGCGGAGAGGCTGTGGGAGAGTGTAACTCTTGGCGTTTCTTTTTCTTCCCATCTCCGATACAGAAACTGGAAGCCATTTGTGGTCTTTGCAAGGCAAACTTTTCTCTTGGGGGAAGAAGAAAAAGAGCGGAATCCCTTGCAGGGATCAGTCCTGCAGCACCAGAAATGGTCCCGTGAAGGAAAAGGCATCTGGAGACCCACCAGAGTCCTTGGAGCCCTTTGCAGTTGGTCTGCAGGACAGAGAAAGGATGGAGACACAACCTTTTGCAAAGGAGGGAGCCGGAAAAGGCCCTTCAGCTGCTCAGCCTGGGAAGGGGGGGAAGCTCTGGACAAGAACCGGGCACAAGATCCTGGAGGAGGAAACCATCCTCCCTTCAGAAGTTCCACCCTGGACCTCCATCCAATACCGGGAGGCTGAGGGTCCCCGAGGACTTTGCAGCCGACTCCATGGCTTTTGCAGGCGATGGCTGAGACCAGAAAAGCACACCAAAGCCCAGATGCTGGACCTGGTGGTTCTGGAGCAGCTCCTGTTCCTTCTGCCCCCAGAGATGGAGGGCTGGGTGCGGGAGTGCGGAGCAGAGACCAGCTCCCAGGCGGTGGCCCTGGCGGAAGGCCTCCTCCTGAGCCAGGTGGAGGAGCAGAAGGAGCAGGTCCAGTTGCAGGTGAGAGACTTTAGGGAGCTCAGAAGGGAATAGAGAATCTGTTTGAATACTTCACCCTCCTTCCCAAACTTCTCTGGCATTCATCACATGTGGCAATTGTTCCCTTGTTTTCTCACTCAACCTCACAGATGGATATTGGGGGCTTTGAGGTTGTGTTCTGAATATAAGAATCCACTTCATTTCGTGTGACATTCATTAATTCTGCTTCTTTTTTCCTTCCTCCTATTTGAAGTGCTTCACTGTGGAGATCAGAGATCCTGAGGGAAAGAAGAACCCATCAAATCCCCCTCAGGAGCTGTTTTTCAGGAAGATCCCTTGGGAAGATCCAAATCCGGACACCTCAGGAGGTAATGGAAGATGTTCTGATTTCCCATCTGTCTTACCTTTGCTCTCTCTTCTCTTCTATAGAATACCTCCTCCTATTTTATTAATTATGCATTTTGAAACTATTTATTCCTTACAGAGAAACAAAGAATGAAGCTTTCTGGTTTTTATGACAGAGATCAACCAGTAGTTGAACCTCCAAATCAAGTAAGAAAGAGAAAAAATATTAGATTTCTATTCTCCCTTCAGGAAGTGAAGTGGGTGTGCAGAGGGCTCCCTCCTTCTATTTCCCCCCCCCCTTGTTTGGCCTGGATTATTTTTGTGTTCTTCCACAACATGCAGAGCAGAATAGCAGATTCAAGTTGCTGTCAGCCAGCATAGCTTCCTCTGGTTATCTTTCTCAGCTAGCTACTCCTCCAACTTTGAGTTTATAAGAAGCAATTAAAAAAATAATCCTTCAAGAAGTAGGAATAAACGTATCACAGTGACAGTAACTGCTACAGACCCTTTTTGGGGGGTAATTCTTTGACTTGGAATTGTGCAAGGCTAATGAAAAATAACTAAATATTCACACTACCACATTACCATTTTTCAAAAGCCATATTTATAACCTGTAGTTCAAAAATAATCAAATCGTATTAAAAAATAAAGCCGACTATTAAAAACCAAAGGGAGTGGCCGTGTTGAGCATATAATCAAGGTACTTTGAACTACAAATAATTTCCAATCCTCTGATTTGCGCCTCGATTAGGATAATCAAACATTCCCGATTTGCAAAGGCTGAGAAATGATTTTCCCAGGGAATTTTCTCTTCTTTGTTTTCTTTCTTTCAGACAATGGCTCAGACTACTAGATCAATCAATGATAGACAGAGCGATAGATCAGTTGATCCAGAAGTGGGATTACTTTACTGAAAGGCATTGAAAGTTCTGCAGAATGAATGAACTTGATAAAACTTCCCCAGATATTTCTTCAGTGAAAGCAATTTTCAGATTTGCCCACTTTCTCACCTAATATTAGGACTTGTGTGACGCACAGCCATTTAACTTGGTGCATATCTTTAGTTTGGGAATTTGGGAACAATGGAGCAGAATAACAGAGTTGATAGGAATCTTGGAGGTCTTCTAGTCCAACCCCCTGCTCAGACAGGAAACCCTATAACATTTCAGATAAATGGCTGTCCAATTTCTTCATAATCACCTCCAGTGTTGGAGCACCCACAATTTCTGGAGGCAAATCATTCCACTGATTAATTGTTCTCACTGTCAGGAAATTTCGCTTTACTTGTAGGTTGGTTCTCTCCTTGAATCGTTTCCATCCATTGCTTCTTGGAACACTTCTATCATGTCACCCCATCTAGTCCTTCTTTTCATGAAACCAGACATACCCAATTCTAGTCATACTGCTGACTCATGTTTAAATGGTTTCCCACTAGGACTCCAAGATCCCTGTTGCACTTATTACTGTTGAGCCAGGTATCACCTATTCTATGCCAGTGCATTTGGTTTTTCTTTTCTAAATGTAGAATCTTATGTTTCTCACAGTTGATTTCAACCCTAACCCTAATCTGTCGATCCTTCTATATCTGGAGCTTATCTTCTGAAGTGTTGTTATTCCTGTCAATTTGGTCTTGTCTGCAAATTCGATGAGTTCCCCTTCTATCCTCTTGTCTAAATCAATATGAATATGAACAGATCTTGTGAATCCTCCTGTTCTGTTCTTTTTTCCGTGTTCAGGAGAGTCTTGTGTCCTTCAAGGAGGTGGCTGTGTCTTTCTCTGAGGAGGAATGGTCTCAACTGGATCCTGACCAGAAAGCGCTGCATTCGGAAGTCATGCTTCAAAACCATAGGAACGTGGTCTCTCTGGGTAAGAGTTCTCTAGTCCCCAATCAGAGAGTTCAAGAAAACAGATTATAATTAGGTTTTTTATTAAAAAACTACTAATCAGATACCGTCTCCTGGGAGGGAGAAGGAAAGGATCTGGGCGTCTTGTGTTCCAAGGAAGGAGTCAATGTCTCTTTGCTTAGATGCTTTCTGTGCCATTTCTCATCTCTATTTTTCCATTTCTATTTGAATTTACCTGTGGGGGCTGAGAAGAAGGAGGTGTGCTTTTATGTGTCCTCTGGAGGTCATGTGAGAGGAGTGTGTTGTCATTTGTCCTCTGAAACCTCCAGAATTGTCTGATAACAGAACTTTCACCCTCAGCCCATGGAAGAGCATTCTCCCAATCCAATTCAAGAACAAAGGCCTCATGCAATGTCACTCAGAGCATCCTAAGGTACAGGTAATCCCCGAGTTATGACAGTTCACTAAGTGACCATTCCAAGTTATGACCAGCCCTCCCCCAAGTACTTGAGACCCAGTCCCGAAATTATGAGTATTGCTGCACCACAGCCGTCATTCACACATACGAATGACAACAGAGGCGCTGCAACATTCCCTCTACCTATTCCCCCACCCCCACAGGGACTTATACCATATTTTTCAGACTGTAAGACACATTCCTCCCCTCCCCCCAAAAAAAAAAAGTCAGTGGAAATGTCTGTGTGTCTTATAGAGTGAATACAGGCCTTATTTTTGGGCTCCCAAACCCTCCATGTGTCCTGTTTTTGCCTTCTCCGGCAACTATATTTTTTCTTGTTTTCCTTCTCTAAACCTAGGTGTGTCTTATGGTCCAAAAATACGGTACCTTGTGACAATGTGGCGAGCCGTTGGTTCCTTTGCCTACTTCGGTGCATTTGCAGAAAAAAGAGGGCCTAAGGTAGTGAGAGATACATAAGAACAGTAGTGGCAAATCTAGCACTATTGATCCAACGTGATCAATGCTTTAGGCCTCTGTTCTCTGCTAACCAAGGCCTGCACGAAATCCAGGGAAAAATGCTTTGCAAACAGAAGGAAGGTGTCTTCATTTTCAAAGACTTTTGCCCTGGATCTCGTGCAGTGCTCAGTTCTTAAAAAGAACACAGGCCTAAAGTACTGCGGTGTGAGGTCACGCGAGATTAGTAGCCTGAGATCTCATGTAATCTTCCACTAAAGAACTTTAGGCCTGCATTCTCTATGAACTGACACCTGTACCAGATCCGGCCAAAGAGCCCTTGCAAGCCGATGAGACTTTGGGGTAGCGAAATAGCCATTCTTGAAGCCTCCCAACCTTTCCAGTCTCAGCAGTGTTTACAAGCCAATGGAAGGCTTCAAGCAGGGGATTTCGCTCCAAAGTCTCATTGCTGGGATCAAGGAACAGGCCGAAAGGGAGTCCTGCCTGCCAGACGGACACCGTGGAGCAGCTGCTCCAAGGTACACTGGGGAAGAAGGAGCTTGTTTCAAAATTGTTTCAGTTCTCACAGGTCTCTGCTGAAATTAACCCACCCCAATAAATTTCATAATAATCAGGGGAAAGATCCAAAGCGGAATTAGGAAATAATGTTTTCTCCTAATTCCGCTTTGGATCTTTCCCCTGATTATTATGAAATTCAATGGTGAAAAAAGTAAGGTTCTACATTTAGGCAAGAAAAACAAAATGCACAGATACAGTATAGTATATGTGGTACCTTGCTCAATAGTAGTAACTGTGAGAGGGATCTTTTGAGTCCTAATGGACAACCATTTAGATATGAGCCAGCAGTGTGCAGCAGCCCCCCAAAAAACCAACACAGTTCTAGGCTACATAAACAGGGATAAAATCAAGATCATGTGAAATCTTAATATCACTTTATAATACCTTGCTAAGGCCACACATGGAATACTGCATCCAATTTTGGTTGGCACAATGTAAAAAAGATGTGGAGACTCTAAAAAAAGTGCAGAGAAGAAAAACAAAAAGGCTAAAACATATGAAGAATGGTTGCAGGAACTGGGTAGGTCTACTTTAATGAAGAGAAGGACTAGGGGAGACATGATAGCAGTGTTCCAATATCTCAGGGGTTGCCACAAAGAAGAGGGAGTCAAGCTATTCTCCAAAGCACCTGAGGGCAAGACAAGAAGTAATGGGTGGAAAGTAATCAAGGAGAGAAGCAACTTAGAACTAAGGGGAAATTTCCTGACAGTTAGAACAATTAATCAGTGGAACAACCTGCCTCCAGAAGTTGTGAATGCTCCAACACTGGAAGTTTTTAAGAAGATTTGGATAACCATTTGTCTGAAGGGGTTTAAGGTTTCCTGCCAAAGCAGGGGGTTGGACTAGAAGACCTCCAAGGTCCCTTACAACTCTGTTATTCCATTCTATTTCTTAACTCAAAACTGACTCTGAGTGAGATTTGCATATATATATAGATAATTGTAAAGAAAGAGATGTTTTCTAGATATTTTCAAAGCTTTCATCACTCATGAATATAGAAATCATCATGTCTATATCAGACCACTATAAGCATGCAAACATACAACCTAATGGAATTTCGGAGAAACTCAGAAGGAAATTCACTTGACTTTCTACACTTTGATCTTTTTCTCTTGTAACCCATGTTATCATTTTCATTTCCCTTTTGCTTTGAAGGTAATAATGGGCAGGAAAATCAAGATTCCTGTGAACTGTTGCAAGTGATCAATGCTAAAGATGGAAGGGAGAAGTTTGGAATTCGAATGGAATTCGAAAGCCATGAAAGGAACCAGTCAAAGAATTGGAATCAGGAAAGCTCATCTTCTACTGATGCTCCGATGCAAGACTTTCTTGCCCAACAAAAGAAAATAAGGGAAAAATATGTTGGGAAAAGTGTGAATCTAATCAAAGCTAAAGTACAAGTAAATGAACATTATTTAACCCAAAACAAAAGAGACAATGCTATAAGAAGACACAAAGGACAAAATTACAATGGGACATTCATTCTTTCCCTTGGAAATAACTTCCTTAAATCTCAAAAAGTGATTGACACAAAAGAGAAACCTTATAAATGTTTGGAATGTGGAAAATGTTTTAGAACAAGCAGCCAACTTACTACCCATAAAAGGATCCACACAGGGGAGAAACGATATAAATGCATGGAGTGTGGAAAAACCTTTGCTTATAGTAGTGGCCTTAGAAGACACAAAAAGCTCCACACAGGGGAGAAGCCGTATAAATGCATGGAATGTAGAAAGATGTTTACTCGGAGCACTGGACTTACAAGACACAAAAAGATCCATTCGGGAGAGAAACCACTTAAATGCACGGAATGTGGAAATACCTTTCGTAAAAGAAATCATCTTATTTCCCATAAGAGGATCCACACAGGGGAGAAGCCATTTAAATGCCTGGAGTGTGGAAAGACCTTTGTTCATAGAGGGAATCTTATTTCCCATAAGAGGATCCACACAGGGGAGAAGCCGTATAAATGCCTGGAGTGTGGAAAGATCTTTGCTCAGAGCAATGGACTTAGAGGCCACAAAAAGGTGGCCCACAGAAAGGAGAAGCCATATAAATGCATGGAGTGTGGAAAGACCTTTGCTCAAAGAAGTAATCTTATTTCCCATAAAAGAACCCACACAGAGAAGAAGCTATATAAATGCATGGAGTGTGGAAAGAGTTTTCCTCAGAGGAGTAGACTTACAAGACACAAAAAGCTCCACACAGGAGAGAAGCCATTTAAATGCATGGAGTGTGGAAAGACGTTTGCTAATAGAAGTAATCTTATTTCCCATAAAAGGATCCACACAGGGGAGAAGCCATTTAAATGCATGGAATGTGGAAAGGCCTTTGCTCAAAGAGCTTATTTTATATCCCATAAGATGTTCCACACAGGGGAGAAGCCATATAAATGCATGGAGTGTGGAAAGACGTTTACTCATGGAAATGGACTTAGAAACCACAAAAAGATCCACTCAGGAGAGAAACCATATAAATGCACAGACTGTGGAAAGGCCTTTGGTCAAAAAGGTAATCTTATTTCCCATAAGATGATCCACACAGGAGAGAAGCCATACAAATGCATGGAGTGTGGAAAGAACTTTGCTCGAAGAGATCATCTTATTTCCCATAAGAGGATCCACACAGGGGAGAAGCCGTATAAATGCATGGAGTGTGGGAAGACATTTACTCAGAGCAGTGGACTTATAAGCCACAAAAAGATCCACTCGAGAGAAGCCATTTAAATGCATTGAATGTGGAAAGTGCTTTGCTCAGAATGGTCCTCTTATTTCTCATAGAAGGATCTACGCTCAGGAGAAACTATATAGCAACAGCGATTCCACTTAGATTGATATACTATTCCACAATGCTTTACCACTTTATCTCTGAGCAGTTTACAAAGTCAGAAAAGTCCCCAGCAACCTGGGTCCTCATTTTAGCAATCTCAGAAGGATGAAAGGATGAATCAAGTACTAAAAGTAATCTATACGAGTTGAAGATGTTTTCAATAAAATGCCAATTTGAAACTTTTCAATTTCCACTTATTTAAAAATGTTCCCTCCATTTTCTTGTTGAAATATTTTTTCTTATCCAGAATTTGCACTTTTGCTCAAACAGTCACGATTTTCACTTTGTAAAGTTACTGCCTTTTTTTAAGCTATTCCACAAAGATCTTCCTAACAAACAGGAAGCAGCAGGTGAAGCTAAGCAGAATCGCCATCAGATACCTGTACAATTAGCAGAGGGACCCCCCAGGGCTATGTCCTCTCCCCACTTCTCTCTATATACCAATGACTGCATCTCTAACAATCCATCTGTTAAACTGCTGAAGTTTGCAGATAACACAACAGTGATTGGTCTCATTCGAGACAATGATTAATCCGCATACAGACGGGAGGCTGAACAACCAGCCTCATGGTGCGACAGGAACAACCTGGAACTGAACACACTCAAAACCATAGAAATGGTGGTAGACTTTAGGAAAAACCCTTCCATACTTCCACCTCTCACAATACTAGACAACCCAGTATCAACAGTAGAAACCTTCAAATTTCTAGGTTCTACCATATCGCAAGATCTAAAATGGACAGCTAACATCAAAAACGTCATCAAAAAAGCACAACAAAGATTGTTCTTTCTGCGCCAACTCAGAAAGCTCAAACTGCCCAAGGAGCTGCTGATACAGTTCTACAGAGGAATTATGGAGTCTGTCATCTGCACCTCTTTTTTTTTAAAAAAAAACAAATTTTATTTTTCCAACAAAAACTCTTAAACATAAAATACATCTATTGAGAGCAAAGGTTTGGTCCGGTCACAAGTAGGTACAATTGCTCATACTTCTTTGACAAATTTGATTCCAAGTTTCATCCATTTACATCTTTTAAAATAAAAGTCAAACCACAATTTTTTTATCACAAATTCTAACATCTTAATCTAAACATTTAGCATTCTATTGTATTACCATGAGTCTGTCATCTGCACCTCTATAACTGTCTGGTCTAGTTCTGCAACCCAACAAGACAGACACAGACTTCAGAGGATAATTAGAACTGCAGAAAAAACAATGGCTATCAACCTGCCTTCCATTGAGGACCTGTATACTGCACAAGTCAAAAAGGGCTTTTTATATCTTCAACTTTGCAAAAAAAGAATGGTGTGGTTATTTATGTAAACAAAAGATTAACAGCTAAAATTATAGAAGCAGATGAAGATGGTAGGTTTATAGCAATTGAATTGCTTACAGTAAATGGCCAAATTCTTTTGATTGGAATTTATGCTCCCAATCAACAACAGGACTATTTCTACAAGATGCTACATACCAAAATACTGCAATGGGATTATAGATCTATTTTAATTATGGGAGATTGGAATGGAGTAATTGATTCTAAATTAGATAAAAAGAGTTTGGCAAAGTCTAGAATCAGACTACCACAGACTTTTTTTGACATGAAAGAAGATATGGAACTAAAAGATGTTTGGAGAATACATAATCCAAAAGAACTGGACTATACTTTCTTTTCTGATAGACACAGATCCTTCTCTAGGATTGACTTTATCTTGTTGTCAGATGATTTACTTGTCAAGACAAAAAGAACAAAGATTTTTCCAAGAACTTTGACTGACCACAGCCCAGTATGGATAGAAATTGAGATGGATAAGGTTGAGAGACGTTCTTGGAGATTAAATGAGAACTTGTTTAGATATGAAAAAAATATAACAGAACTTAAAAAGCATCTGAAAGAATTTTTTGAAATAAATCTGAATAAAGGTACCCCAATTGAAATTGTCTGGGACGCAAGTAAAGCTTATATGAGAGGGGTACTTATCTACATGAACTCTAAACATAGACTGTTTCGACAAAAGAAAAGATCTGAATTGGAAATAGAAATAAAGAATAAAGAACAGTTACTTATTAAAAATCCAACAGATGAAAGAATAAGTAGTGCTATAAAACTTTTGAGAGACCAATTTCAAATGCTTATGGCGGAACAAGTTGCAACAAATTTACAATATGCGAAGCATAATACATTTTGCAACGCTAATAAACCGGGCAGATGGTTGGCTTACACATTGAGGAAAAAACAAAGTATACGGACTATAGATAGTATTGATATTGGAGGGAAAGAAATTTTTCAACAAAAATTAATTAAAGAAGCTTTTGTGGACTATTATACCAAATTATATGCCAAGGAGGAGGTGCAGAATGGATTTATAGAAAAATACTTAAACGATAAAAGAGTTACAAAAATTACTGATCAACAAAAGGAAAGAATGAATTATCCTATAACAGAGGAGGAGATAATAGTAGCAATTAAACAGTTAAAAACAGCCAAAGCTCCTGGTACGGATGGTTTGACTGCACTGTATTACAAAACCTTGCAAGCTGAAATGGTGGAACAACTCAGAGATTTATTTTGCAATATTCAACAGGGGGGTAAAATACCCTCATCATGGACAACAGCTTACATATCTTTGATACCAAAAGAACAAGTTGGTCCTAAAAAACCAGAGAATTATAGACCAATATCTCTTTTGAATACAGATTATAAAATCTATGTGAAAGTATTAGCCAACAGGTTGATGCCAGTAATCCAAAAGGTGATTCATGAGGACCAAGCGGGATTTATCGAGGGCAGACACATGAAGGACAATGTAAGGCAAGTAATAGATTTATTGGAATATCTTGAGAAGAATAAACAGATTCCTGCAGTGCTGGTCTTTTTGGACGCAGAGAAGGCCTTTGATAGAGTTGATTGGAATTTTCTACTAAAGACTTTAAAAAAGATGGATTTTGGGGATCAATTTATACAGGCGATTTCAGCAATTTATCAAGAGCAAAAGGCACAGCTCATCATTAATGGAAGTTTGACAACAGAGTTTAAAATTGAAAAAGGAACAAGACAGAGATGTCCGTTGTCCCCACTTTTATTTATTCTAACACTAGAAGTCTTGTTAAATACAATACGGGACTCTAATACCTTGAAAGGAATAAGGATTAGGCAAGAGGATTACAGAATAAAGGCATTTGCAGATGATCTGGTTGTTACCCTATCACAACCAATGGAATCAATAATCCTGATGAAGGACATTATACAAGACTATGGTAAAGTCTCAGGTTTTAGACTGAATCCAAAAAAGACTAAAATGATAGTTAAAAACATGACACAAGATCGTAAACATGAACTTGAAAGGAGGGCAGGTTTTGAGACTGTACCTAAGGTAAAATATCTAGGAGTTCAGGTTGCAGAATCAAACATGAAATTGTTTCAAAATAACTATGAGGTGTTGTGGCGAGAGGTGCAGAAAGACATGGAGACTTGGAAAAAACTGCAGCTGTCTTTACTTGGAAGAATAGCAGCAGTTAAAATGAACATTTTGCCAAGATTTCTTTTTTTGTTTCAAATGATTCCGGTGCTTAAAAGTGATAAACAATTGAAAGTTTGGCAATCTGGAGTGAATAAGTTTGTCTGGAACGAGAAGAAGCCGAGAGTGAAATTGAAAATTATGCAAGATGTTCCAGAAAGAGGAGGTCTTAAACTTCCAAACCTACAGCTATATTATGATGCGGCAGCTTTAACTTTAACAAGTGATTGGTTTGGAAGGAAAAAGACTGGAATATTGAATGCAGAAAGTTTTGATCTTGAATTTGGATGGCATGCTTACTTATTTTACGACGACAAAGTAGATAAAGTATTTAAAAGTCATATACTTAGAGACTCTTTGATGAGAGTTTGGAAGAAGCACCGACTCAAATGGGATTATAAAATACCGCTATGGCTGGATCTTGGTCATACTTTGTGGAATACAAATATAATGTCACTCGGGGGGTTTTTATATAAAGAGGTTCTTTTTACAGATGCGGGCAGATGGCAGCTGAAGACATTGCAGACACTGTTGGATGAAGGGATTAGTTTAACTTGGTTACAATATAATCAATTACAACTGAGATGGAAAGAGGACCAAAAAACTGGTATTATGCTGCATGAGGAAGAATTGGTTAGACATATAAGAGAGAAAGGTCCAATGCATATCAAAAGGCTTTATAATGTTTTGCTAGAAAGAGATTCAGAAACTGAACTAGTTAAAGACTGTATGATTAAGTGGGCACAGAATTTTGAAGAACCAGTGATGCTGGAAACATGGGAAAAAATTTGGGTTCAGAATGTTAAATTTACACAGTCGCAGAGCCTGAGGGAAAATTTCTACAAAATGTTTTATAGATGGCATTTAGATCCCAAAAAGTTGTCATGTATGTACCCTAATGTTCAGCCAAAATGTTGGAGATGTGAATGTTTGGATGCTACGTATTATCATGTTTGGTGGACCTGTAGGAAAGTTAAGGCTTTTTGGATAAAAATTTGGTGGGTCATGCAGAATGTTTTGAAGAAAAAAATTCAATTTTCTCCACAATTGTTTTTACTGGGTATAGTTAGGGGTTTTACATTGGGTGAAACAAAATTGATATTGTATATGATAACAGCAGCAAGATTGTTGATAGGTAAATACTGGAAGAATGAAGCTTTGCCCACTATTGAGGAATGGACTTTGAAGATGGTCAGTTTTGCAGAGATGGCGAAGATTTCAGCATATTTAAAAGATTGTTCACAAGAGACTTATGAGTGGGAATGGAAAAGGTGGATAGAATATGTTCAGAACAAATATCAAACTAGAAAGTATCAAATAGCTTTTACTTGAAAATAATGTACTAGAAATTTTTTAAAGTAATGAGATAAAGAGAAAAATTATACAGGGGAGGGAAGGGCTCAAGTTTATATATAAGTGTTATATTATATTATGTTATTATATTAGGGTTCTTCATGATTATGAGTATACTATAGGGAAGTCAGGGGGGAGGGGAGGGTTAGGGAGGGTTAGGGAGGTTGGGAAGTTTGGGGGGAGGGGAGGGTTAGGGAGGTTGGGAAGATTGGGGGGGGAGGTGGGGGGGGGAAAAAGGGGTGAAAATGTGATTGTAAAACTTTTGCAATAAAAAAAAAAAGGGCTATGAAAATATCTACAAACCCCTCGCATCCTACTTTAACTTGGTTAAAAGATTGGATGGAGTTAAGAAATAAAAGGGTCTTAGCTATAAAAGGACACGACCTGCAAGCGGGATGGCAGGCATTCCTTTGGGATGAAAAGTTTAAAAGTAATATAGTTACTTTCAAAGGCATATATTAAGGAATGTTCTCTTACAGACTTGGCAGAAAATTAAAAAATAAACACTACAGAAAAATTCCAACGTGGTTGTCCACAATGGAAGCATTGAAACCTCCAAATTTAATTGATATTGATAAGGTAATTAGATATAAGGATTTGTTAAATGAACAGGGAAATTTGAAAACAAAACAAGAACTAGAACAAGATCTAGATAGGGAGGTAGACTGGTGGACATATACACAAATTCACTCCAAATACAAATATGATATAAAATTATATGAAATTCAAAATGGTCTACAAGAATTGGATAAAATTATACAAGGAACAGAGGAACAATTAATTAACAAAATATATAAATATTTATTGAGATACAAGATGGAAGACGAGGTCATCAAGGAGCCAATGATAAAATGGGGGAAATTTTTTAGATATAATATAGAATTGGAGAAATGGGAAAAAATGTGGGAAACAAATATAAAATGGCATTCAAGGAAAACCAAATCAAGATGTTCTAGAGATGGCATCTCCCTCCGGCAAGGATTGCCAAGATGTTTCCAAACATTTCACCAAAATGTTGGAAATGTAAAAAGGCTTACGGAACATATCATCATTTATGGTGGACATGCCCATCTGCAAAAAAGTACTGGACCAAAATTAGGAAATAGTTGGAAGAGATAATTGAGCAACCCATAGATTGAAAACCGGAGTTATTCTTATTGGAAATATCCACCAGGAAATATATCAAAGAAATAGAATACCTAATTTTACATATAATTACGGCAGCAAGGCTAGCATATGCACAGAACTGGAAAAATAGTAATTTACCAACTGAGGAAGAACTGATAAGAAAAATTCTGGACTGTGCTGAGATGGACAAACTAACAAAGGAGATAAAAGAAAAGGAGGATACAGAATACTATGCAGTATGGAACAAATGGTATAATTGGCTGGAGATTAGAAACAGTAAATAAGAAAAGAATGGGAAAATGTCACAAAATGTAAAATGTAAAATAATATATAGATATATAGTATGTGTGAAAGGTTATATAGAGAGAAATAAGGAATAAAGGGACTATAAAGACAAGTATAGTTAAAAGAAGGGCAGGGGAAAAAATGTAAATAATAGAATACCGTTATGAAACTGTTGGAAAAAGGAAATATATGTTTTATGTTTGTGTTTGTCAAGTTTTGGTCTTTAAAAAATAATAAAAAGACTTTTTTAAAAAAAGAAAGAAATGTTGTTCTTTGTCTGGGTGGCAACCAGATTAGGGCCCGGCTTTAAATTACAAATAATTTAGTGCGGCCGCGTGGGTGGTTATGGGAGCGACGTGGAGTTCCCATGTAACACCTCTCCTGTGCGAGCTGCACTGGCTCCCGGTGGTCTTCCGGGTGCGCTTCAAGGTTTTGGTTATCACCTTTAAAGCGCTCCATGGCTTAGGACCTGGTTATCTACGGGACCGCCTTCTACCACCAATAGCCTCCTACCGGCCAGTACGCTCCCATAGAGGGGCTCCTCCGGGTGTCATCGGCCAAACAATGTCGACTGGCGGCCCCTAGGAGGAGAGCCTTCTCTGTGGGGGCACCTACAATCTTGAATATGCTCCCCTGGAGATACGGAGGATCCCGGATCTGTGCACCTTCCGTCGCGCGCTCAAGACTTTATTTCATCAAGCTGGCCTGGCCTAAATCTTCTCCCCTTTTAAATGTAAATTTTAATTTGTTTTTAAATTATTGGGTATTTTAAATTTGTCTCAGCCAAATTATTTAATTCGTTTTTATTCTATTTTAAATTTTTGTATTTATGTGTTTTATTCTGTGGCTGTTCACCGCCCTGAGTCCTTGGGGAGTAGGGTGGTATAGAAATCCAATAAAAATAAAAATAAATAAAAATAACAAATTGAATGTTCTTCAGCATTAAAGAATTAACTGTTATTAAAAATAATCTGTTATTAAATAATCAGTTATTAAAAATAACTGTTATTAAAAAGTGGGAGAAACACTGTTAGCAAAGTACTCTGAGATGGAGTGTGTTATATATATAGTTTTGGCGGGAGATTTAAACAATAGGTCACTTGTGATTGGTCAGCTCCCTGGCCAGCAAGTTATATAAGGGGAGCTGTTTGCCTGTAACCTTTGCTGAAGTCTCAGGCTACATTAAAGAGCTGTTGTCACTACCTTGTTTCTGCCTCCTCAATCACCCAATTTAACAGAGTCCTTGGGCGCTTTCACTCTCTCTCTCTCACACACACACACAAAATTCCTGGGTGGAAGTGCCCCTCCCCCAATCATGAGGGTCAGTCTCCCCCCTCCCGGAAGCTTCCCTCTTTTGCTCCCTGCCTGGCAAAGGGGCTGCCGGAGGGCCACATTGAACCCCAGCGCTGCGGGGTTTTTTGACCCACCCCACCGCAAATGGCAGGACGGGTCCGGTTGAAGAAAGGCTGTTACTGATCTGAATGAGGGGGGGAATTAGAGCAGGGGGGAGCAGAAATCCCTCCCTCCCTCCCCCCATCTACTGTATCGAACCCCGTGGGAGGAAAAGCTCCCCTAGCCTCGCTCTGAAGTGAAGGAGTAGAAACTACGACAGAAGGAAAAACGAAATAAAATAAAAATCCCCCCCCTCCTCCGCCACCGCTTGCACAGATGACCTGGAGCAGCCCCCCCATTCCTGCGCAGCCTCCAAAGGGCCCTGCTGCTGCTCAAGGAGCCTCTTTCCTCCCCTCTTCCCAGCTGAGCGGAGGGCAAAAAACGGCCCCCTCGGAGACCGGCGCCAGGATGGCCCCCAGAGCCCTGGGCTCCGCTCCAGAGGAAGGGCCCTGGGGACCCTGGCAGCTCTTTGGGGGGGGGCTCCAATCTGGATCCATGCCGAGAGTGGGGGGGAATGGGACCCCGGAGCTGCCAGAGAGAATCCTTGGGATACTCAGACTTGGAGAAAGAGCCTTTCCTGGATTTGGCCTCTCTCAGCTGCAGCCCTTTGGCCTCCCAGCCCCTCCCTGACTCTGGGGCTGCCCCCTCCGCCCCTGGGGAATTCATCCCCTTCTCCTCCTTAGTCAGCCCCCCCACCCTCAGTCCCCGTGTCAGGGCCCCTTCCCCTCCCCCGAGTTAGCTAGAAAGAGCCCGGAGGCCCCTTTCAGAGAAGGACCAAGTCCCCTGGGGCAGTTTGGGAACCTAAGTGGACATCTAGTCCACCCCTCCATGCACCCAGAGGGAAGTCTGCCTGAGAATCATGAAGAGAGCAAAGAAAGTGGAGGGTCCCTTCTGGGCCTGCCCTGAACCCCCCCTTGATCTGCAGCCCCCCAAGACTGAAGGGATCCCCCCTCCCACTTTCGCTCTCTGCGCCGAAGTCTCCCTCCTCCTTCAGGTGACGTCACAAAGGACCTGCCTGGAGGCCGATGACGCTCGAGCAGGGAGAATTCCCATTGGTGCTTCAGCTCCTTCTGGCCCCTCCCAACTCAAAGGTCCGAGAAAAAGACACAAACGCATCTTCGTTCCATATGGAGATTCTGCTGTAGGAAGAGCCGCTGCGCTGGGTGACAAGGGGGGAGCGAGGTAGCGAGGACAATTTGGGGGTCACAGGCAGACACCCCCCAATCCGAAGGGACCCTCGGAAGCCCCTCAGCTAAACCAGGGAGAGGCCCCGCTTCGCTTCGGGGCAGAAAAAGGCGACTCCCCTCCTTGAAACCCGCGTTTCTCTTGCTCGGAAGGTCCCTCCAACCCCCCCTTTCCTTTCCTTTCCTTTCCTTTCCTTCTGTGGGTCAGGATCCTCCTTTTCCTTTCAAATCGGCCCCGAACGGAGACCCCGGATTAAAGTTTGGCCGTTTCTCCTCCGCCTCCCGCTCCTTTCCCCGGAGACCTTCCACAGGGGCTGGACTAGATGGCCTCCAAGGTCCCTTCCAGCGCTCTTCTCTTCTGACTGCAGGCCGTTGTTGCTTCCGCCCGTCAATCAACCTCCTTTCTTAAGCAGCCTCCATTTTCTTCCCTTCCTGGAACTGGACCTGATTTTTCTTCCGACACTCTCGGGGGATAAAATAAAAACCCCCGACTGGAAGCGGCAACTGAAGAGGTTTAACGTGGAGGAAATAGGCAGTTTCTGTCCAAAGGAAGAGGGAGACACGGACACAAAAACCTTTACTTTTACTTCCCTATAAAGGTATTTAAGATTCGCAGCAGAGAAGACAGTCAGGAAGATCCTGAGGTAAATCTCAAACGGCGCCCAGAAGGAAAAGGCGGGAAAATGGGAAACGCCCCCTTTCCACCCGCAGCGACCAATCAGAGCGCAGATCCCCTCAGGCGGGAGCCCTCCCTCCCTCCCTCAGCCACGCCAACAGGGTCTTCAGGACCATTCTGCCCTTTCCTTCCCCAGCCGTTAAATTGGGCATTTTCACATTTAAAGTGTTCAAAGGAAAGAGAGATAAAATGACTTTGCTTTTGTCCATTAGATTGAATTGTCAGGCTGGAATGGCTTTTTTAAAAAAATCTTGCACTGTGCTAAAAAAAGAAGTCAATGTCTTTTTTCCCCTTTTTTCTCTTGCACCTCAGACTCTCTTTTCCTGTCTTTCTCCTTTTCCTGATTTCCTATTCCTATTTTTCTTTGTGTTTTGTATAATAAATAAATAAATAAGATCTGGAGACTCTAGAAAGAGTGCAGAGAAGAGCAACAAAGATGGAGGCTAAAACATTAAAAAAAACAGTTGTTGGAACTGGGTATTTTCTAGTCTGATGAAAAGAAGGAGGAGAGGAGACATGATGGTATCTTCCCATATCTCAGGGGCTGCCAGAAAGAATATTGCTTTTTTCTTTTCTATTCCATTCCATTCTTCTCTTTTGTATTCTATTCCATTCTTCTCTTTTCTATTCTATTCTTCTCTATTTCATTCTTTTCTATTCTATTCCATTCTTCTCTATTTTATTCCATTCTTCTCTTTTCTATTCTATTCTATTCCATTCCTCTCTTTTCTTTTCTATTCTATTCCATTCTTCTCTTTTCTATTCTTCTCTTTTCTATTCTATTCCATTACATTCTTCCTATTCCATTCCATTCTTCTCTTTTCTATTCTATTCTATTCTATTCCATTCCATTCTTCTTTTCTATTCTTCTTCTCTATTGTATTCCATTGCATTCTTCTCTATTCTATTCCATTCCATTCTTCTCTATTCCATTCTTTTCCATTTCATTCTTCTCTTCTCTTTCCTATTCCATTCCATTCTATTCTTCTCTTTTCTATTGTATTCCATTCTTCTCTATTCTATTCCATTCTTCTCTATTCTATTCCATTCCATTCTTCTCTTCTTTTCCATTCTTCCCTATTCCATTCCATTCCATTCTTCTCTTTTCTATTCTATTCTATTCCATTCTTCTCTCTTCTCTTCTCTTCTTCTTTATTCTATTCTATTCCATTCTTCTCTTTTCTATTGTATTCCATTCCATTCTTCTCTATTCTATTCCATTTTTCCCTATTCCACTCTATTCCATTCTTCTTTTTTCTATTGTATTCCATTCCATTCTTCTCTATTCCATTCTATTCTATTCCATTCTTCTCTTTTCTATTCTATTCTATTCCATTCCATTCTTCTCTTCTCTTTTCTATTCTATTCCATTCTTCTCTTCCTTTATTATTATTATTTATTTATTTTGTCGCATTTCTATGCCGTCCAACTTCCAAGGGACTCTGGGCGGCTTACAACAAAGAATAAGACAATGCGAACAATCCCATAGAAAAGTTAAAAGAAAAACATTAAAACAATGTTTAAAAAATGGGTTTTTAATTAGTTACGGGCCACATTGTTTAATATATATTTTAAATTTTAAATTTTCTATTTGTGTGTTCTTATTCTGGCTGTACACCGCCCTGAGTCCTTTGGGAGAAGGGCGGTATATAAATTCAAATAAATAAATTAATTAATTAAAACTTTAAAAACGTTAAAACACATGCACTCCAATTCGTGGCCAGGTCTTGCAAGATCCTTATAACAAAATCAACGGCCCCAGGCCTGCCGGAAGAGCCAGGTCTTCACCGCTTTGCGGAAGGCCAATAAGGTGGGGGCACTCCGGACCTCAGGAGGTAATTGGTTCCAGAGAGCCGGGGCAGCCACAGAGAAGGCCCTCCCCTGCGGGCCTGCCAGCCAACATTGTTTAGCTGACGGGACCTGGAGGAGACCAACTCTGTGGGATCTTACCGGTCGCTGGGAGCTATGTGGTAGAAGGCGATCTTGAAGATAGCCTGGCCTTGAGCCATATAGGGCTTTAAAGGTAATGACCAATACCTAGAATTGCACCCGGAGACCAATAGGGAGCCAGTACAGCTCGTGGAGAATTGATGTAATGTGGATGTATCTAGGCAGACCCACTATAACTGCTATAGTTGGTGCATTCTGGACCAACTGTAGCCTCCGAACACTTTTCAAGGGTAGCCCCATGTAGAGCGCGTTGCAGTAGTCCATGAGGTGACAAGGGCATGAGTGATTGTGAGGAGAGCCTCCTGATCCAAGTAGGGTCACAATTGGTGCACCAGATGAACCTGTGCAAAGGTCCTCCTAGCTACAGCTGTCAGATGTTGTTCCAGTTTCAGCTGTGAGTCTAGAAGGACACCCAAATTGCAAGCCCGTTCTGAGGGGGGCACTTTCTCACCCCCTAGAACCAAGGATATACAATCAACATAGTCTTTAGGGGGCAATACCCAGAGCCATTCTGTCTTGTCTGGGTTAAGTCTGAGCCTGTTGACTCCCATCCAAATCCTTACAGCCTCCAGGCACCGGCACATCACATCTACTGCCTCACTGAACTGACAAGGGGTGGAGATATACAGCTGGGTATCATCAGCATATTACTGATATCCCACCCCGTGTCGTCGGATGCTTTCACCCAGTGGTTTCATGTAGATGTTAAATAGGAGGGAAGAGAGGACTGAGCCCTGAGGCACCCCTATTCTATTCCATTCTATTGATTCTATTTATTCTTTTTTATTTGTTCAACTTCTATGCCACCTTTCTCCGAACTCTCAAGACGGCTTACAATGCATTATGAGCCGAGGTGGCGCAGTGGTTAGAGTGCAGTACTGCAGCTACTTCAGCTGACTGCTAGTTCAGATCAACAGATCAAATCTCACCAACTCAAGGTTGACTCAGCCTTCCATCCTTTCGAGTAGGTAAAATGAGGACCCGGATTGTGGGGGCAATAAGCTGACTTTGTATATATATATAAAAAAGAACATCGCTTGGGGGGGCCGTAAACCCAACTAAGCAGGTATATACAAAAGTATGAAAGCTATTGCTTAACGCATTGTAAGCTGCCTGAGTCTCCGGAGAAGGGCGGCATATAAATCAAACCAATAAATAAATACAATAAATAAATAAATTTAAAAACCATATATAAAAACATAAAAGTTAAAACATTCCCTTTTCTATTCTATTCCATTCTTCCTTATTTCTATTCCATTCTTCTCTATTCTATTCTATTCTATTCTATTCTTCTCTTTTCTATTCTATTTTATTCCATTCTTCTCTTTTCTATTCCATTCTTCTCTATTCCATTCTATTCCATTCCATTCCATTCCACTTCCTTATTCCATTCCATTCCATTCTTCTCTTCTCTATTCCATTCTTCTCTTTTCTATTCTATTTCATTATTCTCTCTCTCTCTCTTTTTTTTTTTAATTTTGATTTATATGCCGCCCTTCTCCGGAGACTCAGAGCGGCTTACAATGCGTTAAGCAATAGCCTTCATTCTTTTGTATATTTTATACAAAGTCAGCTTATTGCCCCCACAAACTGGGTCCTCATTTCACCTACCTTAGAAAGGATGGAAGGCTGAGTCAACCTTGAGCCTTGGAGAGATTCGAACCAGCAGAAATTGCAGGCAGCTGTGTTAATAACAGGGTGCATTAAACCACTGTACTATCAAGGCTCTTCTCTTCTCTTCTCTTCTCTTCTCTTCTCCTCTCCTCTCCTCTCCTCTCCTCTCCTCTCCTCTCCTCTCCTCTCCTCTCCTCTCCTCTCCTCTCCTCTTCTCTCTCTTCTCTTCTCTTCTCTTCTCTTCTCTTCTCTTCTCTTCTGTAAATAAGAAGCAGGCCGAATGAAAGAGATGGAGGTGGAGTTGCATTTGGGTTGATATAAAAGGGGGAAAAGAAGCACAGATGTTGAAGCCTTTGTCTGACAGGGAGCCATTGGGAGGGACCTTTCCTCCTACTCCCAAGCCCATCCACCCCGCCCTCTCCCTTCCCCCTCCCATGCGCTCTTCTTTCGAGGATCCTGGGACTTTACTCCATATCCACCAGAGGGCGGCATCTGCCAAGGTTGCCTTTGTACAGGAAGCTGCGAAGGAAGTGACATCACAAAAGCTTGCCTCTCTTGGACTTTTCACTCACTCTCCTTAACCCCTGGGGCCCCGGAGAATGCGGAGAGGTGCGGGAGAGTCTGGCGGTGGGACATCCAGAGGTTCCCTGGGTGAGCGGGGAGCTCTTCCCGGGTTCCATGCTCCCCAGCTGCCTTCTCCCTGCAGGGGGAAGCAGAAGAAGTGGGATGCTGGGAATGTGGGGGGCGGGGGGGCCTCCGGGCAGGTTGGGGGAAGGTCGCTCATTGGCTGAATTCCACTTTCTAATTTTTGGTATTTGTTTTTCTTCCCATCTCAGATACAGAAACTGGAAGCCATTTGTGGTCTTTGCAAGGCAAACTTTCCTCTTGGGGGAAGAAGAAAAAGAGCGGAATCCCTTGCAGGGATCAGTCCTGCAGCACCAGAAATGGTCCCGTGAAGGAAAAGGCATCTGGAGACCCACCAGAGACCTTGGAGCCATTTGCAGTTGCTCTGCAGGACAGAGAAAGGATGGAGACACAACCTTTTGGAAAGGAGGGAGCCGGAAAAGGCCCTTCAGCTGTTCAGCCTGGGAAGGGGGGGAAGCTCTGGACAAGAACCGGGCAGAAGATCCTGGAGGAGGAAACCATCCTCCCTTCACAAGTTCAGTCCTGGACCTCCATCCAATACCGGGAGGCTGAGGGTCCCCGAGGACTTTGCAGCCGACTCCATGGCTTTTGCAGGCGATGGCTGAGACCAGAGAAGAACACCAAAGCCCAGATGCTGGACCTGGTGGTTCTGGAGCAGCTCTTGTTCCTTCTGCCCCCAGAGATGGAGGGCTGGGTGCGGGAATGTGGAGCAGAGACTAGCTCCCAGGCGGTGGCCCTGGCGGAAGGCCTCCTCCTGAGCCAGGTGGAGGAGCAGAAGGAGCAGGTCCAGTTGCAGGTGAGAGACTTTAGGGAGCTCAGAAGGGAATAGAGAATCTGTTTGAATACTTCATCCTCCTTTCCAAACTTCTCTGGCATTCATCATATGTGGCAATTGTTCCCTTGTTTTCTCACTCAACCTCACGGATGGATATTGGGGGTTTTGAGATTGTGTTCTAAATATAAGAATCCACTTTATTTCGTGTGACATTCATTAATTCTGCTTCTTTTTTCCTTCCTCCTATTTGAAGTGCTTCACTGTGGAGATCAGAGATCCTGAGGGAAAGAAGAACCCATCAAATCCCCCTCAGGAGCTGTTTTTCAGGAAGATCCCTTGGGAAGATCCAAATCCGGACACCTCAGGAGGTAATGGAAGATCTTCTGATTTCCCATCTGCCTTACCTTCACTCTCTCTTCTCTTCTATGGAATACCTCTTCCTATTTTGTTAATATGCATTTTGAAATTATTTATTCACTACAGAGAAACAAAGAATGAAGCTTTCTGGTTTTTATGACAGAGATCAAACAGCAGTTGAACCTCCAAACCAAGTAAGAAAGCATGTAATCAGGGTACTTTGGGCTACAAAATAACTTCCAATCCTCTGATTTGCACCTCAATTAGGAGATCAAACATTCCCGCTTTGCAAAAGCTGAGAAATGACTTTCCCACGGAATTTTCTCTTCTTTATTTTCTTCCTTTCAGCCAATGGCTCAGACTACTAGACCAATCAATGATAGACAGAGTGATAGATCAGTTGATTCAGAAGTGGGATTACTTTACTGAAAGGCACTGAAGGTTTTGCATAGTCAATGAACTTGATAAAACATCCCCAAATATTTCTTCAGTGAAAGCAATTTTCAGATTTTCCCACTTTCTCACCTAAAATTAGGACTTGTGTGATACACAGCCATTTAACATAGTGCATCTTTGCTTTGGGAATTTGGGAACAATGGAGCAGAATAACAGAGTTGATAGGAATCTTGGAGGTCTTCTAGTCCAACCCCCTGCTCAGACAGGAAGCCCTATAACATTTCAGATAAACGGCTGCCCAATTTCTTCATAATCACCTCCAGTGTTGGAGCACCCACAATTTCTGGAGGCAAAGTCATTCCACTGATTAATTGTTCTCACTGTCAGGAAATTTCTCTTTACTTGTAGGTTGGCTCTCTGCTTGAATCGTTTCCATCCATTTCTTCTTGGAACACTGCTATCATGTCACCCCCTAGGCCTTCTTTTCATCTTGATTCTATCCCTCTTAATGCAGCCTATGATTGGGTTATTGGTTTTTTTTGGCAACTGTAGCCTACTGCTGGCTCACGTTTAAATGGATGTCCACTAGGACTCCAAGATCCCTGTTGCCTTACTACTGTTGAGCCAGGTATCACCTATTCTATGCCAGTGCATTTGGTTTTTCTTTCCCAAATTTAGGACCGAACATTTCTCACTGTTGATTTCATTTTGTTAGATGGGTCCCAATCTGTCGATCCTTCTATATCTCGAGCTTATCTTCTCTGAAGTGTTGTTATTCCTGTTAATTTGGTCTTGTCTGCCAATTTGATGAGTTCCCTTTCTATCCTCTTGTCTAAATCATTGATGAAGATGAACAGATCTTGCGAATCCTCCTGTTCTGTTCTTTTTTCCGTGTTCAGGAGAGTCTTGTGTCCTTTGAGGAGGTGGCTGTGTCTTTCTCTGAGGAGGAATGGTTTCAGCTGGATCCTGACCAGAAAGCGCTGCATTCGGAAGTCATGCTTGAAAACCATAGGAACGTGGTCTCTCTGGGTAAGAGTTCTCTAGTCCCCAATCAGAGAGTTCAAGAAGACAGATTATAATTAGATTTTTTATTAGAAAACTACTAATCAGATACTGTCTCCTGGGAGGGAGAAGGAAGGGATCTGGGCATCTCATGCTCCAAGGAAGGAAAAAATCAATGTCTCTTTGCTTAGATGCTTTCTGTGCCATTTCTTATCTCTATTTTTCCATTTCTATTTCAGTTTATTGCCCTCCCCCAAGTACTTAAGACTCTGTCACAAAATTACAAGTGTTGCAGCACCACGGCTGTCGTTCACACTTACGAATGACAGCAGAGGCAATGCAAAATTTGCCCTACCTATTCCCCTACCCCGCCGGGACTTACAGTATTTTTCGGACTGTAAAACGCACTTTTCCCCTCCAAGAAAGTGGGTGGAAATGTCTGTGTGCCTTAATAATAATAATAATAATAATAATAATAATAATAATAATAATAATAATAATAATAGTAATAATAATAATAATAATAATAATAATTTTTCTATACTTCTATACTTATTTCTAATTTTATTTCTATACTTCTATATAGAGTGAATATGGGTCTGTTTATGGCCTCCCAAACCCTCTGTGTTCCATTTTTGCCCTCCCTGGCATCTAGAAGCACTCTGCAGGACAAAAATGAGGCCGGAGGCCTCCGTGGGTCCCATTTTTGCACAATGGGACACGCAGAGGGTTTGGGAGGCCAAAAATGAGCCCATTTTTGTCCTGCAGAGTGCTTCTGGATGCCAGGGAAGGCAAAAATGGGACATTCGGAGACCAAAAATGTCCACTGTTTACAACGTGACTACTATTTTGAGACAACCCAGGAGCAAAATACAGGACACAGAGGTTTGTCTTATAAACAGTGGTTTATATACAAGACTTCTATATACATATATACATATGGTAGGCACATACCAGGCAAGCAAGCAATCTTCAACCCTACACGGAGAGCTACAGTGCACATAGAACACAACAAGGAGAGAGATACACGAGGAGAGAGAGAGAGAAACGCCCTCTCATGGCTTATCTTATATAGACAGCTTCTTAAAGCGGCAATAACCCTGCTGACACATCCTGGTCACAGCCTTACAGCAGCTGATCAGCTTTAAATCCTCATTACCTTATTTTTTTTTCTTGTTTTCATTCTCTAAATTTAGGTGCTTCTTATGCTCCGAAAAATATGGTACCTTGTGATGATGTGGTGAGCCATTGTTTCCTTTGCCTAATTCAGTGCATTTGCAGAAAAAAGAGGCCTAAGGTAGTGAGAGATACACAAGAACAGTAGTGGCAAATCTAGCACTATTGACCTAACATGATCTCGCACTACAGTGCTTTAGGCCTCTGTCTCTGCTAACCAGTGGGGACCGAAAGCCCTACTAAACAGGTATATACAAAAGTATGAAGGCTATTGCTTAACACATTGTAAGCCGCCCTGAGTCTCTGGAGAAGGGTGGCATATAAAATGAACCAATAAATAAATTGAACCAATAAACCAAGGCCTGCATGAGATCCAGGACAAATTGGTTTACAAACAGACAGTAGGCCTCTTCGTTTTCAAAGACTTTTGCCCTGGATCGCATGCAGTCCTCAGTTCTTAAACAAACACGGGCCTAAAGTACTGCAGTGTGAGATTACATGAGATTTGTAGCCTGAGATCTTGCACTACTGGTCTTGTGTGATCTCCCACTAAAGTACTTTAGGCCTCCTTTCTTTGTGAACTAAAGCCTGTACCAGATCCGGCCAAAGAGCCCTTGGAAGCCGACAAGACCTTGGATGAGACCTTGGAGCAGCGAAATAGCCATTCTTGAAGCCTCCCAACCTTTCCAGTCTCAGCACGAAGAGCGTTTACACGCCAATGGGAAGCTTCAGCAAGGGATTTTGCTCCAAAGTCTCATCGCTGGGATGAAGTATAGACACCGTAGAGCAGCTACTCCAAGGTACACTGGGGAAGAAGGAGAACAATTTCAAAAAATTGTTTTGGTTCTCACAGGCCTCTGTTGCAATTAAACCACCCCAATGAAACTTAAGTTTTCTCTTTTTTCCCCCTTGAATATTTCCCCTGATGATTCCTTAACTCAAAACTGACTCTGAGTGAAATTTTCATATATATAGATAAATGTAAAGAAAGAGATCTTTTCTAGATATTTTCAAAGCTTTCATGATTCATTAATATAGAAATCATCATGTCCATTGCACCTCCTATAGGCATGCAAACATACAACCTAATTGAATTTTGGAGAAATTCAGAAGGAAATTCACTTGACTTCCTAACTTTGATCTTTTTCTCTAACCTTGTTATCATTTTCATTTCCCTTTTGCTTTGAAGGTAATAATGGGCAGGAGAATCAAGATTCCTGTGAACTGTTGCAAGTGATCAATGCTAAAGATGGAAGGGAGAAGTTTGGAATTCGAATTGAATTCGAAAGCCATGAGGGAAACCACTCAAATAATTCGAATCAGGAAACCTCATCTTCCACTGATGCTCCAATGCAAGACTTTCTTGCCCAACAAGAGAAAATCAGGAAAAAATATACTGGAAAAAATGTGAATCTAATCAAAACTAAAGTACAGGTAAATGAACACTATTTAGCCCAAAACAAAGGAGAAGATGGTATAAGAAGACACAACAGACAAAATTATAATGGAACATTCATTCTTTTTCTTGGGAATAACTTCCTTACATCTCAAAAAGTGATTGACACAAAAGAGAAACCTTATAAATGTTTGGAATGTGGAAAATGTTTTAGAACAAGCGGGCATCTTACTTCCCATAACATCATCCACACAGGAGAGAAGCCATATAAATGCATGGAGTGTGGAAAGACCTTTGCTCATAGAGGTAATCTTATTCCCCATAAAATGACCCACACAGGGGAGAAGCCGTATAAATGCATGGAGTGTGGAAAGACCTTTGCTCAAAGACGTCACCTTATTTCCCATAAGATGATCCACACAGGGGAGAAGCCGTATAAATGTATGGAGTGTGGAAAGACCTTTGCTCTGAGCAGTACACTTACTATCCATAAAAAGATCCACATGGGGGAAAAGCCATTTGAATGCATGGAGTGTGGAAAGAACTTTGCTCAAAAAGGTCATCTTATTTCCCATAACATGATCCACACAGGGGAGAAGCCATATAAATGTATAGAGTGTGGAAAGACCTTTGCTCATAGCAGTACACTTACTATCCATAAAAGAATCCACACAGGGGAGAAACCATATAAATGCATAGAGTGTGGAAAGACCTTTGCTCAAAGAGGTCATCTTATTTCCCATAAAATGACCCACACAGGGGAGAAGCCATATAAATGCATGGAGTGTGGAAAGACGTTTGCTCAGAGCAGTGGACTTAGAAGCCACCAAAAGGTCCACTCAGGAGAGAAACCGTATAAATGCATGGAGTGTGGAAAGACCTTTGCTTATAGTAGTGGATTTAGAAGTCACAAAATGCTCCACACAGGAGAGAAAGCATTTAAATGCACGGAATGTGGAAAGGCCTTTGCTCAAAGAGGTCATCTTATTTCCCATAAAATGATCCACACAGGGGAGAAGCCGTATAAATGCATGGAGTGTGGAAAGATGTTTACTCAATGCAGTGGACTTAGAAGTCATAAAAAGATCCACTCAGGAGATAAACCATATAAATGTAAGGAGTGTGGAAAGACCTTTGCTTATAGTAGTGGATTTAGAAGTCACAAAAAGTTCCACACAGGAGAGAAACCATTTAAATGCATGGAATGTGGAAAGACCTTTGCTCAAAGGGGTAATCTTACTTCCCATAAGATGATCCACACAGGGGAGAAGCCGTATAAATGCATGGAGTGTGGAAAGAGTTTTACTTATGGCAGTGGACTTAAAAGCCACAAAAAGGTCCACTCAGGGGGCTTCTGATTGATGTTGTGGCTCTGTCGGATGCAAAAAGTGGGCTCCACGAACTCGCACTGAATCCCTTCATTGCAAGATCCCATAAGTGGCTAATGTCACTCACTAGAGGTGATGAAGAGTAGAGTGGTGCCCTGCAGGCTGCATAGAGTGGCAGTTCTCCTGCTTGATCCAGGTCTAATTCCCTCTCATCCGATGAAGAGAGGCAGCCATTATGGCTACCGTGAAGCGGGGCAGCCGAAGAAACAAAGAATTTGCTGGAGTGGTGTGTGAACAGTGAGTGGAACTGGGTGAGATGACTTTTTTTTTTTAATCTAAAACCAACCCTAAAGAAAATAAACTCTGGAAACGGGATTCTTTGAAGAGTTTGTTTAAGTGGCAAACAATTATGGAACAATTACAGAAACAAAAGAACAAAAAAAAGAAAAGAATATTAAGAAGAGAGCGCAAAATCTTTAAAAATATAGAAAGATTGGATCACTAACTTTTATTGGCAATAAGGCATTTCAAAATGCTAATATTCTTAGAATTTTGATTATTTGTTTGAATAAACACAACAGAACTTGTTAGAATTTATTCAATGTTGGAGTTAAGCGGAAAACACCATCTACTGGCGAATGGAATACATATTCCTTTAACCCTGGGAAAATACTGATAAGACAGAAGAGAAACTGGAAACAACACCTAGAGGACTGCTGTGTTATCTATTGTTCTATATTTAACTACTTCACGACTACTGGACCTCAAATGGTGAAAATACAGAACACATCTAAGTAAAGGAACTTTCAAATATTAGGAGTCAGGATTGCATTTATAGAGGGGACTTAAAAATTTTGGAAATTTTCCTGGATTACCTAAAAAGAGCTAAATTGACTATTTGTGGGATATAAAGAACTATATTACTGTATTCCTGGAGGAGCAGCAACAGGACTGAGTAAATCGTTTCCAGACCGACTGTCTGAGGGGAAAGATAATTGAGACTCTGGGGCAGTGATAGACCATTGATAGACTATTTGGACATAAAAAAAAAAAGGCAAGATGTTTCAGCAGGGGGAAATAAGTGTGTTGCAAAAAGAATTGGTGGCGATGTTCCAAAGCATTTATGGTTCTATGACAAGGAATCACAGGGAGATAATAGATTTAATGAATAATATAAATGGGAAGCTAGAAAGTGCTTCACAAGGGATAATGAATAATGATCAAAAAGCCCAGGAAATAGAGGAGATAATAGAGAGACCAGGGGAAAAGACAGAATGGACAAATCAACAAACAAAACAAGCTAGGAAGAAGCCTTGGTGGTGCAGCGGACTAAAGTGCTGTTAAGTAGCACTTAGCTGCCAGCTGCCTGCAATTACTGTGAGTTCAAATCTCACCAGGCTCAAGGTTGACTCAGCCTTCCATACTTCCGAGGTAGATAAAATGAGGACCCGGATTGTGGGGGCAATAAGCTGACTTTGTATTAAAAAAAAAAAACCACCGCTTGGGGGGGCCGAAAGCCCTACTAAGCAGGTATATAAAAAAGTATGAAGGCTATTGCTTAACGCATTGTAAGCCGCCCTGAGTCTCTGGAGAAGGGCAGCATATAAATCGAACCAATAAATAAATAAATAAGTAAGTAAGTAATAAAAACTAATGAAGTAATTCAGGGAAAGTACATACTAAAAGACCAAAAAATTATTTTGGACAAACAGCAAGATATTTTTGAAAAGAAAGTTGGGCAGATCCTCTGGAGGCTTGGCAGCAAAAGATAGTAGAGATGGAAGAAATACTTAAGTTAAACAGGAAATATGTAGATAGAGAAGAAGACCCAAGGGAGGAATTTAGTAGGCAAGTCAACGAATAAGAATTGAAATATTAAAACGGATAAGAGATGATAGATAGAGGAAATGTTTTGTAATACATAGGAGCTCTATTCTAGCTCCTAATAATGGCATTATTAGGAGCTAGAATACAGGCAGACACAAGAAATGGGGAATAATAATATGCATATTTTTATATAATATATTAAAAGTAATAGCTAGATGTAAGAATTAGAGGTTGAAAGTTGGTGACACTATGTTTTAATGATATTGCTATTGTTATTAGAATAGGGGATTAAAATGTTGAACAATTAAATAATGAAGGCCTATATTTTAACAAATATGTATAATAACATTACAATTATATAAGTACGACTTAAATATCAAATATTAATATCATCACTACTACTTGTATTTAAAGAAATGATACCCAGATGCCTCACTGTTCATGTATTGATATTGATGTATATTTAAAAAAAATAATTTTTTTTTTAAAAAGATCCACTCAGAAGAGAGGCCATTTAAATCCACGGAATGTGGAAAAACCTTTGCTGATAGATGTAATGTTATTTCCCATAAGAGAAGCCACACAGGGGAGAAGCCATATAAATGCATGGAGTGTGGAAAGACCTTTGCTGAAAAATATAATCTTATTTCTCATAAGATGATCCACTTCAATAAATCACTAGATATGTGCCATGTTCCTTCTTGCTTCAAATGCTCCACTATCATCCCAGTGCCGAAGAAGCCCTCCATCAAGGAACTGGATGACTACAGAACATTTGCTCTAGCATCTGTAGTTATGAAAACCTTTGAAAGGCTAGTGCTGTCCCACTTGAAAACCATCACGGATCCGCTGTTAGACCCCTTGCAATTTGCATACTGAGCAAATAGATCAACAGATGATGCTGTTCATATGGCTCTGCACTACATCCTACAACATCTTGAATCTCCAAAGACCTACGCAAGGGTCCTCTTTGTAGATCAGTGGTTCTCAACCTGTGGGTCACGACCCCTTTGGGGGTCGAATGACCCTTTCACAGGGGTCGCCTAAGACCATCGGAAAACACATCATCACGCTAACCGCATCACATACACTCCAGTGTATTTTATGGTTGGGGGTCACCACAACATGAATAACTGTATTAAAGGGTCATGGCATTAGGAAGGTTTAGAACCACTGTTGTAGATGATATTCAGCATTCAATACCATCATACTGGACATTCTTCTAACTAAACTAAACCAACTAGTGGTACCTGAACACAGTTTTAAGTGGATCACAAGCTTCCTAACAGACAGGAAGCAGCAGGTGAAGCTAAGCAAAATCACATCAGATACCTGTACAATTAGCACAAGGGCCCCCCAAGGATGTGTGCTTTCTTCACTTCTCTCTATAGACCAATGACTGCATCTCAAACGATCCATCTGTTAAACTACTGAAGTTTGCAGATGATACAACATTGATTGGTCTCATTCGAGACAATGATGAATCCACATACAGATGGGAGGTTGAACAACTAGCCTTGTGATGTGACCGAAACAAGCTGGAACTGAACACACTCAAAACCATAGAAATGGTGATAGACTTTAGGAGAAACCCACCTCTCACAATACTAGACAACACAGTATCAACAGTAGAGATCTTCAAATCATATCTCAAGACCTAAAATGGATACCTAACATCAAAAACGTCATCAGAAAATCACAACAGAGAATGTTCTTTCTGCTCCAACTCAGGAAGCTCAAACTGCCCAAGGAGCTGCTGATCCAGTTCTACAGAGGAATTATTGAGTCTGTCATCTGCACCTCCATAACTGTCTGGTTTGGCTCTGCAACCCAACAAGACAGACACAGACTTCAGAGGATAATTAGAACTGCAGAAAAAAACAATTGCTACCAAACTGCCTTCCATTGAGGACCTGTATACTGCACAAGTCAAAAACAGGGCTGTCAAAATATTTACAGACCCCTCGCTTCCTGGACATAAATTGTTTCAACTCCTACCCTCAAAACAATGCTATAGAGCACTGCACACCAAGACAACTAGATACAAGAACAGTTTTTTTCTGAATGCCATCACTGCGCTAAACAAATAATTCCCTCAACACTGTCAAACTATTCACATTAGGCTGAATTACTATTGCTATTGGTCTTCTCATTGTTCCTGTCGCCCATCTCCTCCCACTTGTGACTGCATGACTGTAACTTTGTTGCTTGTATCCTTGCAATTTATATTTATATTGATTGTTTCCTAGTATGATTTGATTGCTTATTGCACCGTATGACTGTCACTGGGTGTTGTGCCCTGTGATTCTTGACGAGTGTATCTTGTCTTTTTATGTACACTGAGAGCATCTGCACCAAAGACAAATTCCTTGTGTGTCCAATCACACTTGACCAATAAAGAATTCTATATTCTTCACATAGAAGATAAGCCATATAAATGCATGGCATGTGAAAAGGATTTTGCTCAGAATGATCATCTTACTTCTCACAAAAGGATCCATGCTTGGGTGAAACTATATAGAAATAACAATTCCACTTAGACTTATATAAGCCAGTCAGGATCAAACTCCTGGCTGTGGACAATTAGCCTATACTACTGCATTCTAACCACTGACCCACCATGTCTCTATAGATTTGTATGTGTATGCATATTGTGCCTTTCTGATCCAAATGAGACAAGGTTGAATCCAACAAAATGACTAAGGGGCCATTTGGTTTTTTAAAAACCCTCCATTTGACTAAGAGACAATTCTAGTGGCCAAGAATGAAAGCCGATGTAGAAGACTATGTTAAAAGCTGTGTTCTGTCCCCGTCTCACACACACACACCAGCAGTCGACCAAGAGTTAAAATAAACCAGCAGACAAGAATTTCCTTTGATAACAGAATTGGCAGCAACCCAGTGGCTGCTTGCCAACAGTCTTTACTTACAAAGGGAGGTTTATCTCCTCCGACCAAAAACATCAAAGTCCACAAAAGCCAAAGAATAGTCAAGTCCAGTCCAAAAAATCAGTCCAAGAAGAGCATATAACAAAGTTTCAAAAATGCAGAATGACTTGCTAGCTTTCCATTTTGTCCGTCACAAAGCCTGAATGGCCACCACACCCCCTTTTATCCCCTGTGGGGTGTGGTCCAGTGACTCAGCTTAATCTCTGGCACGCCTCCTTCTCTGCTGCGGGCGCTTGTCTTTCCGACGCTGTCGGGGATCCAGCCAAGACTTATCTCCGTCGCTGTCTAACTGCGGCTGCTCGGAAGTGCCTGGCTCCTGGCCTATCTTCTCCTTCGGAAGACACCTGAGGCATTGCCAGAGAGGAGGGTCCTGGAGAGGGAGGCCTTGCCTGTCACTGCGTTATTTTATTTACCAGCTGAGCTCATTATTTCTGGACTGTCAGACTCTCCGTAGCTTTGCCAACTTCTTATCAGTAAGCTACGTGTTTCCGCATCTACCCACATTCCTTCACTTGCTTCTTCACACTCTTTCCTTTGTTCTCTTGCCAAGGTCCGGCTGACATAGCCGGCAAGAATTACTTTCAAAAATGTAACAATTAACTTTTCTTAGTTAGTGAGGTGTTTTATTTTCTTTATAACAAATAAATGAGTTTTATTAGAAACCTTCCTCGAGTTTCTTTTCAGATTATTGACAACTTGGATTAAGCCACGACCCATCTCCTCTAAACCAGGGTAATTAGTCCCAGAGCCAAACATGGGATTAATAAACGCCCTGACATTCTGGTAGCACGAGGATGGTCTGATTTATGGCTTTTTCCTTGTTTTTGTTACTTCTGATAAGAGCGCATAGGCAATTAGTTTTTAGCTACTGAGGTACGCTAATTATATTGCTAAGATGCCGAAACAGAAGAAAAAAGGCAAAGTGAAACCAAGACCACTCTTCGTAAATGATTTGATTGATCTTTCCAACGAAGAGGTGGCAGACAGGAGATTTTCAGATTTCCAGCCCCTTACTACAGCCACACGCCTGGAACAAGAAAAAGCCGTGGGAACAGAAATGGACGGAGATAAGACAGAAGCTGTTTTTGAAGATGATGATTTACGACTGAGGTCAGTAACATTTTCTTCTGATCTTCCAAGCTCTGAAAAAGTCTTCCCAGAACCTTCTGAATTTGTAATGCTCGATGCAAGGCTGAAGCACACTGCTGAGCAAAATTCCTCCCACGCAGAGAGAGAAATAATTCATTACTTTTCTCAAAGCCCTGAGCTCACCCAGCGTGAGATGGCCATCAAATCCTATCGTGACCGTATAAAACTCTATGAACAGCAGCTATTCCAGGCAAAAATGGCTATATCTATGCTTGAGCAAGATATGGGAGATAACTTAAATTTTTCAAAAAGCGCCATATTGTCTTCTTCCTCAGAGCCAAAGACACTCCCCCTGGTGGATTTTGTGTCAGGCCAATCAGACCAGAGAGCACTGCATACGTCACATGAAAGTCTCCCTGATCAAGTTACATATAAACCTGCCACGCAATCATTTCTTGAAACTGAGCTGCCCGAAGGTGCAGCACCATCTGCTGGCGAAAGTAATTTACTACAGGAAGCTGAAATGCCACAAGTGTTTCCACAGGCCCAAACTCAAACACCCCCTGGCGGTGTTGGTGTCCTTTTAGATGGAACACAGCAAAGGCAAATGACTGCATCGCCAGCAGGTCATGCCAATATTGCAGATCAAGCACAAATGGCAACTGGAATACAGCAGATTCCAGTGCATCAGCCACAGCAGCTACAAATGCCTGCATATGTGCCCCAGCCACAAGTGCAAATGGGGCCAGCTCCTGGCCCACCTCCAATGGCACAACCAAGACCATTTTTAGGTCCACAACAGGCACAGCAAATACCACAGGCATTTCTGCCAGCACAGCCAGCATACCAAGTACAGGCTCCTTACCAGGCATTTTCTGTCTCTCCACTAACTGGTGAGTCAAAACTAAAAATGTCTGAACTCCACGGTTCGAAATTGAAACCTGGTGAACAAATTGGAGGACATTTGACCAAACTGAAAGGTCTGAGAACAGAATTGAGAGAAAGAGGCCATAACATTGAAGATATTCAAATGATCAGCATCATTATTAACTCTTTGAATTATGAATGGAAAGATGCTGTTACAAAAATTAACCAAGTCCCAATTGCTCAACGCACAGTGGACAATGTCTGTAGACTTTTAATTGAAGAAGAGGCATTCATGTTGGCCACGCCACACTTGAGAGGACCACCCGCATCAAGAGCTCCAGCTAGTCGCCCCTTCCGAGGAAGGACCTACGCTCCAAGGACGCCAAGATGCTACACCTGCAATCGTGTGGGACATGCCACCCGGGATTGTCCCCAACGAGTTCCAGCTCCCGTCACACACCAGCCCAGAGGAACAGATTCCAAAGGCAGAGGCAGAGGCGGAAGACAAGGTCGTCGTGGTCCCCGGCGTGATCCACAAACTCCACTCGCCACACTGGCTTTAACCAATGATCCACAACCTCAACCAGAGTACGACAGAAGACTCCTGTGGACTTTGGACAGTGGTGCAGCATTGCATGTTACCTACAGAAAGGAACTTTTCACAGAGATGCACGAGCCTGAACCAGAACTACGTGAACTTTATTCTTTTTCAAATCATTCTTGTCAGGTCAAAGGAAAAGGAACTGTTTATGTTGAAGAGCTCGATGCATTCATTCCTGATGTTTATTACATACCAACAGCAACCAGTAATTTGCTTAGTCAGTATCACTTGTCTAGAATGTTAAAGTTCCAAGTTCACCACCTTGAAAAAGCAAGTTACATAGTTAAAGATGGAGATATTGTTGCTGAAACCATACTAATTGGTGGTGTTTATTACTTAAAGCCAAAGCCTAAAACACAAACACAGGCAAGTATGCAAACTCCAAAAAGGGAGAGCACAGGCCCAGAGAGAGATGCTCCAGTGAGAGATCCTGTTGCTACCCCTAAGGCTCCTAAAGCCAACAAAAATAGAATTGGTAAACAGGTTGCTCAGAGCAAGCCTGAGGTTCCGCATAAAAATGTTAATGTTGAGAATTCACTAACTGGTAAACCTTTGCATTCCAGGTGTATCCATAAATGGCATAGAAGATTGGGGCATGCCAGTTTCCGTGTTCTTAGGAAGATGCCGGAGTTCACAAAAGGTTTGGATCTAAAGGGGTGTAAGGTGTTTTTGGATTGTGCTGTATGCAAGAAGGCCAAATCCAAAGCAGCAGCCATTCCCAAATGCGCTACACGCCTGTCAACACGCATTTTTGATTTGGTTCACATTGACATAGTTGGTCCTTTCCCGCCATCATTTGGTGGTAGAAAATATTTTCTAACAATTGTTGATAATTACTCTAGATATGGATATGTATATCCTATGAAAGAAAAATCAGAGACCTTTCAGATCTTTAAAGACTTTGCAACCCTTGTTTCTACCCAACATCAAGTTCGCATCGCCAGAATCCAGAGTGATCGTGGTGCCGAATTCATGTCTCAGCGTTTCCAGGACTGGATGCGTAAGAATAGAATTATTCATCAGACTTCACCCCCTGACACACCGGCTCACAACGGAGAGGTACTGCAAACCATGATGCGTTGTCTCCTAGAAGACGCCAACCTTGATAAGATATACTGGGGTGAAGCTATCAAGTATGCAAATTACATTGTCAACCGTACTTGGAGCAGTGTAACAAATCAGACTCCTTTCTTCATGTTGTATGGCTACAAGCCCAATCTTAAAAACATCCATATTTTTGGTTCATATGCTATGGTGAACATTCCCTTAGCTCAAAGAAGAAAAGGAGGTCCAGCAGCAAAGAGACTGAGATTTATGGGTATTGATGATAATTCAAAGTGGAGCAAATTTATTGACTCTAAACATGTAATTGTGATTTCCCAATCTGCTAATTTTGAAGAAGATATTGACTGGTCCAGGATTCATTCCAATGATCCTGGAGTTTATTTTCCCAGAGATGATACTGCTGATGCTACGCAGATTGATGATCAAGATTCCACTAATTCTTCTCAACCCGATGTTCCGTCTTCGCAAGCCGCGGATGCTGACGCTAGCGACGAAAGTGAGGACGAGGACGAAGAAGAAGAAGACTGGACAGTTGTTCCGAGACGTTCCAAGAGGGCCACAAAAGGAATCCCTCCACAACGATATTCTTGGCAACTGACAAAAGCACCCTTGCCTTTGATTTGCAATGTCACACTTCCACCTGATAATTTCACACAAATCAAGCAGCTCCCTGATTCAGAGCAAGACAAATGGTATGATGCAATGCAGTTTGAAATGGACAGTCTAAAGAAATTTAAAGTATTTACACCTGCAAAACCTCCAGCAAACAAAAAGGTCATTGGCACTCGATGGGTCTACAGAATCAAAAAGAAACCAAATGGTGAGTCACTGTACAAAGCCAGACTTGTAGCTCAGGGTTTCGCTCAACGTTATCCTGAGGACTACACAAATACTTACTCACCGACAGTCAGAACTGAGAGTGTAAAAATTGCTTTAGCAACTGCAACTATCCTTGGTTTAGAAGTTTTTCAGTTTGATGTTGACACGGCTTATCTACATGCAGATCTAGACGAAGAGATCTATGTGAGAAGTCCTCCAGGATTCCGACAGCAAGAAGGGGATACCTGGTTCCTAAACAAAAGTCTCTATGGTCTGAAACAATCTGGTTTAATGTGGTATTTATGTCTTACTGACAAACTAAATTCAATGGGCTTTATTAAGTCCGAAACTGATGAGTGCGTGTTCACAAAAAGATCTAACAATGCATATGAGATAGTTCTTGTTTATGTTGATGATATTGTTTATATTGGTCCAAATAAGCAAATGAGTGAAATTTTTGCCAAAGCTTTGCAGAGATACTTCACATTGAAATCATTAGGTCACATTAGCACTTATTTAGGTGTTCAGATTGAAAAGACACAGAAGGGGTTTAGTCTTTCACAAGAAGATAAAATTGAACAAATTTTGCATCATTGCAACATGAAAGATGCTAACACAACAAAGACACCCATGCAAACAGATTTTCACAACTTGACACAAGAAGCAAGTCCTGAGTTCGAGGATCAAACACTTTATCGTTCAGTCATTGGGTCATTATTGTACATTAGTAGTTGGACCAGACCCGACATTGCACTTAGTGTTAATCTCTTATCACGACACGTAGGTAAGGCAAAACAGTTTCACTGGACATGTATTAAGAAATTATTGAGATACCTAAAATACACTAAACACTTGAAATTATTGTTAGAACCAACACATACTGATTATGCAGAATTATGTTGTTATGCAGATTCTGATTGGGCAAGTGATAAGAAATCACGTAAAAGTACTTCAGGTTATATGATGTTCTTAAATGGATGTCCTGTTTACTGGCAAGTACGTAAACAGAATTTTGTTTCTTGTTCATCTACTGAAGCTGAATATGCTTGTGTTTCAGATGCATGTAATTCCCTAACTTGGTTTGATGCTTTAGTCACAGATATCTGGACACACCCGATCCGACCGATCACCGTGATGGAAGACAATGAATCGGTGGTTTATATTTCTGAATCTCATTTTACAGGTTCTAGGTCCAGACACATTGACATTCGTTATCAAAACATAAAACATTTAGTGAAAAAAGGTTTTGTCAAAATGCAGTATGTATCCACATGATCAAATTGCTGATATGCTCAACAAACCACTTCCAGCAGCTCAACATGAGTATCTGCGTGAGAAGATGTGCCTTATTTGATGATGAACTGATATTCGCTCAACTGGCAAAAGAAGGGGAATGTCACTGCGTTATTTTATTTACCAGCTGAGCTCATTATTTCTGGACTGTCAGACTCTCCATAGCTTTGCCAACTTCTTATCAGTAAGCTACGTGTTTCCGCATCCACCCACATTCCTTCACTTGCTTCTTCACACTCTTTCCTTTGTTCTCTTGCCAAGGTCCGGCTGACATAGCCGGCAAGAATTACTTTCAAAAATGTAACAATTAACTTTTCTTAGTGAGGTGTTTTATTTTCTTTATAACAAATAAATGAGTTTTATTAGAAACCTTCCTCGAGTTTCTTTTCAGATTATTGACAACTTGGATTAAGCCACGACCCATCTCCTCTAAACCAGGGTAATTAGTCCCAGAGCCAAACATGGGATTAATAAACGCCCTGACATGTGAAAAGGATTTTGCTCAGAATGATCATCTTACTTCTCACAAAAGGATCCATGCTTGGGTGAAACTATATAGAAATAGCAATTCCACTTAGACTTATATAAGCCAGTCAGGATCAAACTCCTGGCTGTGGACAATTAGCCTATACTACTGCATTCTAACCACTGACCCACCATGTCTCTATAGATTTGTATGTGTATGCATATTGTGCCTTTCTGATCCAAATGAGACAAGGTTGAATCCAACAAAATGACTAAGGGGCCATTTGGTTTTTTAAAAACCCTCCATTTGACTAAGAGACAATTCTAGTGGCCAAGAATGAAAGCCGATGTAGAAGACTATGTTAAAAGCTGTGTTCTGTCCCCGTCACACACACACACACCAGCAGTCGACCAAGAGTTAAAATAAACCAGCAGACAAGAATTTCCTTTGATAACAGAATTGGCAGCAACCCAGTGGCTGCTTGCCAACAGTCTTTACTTACAAAGGGAGGTTTATCTCCTCCGACCAAAAACATCAAAGTCCACAAAAGCCAAAGAATAGTCAAGTCCAGTCCAAAAAATCAGTCCAAGAAGAGCATATAACAAAGTTCCAAAAATGCAGAATGACTTGCTAGCTTTCCATTTTGTCCGTCACAAAGCCTGAATGGCCACCACACCCCCTTTTATCCCCTGTGGGGTGTGGTCCAGTGACTCAGCTTAATCTCTGGCACGCCTCCTTCTCTGCTGCGGGCGCTTGTCTTTCCGACGCTGTCGGGGATCCAGCCAAGACTTATCTCCGTCGCTGTCTAACTGCGGCTGCTCGGAAGTGCCTGGCTCCTGGCCTATCTCTTCTCCTTCGGAAGACACCTGAGGCATTGCCAGAGAGGAGGGTCCTGGAGAGGGAGGCCTTGCCAACTCCTCTCCTTCACTTTCGGAGTCTTCTCCCTCCGATAAGATGGGCTCGGGGGTCGGAGTCACAACAAGCTGTGCCATCATGAAGTCCAGACCAGGGAAGCCCCCTGGGCTTCTCCAGACCATGGCCGAACCCTGGGAGGAGATTGCAATGGACTTCATAGTCGAACTCCCTGACAGCGGAGGGAACAAGATGATTTGGACTGTCATTGATTTATTCTCCAAACAAGCACACTTCACTGCTTGCAACAGACTACCCTCAGCCATGAAGCTGGCAAAGCTTTTCGTGAAGCATATCTACAAACTACATGGGGTTCCAAGGAGAATAATATCACATCGTCCAGTTTACTGCTAAGTTCTGGAAGGAGTTCCTGCAGTCCATTGGGTCAGCCTAGGGGCTTAGCTCAGCTTTCCACCCATTGACTAACAGATCCGCTGAAAAATTGAATGCAATGCTGGAACAATACATTAGATGCTATGTAAATTACTAACAAGAAAACTGGGTGGAGTTATTACCATTCGCAGAAGTGGCTTATAATAATGCAGTACACAGCAGTACTGGGTTGACTCCTTTTCAAATAACCACGGGCATGGATTTTATGCCAATGCCTGAGTTGCCTGGAGAGACACCCACTTCCATGTCCCTAACAGAATGGATGACCTCATTAAAAAAGGGTTGGGAGAATACTAAGAAAGCTTTAGCTGAATCAGCAGAAAAATATAAGGCCCAGGCCAACAAACGCTGGTCTCTCCAGCCACATTTTCAAATAGGAGATGAGGTGTCAACCAAATACCTAAGATTGAGATTACCTAGCAAGACGTTTGGACCCAAATTCATAGGTCCCTTCCCTATGGTGACAGTGATTAACCCAGTGACTGTCCAACTTAGCCTCCCTCACATATTAGGGAAAGCGCACCCAGTTTTTCACAGTAGCTTATTGAAACCAGAAAAAGAATCTAACTTAAGGCCCTTACAATCTGCTCCCCACCTCCTTTGGTAGTACAAGAGGAGACTCATTATGAAATGAAGATGATCCTTGACTCTAGACTATACAGGGGTCGATTACAGTATTTGGTACACTGGAAAGGGTACCTGTTGTCTGAAGCCACTTCTGGAGGGAGTTCCTGTAATCCATTGGATTGTCCCAGGGCCTTAGCTCAGCCCTTCATCCAAGCACCAAAGGGGGGATAGAGAGACTGAACGCCATGGTAGAGCAGTACCTGAGATGCTACATGAACTATCAGCAGTCCAATTGAGTGAACCTCCTGCGGTTCACAGTAGCATGGGATTAACCCCATTCAAAATAGTGAGCAGCATGGACTTCATCCCAATGCCTGAGTATTCAAGGGATCCCCTCTCCTCAGTCAGCTTGACCGATTGGATGTCAACGCTGAAAGCAACCTGGAAGAATGTCAAAAAAGCGCTAGCTAAAGCGGCACAAACCTGTAAGAAACAGGCAGAGAAACACCGAGCTCTGCAACAGCCATTCCAGTTGGGAGAGAAGGTCTACCTCTCCACAAAATATTTGAGGTTAAATCTCGCTAGCAAGAAGCTGGGGTCAAAGTTTATGGGACCATTCCCCATAGTAAAGATCATCAATCCAGTCACAGTGCAATTAAAATTGCCCTGACTGCTAGGGGAGACACACCTGGTATTCCATAATAGCTTCTTAAAACCTGTGGTCAGATCGATCCAGAGGCCACTATCCTGCGAGCCCCCAGACCCCATGGTTATAGGGGGGCAAACCCGTTATGAGGTGCAGTGAATCCTTGATTCAAGGTGGCACAGGAGACAACTCAAATACTTAATTAAGTGGAAGGGTTACCCCTTATCAGGGGCCCCTTGGGTAGAGTAGGAACATCCAGGCTGATTGCCTTATAGCAAAATTCTATGCAAAAAATCCAAACAAGCCTGGGGTGGGGTGCATCCCTAAATCCTTACCTGTACTCATATTATTTTGCCTAGCACAGGTTGCCTTCAGGAAGTGAGGGGAGCTAAATGTCAACTCGCAAAAGATTTCTAGTCTGCTCTTGAGTTGTCATTAGAAGCAAGGAGGGAGCACATTCCACGCATATATTCTGCCAACGGTGAATCTCAGATTACCAAAGCCGGAGGGGGTGAGCCTCTACAGCCCATGGGAGTGCCTCGGTGGAGAATGTGATTTATGACACAGACTGAAAGGAGCGGGGTGGGAACGGGACAGGGTCAAAGGTGGTCCATAACTTATGTGCAGCAGAGCAAACCTCACTTGAGTAGATGCTGGCATGTTGCTCTTAATAAATCATTGGATTCCTTTTGAAACTTGGCTCGAGACTCATTATTTAGTTAGGGCATCTGTCGGAACCTTCACAATTTATTTGGTTGGAAGTCCAAGAAACAAACAACTGTAGCCATTTCAACTGCAGAGGTCCAAACGTCTTGCTAGGTAACCTCAATCTTAGGTATTTGGTTGACAAATGCACCTTATCTCCTATTCGAAAAGGTGGTTGGAGAGGATGTCAACCCCACGGCTCCCCAGTCTTCCTGGTCGTTCCATAGGTTGATATTGTGTGCTCAGCCCCTGCGGTAGACTAGGTCTCTGGGTTGGCTGATAAAGCAGATGTTGCTTAATGTCAGCCCTGCCGCTGTTCGAATCCCAAGAAAGAAAACCCCAACTCCATTGAAGTAGAGAAGAGGTAGTTTTACTGAGTCTGAAATTATAGCAGCGAAAGAAAAACAAGATCTGAGCCAAAAGGCATGAAAATTACATATAGAATAGAATAGAATTCTTTATTGGCCAAGTGTGATTGGACACACAAGGATTTTGTCTTGGTGCATATGCTCTCAGTGTACATAAAAGATACGTTAATCAAGAATCATATGGTACAACACTTAATGATAGTCACAGGGAACAAATAAACCATCAAATCATATTAGGAAACAGTCAATATAAATCTTAAGGATACAAGCAACAAGGTTACAGTCATACAGTCAAAAGTGGGAGGATATGGGTGATAGGAATGATGAGAAGATTAATAGTAATGGAGACACTAGTTTGACAGTGTTGAGGGAATTATTTGTTTAGCAGAGAGATGGCGTTCAGGGAAAAACTGTCCTTATGTCTAGTTATTCTGGTGTGCAGTGCTCTATAGCATCGTTTTGAGGGTAGGAGTTGGAAACAGTTTATGCCCAGGATGTGAGGGACATGTAAATATTCTCACAGCCCTCTTTTTGACTCGTGCAGTATACAGGTCCTCAATGGAAGGCAGTTGGTAGTAATTGATTTTTCTGCAGTTCTAATTAATTATCCTCTGAAGTCTGTGTCTGTCTTGTTGGGTTGCAGAGCCAAACCAGACATTTATAGAGGTGGATCAGCAGCTCCTTGGGCAGTTTGAGTTTTCTGAGTTGGTGCAGAAAGAACATTCTTTGTTGTTCTTTTTTGTTATTCAAAATTTCCCTAAATCCCTCCCCCCAGGGACCCAGACTGAATGTCCAATCCTCGCCCCACATAGTGTCATGTGGGGCAAATCTTCAGGTCTTTTCATCTGTCTGGAGTTCCAGGACGGTTGGCCTTGACTGGCTGTAAACAACTCCACTCAGCAGCTAGTAATTCGTGAGAGTAAACCTCCTTTATTCACATGGGCCATCTTCACACCAGCTCTCTTCCCAAACCCCAATGCCATGCCCCCCCTCCCCATTACTATGGCAGCTGATAGCAAGCAAGCATCAAAGGGAAAACCCATGCTGGAGATCCAGTTGACACTCCTAATCCTTCTTTTCTGTAGACTAGCCACACCCACATCCTGCAACCGTTCTTCATACATTTTAGTCTTCAGGCTTTTAATCAACTTAGTTGCTCTTCTTTGCACTTTCTCCAAAGTCTAAACATCTTTCTTGTAATGTGATGTGTTAGAGTTTGCAGCAATCCAACCAGCACACAAGTAAATAATTCAGCAGGATTCATTTATACAAGAAACTTCTTTATATACAATAATATACAGTATGATGCATGTATACAATTCCCATGCAGCAGAAATCAGAACCAGAACTCAGAATCCAAAAGTCGGACTTCCGGTGGCACTGCAGGCGCCGAGGACGCTCTTTTCTTGAGCGCCAGCCCCGCGATCTTGTAAAGCCGCTAGAACAGTGCAAATCAGCTGTCTAGTGGCTTGGAAACTTTCTCCCCGGGAAAAGGGGAGGAAGAGAGCAGATGGGTGTAGGTAGAGTTCCCCAAGGAGCCCTAGGAACAATTCTGGGGCTCGATCATAGTCCAGTTTGGATGGAATTAGAGTATGGAAGGGGATCTAAGAGGTCTTGGAGGTTAAATGAAAATCTGTTTAGATATGAGGAAAATGTAAAAGAATGTAAAAAATTTATGAAAGAATTTTTTACTATAAATATGCATAAGGGTACATCTATGGAAATGGTTTGGGACGCAAGTAAAGCATATATGAGAGGCATTTTGATATATTTGAATAATAAATATAGACGCAAACAGGAAAAAAAAGGATTTAGAAGAGGAAATCAGAAAAAAAGAACAAGCTTTGATATTGAATCCAGCAGATAAGAAAATAAAAGAGGCAATTAATTTATTGCAAGGGCAATTTAATATGTTAATGGCAGATCAGGTCGCAACTAATTTGCAATATGCTAAACATATTTTTTGTAATGTTAATAAACCAGGGATGTGGTAAGCATATTTGTTAAGGAAAAAACAAAAGTCACAGACTATAGAGAAAATAGAATTATAAAGGTAAAGAGGTTTATCAGCAAAATATGATTAAAAAAGCATTTTTAGAATTTTATACGAGGTTGTATGCTAGTGATAAAATTCAAGGTACAGATATAGATATTTACAGAAAGAGAATATTCCTACAATTACAAGAACAAAGGGAGGGTTTAAATCAACCAATAACCACTGAGGAGATTATGTTTGCAATTAAGCAGTTGAAAGTGGGTAAAGCTCCTGGGACGGATGGCTTGACAGCTGCTTATTATAAACATTTGCAGTTAGAAATGGTGGGACCACTTAAAGAATTATTTACTAATATACAATCTGGAGGAGATGTACCCTCATCTTGGAGGACAGCTTATATTTCTTTGATCCCAAAGGAGGAGCAAGACCACATCCAGCCAAAAAATTATAGGCCCATATCACTCTTAAATACAGATTACAAGATTTTTGCTAAAATATTAGCAAATAGGTTAAAGACAGTCATGCAACAAATGATTCATAATGATCAAACTGGTTTTATAAATGGTAGGCAAATGAAGAGTAATGTAAGGCAAGTTGTTAACCTATTGGAGTATTTGGGGAAGAACAACCAAATCCCTGCGGTGCTGATATTTCTTGATGCAGAGAAAGCATTTGATCAATTGAATTGGCAATTTTTATTGAAAATAATAGAAAAGATGCAGTTTGGAGAACATTTCACAAAATCTATTAAGGCAATATATCAGAAACAAACAGCGCAAATAATAATTAATGGTAGTTTAACAGATACTTTTAACAGAAAAAGGAACAAGGCAAGGATGCCCTTTGTCTCCATTATTGTTTATTTTGACTTTGGAATTTTTGTTAAGCAAGATACGTGGGTCGGACAAAATAAGTGGAGTTAAGATTAGGCAGTATGACTATAGATTACGAGCATTCGCAGACGACTTGGTTGTTACTTTAACCCAACCATTAGTCGGTTGTAGGTCTAATGGATATAATTAATCAATATGGACAAGTATCTGGATTTAAAATAAATGCAGGGAAAACAAAGATAATAACTAAAAATATGACTATAAATTAAAAAGAAGAATTAGAAAGACTATCAGGATTTGAAATTATAAAAAAAGTTAAGTATTTAGGGGTCTATATTATGAAATAAAATGTGAAATTATTTAAGTATAATAATGATCCGTTGTGGCAAAAAAGACAGAGAGAGATGGAAAACTGGAAAAAATTACAATTATCCTTGCTAGGAAGAATAGCAGCAGTAAAAATGAATGTTTTGCCTAAGTTTTTGTTTCTTTTTCAAATGATACCAATACTTAAAAAAGATGAGAATTTGAAGGTATGGCAGAAGGGTATTAATAATTTTGTTTGGGCAGGGAAGAGACCAAGAATAAAACAAAAAATAATGCAGGATATACACGAAAGAGGAGGTCTCAAAATGCCTAACTTAAGACTATATTATGAGGCAGCTGTTCTATCAGCAATGAGTGATTGGATGAATTTAACAGAAGAAAGAATATTGAATATTGAGGGATATGATTTGGTTTACGGGTGGCATGCTTATTTACTATATGATAAGAAAGTGGACAAGACTTTTAAAAGTCATATATTAAGGAATGCTCTACTGCATGTCTGGAAAAAGTACAAGTATAAACTAAATTGCCCACTGTGGGCAATACCCAGACATGCGATAGAGAATATAAGTGTAGAGCAAAGGTAGGATGTGATTACATATAAAGAGCTTCTTAACAAGGAAAGAGGTATACTACAATTAAAATCTTTGAATCAACTAAGAGAAGAAAGGACAATTCGCATCTGGATCCGAAAAAGCTAACCTGTATGTATCCAAGTGTGCAACCTAAGTGTTGGAGATGTGAATGTGATGATGCCACGTATTATCATATATGGTGGACATGTAAAAATATTAAGGCATTTTGGATAAAAATATGGTGGATTATTCAAAATATTCTCAAAAAGAAGATAAAATTTACTCCACAGTTCTACAGTTCTTTTTGTTAGGCATAATTACAGATTGTACTGTTATAGAGACTAAGTTGATTTTAAATTTAATAGCAACAGCCAGACTCTTGGTGGCACAGTACTGGAAGGAAGACTTGCCTACTATTGAAGAATGGACACTTAAAGTAGTGAATTTAGCAGAGATGGCTAAAATTTCAGCGTATTTGAAGGACCATTCAAATGAAAGATATATATTGGAATGGAGAAGATGGATTGACTATATTCAAAACAAATATCGGACTAAAAAGTTTCAAATAGCTTATGAATGAAATCTATATTTTCTTTTTGAATATGTTTAGTTAGTTGAAAGGGGAGTTAAAGAGCAAGGGGGAGTCTGGAGAACACAGAAAGTTAGCTTATTTTAGCTTATGTTTGTTATGCTATACCCTGTTTTTGCTCTGGGAAGTCCGGGGGGTGGGTGTCGGGGGGAAGGGGGGTTGGAGGGAGAGGAAGGAGGGGAGGGGGAGGAGGGAAAATTGTTGTAATGATTGTTAAAACTTTTTAAATTAAAAAAAAAAAGAATCCAAAGGTCATAATCATAGAAGCACTATCATACAGAGGCAATATTGCAGACAAAGTAACTCTTATATATACAATGTCAGCTAAGCCACACCCAGGCTCTGAGCTATCTGGGTCACCAAACAGTCCCCATTGGCTGACGTGGTACCATGTCTATTCCAATTAATGAACTCTTATACACTGACATGATGACCAAAATTGAATGCAGTATTCCAGGTGTACTCTTACTAAGGCTTTATAAAACGGTACGTGATTCTGATTCTATGCCTCTGTTTATACAATCATGAATTATATTAGTTTTTTTGGCTGCTGCCGCACACATGTGACTCATGTTTAAGTGATCATCCATTCGGATACCCAAGGTCCCCCTCACAATTAGTTTTTGAGCCAAGTTTCATGTAATCTGTTTTTCCTGCCGACGTGTAAAATGTTACTTTTCTCCACATTACGTTTCATTTTGTTGGATTCAACCTTGTCTCATTTGGATCAGAAAGGCACAATATGCATACACATACAAATCTATGGTGGGTCAGTGGTTAGAATGCAGTACTACAGGCTAATTGTCCACAGCCAGGAGTTCGATCCTGACTGGCTCATGGTTGATTCAGTCTTTCATCCTTCTGAGGTCACTAAAATGAGAACCCAGATTGCTGGGGACAATATGCCGACCTTGTAACCTGCTCAGAGAGTGTGGTAAAGCATTGTGGACTCGTATATAAGTCCAAGTGGAATTGCTATTGCCATATAGTTTCTCCGGAGCGTGGATCCTTTTGTGAGAAGATGACCATTCTGAGCAAAGCTCTTTCCACATTCCATGCATTTATATGGTTTCTGCCGTGTGGATCATTTTATGGGAAATAAGATTACATTTTGCAACAAAGGTCTTTCCACAGTCCATGCATTTATTGGCTTCTCCTGTGTGTGTCTTCTTTTATGGGAAATAAGATTACCTCTTTGAGCAAAGGTCTTTCCACATTCCATGCATTTAAATTGCTTCTTTTCTGAATGGATCTTTTTGTGGCTTCAAAGTTCACTGATCAGGGCAAAGGTCTTTCCACATTCCATGCATTTTTTTTATAAATAGTTTTTTATTTTTATTTTTCATCAACGTATTTAAATGTACAGTCTTTTGTCCATCATTAATCATTATTCATTCATCTCATTCTTTAACTTCCATTTGCTAATTAGTTATTCGGGTCTGCTCTTTTACTATCTCCTTTCTTTGTTTTAATACCTTTCCTTTTATTCTTCCCCTCTCTCTCCTCTTCTATCTCTATTTTCCTCATTCCTCCTCTCCTCTCCTTCCCTTTTCTACTTCCTCCTCTTTCCCCTCTCCTCTTTCTCCCTTTCTTATCCTCTACTATTCTTTTCCCCTTCTTTCTTCCTCTCCTTTTCCCGTTCTTTTCTTCTCTTCTCACCTCCCAACTCCCCTCCTCCCCCCTCTCTACTCCTCTCCCCTTTTCCACTCCCTTGTTGTTTCCTTTTTCAAATCAATCTGAGATGGTATTTGAGCAGCTCTGATTTCTATTCACATACATTTTCATTTCAGATTTCTTTTTTACTTTACAATTATATCTCTTCTTACATTCCTGTACATTATTAATTAATCCATGTACCATTCTATGCATTTAAATGGTTTTCTCTCCTATGTGGAGTTTTTGTGGATAGTAAGTCCTCCGCTATAAGCAAAGGTCTTTCCACACTACATGCATTTATATGGCTTCTCTCCTGAGTGGATCTTTTTGTGTCTTCTAAGTCCATTGCCATGAGTAAACGTCTTTCCACACTCCATGCATTTATACAGCTTCTCCCCTGTGTGGGTCATTTTATGGAAAATAAGATTACCTCTTCGAGCAAATGTCTTTCCACACTCTATGCATTTATACGGCTTCTCCCCTGTGTGGATCATCTTATGGAAAATAAGATTACCTCTTTGAGCAAAGGTCTTTCCACACTCCATGCATTTATATGGCTTCTCCCCTGTGTGGATCCTTTTATGCATAGTAAGTGTACTGCTATGAGCAAAGGTCTTTCCACACTCCATGCATTTATATGGTTTCTCTCCTGTATGGATCCTTTTATGCATAGTAAGTGTACTGCTATGAGCAAAACTCTTTCCACACTCCATGCATTTATATGGTTTCTCTCCTGAGTGGATCATTTTATGGGAAATAAGATTACCACTTTGAGCAAAGGTCTTTCCACACTCCATGCATTTAAATGGCTTTTCCCCTGTGTGGATCTTTTGGTGGATTGTAAGTTTAGTGCTCAGAGCAAAGGTCTTTCCACATTCCATGCATTTATATGGTTTCTCTCCTAAGTGGATTTTTTTATGGGAAGCAAGATAACTGCATAGAGCAAAGGTCTTTCCACACTCCATGCATTTATATGGTTTCACTCCCGAGTGGATCCTTTTATGGGAAATAAGATTATTGTTATGAGCAAAGGTCTTTCCACACTCCATGCATTTAAATGGTTTCTTTCCTGAGTGGATCTTTTTGTGGCTTCTAAGTCCACTGCTCTGAGCAAAGGTCTTTCCACACTCCACGCATTTATACGGCTTCTCCCCTGTGTGGATCATTTTATGGGATATAAGGGAACCTCTTTGAGCAAAGGATTTTCCACATTCTATGCATTTATATGGTTTCTCCCCTGTGTGGATCCTTTCATGGGAAGTAAGTGCACTTCTATGAGCAAAGGTCTTTCCACACTCCATGCATTTATATGGTTTCGCTCCCGAGTGGATTCTTCTATGGGAAATAAGATTACTGTTATGAGCAAAGGTCTTTCCACACTCCATGCATTTATACGGCTTCTCCCCTGTGTGGATCATATTATGGGAAATAAGATGACGTTTTTCAGCAAAGCTCTTTCCACACTCTATGCATTTGTACGGCTTCTCCCCTGTGTGGATCATCTTATGGGAAATAATATGATTTCTTTGAGCAAAGGTCTTTCCACACTCCATGCATTTATACGGTTTCTCCCCTGTGTGGATCCTTTTATGGGTAGTAAGTGTACTGTTATGAGCAAAGGTCTTTCCACACTCCATGCATTTGTAGAGCTTCTCCCCAGTGTGAATCCTTTCATGGGAAGTAAGATGCCACCTTGTTCTAAAACATTTTCCACATTCCAAACATTTATAAGGCTTCTCTTTTGTGTCAATCACTTTTTGAGATGTAAGGAAGTTATTTCCAAGAGAAAAAATGAATGTTCCATTGTAATTTTGTCCACTGTGTCTTCTTATAGAATCTTCTCCTTTGCTTTGGGTTAAATATTGTTCATTTACTTGTACTTTAGCTTTGATTAGATTCACACTTTTCCCAACATATTTTTCCCTTATTTTCTCTTGTTGGGCAAGAAAGTCTTGCATCGGAGCATCAGTGGAAGTTGAGCTTTCCTGATTCCAATTCTTTGACTGGTTCCTCTCATGGCTTTTGAATTCCATTTGAATTCCAAACTTCTCCCTTCCATCTTTAGCATTGATCACTTGGAACAGTTCACAGGAATCTTGATTCTCCTGCCCATTATTACCTTCGAAGCAAAAGGGAAATGAAAATGATAACAAGTTTACAGAAAAAGATCAAAGTGTCGAATGTCAAGTGAATTTCCTTCTGAATTTCTCTGAAATTCCATTAGGTTGTATGTTTGCATGTTTACAGGGGTGTGATATAGACATGATGATTTCTATTGTCAGCAATAACTGACAGGCTAACATCACCCCCCACTCATAAGCAAGCTAGGAAGGAGGAAACAGTAGGAATCAAGCCTCCATCATCCAGCATTACGACAGCAAAAACAACACAGCTGATTTCAAGTGGGAGACGGCTGGAAGGGTCTATTACACGTGCAAGGGCTAAATTGATTAATGGCATATAAAGGCAGAGATCTCTGTAATGGTTGTTTAATACTCTGACAATGTCAGCAGATGGCTGACGAAAGCTTAGTAAAATAAAATTTTAATTCTTTATATATGCAGATAGATAGATAGATAGATAGATAGATAGATAGATAGATAGATAGAAGAGGCGACAGACATCACGATCTCCGGAACGTTTAAAAGTTTAAAATTTTTTATTTTAAAACTTGTGCTAAGCTTTCGTCGGTCCCTACCAACTTCGTCAGAGTATAAAATCCCCATTGAGGAGCTGCTTGCTTTTATGTGATGCTGATCAATTTAGTCATTGCGCGTGTAACAGGCCCATACCCTTGCCTTCCCCCTGTAATTATCTTTTTTTCTGCCTTAGTCATGCTGACCGATTACGATGCACTTTCCCCTGTCTCCTGCCCCATTGTGTGTTGCCTCTTTCTCTCCCTGGGGGGGTAACGCAGGGTTACCAGGCATTGCTTTGAAGGTATTTCCCCCGGCTCTCTCTCCCTCATTGTTATGCCTTTCCCTTTTAGGCACACACGTTGCCTCCTCTAAACCCATTTGTTTTACCCATGACCTTGTGATGGGTCGGCATTGTTCTTCCTTACCCCCTCTATCTTCCTCATTCTGCTGTTTCCCTAACCTACTCTCTTGCCCTCTATCAGGGTTTATCACACCTTCATTGGGCCACTCTCCATGCCTAAAGGAGGAGCTATATATTTGTTTTCGTAGATTTTCACGGGTACAGTTATGCAAGTCTTGGTGTATTCGGGTCTTCTCCCATGAAAGATAACGGCAGTTGCTGCAGAAGACTCCTTGCAGAAGCCTGATGATGGCAGAAGAGATTCTGCCGAAACGTTGCCAAAGTGCTCTCAATCTTACACGGAAAAAGACCCGAATACACCAAGACTTGCATATGTATATGTATATGTATATGTATATGTATATGTATATGTATATGTATACGTATACATATATATATATATATATATATATGTTTTCTCAGGTTTTCACGGGTGTTTGTATGTAGGTCTTTGGTTATTCGGGTCTTCTCCCACGTAAAATTGGAAGTGTCTTGGCGACGTTTCGACGAAGTCTCATTCGCCATCTTCAGGCTGGTGTTCTCGGCTTCGTGCTTCCAGGAGCAATGTGAGATCGCAGCTGTCTCTTCCTTTTAACTGCTAGTGGGGGTGTGAGCTGATTGGGTGGGAACTTGGCTGTGTTCTGATTGGGTGGAGGTGTGTTCTGATTGGTTAGCCAAGTCCCTAACCAATCAGAACACACCTCCACCCAATCATATATATCAGTGAAATCACATCCACTATCCTAGACTTCTTCAGACAGCAAGCATGCATTTTGCTGCCTATTGGGAGACTATAATAGATTTATTTTGGACTGATTGGTCCTCAGCAGTTAGCCACACCCTTACCATATGTTCCCTTCCCATAGAGGCTAAGCATTTGCTTTCTTCTCTTATTATAGATGTTTGTATGTATTTTTCTTCAACCGGGTATTTGCCTACATAAACCAAGTTTCTCAAATTGTAGCATATTGCATATATATAGATCTATATTAGTCTCCCAATAGGCAGCAAAATGCATGCTTACTGTCTGAAGAAGCCTAGGATAGTGGATGTGATTTCACTGAGCTGTGGCTGCAATCACATGAGATCAATAGTGCTAGATTTCCCACTATTGATGTCAGGTATCTTTCAGTACTTTAGGCCTCTTTTTTCTGCAAATGCACCAAAGCAGGCAAAGGAATCAACAGCTTGCTACATCGTTACAATGTTAAGTCCCGGCAGGGTGGGGCAATAGGTAGGGCGACTGTTGTAATACCTCTGCTGTCATTCATAAGTGTGAATGATGACTGTGGTGCTGTAAGATTTATAATTTTGGGACTGAATCTTAACTACTTGGGAGTGGGCTAGGTCGTAACTTGGAACGGTCACTTAGTGAACTGTCATAACTCAGGGATTACATGTACCTTAGGATGCTCTGAGTGACATTGTATGAGGCCTTTGTTCTTGAACTGGCTTGGGAGAATGATGTTCCATGGGCTGAGTGTGAAATTTCTGTCCTCACACAATTTGGGGAGGTTTCAGAGGACAAATGACAACACACTCCTCTCACATGACCTCCAGAAGACACATAAAAGCACTCCTTATTCTTTTCAGCCTCCACAGATAAATTGAAATAGAAATAGAAAAATTCAGATAAGAAATGGCACAGAAAACATCTAAGCAGAGACACTGACTCTTTCCTTCCCTGGAGTGCAAGAAGGCCAGATCCTTTCCTTCTCCTTCCCAGGAGACGATATCTGATTAGTGTTTTTTAAATTAAAAAAGCTAACTATCATCTGTCTTCTTGAACTCTCTGATTGGGGACTAGAAAACTCTTACCCAGAGAGACCACGTTCCTATGGTTTTCAAGCATGACTTCCGAATGCAGCGCTTTCTGGTCAGGATCCAGCTGAAACCATTCCTCCTCAGAGAAAGACACAGCCACCTCCTCGAAGGACACAAGACTCTCCTGAACATGGAAAAAAGAACAGAACAGGAGGATTCGCAAGATCTGTTCATCTTCATCAATGATTTAGAGAAGAGAATAAAAGGGGAACTCATCAAATTTGCAGACTAGACCAAATTGACAGGAACACCAACACTCCAGAACAAGGATTTGCAACCTTAAACACTCAAAGAGCCACTTGGGCCCGTTTCCCACAGAAAAAACAACAACCCAGGAGCCACAAAACCTGGGTGGGCATGGTCAACCTGATGTCACTCACTCCCACCCAGTCACATGACCCCCTAGCCATCTCTCTCTCTGACCCTCTCCCTCTCCCTCTCTCTGTATCTCTCTGCCCCTCTCTGTATCTTTCGCTGTCTCTCTCTCCCCCCCTCCCTATCTTCCCCTCTCTCCGAGTATCACTGGGGGTCTATGTCTCTCTCTCTATGTATCACTCTGTGGGTCTATGTCTCCCTCCCTCCCTCCCTCCCTCCCTCTCTCTGTGTATATGTCTTTCCCTCCCTCCCTCCCTCTCTCCTCCTTTTATTTCGTCTTTCTGGAAATCCAGGCTGGCTTAGGAATGATCGCTAGCTGCAGAAGAGGCTTCCTTATGGGGGATCCTCCTCCTCCTTCTCCTCTTGCTATGGTGGGGTCGGGATGATGCACACATGTGGGGAGAACCTCCTCAGAGCAAAGGCATGTGTGGCCGCTCAACTGAGGGTCTTAACAGGACATGGCTTCTCTCCTGCACTAAGGCTCTGGTCATTGCCTTGCCATCTTCGGCCGAGTGTGGAGAAGCGAGCTCCAGCCTGAAGCAATAGGAAGCAAAGGCTGCCTTACGCGTAAACATGGTGTGAAGGCAGGTACAGGACCACTTCACTCCTGCACTAAGGCTCCGGTGACCCTCCTCTTGGCTATTCCTTTTCTTTTTTGAAATCTCTTTTGAAGGCATGCCCAGCACCAACAGGCAGCAAGAGTGAGGCGCCGGAGAATCAGCCCTGGCCGCTTCTCCATCCCCTGCCATCGCCCTTACCTTCTCAGGCCAGGCGAGGGAGGGCGTAGTGTAGGGCCAGCCAGTGATGGGACAGGGAGCAGCAGCAAAGGGCCCAAAGAGCCGCATATGGCTCCGGAGCTGTGGGTTGCCAACCCCCACTCCAGAAGATAAGCTCAAGATATAGGATAGTCAGACTGGGCCCCATCTAACAAAATGAAATCAACTGTGAGAAATGTAAGGTTCTACATTTAGGAAAGAAAAACCAAATGCACTGGCATACAATAGGTGATACCTGCCTCGATAGTAGTAAGGGCAACAGGATGTCAGCGTTCCAGAAAACCCCCCAACTCCAAGTAGACTCTGAAGCAAGCATTTTTCAAAGTTCTATTTACTAGAAAAGGTAAACGGGCACATCTGGGAAAACCTGAATCTGAGAGGTCCGGGTTTTCCCTCTGTAAGTCAAAACCCCCCAAACCATCCCTCAGTCGTCAGTCGATCACATGCTCCAATCAACCGCCGTCCCATCTCAAGACATCACTCCAACCACTCCTTCTCCAGATGCAGGATCGCCCTGACCTTGAATGACAGGAAGAATGCTATTATGTCTACAGACAACCCCTCTACTAAATCCCCCCTCCTACTTTCCCACATATGAGAAGGTGGCAGAATGGAAGCTTCCGGCCTAATATGGCTTCCAAAGCTGACACAGGGATTTTTAGAGTCCTAGTGAACAACCACTTACACCTGAGTCAGCAGTATGCATTGTTGTTAGTTGCGACCCCATGGACAACGTTCCTCCAGGCCCATCAGCAGCCTGTGCAGCTAGTAGCTGATTCCGACAGCAAGGAGTCTGATCATAGCTTTGACAATACACACTTTTGTTGGCAAAGTGATGTCTCTGCTTTTTAGTATGCTGTCTAGATTTGCCATAGCTTTCCTTTCCAGGAGCAAACGTCTTTTAATTTCTTGGCTGTAGTCCCCATCTGTGTTGATCTTGGAGCCCAGGAAAATAAAATCTGTCACTACCTCCATTTCTGCCCGGTCTATTTGCCAGGAATTGAGAGGACCAGATGGCATGATCTTAGTTTTCTTAATACTGAGTTTCAAGCCAACTTTTGCCCTCTCCTTCTTCAAGCGCTCTTTACTTTCTGCCATTAGAGTGGTATCATCTGCATATCTGAGGTTGTTGATATTTCTCCCAGCAATCTTAATTCCAATTTGTGATTCATCTAGCCCCGCCTTTCTCATGATGTCCTCTGCATATAAGTTAAATAGGCAGGGCGACAGTATACAGCTTTGCCGAAATCCTTTCCCAATTTTGAACCAATCAGTGGTTCTGTGTCCAGTTCTCACTGTTGCTTCTTGACCCGCATATAGGTTTCTCAAGAGACAAATAAGATGGTCTAGTACTCCCATCTCTTTAAGAACATACCACAATTTGTTGTGATCCACACAATCAAAGGCTTTAACATAGTCAATGAAGCAGATGTTTTTCTGGAACTCCCTAGCTTTCTCCATGATCCAGCGTATGTAGGCAATTTGATCTCTAGTTCCTTTGCCTCTTCGAAATCCTGCCTGTAATTCTGGTAGTTCTCGATCCACATACTGCTGGAGCCTAGATTATAGGACTTTGAGCATAACTTTACTAGCATGTGTAATGAGTTCAATGGTGCAGTAGTTTGAACATTCTTTGGCATTGCTCTTCTTTGAAATTGGAATGTAAACTGACCTTTTCCAATCTTGTGGCCACTGTTGAGTTTTTCAAATTTGCTGGCAAATTGAGTGTAGCACTTTTACTGTATTGTCTTTTAATATTTTGAATAGCTCAGCTGGAATACTGTCTCCTCCACTAGCTTGTTGTTGCTCAGATTTCCTAAGGCCCATTTGAATTCACATTCCAGGATGTCTGGCTCAAGGTCAGTGACCACCCCATTGTGGTTATCAGAATGTTAAGCTTGTATAGTTCTTCTGTATAATTTTGCCATCTCTTTTTAATCTCTTCTGCCTCTGTTAGATCCCTGCCATTTTGGTCCTTTATCATGCCCATCTTTGCGTGAAACATTCCCTTCATATCTCCAATTTTCTTGAAGAGATCTCTGGTCCTCCCTATTCTATTGTTTTCTTCTATTTCTTTGCACTGTTCATTTAAGAAGGTACCTATTCTAGCTATTCTCCGGAATTCTGCATTCTATTGGGTGTATCTTTCTCCTTTGCCTTTCACTTCCCTTATTTCCTCAGCTATTTATAAAGCTTCCTCAGACAGCCATTTTGCTTTCTTGCATTTCTTTTTCTTTGGGATGATTTTAGTTACTACCTCTTGTACAATGTTGTGAACCTCCGTCCATAGTACTTCAGGCACTCTGTCTATCAAATCTAATTCCTTAAATCTATTTGCCACCTCTACTGTATATTCAAAAGAGATGTGGTGGCTCAGTGGCTAAGACGCTGAGTTTGTAGATCGAAAGGTCGGTAGTTCAGCGGTTTGAATCCCTAGTGCAGCGTAACAGGTGAGCTCCCGTTACTTGTCCCAACTTCTGCCAACTTAGCAGTTCAAAAGCACGTAAAAAATGCAAGTAGAAAAATAGGGACCATCTTTGGTGGGAAGGTCAGTGTTCTGTGTGCTTTTGGCATTTAGTCATGCTGGCCACAAGACCACGGAGACGTCTTTGGACAAACTGACTCTTCGACTTTGAAACGGAGATGAGCACCACCCCCTAGAGTTGGGAGCGACTAGCACATATGTGTGAGGGGAACCTGTACCTTTACCTTACTGTATATTCATCAGGGATATGATTTAGTTCATACCTGAGTGGCATAGTGCTTTTCCTTACTTTCAATTTAAGCCTACATTTTGCAATGAGAAGCTCATGATCTGAGCCACAGATCATGGTCTTGTTTTTACTGACTGTATAGAGCTTCTCCATCTTTGGCTGCAGAGCACATAGTCAATCTGATTTCTGTGTTGACCGTCTGGTGATGTCCATGTGTAGAGTCGCCTCTTGGGCTGTTGGAAAAGAGTGTTTGCTATGACCATCGTATTCTCTTGACAAAATTCTACCAGCCTGTGCCCTGCTTCATTTTGTACTCCAAGGCCAAACTTGCCTGTTATTCCGGTTATTGTTTGGCTTCCTACTTTAGTATTCCAATCACCCATGATGATAAGGACATCATTTTTTGGTGTTAATTCTATAAGGTGCTGTAGGGCTTCATAGAACCAGTCAACTTCATCCTCTTCTGCACCAGTAGTTGGGGCATAGACTTGGATTCGAACTGAGATAATTCTGTCATTTTGGGGATTGTATCCCAGTATTGCTTTTCCTATTTCTTCTGAGGGCTCTCCATTTCTTCTGAGGGATTCTTGCCCACAGTAGTATACCTGAAGGTCATCTGAATTAAATCCACCCATTCCTGTCCATTTTAGTTTGCTGATTCCTAAGATGTCGATGTTCAATCTTGTCATCTCTTGTTTGACCACGTCCAGCTTGCCTTGATTCATGGATCTTACATTTCAGGTTCCTATGGAGAATACATCTTTACAGCATCGGACTTTCCTTTCACCACCAGATACATCCACAGCTGAGTGTCCTTTCGGCTTTGGCCCAGTCACTTCTGGCACTACTAGTACTAGCCCTCTGCTTTTCCCCAGTAGCATATTGGACACAGGGGTGAAATGCTCCCGGTTTGGACTGGCTCAGGCGAGTAGGTAGCAGAGATTGAGGCTAGTTCGCCGAACAGGGAGCAATGGTTGGCTGGCCATGCCCCCGAACTGGTCCGCGGCCCGCAGTCATGTCATGCTTGCCTGCCTTCCATGCTGCCTTCCTGGCGTCCCGGTGGCCAGCTTGCGAAGGCAGGCGAGCAGAAGTCCACATGGAAGGCAGGCAAGCATGGCAGGGCTGCGGGGAAGGAGCTAGCAGTTTACTGCCCCCCCCCTCAAGCAGCGGCTTCCCTGCTCAGCCCCGACAAGCTATGCATCCATAGCAATGGGTTTGTTTTGTTCACCGCGGTGGTGCTTCGGGAGGGCAGGTGGACATATTCATTATAGTTGTCAGCTGTAGACGTCCGCCTGCCCTCCCAAAGTACCACCTCTGTGAACAAAACAACCCCATTGTGCTGCGCCTCCTTCTGCAGCCAAACGCGCCTAGCTGTGCATGCCCTTTCCTCAAATGGGCTGTGCATGGGGCACTTGGAGAGAGAGCGAGCAAGAGAGCTCTCCAGCCTGTGTGTGCGTGTGTGTGTGTGTGTAAGGGAGCGATCTGAAGCCGAGGCACCCAAACTTGTGGCAATGGCGCAGGCGGCTTCTGAGCTGCCCTGAGTCAGCCAGCTCCACCTGATCTACTCCCTGAGTCTCACCGTTCTTCTCATCTGCCCACCCCCCTCAAGTAGCCGCAGGCTCTGCGGGACAACAGGACCTCTCATTTTTCCCACAGCATGGCGTACGCTTGCTACCTCTGCTTGCAAGAATGATCTTCTCTGCTTCTCTCGGGATGCTGGTGCGGGCACCATGGATGCATAGCTTGTTGGGGCTGAGCAGGGAAGCCACTGCTTGAATGGGGTGGGGGTGGGGGCAAGGAGAACGGCAAGACTCAGGGAGTAGGTCAGGTGGAGCTAGCTGCTCTGAAGCTGCTCCCACTGCTGCCAGAAGTTTGGGTGCCTCAGCTTCAGATCACTCCCTCCCTCCCTCCCTCCCTCCCTCACACACACACAGAGGTTGGAAAGCTGTCTTGCTAACTCTCTATCCAAGCGCCCCATGCATAGCAATGACGTGAATGACGTCAAACTGGCCACGCCCACTGTCACATGACCACCAAGCCATGCCACACCAAGCCACGCACATAGAACCGGTAGCAAAAAAATTTAGATTTCACCCGATTGCACATCTTCCAACTTGAGGGGCTCATCTTCCAGCATCATATCTTCTTGCCTTTTGGTACTGTCCATGGGGTTTTCATGGCAAAGATACTGGAGTGGGTTGCCATTTCCTTCTCCAGTGGATCACGTTTTGTCAGAGCTCTCTGCTATGACCTGTCCGTCTTGGGTGGCCTTGCACGGCATAGCTCATAGTTTCATTGAGCTACATAGTCCCCTTCAACACGACAAGGCAGTAATCCATGAAGAGGAGCAGTATGCTACAGTTGCCAAAAAAAACCAGAATCATAGGCTACATTAAGAGGCATAGAATCAAGATGACATGAAGTGTTAGTAATCACTTCACTTTATAATGCCTTGGGAAGACCACACTTGGAATATTGCATCCACTTTTGGTTGTCAGATGTAAAAAAGATGTTGAGACTCTAGAAAGAGTGCAGAGAAGAGTGGACTGGAGGCTAAAACATATAGAAGGTTGCTGGAATTGGGTATGTCTAGTTTCATGAAAAGAAGGACTAGATGGGGGTGACATGATAGCAGTGTTCCAAGAAGCAATGGATGGAAACGATTCAAGGAGAGAACCAACCTACAAGTAAAGAGGAATTTCCTGATAGTGAGAACAATTAATCAGTGTAATGACTTGGCTCCAGAAATTGCAGGTGCTCCAGCACTGGAGGTGATTATGAAGAAATTGAACAGGCATTTATCTGAAATGTTATAGGGCTCCCAGTCTGAGCAGGGGTTGGACTAGAAGACCTCCAAGATCCCTACCAACTCTGTTATTCTGTTCCATTGTTCCCAAATTCCCAAAGAAAAGATATGCACTAAGTTAAATGGCTATGCCTCACACAAGTCCTAATATTAGATGAGAAAATGGGCAAATCCAAAAATTGTTCTCACTGAAGAAATATTTGGGGAAGTTTTATCAAGTTCATTGATTCTGCAAAAACTACAGTGCCTTTCAGTAAAGTAATCCCACTTCTGGATCAACTGATCTATCCCTCTGTCTATCATTGATTGATCTAGTAGTCTGAGGCATTGTCTGAAAGGAACAAAAGAAAGAAGAGAAAATTCCCTGGGAAAGTCATTTCTCAGCCTTTGCAAAGCGGGAATGTTTGATCTCCTAATCAAGGCGCAAATCAGAGGATTGGAAATTATTTTGTAGCCCAAAGTACCATGATTACACGCTCAACACAGCCACTCCCTTTGGATTTTAATAGTCTGCTTTATTTTTTAATATAATTTGCTTATTTTTTTACATATCAATGTGTGAATGGTGTAATACCTGGGGATCATACATTTCAATACAAATATAGTATTGTTACTCATAGTTGTTACATTTCATTTACATATCATTTACACATCCCTTTACTACCGCCCTTCAGTTCCTAAGCTTCTTTCTCAAGATAAGCAAGATAACCAGAGGAAGCTATGCTGGCTGACAGCAACCTGAACCTGCTATTCTGCTCTCCGTGTTGTGGAAGAACACAAAAATAATCTAGGCCAAACAAGGGGGGAAAACAGAAGGAGGGAGTACTCTCACACCCGCTTCACTTCCTGAGGGAGAATAGAAATCTAATATCTTTTCTCTTTCTTACTTGATTTGTAGGATCAACCGCTGTTTGATCTCTGTCAGAAAAACCAGAAAGCTTCATTCTTTGTTTCTCTGTAAGGAATAAATAATTTCAAAATGCATCATTAACAAAATAGGAGGAGCTATTCTATAGAAGAGAAGAGAGAGTGAAGGTAAGACAGATAGGTAATCAGAAGATGTTCCATTACCTCCTGAGGTGTCCGGACTTGGATCTTCCCAAGGGATCCTCCTGAAAAATAGCTCCTGAGGGGGATTTGATGGGTTCTTCTTTCCCTCAGGATCTCTGATCTCCACAGTGCAGCACTTCAAACAGGAGGAAGGAAAAAAGAAGCACAATTAATGTACCTCACATGAAATAAAGTGGATTTTTATATTTGGAATATAACCTCAAAGCCCCCAATATCCATCTGTGAGGTTGAGTGATACAACAAGGGAACAATGTCCTACAAGAATTGGTGAATTGCCACATATGATGAATGTCAAAGAAGTTTGGGAAGGAAGGTGAAGTATTCAAACAGATTCTCTATTCCCTTCTGAGTTCCCTAAAGTCTCTCACCTGCAACAAGACTGGCTCCTTCTGCTCCTCCGCCTGGCTCAGGAGGAGGCCTTCCGCCAGGGCCACCGCCTGGGAGCTGGTCTCTGCTCCACACTCCCGCACCCAGCCCTCCATCTCTGGGGGCAGAAGGAACAGGAGATGCTCCAAAACCACCTGATCCAGCATCTGGGCTTTGGTGTGCTTTTCTGGTCTCAGCCATCGCCTGCAAAAGCCATGGAGTCGGCTGCAAAGTCCTCGGGGACCCTCAGCCTCCCAGTATTGGATGATGTTCCAGGGCTGAACTTGTGAAGGGAGGATGGTTTCCTCCTCCAGGATCTTCTGCCCAGTTCTTGTCCAGAGCTTCACCCCCTTCCCAGGCTGAGCAGCTGAAGGGCCTTTTCCGGCTCCCTCCTTTCCAAAAGGTTGGGTCTCCATCCTTTCTCTGTCCTGCAGAGCAACTGCAAATGGCTCCAAGGACTCTGGTGGGTCTCCAGATGCCTTTTCCTTCACGGGACCATTTCTGGGGCTGCAGGACTGATCCCTGCAAGGGATTCCGCTCTTTTTCTTCTTCCCCCAAGAGGAAAGTTTGCCTTGCAAAGACCACAAATGGCTTCCAGTTTCTGTATCTGAGATGGGAAGAAAAAGAAACGCCAAGAATTAGAAAGTGGAATTCAGCCACTGAGCGACCTTCCCCCAACCTGCCCGGAACACCAAGCGGCTCAGCCCACGGCAGAGCCCAGGTCCCATCGAGCAGGGCCGGGAAGGAGGTAGCTGGAGAGGCCGCCCCGTTTCTCTCCCCCCACTCGGGCTCTTCCCCGGATCCCCGACACCTTCCCGGCATCCCCGCTTCCCCTTGCAGGGAGAGGGCGGCTGGGGAGCATGGAACCCAGGAAGAGCCCCCCCCCTCACCCGAGTCACCTCTGTATGTCCCCCCGCCAGACTCTCCCGCAGCCTCTCCGCCTCCTCTGGGCCTGCAGGGGTTAAGGAGAGCGAGTGCAAAGTCCTAGAGAGGCAAGGCTCCAGTGGGCCAATGGGGAAGTCCTGGAGTTCAGTTCTCTTGGCAGAGGGCGCCTCCTGGTGGATTTGGCGTGAAGTGCCAGGATGGTAGAAAGGGCGGGAAAGAGAGCGTCTGAGGGGAAGGGAGAGGGAGGGGATGATGGGCTTGGGAGTAGGAAGAAAGGCCTCTCCCAATGGCTCCCTGCCAGACAAGGGCCTCGGCGTCTCCAGAGGCGGCTCTTTCTCCATCTTCCTCTCCTTTCCTGTCCAGGAACCGTCTGTGGAGATAGAGAAAAACCTCTCCGGAGGTTCCCTGAAGAACAGCCGCCTTGAAGGCTCGGCGGAGATCGGAGGAGGCCTCCAAAGGGGCCAAAATCCTGTCAGGAACGGCCGGGCGGTCAGAAGACGAGGACCGGGGGGCTCTCTGGGGGACTCCGGCCTGAAGGGGAGGAACGTGGGAGACGGGCAGGGAGGCCTCCATGAGGGAAAAGGATTGGGAAGAGACCGAGGAGGGAGAGGAAAAGGCTCCACAATGGAGGAAAAGCTGTTAATCTCCGGAGAGGCCAGAAATTTTACCTCAGAACGAGGCTCCTTCATTGGGAAGCGAAGGGGGGGAAATGGCGCCTCCTCTCTGACTGGAGAGAAACTCAGGGAGGAAGAGGGTGGAAAAGGGAGATGAAGCTCAACTGGGAGGAGGAGGAAAAAAAAACATTTCCACGTAGGGATCGAGGGGGAGATTTCGCCTCCAGAGACGAGAGGAGGAAGCGGAGCCTTTGCGGGGGTTGAAGGCGGGAATCTCCCCCCACTTTTCCCGCTTCTCTCCCTCCTCCTCCTTCAGTTGACATCCCAGGGGACTCTGCCCGGAGACCGATGACGCTCGAGCAGCGAGGATTCCCATTGGTCCAAAGTCCGAGGAAAAGGCTCCAATCCAGAAGCGCCGATTCCTCCTCTGGGGCTGGAAGCTTCAGGCAGGGTCGCCCCCTCTCCGCTGAGTGACCACCGGCGGCCCCAGACCGCCCAAAGCCTGCGCCCGCACGGCTCACTTTTCCACAACACCCGGCTCTTTATCGAGGGGGGTGTCATGTGGGGCGAGGGAGAAGCAAGACGCGCGGCGCGAGATGGGGCTCGCTCCTCTTGCCGTCTCTTCTCTCCCCCCCCCTTGCCAGGAGCTGGGGGGACACGAGACACGCGTCTTACCTGCCGTGGAGCTCCGTTGCATGTCGCGCCATTGTCTGCAGCAAATTGTAGGGTAAAAAGATGTTCGAGATGTTTAATTGAACTCGCGAGGTTTTTTTTTACCCTACAACGTGTTTGCCTGCAGACAACGGCAAGATATGAGACAAGGCAGGTAAGACGGTTCCACGCACCCCAATGGTACCATAACAGCAGCTTGGCTGCTTCCCTTCCCCGCCGTCTCTTTGTCGGGGGTGGCAGGTGGGCGAAGCGGAACCAGGAAACTGGACATGATCCAGCAGGCAAGAAGCCTCGATTATTCATCAGGGCAGAGGAGGAGGCAGCCATGGGGCTGGTCAGTGCCCTAAAAGCCCCCATGTTTTCATTAAGTTTTTATCACTCAACTGTAATCATTACTTTTTAAATCTTAAATTGTATAAACTGTTTTTGTGGTTTGATATTTTATCTGTACGCCACCCAGGATCTGTGTGTGCGGGGGTGGAGACAGAGTTTCAAACATTTGACAAATAAATCAATAAGAAATCCTATTTGGGTGGATTTATGGGAGGAGATCAAAAGGATCCCAGATTCTGGGAACTCCCTTTCAACTTCAACTCCCCTTGGGGATCAAGCAAGTCCTGATAGGTTAATGATATTTCCTTATTATATAGTGCCGAGTGTGTTACCGCCTCTAGTGGGGCAAACCAAATCGGGATCATTGAATAATACCTGTTCCTAACCCCTTCCCAAGATTCTAATAAGATTCTCCGAAGGTAGTGTCTCTTAAAGTGTCCACATTTATTGCCCCTCTCTCTCCATAGAAAATGGTGCCAACCTTGATACAAATCAAAACCCTCCAATGTAAGAATCCTCTTCCTATTTAAAAGCATCCAATCTCTAATCCAAGTTAAATTAGCCACTTGGTAGTAGAACTCCCATTTTGGTAAACCAAATCCCCCTCTACATGGTGCCTCTTGAAGCATTTTAAGTTTTATCTGGGGCTTCTTCTGCCAAACAATTTCCTCACATAGGTATCTTAACAGTTTAAAAAACCACTATCTAGTCTTGGGGGGGGGCAGTCTGAAATAAATAATTCCATTTCGGGAACACGTGGGTTTTAATCGTAGCTATCCTACCAAGTAAGGAGAGTTGCAAGTGTTCCCACTTTTCTAGGTCTGTCGTGGTTTGGGCTAACAGCTTTGTATAATTATCTGCCATAATAGACGTATTTTTGGAAGACATCCAAACGCCCAAATATTTTATTCTTTTCGTCACTTGAAGACCCAATTCTCTCTCCAATTCACTCCAATGGTTCCGTGTCATATTCTGTGTTATAATTTTTGTCTTATCTTTGTTGATTTGGAGACCTGCCACTCTGCAATTCTCTATCTCCTGAAGTAAGTTTTTACCTGAATCTAAAATCCTCTACGATAAAGACCAAATCATCCGCAAAAGCCTGAATTTTATATTCTTCAGATCTCACCTTCAGCCCCTTTATTCCCTGATTTCTCCTAATTTCCCGTAGAAGAGATTCTAGTGTAAATATAAATAGAAGTGGGGACAGTGGGCATCCTTGTCTCGTGCCTTTTCCAATTTCAATCTTGCCCGTTTCTTCCCATTAATTAAAGCTCTAGCTATTTGAGTAAATCAATCTTATCGCCTGTATGTAGTTGTCTCCAAATTCCATCCTATCTAACAAGACAAACATAAATTTCCAGCTAACCCTATCAAAGGCCTTCTGAGCATCAATAAAAATAAATGCTACTTCCTTATCAGAAAACGTCTCATAATACTCCATTGCATCTATTATCGTCCTCACATTGTCCCTTATTTGTCTTTGCGGCAAAAACCCATTCTGGTCTCTATGTATATAGTGGTTTAATAAATTTTTCATTCTCCCCGCTAAGATTGAAGCGAAGATCTTATAATCAGTATTCAAGAAGGATATAGGCCTGTAATTGTGAATCAACGATAAATCTGTTTCTGCCTTGGGAATCAGAGAAATATAGGCCTCAGTCCAGGAATTTGGGATCCGACCCTCCAAAATGATTCCATTGAAAACTTCAGTCATATATTGTCCCACTGTATCAGAAATTTCCTTATAGAATTCCATAGGTTTCCCATCTGTCCCCGGAGTTTTCCCTGATTTCTGCTTCCCAATTGCCTCTTCTACTTCCTTCTCTGAAATTTCCCTGTTAAGTATTTGTCTTACCTCTTCTGGCACTTTTGGAAGATCCAGCCCCTTTATATATTTGTCCATCTCTTGATCTGACCCTTCCTCTCCCTTGTATAAATCTGTGAAGAACTTCTGTACAATTCCCTTCATACCTTCCCCGTCTGTTACCCATCTTCCATTCGCATCCTTCAAACCACCTACTTTACTTCTTTCCCTTAACTTTTTAATTCTATAGGTTAGACATTTTCCCGACTTATTAGCATTTTCAAAATAGCCTTGTTTAACCCACCTAATTTTTTCAGCTACTTCCTCTTGGTCCATTGAATTTATTTTATGGCGGATTAAATTTTTTCCCTCTATTAATGTCTGGTCCATCGGTTTATTCCGTAGTCCTTTTTCCACCTGTCCTAACCCGTCTATTAGATTTGATCATTCGTTCCTTTCCAGCCTCCGCTTCCTTATTGTATATTTTATTACCAATCCCCTAATTAACACCTTATAAGAATCCCAATTATTATGCAGGCTCATATCTTCTTTCTTACTCTCTTTAAAGAAATATTCTGTTTCTCTCTTAATCCAGGTCATAACTTCCTCGTCCTTCAGCACCCTCGCATCCATCTTCCATCTTTTCCTTTTCTGTTGGCCCCTCCATGATACAAACAAAGGGCTATGATTAGCCCAATCATTAACCCCAATCTCTATCTCAGAAACATACTCCCCTAATTGCAGTGTCATCCAGGCCATATTGATCCGCGACCAAATACAGTCGAGGGTCAGAAGGGACAAAGGAAAGGAGGGAATATATAGGTCACTACAGGAGTTAGATAAAATCTTACTGGGAACCGAAAAGAAATTACTTTCAAGGTGCTACCAGTTCTTGGTATCATGATGGATTGGTGAGGACGTGATTAAGGACACCATGATTGCCTGGGGAACCTCGGATTTTCTCCAAATCTGGACAAATGGGATGCGATATGGAATAGGAATATGAAACTTACTTTGGCAACCCCCTACAAGGAACATATTTATAAAATGGTCTACCGTTGGCATATCCCCCAGGCAAGAATCACAAGAATGTTCCCGGGAGTCTCCCCAGCATGTTGGAAGTGTGGGAATGGTAATGGGACGTATTATCACCAATGGTGGACTTGTCCCAAAGCAGGCAAATATTGGTCCAAGGTTGGGAACTGGATAGTGGAAATTACAGGTTATAATATAGAGCTGAAACCAGAGGTTTTCTGAGTGGAAATGAAACCAGACAAAATAACTAAGGAAAAATGGTACTTGATCCTCCACATCACTACTGCAGCTAGGATATTATACGCGCAAGAGTGGAAAAATGAATTAATACCCACAGAGAATAAATTGATTTGGAAAATTACAGAATGCGCAGTGTCAGGTTTCGATGCTATCTCAAAATAAATGAACTTCCAAACTGCCGATCTTTAAGGAAATTTTCTCTTTATTCGAGCACAGCAATCTGATCTTGACTCTTCGCGGTCAGTACTGACCTTTGCCCCCCAATCCCTCCCTTTCCGATCCCCAATTCTCTGCTTCTCATTGGCTATCTTCCAAGTCACTTTCCTGATTTCTTCTTCGTCAGGTCACAGGAATGTATCCCCCCTCCCCATCTCCGAGGAGACCGAATCTTCAAAGGGATTTAGCAGGCAAAAGTTCAGGCTTCTCCTCCCTTTTCTATGTCAGTTCTGAGACACAGACACAGAGGCAGATCGGTTAATGAAATTACTTAGGAACCAAAAAGATTCTGATTATTACGAATGTTGGAACTTATGGTATATTTGGGTGAAAGAAAAGAGGGAAATGAAATGGATCTTATTTGTGTCTAGAGGGGGGGGAATTGTATAGGCGCGTATTTGTGTACATTCGTTGCAATAACTTTGTATGTATATATGTAAAGCATTGGTTTTAAGAATGGAAATAAACTTATGTTTAAAAAAAAAGAACAGATTAATGGAAGGGACCTTGGAGGTCTTCTAGTCCGACCCCTTCCTCAAGCAGGAAACCCTTCAGACCATTTCAGACAAGATGAGCACCATAAAAATGTAACATACATAGATAAAAGCAAGTATGCCTCGCTCTCTCTCTTCCTTGGGGGCGGGGGATATGGAGAGGGGGAAATGAGGACATCCGGGCTGCTCCTTCTGGGGTTTCCCAGAATCTTCAGCTCTTCTAGGATTTGGGGTAGAACCGGGACTCTCTCCTCTCCCCCTCCCTAAATAGCCCCCCAATACCATCTCAAAGGGAGGGCCTCCACCCCCTTTCACAATAGGGATAAATTTGGGGAGCCAATTAAGGGGAGCAACTCAGAACTCCCCTCATTCATCAGTTCCCCCCTGTGGCTCCTCCTCCCGGCTGCTGATCGGGCAATGGGGGGTTATGGGGTGGGGGAATCTTGGTTTCCTCCCCAAATTCAGAGGGTCCCCCAGAATGGATCGAGGCTCAAATCTTGCCTGACTTTCACAGCCTCAAGGAAAAATAACCTGATGTTTTTGAAGCTGCAAAAGTTCTTTTTCTTATATTTTGGGGGGCATTTGTGGAGTCAGGTCTGAAAATGCCTCAGTTTCCCTCTTTCGCTCTCCGACGCCTTCCTCTTTAGGGGCAACCGACTTTGGGGGCTCCGTATTCGGGCATAATGCGGGGCCAGGAAGCTCCCACCGATTTACGTGAACGGGAGCGAGGGAAGTTCGACTACGTCCCATCTCAGTTCGGCCGCCTTCCCACGACCCCCTCCCCACCGTGGTCACAACAAAGGGAGACGCCGACCCCTCTTCCTCCCTCTGGGCGAAATGGGGCGAAGCAGGGAGTGGAGATCACGCGGAGATGAGGTTTCTGAGGCTCCCGCCTCTCTTGCCTTCGACCCCTTTCCCTATTACTGGGGTCCCTCAGCCCTCTTTCTTCCCCCTCTTTCCCCAGGAGCATTGACGGTCCCGCCGCCCCTCTCCTCCCCGCGATGAGCCCCCTCCTTACCGGGGGTCTCCTTCCCCCCTTCGCTTCGGATCCGGACCAGGGCCCCCACCAGCAGCAGCAGGGGGAGCACAGAAGACCCCATGGATGCTGCCCCACAAGCGCCCCAAAGAGAAGGACGCGGAGGCTCCCAGCCCCAGAGGCGGAATCGGGGGTCTGGATGGGGGGGGAGTTTTCCTCGAACTTCGGAATTGAGGGCCCAGAGAAGCGGAAGAACCAATGAGAATTCTCCTTCCTGTAGCGTCATCGGCCTCCGGGCAGAATCTCCCTTGACTTCATCCGATGGAGGAGAGTTCGGCGCAGAAGAGAAGCGGAGAAAGGGGGAGGGGGAAGATTTCCAGTCTTGGGGGGCTGCAGCTCAAGGGGGGTTTCATGTCAGCCCTGGACAGGAGTATTGGGTTCCTCTTGCCCTCCCCGCCCCCTCCCGGAAGCGTCCGCCTTTTGCTCCCTTTCTGGTAAAGGGGCTCACCTAGGATCCCACCTAGCCCAGACAGATCCTCCCCCCACCTCCCCTCCCCCTCCCTGCGGGAATCCTCCGCTCGGCTCTCTCGGGAAAGGCGCCGCTTCGCTTTACGGGAGAAAAAGGCGATTTCCCTCCTTGAAACCCGCGTCCCTCTTGCTCGGAAGACATTTTCCCCGTCTAAAAAGGCAGATCTGGGGCTTTTCCTCAGAAAGCTGCCTATTTCAGCTGTGGAAAAGGAAGCGCAAAGAGCCTATTAATTTACCACTGATAAATCCGGAAGGAAAACCACTTAGAAAAACTTGAAAGGATCACGTACCTCGATTTTCATTTAAAAATGGAGGAGGAGGGGGAGAAGGAAGTGAAGGAGGAGGAGGAGGAAAAGGAGAAGAAGGAGGCTGGACCTGATTTTTCTTCCGACACTCTCAGGGGATAAAAGAGAAACCCCCGACTGGAAGGGGCAACCGAAGAGGTTTAACGTGGAGGAAATAGGCAGCTGCTGTCCAAGGGAAGAGGAAGACACGGACACAAACTTTTACTTTTATTTCCCTATAAAGGTATTTAAGAGTCGCAGCAGAGAAGACAGTCAGGAAGATCCTGAGGTAAATCTCAAACGGCGCCCAGAAGGAAAAGGCGGGAAAACAGGGAAACGCCCCCTTTCCACCCGCAGGGACCAATCAGAGCGCAGATCGCCTCAGGCGGGAGCCCTCCCTCCCACAGCCACAGCGGGGTCTTCAAGACCATTCTGCCCTTTCCTTCCCCAGCCGTAAATTGGGCATTTTCACATTTAAAGTGTTCAAAGGAAAGAGAGATAAAATGACTTTGCTTTTGTCCATTAGACTGAATTGTCAGGCTGGAATGACTTTTTTAAAAAAATCTTGCACTGTGCTAAAAAGAAGTCAACGTCTTTTTTCCCCTTTTTTCTCTTGTACCTCAGAGTTTCTTTTCCTGTCTTTCTCCTTTTCCTGATTTCCTAATTCTATATTTCTTTCTGTTTTGTATAATAAATAAATAAGATCTGGAGACTAGGGGAGTGCAGAGAAGAGCAACAAAGATGGAGGCTAAAACATAAAAAAACGGTTGCTGGAACTGGGTATATTCTAGTTTGATGAAAAGAAGGACGAGGGGAGACATGATGGCATCTTCCCATATCTCAGGGGCTGCCAGAAAGAATATTGCTTTTTTCTTTGCTTTTTTCTTTGCTTTTCTTTTTTCTTTTATATTCTTTATTCTATTCTATTCTCTAAATAAGAAGCAGGCCGAATGAAAGAGATGGAGGTGGAGTTGAACTATATAGAAGAAATAACCAAACCGCTCTAGAAACGCAACAGAAGAAAGGCGAAAACTTCCTTCCTTCAATGCATTTGGGTTGATATAAAAGGGGGAAAAGAAGCAGAGACGTGGAAGCCTTTGTCTGACAGGGAGCCATTGGGAGGGGCCTTTCCTCCTACTCCCAAGCCCATCCTCCCCACCCTCTCCCTTCCTCCTCCCATGCGCTCCTCTTTCCCGCCCTTTTTATAATCCTGGCGCTTTGCCCCAAATCCACCAGGGGGTGCCCTCCACCAACGGAAGGGAACTCCAGGTGCTTCCCCATTGGTCCACTGGAGGGCTAACGTCATGGCTGCCTTTGTACTGGAGAGGGCAAAGGAATTGACACCACAAACGCTTGCCCCTCTAGGACTTTGCACTCGCTCTCCTTAACCCCTGGAGCCCCGGAGTAGGCGGAGAGGTGCGGGAGAGTCTGGCGGGGGGACATCGAGGCATGCCCGGGTGAGGGGGGAGCTCCTCCCGGGTCCCATGCTCCCCAGCTGCCCTCTCCGTGCAGGGGGAAGCGGAAGGGATGCAGGGAAGGTGGAGGGCGAGGGTCTCCGGGCTGGTTGGGAGAAGGTCGCTCAGTGGCTGAATTCCGCTTTCTAATTTTTGGTATTTGTTTTTCTTCCCATCTCAGATACAGAAACTGGAAGCCATTTGTAATCTTTGCAAGGCAAACTTTCCTCTTGGGGGAAGAAGAAAAAGAGCGGTATCCTTTGCAAGGATCAGTCCTGCAGCACCAGAAATGGTCCCGTGAAGGAAAAGGCATCTGGAGACCCACCAGAGTCCTTGGAGCCATTTGGAGTTGCTCTGCAGGACAGAGAAAGGATGGAGACACAACCTTTTGGAAAGGAGGGAGCCGGAAAAGGCCCTTCAGCTGCTCAGCCTGGGAAGAGGGGGAAGCTCTGGACAAGAACCGGGCAGAAGATCCTGGAGGAGGAAACCATCCTCCCTTCAGAAGTTCAGCCCTGGACCTCCATCCAATACCGGGAGGCTGAGGGTCCACGAGGACTTTGCAGCCGACTCCATGGCTTTTGCAGGCGATGGCTGAGACCAGAAAAGCACACCAAAGCCCAGATGCTGGACCAGGTGGTTTTGGAGCATCTCCTGTTCCTTCTGCCCCCAGAGATGGAGGGCTGGGTGCGGGAGTGTGGAGCAGAGACCAGCTCCCAGGCGGTGGCCCTGGCGGAAGGCCTCCTCCTCAGCCAGGCGGAGGAGCAGAAGGAGCAGGTCCAGTTGCAGGTGAGAGACTTTAGGGAGCTCAGAAGGGAATAGAGAAAGTGTTTGAATACTTCACCCTCCTTCCCAAACTTCTCTGGCATTCATCATATGTGGCAATTCATCAATTCTTGTAGGACATTGTTCCCTTTTTTTCTCACTCAACCTCCGATGGATATTGGGTGCTTTGAGATTGTGTTCCAAATATAAGAATCCACTTTATCTCATGTGACGTATATTAATTCTGCTTCTTTTTTCCTTCCTCCTATTTGAAGTGCTGCACTGTGGAGATCAGAGATCTTGAGAGAAAGAAGAACCCATCAAATCCCCCTCAGGAGCTATTTTTCAGGAGGATCCCTTGGGAAGATCCAAGTCCGGACACCTCAGGAGGTAATGGAAGATCCTCTGATTTTCCATCTGTCTTACCTTTGCTCTCTCTTCTCTTCTATGGAATAGCTCCTCCTATTTTGTTAATGATGCATTTTGAAATTATTTATTCCTTACAGAGAAACAAAGAACGAAGATTTCTGGTTTTTATGACAGAGATCAAACAGCGGTTGAACCTCCAAATCAAGTAAGAAAGGGAAAAGTTATTAGATTTCTATTCTCCCTTCAGGAAGTGAAGCGGGTGTTCAAAGAGCTCCCTCCTTCTATCCCCCCCCCCTTGTTTGGCCTGGATTATTTTTGTGTTCTTCAGAGCAGAATAGCAGGTTCAAGTTCCTGTCAGACAGCATAACTTCCTCTGGTTATCTTGTTCTGTTAGGTACTCCACCAACTTTGAGTTTACGAAAAGCAATTTTTTAAAAAGTCCTTCAAGAAATAGGAATAAATGTATCACAGTGGGAGGAACTGCTAGAGTCCCATATTTTTTTTGTAATTCTTTGACTCGGAATTGTGCAAGGCAAATGACAGATAATTAAATACTCACATTGCCACAATACCATTTTAAAAAAGCCATATGTTATCTGTGAGGAGTTTGATCCTGTGACTCCCGAGGATGTGGACAGGGTTCTGGATAAGATTAGTGCCGCCACGTGTTTATTGGACCCGTGTCCCTGCTGGTTGGTGCTGGCCTCCCGGGAGGTTACACGAGGCTGGCTCCAGGGGATTATAAATGCTTCTCTGAGTGAGGGTGCCTTTCCTGCCGCCTTGAAAGAGGCGGTAGTGAGGCCCCTCCTCAAGAAGCCTTCCCTGGACCCGGCTGAATTAGCCAACTATCGTCCAGTCTCCAACCTTGGTTTTGTGGCGAAGGTTGTTGAGAGTGTGGTGGCACGACAGCTTCTCCGGCACCTGGATGAAGCTATCTATCTAGACCCATACCAGTCGGGCTTCAGGCAGGGGTACAGCACAGAAACGGCATTGGTCGCGTTGGTGGATGATCTCTGGAGGGCTCGGGACAGGGGTTGCTCCTCTGTCCTAGTCCTATTAGATCTCTCAGCGGCTTTTGATACCATCGACCATGGTATCATGCTGCAGCGGTTGAGAGGGTTAGGAATAGGGGACACCGTTCTGCGGTGGTTCTCCTCCGACCGCTCGCAGTTTGTGTTGGCAGGGGGACAGAGGTCAACCTCGAGGCATCTCGCATGGGGAGTGCCGCAAGGGTCGGTCCTCTCGCCCCTCCTGTTCAACATTTATGTGAAGCCGCTGGGTGAGATCATCCGTGGTTTTGGGGTGAAGTGTCATCTGTACGCTGATGATACTCAGCTGTACATCTCCACCCCAGACCACCCCAACAATGCCCTTGATGTGATGTCCCGCTGCCTGGAGGCCGTGCGGGTCTGGATGGGGAGGAACAGGCTCAGACTCAACCCCTCCAAGACCGAGTGGCTGTGGCTTCCGGCGCCCCGATATAGTCAGCAGGTGCCATTGCTGACTATTGGGGGTGAATCTTTGCCCCCCACAGAGAGGGCTCGCAATCTGGGTGTCCTCCTGGACGCACGGCTGTCCTTAGAAGAGCATATGACGGCCGTGGCCAGGGGGGCCTTTTATCAGGTTCGCCTGATTTACCAGTTGCAGCCCTTTCTGGACCGGGACGCCCTGCGCACGGTCACTCACACCCTTGTTACCTCCCGGTTGGACTATTGTAATGCTCTCTACATGGGGCTCCCCTTGAAGAGCACTCGGAGGCTCCAACTGGTCCAGAATGCGGCCGCGCGGGTGGTTATGGGTGCAACTCGTTGTGCCCACGTGACACCCCTCCTGCGCGAGCTGCACTGGCTCCCAGTGGTCTTCCGGGTGCGATTCAAGGTGTTGGTTACCACCTTTAAAGCGCTCGATGGCATAGGACCCGGATGCCTTCGAGACTGACTTCTGCCACCAATAGCCTCCCACCGACCAGTCCACTCCCACAGAGAGGGTCTCCTCAGGGTGCCATCGGCCAAGTTATGTCGGCTGGCGACACCCAGGGGGAGGGCATTCTCTGTGGGAGCCCCAGCCCTGTGGAATGAACTGCCCCCGGAAATACGTAAGATCTCCGACCTCCGGGTGTTTCGCTGCGCACTGAAGACCCTGTTGTTCCGCCAGGCCGGGCTATCAACATACTAATTTTAAATTGGGGTATTTTAAATTTCTGGGATTTTAATTGGAGCCTAATCTATTTAATGATTTTAAATTTTAATTGTTGTTTTGTTTTGTGTTTTTAAATAGGCTGTACACCGCCCTGAGTTGGGCGGTATAGAAATAAAATTATTATTATTATTATTATTATTATTATTATTATTATTATTATTATTATTATTATTATTATTATTATTACCTCTAGTTCAAAAATAAGCAGATGGAGTAAGAGAACAATATGGGAGGCAAGCCAAAAAAAAAAGACTAAAAGTTTTTACGTAGGTAAGAGATGATGGATAAGGGGGGAAAAAGAGAGTAAAAGACCTTCCATAAATATATTTCAATAATGTGTATTAATATTAGAATTATATAAGTTGGATAATTATTTTGTATGTAGTGCAACAGACATTACGATGATATCTTAATATAAATAGATATGAAAGTAAAATAGAGAAATTATGAATACTTATAAGTAAGAATTAAGTATTAATTGGAAAATTACAGTTTGAATGATGGTATTATGAAATAATGTATAAAATATTTATTTTATTTATTTTATTTTTCATATTTGTATACCGCCCTACTCCCGAAGGACTCAGGGCGGTGAACAGCCATAATAAATACAAATACATATAGAAGTTAAAAACTATTAAGAAACAGATTAAGTAATTTAGGCTCAAAGATTAAAAACATCCAAATTTATCTAACGAGGTTTAAAACCCAATTTAAAAGCCAGTTTAAAAGCCAATTAAAAAGGAGAGTTAGGCCAGACCAGCTTGTTGGAATAGAAATGTTTTCAGGGCACGGCGGAATATGCGTAAGTCTTGGATGTTTCGTAACTCCGGGGGAAGCCCGTTCCAGATGGTAGGTGCCCCCACAGAAAAGGCTCTCCCCCTGGGGGCCGTCAGTCGACATTGTTTGGCCGACGGCACCCTGAGGAGTCCCTCTCTATGGGAGCGAACTGGTCGGTGAGAGGCTATTGGTGGCAGGAGGCGGTCTCGTAAGTACCCTGGTCCTGAGCCATGGAGCGCTCTAAAGATAGTAACCAAAACCTTGAAGCGCACCCGGAAGACCACTGGGAGCCAGTGCAGCTCGCGCAGGAGGGGGGTTATATGATTAGTGAAATGCTAGAATTAAACCATGGGTGATTAGAAAATGAAAGAATATATTTTAAGGTAAAGGTTTATCAATAGTAGAATTACACAGATTGGAGGATTGGAAAAAACATGAATTTAAGGCACTGTACTTTAAATGTATAAGTGATTGTGATTGGTATTAGAAGTGTACATTGAGACATTGAATAATGAAAGAATGAAGGATGAAACTTTAACTTAAATAGATGTGAAGAGCTAAATAAGGGAAACAAAACAGGTGAAAGATGGGAAATAGAAAAGAAACGTCTTTGAATATTATAGTGATATGGGGGAAAAACGTTAAAATAGAGATAGAAAGAGAGGAATAATAGTACATATATATTTAGATATTAAGATATATGAAAGAAGGAGGAGGAGGCTTAGGAACTGAAGGGCGGTAGCAAGGGGTATGTTTAAATGATATGAAATAGTGAAAATGAAATGTAAGAACTATGAATAACAATACTATGTTTATTTGTATTGAAATGTATAATCCCCGGGTATCACACCATTCACACATTGATATGTGTAAATAACATTTTAAAAAATAAGCAGATTGAATTAAAAAATAAAGCAGACTATTAAAATCCAAAGGGAGTGGCCGTGTTGAGCATGTAATCACGGTACTTTGGGCTACAAAATAATTTCCAATCCTCTGATTTGCACCTCGATTAGGAGATCAAACATTCCCGATTTGCAAAGGCTGAGAAATGATTTTCACAGGGAATTTTCTCTTCTTTCTTTTCTTCCTTTCAGCCAATGGCTCATACTACTAGATCAATCAATGATAGACAGATCAGTTGATCCAGAAGTGGGATTACTTTACTGAAAGGCACTGAAGGGTTTGGAGAATCAATGAACTTGATAAAACTTCCCCAAATATTTCTTCAGTGAAAGTAGTTTTCAGATTTGCCCATTTTCTCACCTAAAATTAGGACTTGTGTAGCAATTTAAGTTAGTAAATATCTCTGCTTTGGGAATTTGGGAACAATGGAACAGAATAACAGAGTTGGTAGGGATCTTGGAGATCTTCTAGTCCAGTGGTCACCAACTGGTGGTCCGCGAGAAAATTTTGGTGGTCCGCAGAAAAATTTTCTTATTTTTGCATTTTTTATATTGCACTCATCCTCAAGCTATGGCCCCTGGGCCGGATATGGCCCGAGAGCAACTAACCTGGCCCGCACAGGGAACACACAGCTGCACCGCCCACATCACCCCGCCCATACGCCAGTCCCCACTCTTAAGGCCGAGAGAAGCAGCCGGATTTTCCTCTCCATTGCAGACACCACATCGGCCCCCTGCAAGCTCTCATCTCTCGAGGAGCGCTCCCTGAAGCGGCACGGGAAACTTTGGTCGGGCTACTTGAGAGACAACAGCTTGCAGGGGGCCAATCTGGTGTCCGTAATGGAGAGCAAAATCCGGCTTCTTGTCTCTGCTGTAGTGCGGCATCAGGATTCCGCCTTGGTATATTTGCAGCACAAGGCAGCCCTCATCTCCTGCCGCTTGGGACTCGGAGCGGTAAACAGCATCTGGTTCAGGGAGAAGCCAGATTTTGTTCTCCATTGCGGATGCCAGATCGGCCCCCTGCCAGCTCTTGACTCTCGAGGAGCCCGACCAAAGTTTCCCGCACCGCTTCAGGGAGTGCTCCTCAAGAGACAAGAGCATCTGGCGTCCACGATGAAGAGCAAAATCCAGCTGCTCCCCAGACCAGTCGCCGTTTACTGCTCTAAGTCCCAAGCGGCAGGAGACAAGGGCTGTTTTGCACCACCAGCTGGCACAAATATACCGAAGCGAATGCTCATGCTGCGCAAGTTCAAGTCGTACTTCATTCCCACACTTCTTCTGGCCCTTGTTGGTGCTCTGTGCACCTTGGTCTCTCAGGGAGATGCTTGACTTCCTCTGAGCCCCAAGACACTGGCTGGCCCATGAGATGAGAGAGAGAAAAAGAATCAGAGAGAGAATGAAAGAGAGAGAGAAAGAGACAGAGAGAGAATGAGAGAGAGAGAGAATCAGAATGAGACAGAGAGAGAAAGAGACAAAGAGAAAAAGAGACAGAATGAAAGAGAGAACGAGAGGGAGAATTAGGGAGAGAAAGAGAAAGAGAGAATCAGAGAGAGAGAGAGAGAATGAGAGACAGAATCAGAGAGAATCAGAATGAGAGAGGGGGGAGAGAGGGAGGGAGAGAGAGACAGAGAGAATGAGAGAGAAGGAGTGGTAAAGAGAGAGGGGGGAAAAGAAAGAGAGAAAGTGGGGGTGAGAGAGGGGAGAGAGAGAGAAAGAGAGAGGAGGGAGAGTGCCTGAAGGACCTCATCCTGTCACTGGGAGTCCAGGTGCTTCAGCAAGCGGCGCGCTGGATTCGGATTAGTGGTCCGCGAAATTTAAAATTATGAATTTGATGGTCCCTGAGGTCCAAAAGGTTGGGGACCCCTGTTCTAGTCCAACCCCCTGCTCAGACAGGAAGCCCTATAACATTTCAGATAAATGGCTGTCCAATTTCTTCATAAACACCTCCAGTGTCGGAGCACCCACAATTTCTGGAGGCAAAGTCATTCCACTGATTAATTGTTCTCACTGTCAGGAAATTTCTCTTTACTTGTGGCATGTGCAATGTGCAACTTTGCAGGTGGTGCCACATGCGAAAAGGAACACAGCCCATGCTGGCCTGAATGAGATAATAGGTGCTGTTATGGAAGGGCGGGGGCAGGCAGCCCAAGTGGGCAGAAGTGGTGGTGGCGACGGTTGGAAGGTGCAGGAGTCAAGTGCTACTTGCATTTGCATGGCATCAGCATTCCGCCTTCACCATGGTATATTTGTGCCAGCTGGTGGCACCAAGGCAGCCCTTGTCTCCTGCCATTTGGGGCTCAGAGTGGTAAACGGCATCCATGAAGCACTACAACTTTTTCCCATTTTATCATTTCTTCCCTACATTACAGTACACTCTTCATAACTGTCCTATTTTAAATTTAATCAGCATCAACTTAGAATCTTAACCAGTGCACCGTTATTATTTTTTCCACAACATAAGCAAGGCAATGCAGGAAAGAAAGTAAAGCTAACAAATCTCAGTTCCCCCCGCTTCATGCTAAATTTCTTTTAAGAATTTCTGCTCATTCCCAGTTTAAATACATAGGCATATTCATGCCTGGGATTTATCCACCAATCTAATACAAAGAGAAGTCTTTAATGCCTGGTGATATCCGGAAAGGGATGGGCGATGTAAATAATAATTTTAAAAAATCACAATCAAAGGGGATTTGGGCAGCTAACGCTGGAAAAGCCAGCTTTGGAAAGCACCAGCTGGATACAAAAAGAAGAAGGGGTCTTTTTTTTTTCCCCCGGAAAGAGCCACAGGGAAAGAAGGGGAAAGAGCCAGTCGGCTTTGTACGGAAAAGTCAGGCAAAGATACCTCAAAGATATCTCCAGGAGGAAGTGGGGAAGGTTTCCTCCTCCTCCTGGAACCGCTGCTGTTCTTCTTCCTTTTCTTCGCGGTCATAGCCACCCAACCTCTGAAGATCCAGTATTTCCACCTCACCCAAAAGGATGGAGGCAGAAGGATGGAAGGGGTGGTGAAGGCTTTGTGGGGTCCCTCTAATGGGGGATGGCTTGAAGTAGACGAAGGGCTCGACTTGGCATACGAGAGCTAGCGCTGGGCTCGACCTGCTGGCTGGAGGGGAGCTGCTGCGGGGGACTGATGAGGGGGCGCTTGGAGCTCAGAGCGGTAAACCACGTTCAGGAAGCACTACAGCAGAGGGAAGGAGCCGGAGTCAACCCTGGCTTTGCTGTCCATTGCAGATGCTAGATCAGCCCCCTTCAAACTCTCGTCTCTCGAGGAGCCCGGCCGAAGTTTCCCGTGCCTCTTCAGCGAGTGCTCCTTGAGAAACAAGAGTTTGCAGGGGGCTGATCTAGCATCTGCAATGGACAGCAAAGCCAGGGTTGACTCCAGCTGCTTCTCTCTGCTAACAGGCGGCCAAGCTAACTGCCTGAAGGACCCCATTCTGTCTCTGGGAGTCAAAGTGCTGAAGCACAAGTGGCACAGGAAACCTTGGCTGGGCTCCCCGACAGAAATGCAATGATTTCTCTGCGGACTACCAAAATTTTCTCCCAGACTATCAGTGGTCCACGAACCACCAGTTGGTGACCACTGTTCTGGAGTGTTTTTATTCCTGTCAATTTGGTCTAGTCTGCAAATTTGATGAGTTCCCCTTCTATCCTCTTGTCTAAATCATTGATGAAGATGAACAGATCTTGCGAATCCTCCTGTTCTGTTCTTGTTTTTTCTGTGTTCAGGAGAGTCTTGTGTCCTTCGAGGAGGTGGCTGTGTCTTTCTCTGAGGAGGAATGGTCTCAGCTGGATCCTGACCAGAAAGCGCTGCATTCGGAAGTCATGCTTCAAAACCATAGGAACGTGGTCTCTCTGGGTAAGAGTTCTCTAGTCCCCAATCAGAGAGTTCAAGAATGCAGATTCTAGTTAGCTTTTTTTAATTAAAAAACCACTAATCAGATATCGTCTCCTGGGAGGGAGACGATACTCCAAGGAAGGAAAGAGTCAATGTCTCTTTGCTTAGATGCTTTCTCTGCCATTTCTTATCTGTATTTTTCCATTTCTATTTGAATGTATCTGTGGAGGCTGAAAAGAACGAGGTGTGCTTTTATGTGTCCTCTGGAGGTCACATGAGAGGAGTGTGTTGTCATTTGTCCTCTGAAACCTCCAGAATTGTCTGATAATAGAACTTTCACACTCAGCCCATGGAAGAGCATTCTCCCAATCCAGTTCAAGAACAAAGGCCTCATGCAATGTCACTCAGAGCATCCTAAGGTACAGGTAATCCGCGAGTTCATTAAGTGACCGTTCCAAGTTACGACCTAGCCCACTCCCAAGTACTTAAGACTCAGTCCTGAAATTACGAATGTTGCAGCACCACAGCCATCATTCACACTTATGAATGTCAGCAGAGGCGCTGCAACAACATTCGCCCTACCTGTTCCCCCACCCCATCCTGCCGGGATTTACCTTGACAGGATGTGGTGAGCCATCAGTTTTTTTACCTACTTTGGTGAATATGCAGAAAAAAGAGGCCTAAAGTGGTGAGAGATACGTGAGATCAGTAGTGGTAAATCTTGCACAAAAGATCTCACGTGATCTCGCACTACACTGCTTTAGGCGTCTTTTCTCTGCTAACCAAGGCCGGCATGAGATCCAGGGAAAAATGGTTTGCAAAGAGAGGGAAGGCCTCTTCGTTTTTAGTGAATTTTGCCCTGATTCTCGTGCAGTCCTCAGTTCTTAAAAGAACGCAGGCCTAAAGTACTGCAGTATGAGATCACGTGATATTAAGAGCTTGAGATCTCATGTGATCTTGCACTAAAGTACTTTAGGCCTTCCATTCTCTGCAAACAGATGCCTGTACCAGATCCGGCCAAAGAGCCCTTGCAAGCCGATGAGACTTTGGGGAAGCGAAATAGCCATTCTTGAAGCCTCCCAACCTTTCCAGTCTCAGCACGAAGAGCGTTTACAAGCCAATGGGAGGCTTCAGCAAGGGATTTCGCTCCAAAGCCTCATTGCTGGGATCAAGGAACAGGCCGAGTGGGGGTCCTGCCCACCAGACAGACACTGTGGAGCAGCTGCTTGAAGGTACACTGGGGAAGAAAGAGTTTGTTTCAAAATTGTTTCATTTCTCACAGGTCTCTGCTGAAATTAACCCACCCCAATAATTCTTAAGTTTTCTCCTAATTCCTCCTTGGATGTTTCCCCTGATTATTCCTTAACTCAAAACTGACACTGAGAGAGATTTGCATATATAGAGATAATTGTAAAGAAAGAGATGTTTTCTAGATATTTCCAAAGCTTTTTGGACTCTTGAATATAGAAATCATCATGTCCATATCACACCCCTGTAGGCATGCAAACATACAAACTAATGGAATTTTGGAGAAATTCAGAAGGAAATTCACTTGACCTCCTAACATTGATTTTTTTCTTTAACCTTGTTATCATTTTCATTTCCCTTTTGCTTTGAAGGTAATAATGGGCAGGAGAATCAAGATTCCTGTGAACTGTTGCAAGTGATCAATGCTAAAGATGGAAGGGAGAAGTTTGGAATTCAAATGGAATTCGAAAGCCATGAGAGGAACCACTCAAGGAATTGGAATCGGGAAAGCTCATCTTCCACTGGTGCTCCGATGCAAGACTTTCTTGCCCAACAAGAGAAAATAAAAGAAAAATATATTGGAAAAAGTGTGAACATAATCAAAGCTAAAGTACAAGTAAATGAACAGGATTTAACTCAAAACAAAGGAGAAGATGCTATAAGAAGACACAACGGAGAAAATTACAATGGGATATTCATTCTTTCTCTTGGAAATAATTTCCTTACAGCTCAAAAAGCTATTGACACAAAAGAGAAGCCTTATAAATGTTTGGAATGTGGAAAATGCTTTAGAACAAACAGGCAACTTATATCCCATGAAAGGGTTCACACTGGGGAGATGCTCTACAAATGCATGGAGTGTGGAAAGACCTTTTCTCAGAGCAATACACTTACTATCCATAAAAGGATCCATACAGGGGAGAAACCATATAAATGCATGGAGTGTGGAAAGACCTTTGCTCATAACAGTAATCTTATTTCCCATAAAAGGATCCACTCGGGAGAGAAGCCATTTAAATGCATGGAGTGTGGAAAGACCTTTGTTCATAACAGTAATCTTATTTCCCATAAAAGAATCCACTCGGGAGCGAAACCATATAAATGCATGGAGTGTGGAAAGAGCTTTGCTCACAGAAGTACACTTACTATCCATAAAAGGATCCACACGGGGGAGAAACCATATAAATGCATAGAATGTGGAAAGACCTTTGCTCAAAGAGCTTATCTTATTTCCCATAAGATGATCCACACAGGAGAAAAACCATATAAATGCATGGAGTGTGGAAAGACCTTTGCTTTGAGCACTAAACTTACTATCCACCAAAAGATCCACACAGGGGAAAAGCCATTTCAATGCATTGAGTGTGGAAAGACTTTTGCTCAAAGTAGTTATCTTGTTTCCCATAAGATGATCCACACAGGGGAGAAGCCATATATATGCACGGAGTGTGGAAAGACGTTTACTCAGAGCAGTGGTCTTAGAAGCCACAAAAAGATCCATTCAGGAGAGAAGCCGTATAAATGCATCGAGTGCGGAAAGATCTTTGCTCATAGCAGTACACTTACTATGCATAAAAGGATCCACACAGGGGAGAAGCCATATAAATGCATGGAGTGTGGAAAGACCTTTGCTCGAAGAGGTAATCTTATTTCCCATAAGATGATCCACATGGGAGAAACTATATAAATGTGGAAAGGGTTTTGCTCAGAATGGTCATCTTACTTCTTATAAAAGGATCCACACTCGGGAGAAACTATATTGCAATAGCAATTCCACTTGGACTTATATACCACTCCACAATGCTTTACCACACTCTCTGAGCAGGTTACAAGGTTGGCATATTGTCCCCAGCAATCTGGGTCCTCATTTTAACAACCTCAGAAAGATGAAAGACTGAATCAACCATGATCAGTCAGGATCGAACTCCTGGCTGTGGGCAATTAGCCTGTAGTACTGCATTTTAACCACTGATCCGCCATGTCTCTATAGATTTGTATGTGTATGCATATTGTGCCTTTCTGATCCAAATGAGACAAGGTTGAATCCAACAAAATGAAAGTTAATGTGGAGAAAAGTAAGATTTTACACGTTTGCAGGAAAAACAGTTTACTTGAAACCTGGCTCAAAAACAGTAATTGTGAGGGGGACCTTGGGAATCCGAATGGATGATCACTTAAATAATGAGTCACGTGTGTGTGGCAGCAGCCCAAAAAGCTAATATAATCCATGATTGTATAAATGGACCATAGAATCAGAATCATGTACCGTTTTATAAAACCTTAGTAACTCTACACCGGGAAAATTGCATCCAGTTTTGGTCATCATGTCAGTGTATAAGAGTTCATTAATTGGAATAGACATGGTACCATGTCAGCCAATGGGGACTGTTTGGTGATCCAGATAGCTCAGAGCCTGGGTATGGCTTAGCTTGACTTTGTATATAAGAGTTACTTTGTCCTTGCAATATTGCCTCTGTATGATATTGCTTCTATGATTATTGACTTCTATCCAGACTCTATTCTGGATTCTGAGTTCTGGTTCTGACTTCTGCTGCATGGGAATTGTATACATGTCTCATACTGTATATTATTGCATATAAAGAAGTTTCTTGTATAAATGAATCCTGCTGAATTATTTACTTGTGTGCTGGTTGGATTGCTGCAAACTCTTAACACATCGCATTACAAGAAAGATGTTTAGACTTTGGAAAAAGTGCAAAGAAGAGCAGCTAAGTTGATTAAAGGCCTGAAGACTAAAGCGTATGAAGAACGGTTGCAGGATGTGGGTGTGGCTAGTCTACAGAAAAGAAGGATTAGGAGTGTCAACTGAATCTCCAGCATGGGTTTTCCCTTTCATGCTTGCCTGCTATCAGCTGCCATGGTAACAGGGAGGGTGGGCATGGCATTGGGGTTTGGGAAGAGAGCTGGTGTGAAGATGGCCCATGTGAATAAAGGAAGTTTACTCTCACGAATTACTAGCTGCTGAGTGGAGTTGTTTACAGCCAGTCAAGGCCAACCGTCCTGGAACTCCAGATGGATGAAAAGACCTGAGATTTGCCCCACATGACACTATGTGTGGCGGGGATTGGACATTCAGTCTGGGTCCCTGGGGGGTGGGATTTAGGGAAATTTTGAATAACATAAAAGAACAACAAAGAATGTTCTTTCTGTGCCAACTCAGAAAGCTCAAACTGCCCAAGGAGCTGCTGATCCAGTTCTACAGAGGAATTATTGAGTCTGTCATCTGCACCTCTATAACTGTCTGGTTTGGTTCAACAACCCAACAACACAGACACAGACTTCATAGGATAATTAGAACTGCAGAAAAAACAATTACTACCAACTGCCTTCCATTGAGGATCTGTATACTGCACAAGTCAAAGAGGGCTGTGAGAATATTTACAGACCCCTCACATCCATAAACTGTTTCAACTCCTACCCTAAAACGATGCTATAGAGCACTGCACACCATAATAACTAGACACAAGTTTTTCCCCAAATGCCATCACTCTGCTAAACAAATTATTCCCTCAACACTGTCAAACTAGTTATTAAGTCTGCATTACTATTAATCTTATTGTTCCTATCACCCATCTCCTCCCACTTATGACTGTATGACTGTAACCTTGTTAGTTTTATCCTTACAATTTATATTGACTGTTTCCTAATATGATTTGATTGTTTATTTGTTCCCTATGACTATCATTAAGTGTTGTACCATATGATTCTTTTTTTTTATTGAAAAAGTTTTACAAATACATTTTCTCCCCATTTCCCCCCCCAACCCTTCCTATCCCCCCTAACCCTCCCTAACCCCCCCTAACCTTCCCCTCCCCCCAGGACTTCCACAAAATATAATCCAAATCAAAATCTTATCAATATAAAACTTGAACCCCTCCACCCCCTGTATATTATTATTATTATTATTATTATTATTATTATTATTATTATTATTATTATTATATTTCTATACCGCCCTACTCCCGAAGGACTCAGGGCGGTGCACAGCCAGACAATAAAAACACATACAATACAAAATTTAAAAAATAGAATAAAATCAAATTAAATAATTTTGGCCCCGACAAATTTAAAACCCCAAACTTTTAAAACCAATTTAAAATTGAATATATAAATACTAAAAGATATTTAAAATTTTAAAAATCTTTTATAAAAGAGGGGGAAAATTAGGCCAGGCCTACCTGGTGAAATAAAAAGGTCTTTAAGGCGCGGCGGAAGGTGCGCAGATCCGGGATCCTCCGTATCTCTGGGGGGAGCTCGTTCCAGATAGTAGGTGCCCCCACAGAGAAGGCTCTCCCCCTGGGGGCCGCCAGTCGGCATTGCTTGGCTGACGGCACCCGGAGGAGCCCCTCTCTATGGGAGCGTACCGGCCGGTGGGAGGCTATTGGTGGTAGTAGGCGGTCCCGCAAGAACCCGGGTCCTAAGCCATGGAGCGCTTTAAAGGTGGTAACCAAAACCTTGAAGCGCACCCGGAAGACCACCGGGAGCCAGTGCAGCTCGCGCAGGAGAGGTGTTACATGGGAACGCCATGTCGCTCCCATTACCACCCGCGCGGCCGCACTCTGCGCCAGTTGGAGCCTCCGGGTGCTCCTCAAGGGGAGCCCCATGTAGAGAGCATTGCAATAGTCCAGGCGGGAGGTGACAAGGGCATTATTCAAATCTTCACAAAATTCAATTATTCTATCCCTATATAATACATTCAGTTAAAAGCTATCTGATATTTCCTAGTTTGATATTTATTCTGCACATAATCTATCCACTTTTTCCACTCCCATACATAAGTCTCTTGTGTCCGATCTTTTAGATATGCTGAGATCTTCGCCATTTCTTCAAAACTGGCCATCTTCAAAGTCCATTCTTCAATAGTGGGCATAGCTTCATTTTTCCAATATTGACCTATCAGTAATCTTGCTGCCGTTACCATATACAATATCAGCTTTACTTCACCCAATGTAAAACCCTTAACTATACCCAATAAAAACAATTGTGGAGAAAACTGAATTTTTTTCTTCAAAACATCTTGCATAACCCACCAAATTTTTATCCAAAAAGCCTTCACTTTCTTACAAGTCCACCACATATGATAATATGTGGCATCTAAGCAATCACATCTCCAGCATTTTGGTTGAACATTAGGGTACATACACAATAATTTCTTAGGATCTAAATGCTACCTATAAAACATTTTATAAAAATTTTCCCTCAAGTTCTGCGACTGTGTAAATTTAACATTCTGAACCCATATTTTTTCCCATGTTTCCAACATCACTGGTTCTGCAAAACTTTGTGCCCACTTTATCATACAATCTTTAACCAGTTCAGTTTCTGAGTCCCTTTCTAGCAAAACATTATAAACCCTTTTAATATGCATTGGACCTTTCTCTTTTATATGTCTAACCAATTCTTCTTCATGCATCATTATACCAGTTTTTTGGTCCTCTTTCCATCTCAATTGAAGTTGATTATACTGTAACCAAGTTAAATTAATCCCTTCAGCCAACAGCGTTTCTAATGTCTTCAGTTGCCATCTGCTCGCATCTGTAAAAAGAACTTCTTTATATAACCCCCCCCGAGTGACATTATATTTGTATTCCACATGATATGACCAAGATCCAGCCATAACGGTATTTTATAATCCCATTTGAGTCGGTGCTTCCTCCAAACTCTCATCAAAGAGTTTCTAAGTATGTGGCTTTTAAATACTTTATCCACTTTGTTCTCATAAAATAAGTATGCATGCCAACCAAGTTCAAGATCATAACTTTCTATATTCAGTATTCCAATCTTTTTCCTTCCAAACCAATCGCTTGCGTCAAAGCTGCTGCTTCATAGTATAATTGTAGGTTTGGAAGTTTAAGGCCTCCCCTTTCTGGAACATCTTGCATAATTTTCAGTTTAACTCTCAGCTTTTTCTCATTCCATACAAACTTATTCACTCCACTTTGCCATTCTCTCAGTTGTTTATCACTTTTAATCACCGGAATCATTTGAAACAAAAAAAGAAATCTTGGCAAAACGTTCATCTTAACTGCTGCTATTCTTCCAAGTAAAGACAGCTGCAGTTTTTTTCCAAGTCTCCATGTCTTTTTGTACCTCTCGCCGCAACACCTCATAATTATTTTGAAACAATTTTATATTTGATTCTGCAACCTGAACTCCTAGATATTTAACCTTTGGTACTATTTCAAAACCTGCCTTGCTTTCAAGTTCCTGTTTTCGATCTTGTGTCATATTTTTAACTATCTTAGTTTTTTTCTGGTTCAGTCTAAATCCTGATACTATACCATATTCTTCTATAATGTCTTTCATCTGGATTATTGATTCCATCGGCTGTGTTAGGGTAACAACCAGATCATCTGCAAATGCCCTTATTCTGTAATCCTCTTGCCTTATCACTATTCCTTTGAAAGTACTCAAGTCCCATATTGTATTCAACAAGACTTCTAATGTTAAGATGAATAACAATGGGGATAACGGACAACCTTGTCTTGTTCCTTTTTCAATACTAAAATTTGTTGTCAAACTTCCATTAATAATAATTTGTGCCATTTGTTCTTGATAAATTGCTGAGACCGCCTGTATAAACTGGTCCCCAAAGTCCATATTTCTTAAAGTCTTTAATAGAAAGTTCCAATCCACTCTATCAAAGGCCTTCTCCGCATCCAAGAAAACCAGCACTGCAGGGATCTGTTTATTCTTCTCAAGATATTCCAATAAGTCTATAATTTGCCTTACATTGTCCTTCATATATCTGCCTTCTATAAATCCCGCTTGATCATAATGAATCACCTCTTGAATAACTGGCATCAACCTGTTGGCTAATACTTTTGCAAATATTTTATAGTCATTGTTGAGAAGAGATATTGGTCTAAAATTCACAGGTTTTTTAGGACCTGCTTGCTCTTTTGGTATCAATGAAATATAAGCTGTTTTCCATGATGGGGGTATTTTACCCCCTTGTTGTATACTACAAAATAGATCTTTAAGATATTCAATCATTTCTGCTTGTAAAGTTTTATAATACACCGCAGTTAAACCATCCGTCCCTGGTGCTTTAGCTGTTTTCAATTGTTTAATTGCGGCAATAATCTCCTCAACTGTTATAGGATGATTCATTCTCTCCTTTTGTTGACTAGAAATTTTTGTAACTCTTCTTTTTTCTAAATATTTCTCTATAAGTCCATTCTGTATATCATCTTTGGCATATAATTTGGTATAATAGTCTAAAAAAACTTCTTTGATTAAGTTTTGTTGAAAAATTTCCTTCCCTCCACTATCAATACTATCAATGACCCGTGTACTCTGCCTCTTCCTTAGTGTATAAGCCAACCATCTGCCCGGTTTATTAGTGTTACAAAATGTGTTATGTTTCGCAAATTGTAAATTTGTTGCTGTTTGTTCTGCCATAAGCATTTGAAATTGATCTTTCAGAAGTTTTATAGCTCCTCGTATTCTTTCATCTGTTGGATTTTTTATAAGTAACTGTTCTTTGTTCTTTATTTGATTCTTGATGAATGTATCTTTTACTCTGAGAGCATATGCACCAAGACAAAATCCTTGGGTGTCTAATCACACTTGGCCAATAAAGAATTCTATTCTATATTTAATTTTCATGCTTTTTGGCTCAGATCTTGCTTTTCTTTCGCTGCTATAATTTCAAACTCAGTAAAAGTACCTCTTCTCTACTTCAATGGAGTTGGGGTTTTCTTTCTTGGGATTTGAACAGAGGCAGGGCTGACATTAAGCAATGTCAGAGTTTAGGCAGTGTGACTAGTATTATGAGATAAACCCAGGAGCAAAAGATAGCACACAGGACACAGTGCCTTTTAGATAAATAAGTGGTTTTATTTACAGTTAAATATTTACAAACTTATGCGTGGTTAAATACCTTTATCATACAGCTATTGATCCAATGGAGAGCAATGATACACAATGAGAAAACAAGAAGTATAATGCATGAGGAGAAGGCTTGAGAAGGAAACCTCCTCTAATGGCTTCCCTTATATAGGCAGCTTCTTACCCAGCTTTTTAAAGTGGCAGTTAACTCTGCTGCCTCATTCCATTGCATCAGCTTCCCATCAGCTTACAGCTATTAACTCTTTCATACCCTGACAAGCAAGATCTGTTTTATCAGACAACCTGGAGACCTAGTCTACCGCAGGGGCTGAGCACACAATGTCAAGCCATGGAATGACCAGGTAGACTGGGGAGCCGTGGGGTTGACCTCCCCCCAGCCACAACGCTGCTGGGAGGAGACAAGCTGGATGGATACGACCTAGTAGACGACGCTCACTCTGTCAAGGACCTTGGAGTACTCATCTCAAATGACGTAAGCATTTGGCAATGCTCACTATAACAGCATTGCCAAAAAAGCATTAAGAATTGTTAACCTAATCTTGCGTAGCTTCTTTTCCGGTAATATTAAAGTAGGAAAAGCGGGTCCAGCTAGATGATCACTGAAGGGCCCTCTTTGTTCATAGTATTGTAGAAGAGAAATTGTGCTTGCAAATGTATCCAGTTGAAATAAAAGGCAGACACATTCCTTCTTTGATGTAGAACCAGTGAGGAGAGGTCCCTCAGTTGCCCCTCAGTTGTCACAGATAAAGAGTCTGTTGATTTACACTTTGAAGGTCAGAGAAACGGAGATGACCATATTGTTTCAACAAGAAGATAATTTGAATCTATGGTTCAGTAACTTCTAAAAAGAATTATAACTGTTTGGCAAAGATAGTAACAAACTCAGTAATTAAGGTATGTCATTTTGTGTAACAAATGTCTTGTGATAATAAGAAATGCTGACTTCACAGAATCCTTTGTCTGACCATGTATAAAAACTGAGATGTTCATTTCATGCTTTCGTTCAGACTTTCTTTGGTAAGGATACTGGTCTGATCCTTTATTGCAATAAATAAATAAACTGATTCTGTCTGCCCTAAAGGGATGTTTCTTTAATTCCTTCTTCCACAACAATATTGAACTGCTAATTAAGACATACAAAACTTTTGTTAGACCAATTCTTGAATACAGCTCATCTGTCTGGAACCCGCACTACATATCGGACATCAATACAATCGAATGAGTCCAGAGATATTTCTTGAGAAGTGTCTTCCACTCCTCTGCTCGCAACAAAATACCTTATTTATTTATTTATTTATTATTTATTGGTTCGATTTATATGCCACCCTTTTCCAGAGACTCAGGGCGGCTTACAATGCATTAAGCAATAGCCTTCATACTTTTGTATATACCTGCTTAGTAGAGCTTTCGCCCCCCCCCCAAGCGGTGTTCTTTTTTTTTTAATACAAAGTCAGCTTATTGCCCCCAAAACTGGATCCTCATTTTACCTACCTCAAAAGGATGGAAGGTTGAGTCAACCTTGAGCCTGGTGAGATTTGAACTTGCAGTAATTGCAGGCAGCTGGTGTTACTGAACAGTGCTTTAATCTGCTGCGCCACCAAGGCTCTTTACAAGTCTTATTCCACCAGACTTGAAATTTTGGGCTTAAACAACTTAGAACTTCGCCGTCTTCAGTCCGACCTAAGCGTAGTACATAAAATTATCTGCTATAATGTCCTACCTATCAATGAATACTTCAGCTTCTACCGAAACAATACACGAGCACACAATAGATACAAACTTATGGTAAACCACTCATGGAAGCCCCTGAGGAGCACACCCCCAGGGGTAACTGTTACCAGATGCCGGCGGGGAGATGGTAGCTGGCAGGAAGCCGACCAAGAGGACCTCCTGCTGACACATGCCCTGCAACTTCTGCATGAAGCTCTCAAGAGTCAGAGAGCTCTTTAGTAAATAGCAGAACCCACATCTGCTGCAGTCATCTACAATGACCAGCGCATAGTTTGCTCCTCCCAAACTGGCTTGCATTGGCCCAACCAAATCTGCATGTATCAGTTCTAGAGCTCTTGTTATCTGTCTTGTGCTACTTATGCTCACTGGGAATGCCTTGGACTTTGATGATTTGCATGCTGCACAGTCCAAATATACCTTACATCCCTTTAAATTTAATTTGATCCTTCTCCAAACTGTTCCATCTCTTGCAACTCTGAAGCTAGCATGGCCAAGCTTTCTGTGCAAGAGATGAACACATGAATCATGTTGTGCCACATTTCCAAATGCTTGGGCACATTGAACCTTTTGTCCCTGCAATCACTTGCAATAAAGATTATCCTGCTTTATACTCTGTGCACATACATTCCCATTTCTTTTTATGAGACACCTCCCAATTATAAATGTGGTCTCAAAACCTTGCTTGTCTAAACTAGAGACACTCAGCAAATTATGCTCCATTTCAGGCACACATAATATATCATTAAATCTCTTTTCCAGATATGGAATTTGCACACTGCCTCTTCCAATGACTTTAGCCTTCTGGTCATTTGCCAGGGCTACTGCATCTCCAGCAGCTGGATCCAGCCTATAAAACAATTTAGAATTATTAACAATTGTTTAACTAGCCCCACTGTCTATCAACCATTTGTCTCTGCTATTGCAATAGCTAACTTTTTCCACGGCAATTTGTCCATCTGCTGATTTTCTTCCTTGCAAACAGTTTCCGTCTTGCAAATAGTTTCATCCTTCAAATAGTTTTTTTCTTTGCAAAGTTTTTCTTCAAATGTGTCTTTTCACCACAGGTGAGGCACCGCCTCTGTTGCTGGTCTGTATTCTGGTCTCTTCTACTACTTTTCTCTTTGCAGACATCTTGTCTATTGTTCTCTCTCTGCAGAGGGCCAGTCTGTTACATTTCTCTCTCTGCTCGTTGGGCCCCCACCTCAGGAATTTCTCCTGGAGGCTTTTCTGAAATGGCGCTTGTGCTCCTCACCAATCAGACAAGCTTTTAAGGCCTGTTCCTGCTCTGGTTTGCACTCAAACACTGCAGAAACTATGTCCCACGTTTCATCCATGCTGTTTAACACCAATAGCACTTTTTGAGTTTCAGGAATCTGCATTCCACACAGTTCTAATTCAACAAATAAAGTTTTCATTTGTACAAAATGCTGCTCCACACTCACATGCACACTTCTCAACTTCAGCCAGACCTTCTGTGCAGTCTTTAAATCAGCTACATTGATAAACTGTTATCTTCTAAACTCAAGATGATGTAGGCCATTGCTTTATCGTGCTGCCTCTGATCTGCAGCTGCTAATTGTGGCTGGGGTGGATTAACAACAATATCCCACAGCTCCTTGGCCTTCAGGAAACACTCCATCTTTGCAGCCCAAATTATATACTTCTTCTGTCCCAAACGAGGCAGAGAGCTCTCCTTAAATTCAACAGCCATCCTGCAATCTTTCTCTGCCTTGTTCTTTCTCTATTGACACAGGCTGTCCCTCAGCTTCATTACAATTCAGTCTTTCTGTGTGCTCTGGGCCCATAACCTGTCAAGAGTTTGTTGTAGCAATCAAACCCAGAAAGCAAATACAGGTAACTGATTCAGCAAGATTGATTTAAATAAGAAACCTCTTTATATACAAGAATATATACAGTTCTCTGAATCAGAAGCATAATCACAGAAGCAGTTAACAGGAGGATTATTCACAGAAGCACAATAATAGGAGCACACAATTTATATGTATACATCTCAGTTAACCTAAGCCACGTCCAGGCCCCAAGCAGTTTCAGCATCCAAACAGCCCTCATTGGCTGACCCAGTTGCTATGCCTATTCATTGGCTGACCTTGTTACCATGTCTCTGCCAGTCATGAATTCTCTGACACCATGTGGATCTTTTTGTGCATAGAAAGTGTACTGCTCAAAGCAAAGATCTTTCCACACTCCATGCATTTATATGGTTTCTCTCCTGTGTGGAGCTTTTTGTGGCTTCTAAGTCCACTGCCCTGAGTAAAACTCTTTCCGCACTCCATGCATTTATATGGTTTCTCTCCTGTGTGGAGCTTTTTGTGGCTTCTAAGTCCACTGCTCTGAGTAAAACTCTTTCCACACTCCATGCATTTATACGGCTTCTCCCCTGTGTGGATCATCTTATGGGAAATAATATGATTTCTTTGAGCAAAGGTCTTTCCACACTCCATGCATTTATACGGTTTCTCCCCTGTGTGGATCCTTTTATGGATAGTAAGTGTATTGTTATGAGCAAAGGTCTTTCCACACTCCATGCATTTATAGAGCTTCTCCCCAGTGTGAATCCTTTCATGGGAAGTAAGATGCCACCTTGTTCTAAAACATTTTCCACATTCCAAACATTTATAAGGCTTCTCTTTTGTGTCAATAGCTTTTTGAGATATAAGGAAGTTATTTCCAAGAGAAAGAATGAATGTCCCATTGTAATTTTGTCCGTTGTGTCTTCTTATAGCATCTTCTCCTTTGTTATGGGTTAAATCCTGTTCATTTACTTGTATTTTAGCTTTGATTAGGTTCACACTTTTTCCAGTATATTTTTCTCTTATTTTCTCTTGTTGGGCAAGAAAGTCTTGCATCGGAGCATCAGTGGAAGATGAGCTTTCCCAATTCCAATTCCTTGAGTGGTTCCTCTCATGGCTTTCGAATTCCATTTGAATTCCAAACTTCTCCCTTCCATCTTTAGCATTGATCACTTGCAACAGTTCACAGGAATCTTGATTCTCCTGCCCATTATTACCTTCAAAGCAAAAGGGAAATGAAAACGATAACAAGGTTAGAGACAAAGATCAAAGTTAGGAAGTCAAGTGAATTTCCTTCTGAATTTCTCCAAAATTCCATTAGGTTGTATTTTTGCATGCCTACAGGAGTGTGATATAGACATGATAATTTCTATATTCATGCCCAAAAAAACTTTTCTGGAAATATCTAGAAAACATCTCTTTCTTTACAATTATCTCTATATATGCAAATCTCACTCAGTGTCAGTTTTAAGTTAAAGAATAACTAGGGAAACATCCAAGGAGGAATTAGGAGAAAACTTTAGAATTATTGGGGTGGGTTAATTTCAGCAGAGACCTGTGAGAAATGAAACAATTTTGAAACAAACTCCTTCTTCCCCAGTGTACCTTCGAGCAGTTGCTCCACGGTGTCCGTCTGGTGGGTGGGACCCCTGCTCGGCCCATTCCTTGATCCCAGTGATGAGACTTTGGAGCGAAATCCCTTGCTGAAGCCTCCCATTGGCTTGTAAATGCTCTTCGTGCTGAGACTGGAAAGGTTGGGAGGCTTCAAGAATGGCTATTTCGCTTCCCCAAAGTCTCATCGGCTTGCAAGGGCTCTTTGGCTGGATCTGGTACAGGCTTTAGTTTGCAGAGAACGGAAGGCCTAAACTACTTTAATGCGAGATCATATGAGACCAGTAGTGCAAGATCTCAGGCTACTAATCTCGCGTGATCTCACACTGCAGTACTTTAGGCCTGCGTTCCTTTAAGAACTGAGGACTGCACGAGATCCAGGACAAAATTCACTGAAAACGAAGAGGCCTTCCCTCTCTTTGCAAACCATTTTTCCCTGGATCTCATGCCGGCCTTGGTTAGCAGAGAAAAGACACCTAAAGCAGTGTAGTGCGAGATCACGTGAGATCTTTTGTGCAAGATTTACCACTACTGATCTCACGTATCTCTCACCAATTTAGGCCTCTTTTTTCTGCATATTCACCAAAGTAGGTAAAAAAACTGATGGCTCACCACATCCTGTCAAGGTAAATCCCGGCAGGATGGGGTGGGGGAACAGGTAGGGCGAATGTTGTTGCAGCGCCTCTGCTGACATTCATAAGTGTGAATGATGGCTGTGGTGCTGCAACATTCGTAATTTCAGGACTGAGTCTTAAGTACTTGGGAGTGGGCTAGGTCGTAACTTGGAACGGTCACTTAATGAACTCGGGGATTACCTGTAACCCTAGGATGCTCTGACTGACATTGCATGAGGCCTTTGTTCTTGAACTGGATTGGGAGAATGCTCTTCCATGGGCTGAGTGTGAAAGTTCTGTTCTCACACAATTTTGGAGGTTTCAGAGGACAAATGACAACACACTCCTCTCACATGTCCTCCAGAGGACACATAAAAGCACACCTCGTTCTTCTCAGCCCCCACAGGTAATTTCAAATAGAAATGGAAAAATAGAGATAAGAAATGACACAGAAAGCATCTAAGCAAAGAGACATTGACTCTTTCCTTCCTTGGAGCACGAGAAGATCCTTTCCTTCTCCCTCCCAGGAGACGATATCTGATTAGTGGTTTTTTAATAAAAAAGCTAACCATAATCTGTCTTCTTGACCTCTCTTATTGGGGACTAGAAAACTCTTACCCAGAGAGACCACGTTCCTATGGTTTTCAAGCATGACTTCCGAATGCAGCGCTTTCTGGTCAGGATCCAGCTGAGACCATTCCTCCTCAGAGAAAGACACAGCCACCTCCTCGAAGGACACAAGACTCCCCTGAACACAGAAAAAACAGAGCAGAACAGGAAGATTCGCAAGATCTGTTCATCAATGATTTAGACAAGGGAATAGAAGGGGAACTCATCAAATTTACAGACAAGACCAAATTGACAGGAATAAAAACACTCCAGAAGATAAGCTCCAGATATAGAAGGATTGACAGATTGGGCCCCATCTAACAAAACAAAATCAACAGTGAGAAATGTTAGGTCCTAAATTTAGGAAAGAAAAACCAAATGCACTGGCATAGAATAGGTGATACCTGGCTCAACAGTAGTAAGTGTAACAGGGATCTTGGAGTCCTAGTGGACAACCACTTAAATGGGAGTCAGCAATATGCTACAGTTGCCGAAAAAAACCCAACAGAATCATAGGCTGCATTAAGAGGGATAGAATAAAGATGACATGAAGTGTTAGTACCACTTTATAATGTCTTTGGAAGATCACACTTGGAATATTGCATCCAGGTTTGGTTGCCAGATGTAAAAAAGATCTTGGGACTCTAGAAAGAGTGCAGAGAAGAGAAACAAAAATTATTAGTGGACTGGAGGCTAAAACATATAAAGAACAGTTGCTGGAATTGGGTGAGTCTGGTTTCATGAAAAGAAGGACTAGATGGGGTGACATGATAGAAGTGTTCCAAGAAGCAATGGATGGAAACGATTCAAGGAGAGAACCAACCTACAAGCAAAGAGGAATTTCCTGACAGGGAGAACAATTAATCAGTGGAATGACTTGCCTCCAGAAATTGTGGGTGCTCCAACACTGGAGGTGTTTAAGAAGACATTGGGCACCATTTATCTGAAATATTATAGAGTTTCCTGTCTGAGCAGAGGGTTGGACCAGAAGACCTCCAAGATCCCTACCAACTCTGTTATTCTGTTCCATTGTTCCCAAATTCCGAAAGCAAAGGTATTTATTAACTTAAATGACTGCATGTCACACAAGTCCTAATATTAGGTGAGAAAATGGGCAAATCTGAAAATTGCTTTCACTGAAGAAATATTTGGGGAAGTTTTATCAAGTTGATTGATTCTCCAAAACCTTCAGTGTCTTTCAGTAAAGTAATCCCACTTCTGAATCAACTGATCTATCACTCTGTCTATCATTGATTGGTCTAGTAGTATAAGCCATTGGCTGAAAGGAAGAAAAGAAAGAAGAGAAAATTCCCTGGAAAAATCATTTCTCAGCCTTTGCAAATCAGGAATGTTTGATCTCCTAATCGAGGCGCAAATCAGAGGATTGGAAATTATTTGTAATCCAAAGTACCATATGGGATGTATGCGAGAAAATATGGGTTAGAAATGTGAAGTTTACTCAAGCCCAAAATTTAAGAGAAAATTTCTACAAAATATTTTATAGATAGCATTTAGATCCCCAAAAGTTAGCCTGTATGTACCCGAGTTTACAACCTACATGTTGGAGATGTAAATGTGATGATGCAACGTATTTTCATGTATGGTGGACATGTAAGAAAATTAAGGCATTTTGGATTAAGATATGGTGGATTATACAAAATATTCTTAAAAGGAAGATAAAATTTACTCCACAATTGTTTTATTGGGTATAATTGAAGGATGTACAGTTATAGAGACTAATTTGATTTTGAATTTAATAACGGCAGCCAGACTTTTGGTGGCGCAATATTGGAAGAAGGAAAAAATACCTACTATTGAAGAATGGACATTAAAAGTAGCTAATTTGGCGGAGATGGCTAAAATTTCTGCATATTTGAAGGACCGTTCGAATGAAAGATATGTACTGGAATGGAGAAGATGGATTGACTATATACAAAACAAATACGGGACTAAAAAGTTGCATATAGCTTATGAATGAAATATTTAGATGATTTTTCTTTTTTACTTTGATATTTTAGTACCTATGGCGGAGTTAAAGAGTAAGGGGAAGTTAAGAGCTTATAGTTAGTTTGCTTATGTTAGATTATGTTTGTTAAATGCAATACCCTGTATTATGCTCTGGGAAGTTGGGGGGGGGGAGGGAGAGGGGAAGGGGTGGGGGAAGGGGGGGAATTTGTTTGTAAAATATTTTAAAACTTTTCAATAAAAAAAACCAAAAAAAAAAAAAAACCCCAAAGTACCATGATTACATCCTCAACACGGCCACTCCTTTTGAATTTTAATAGTCTGCTTTATTTTTTAATACAATTGGGCTTATTTTTGAACTACAGGTTATAAATAAGGGTTTTTAAAAATTGTAATGTGGCAATATATTTATTTTTCATTACCCTTGCACAATTCCAAGTCAAAGAATTACCCCCCCCACCCCCCCAAAAAAGAGTCTCTAACAGATCCTGGCACTGTGATAGGTTGATTCCTATTTCTTGAAGGATTTTTTAAAAATTGCTTCTCGTGAACTCAAAGTTGGAGGACTACCTAGCAGAAAACATTAATTTAAAGAGGAAGCTATGCTGGCTGACAGCAACTTGAACCTGCCATTCTGCTCTCCATGTTGTGGAAGAACAGAAAAATAATCCAGGCCAAACAATGGGGGGAATAGAAGGAGGGAGCACTCTGCACACCTGCTTCACTTCCTGAAGGGAGAATAGAAATCTAATAACTTTTTCCTTTCTTACTTGATTTGGAAGATCAATCGATGTTTGAGCTCCGTCATAAAAACCAGAAAGCTTCATTCTTGGTTTCTCTGTAAGGAATAAATAATTTCAAAATGCATCATTAACAAAATAGGAGAAGCTATTCCATAGATGAGAAGAGAGAGCGAAGGTAAGACAGATGGGAAATCGGAGGATCTTCCATTACCTCCTGAGATGTCCGGACTTGGATCTTCCCAAGGGATCCTCCTGAAAAATAGCTCCTGAGGGGGATTTGATGAGTTCTTCCTTCCTTCAGGATCTCTGATCTCCACAGTGCAGCACTTCAAACAGGAGGAAGGAAAAATGAAGCAGAATTAATGTACCTCACATTTATTTTATTTTATTTTATTTTATTAAATTTCTATACCGCCCTTCTCCCGAAGGACTCAGGGCGGTGAACAGCTAGAAGATAAAACACAGGAAATACAAAATCTAAAATAAATTAAAACAAATTAAATAATTTAGGCTGAATTTTAAAATACCCCATAATTAAACAGATTAAAAATTTATGTTTAAAATTTAAATTTAAAAGAGGAGATGATTTAGGCCAGGCCAGCTTGATGAAATAAAAACGTTTTAAGCGCGCGACGGAAGGTGCGAAGATCTGGGATCCTCCGTATCTCCGGGGAAAGCTCGTTCCAGATCGTAGGTGCCTCCACAGAGAAGGCTCTCCCCCTGGGGGCCGCCAGCCGACATTGTTTGGCCGACGGCACCCGGAGGAGCCCCTCTCTATGGGAGCGTACTGGCCGGTAGGAGGCTATTGGTGGTAGCAGGCGGTCCCGTAGATAACCAGGTCCTAAGCCATGGAGCGCTTTAAAGGTAGTAACCAAAACCTTGAAGCGCACTCGGAAGACCACTGGGAGCCAGTGCAGTGTACATGACACAAAGTGGATTCTTATATTCGGAACACAACCTCAAAGCCCCCAATATCCATCTGTGAGGTTGAGTGAGAAAACAAGGGAACAATTGCCACGTGATGAATGCCAGAGAAGTTTGGGAAGGAGGGTGAAGTATTCAAACACTTTCTCTATTCCCTTCTGAGCTCCCTAAAGTCCCTCACCTGCAACTGGACCTGCTCCTTCTGCTTCTCCGCCTGGCTCAGGAGGAGGCCTTCCGCCAGGGCCACCGCCTGGGAGCTGGTCTCTGCTCCACACTCCCGCACCCAGCCCTCCATCTCTGGGGGCAGAAGGAACAGGAGATGCTGCAGAACCACCTGGTCCATCATCTGGGCTTTGGTGTGCTTTTCTGGTCTCAGCCATCGCCTGCAAAAGCCATGGAGTCGGCTGCAAAGTACTCGGGGACCCTCAGCCTCCCAGTATTGGATGGAGGTCCAGGGCTGAACTTCTGAAGGGAGGATGGTTTCCTCCTCCAGGATCTCCTGCCCGGTTCTTGTCCAGAGCTTCCCCCCCTTCCCAAGCTGAACAGCTGAAGGGCCTTTTCCGGCTCCCTCCTTTCCAAAAGGTTGTGTCTCCATCCTTTCTCTGTCCTGCAGAGCAACTCCAAATGGCTCCAAGGACTCTGGTGGGTCTCCAGATGCCTTTTCCTTCACGGGACCATTTCTGGTGCTGCAGGACTGATCCCTGCAAGGGATTCCGCTCTTTTTCTTTTCCCCCAAGAGAAAAGTTTGCCTTGCAAAGACCACAAATGGCTTCCAGTTTCTGTATCTGAGATGGGAAGAAAAAGAAACGCCAAGAATTAGAAAGTGGAATTCAGCCACTGAGCGACCTTCACAAAAGTCTGCCCGGAGCCCCAAGTGGCTCATTCCAGCGCAGGGGTTAAGAAGAGCGAGTGTGGCGTCCTAGAGTGGCAATTGTTTGTGATGTCACTTCCTTTGCGGCCGCCTCTGGAAAATCAGCTGTGACATTTACCCTCTAGTGGGCCAATGGGGAAGCACTTGGAGTTCCCTTCCGTTGGCGGAGGGCGCCCCCTGGTGGATTTGGGGCAAAGCGCCAGGATTATAGAAAGGGCAAGAAAGAGGAGAGCATGGGAGGGAGAAGGGAGAGGGCGGGGAAGATGGGCTTGGGAGTAGGAGGAAAGGCCCCTCCCAATGGCTCCCTGTCAGACAAAGGCTTCGATGTCTGTGCTTCTTTTCCACCTTTTATATCAACACAAAGCATTGAAGGAAGTTTTCGCTTTTCTTCTGTTGCGTTTCTAGACCTGTTTGGTTATTTCTTCTATATGGTGCAACTCCACCTCCATCTCTTTCATTCGACCTGCTTCTTATTTATAGAAGAGAAGAGAGGAGAGGAGAGGAGAGGAGAGGAGAGAGAAATGTTCTTTCTGGCAGCAACCTGAGATATAGGAAGATGCCATCATGTCTGAAGAGCCCTGAGGACTCTTTTATTCCAACAAGCCGGGCTGGTCTAATAGGAATTTTTAAGGGTTAGGGTTAGGGTGTTTGTTAGTTTTTAATTTCGTGGGCCAAATTTTATATTTTGTTTTTAAATTGTTCTTAAATTTTGTGGTTCATATGTGTTTTAATTTGGCTGTACACTGCCCTGAGTCCTTTGGGAGAAGGGTGGTATAGAAGTTCAATAAAATCTAAATCTAATCTAAATGTCTCCCCTCATCCTTCTAGTCTGATGAAAATTGACGTTGACTTCTTTTTAGCACAGTGCAAGATTTTTTTAAAAAAGCCATTCCAGCCTGACAATTCAATCTAATACACAAAAGCAAAGTCATTTTATCTCTTTCCTTTGAACACTTTAAATGTGAAAATGTCCAATTTAACGGCTGAAGAAGGAAAGGGCAGAATGGTCTTGAAGACCCCGCTGTGGCTGTGGGAGGGAGGGCTCCCGCCTGAGGCGATCTGCGCTCTGATTGGTCCCTGCGGGTGGAAAGTGGGCGTTTCCCTGTTTTCCCGCCCTTTCCTTCTGGGCGTGTTTGAGATTTACCTCAGGATCTTCCTGACTGTCTTCTCTGCTGCGACTCTTAAATACCTTTATAGGGAAATAAAAGTAAAAGTTTGTGTCTTCCTCTTCCCTTGGACAGCAGCTGCCTATTTCCTCCACCTCTTCGGTTGCCCCTTCCAGTCGGGGGTTTCTCTTTTATCCCCTGAGAGTGTCGGAAGAAAAATCAGGTCCAGCCTCCTCCTCCTCCTCCTCTTCCTCCTCCTCCTCCTTTACTTTTAAATGAAAATCGAGGTACGTGATCCTTTCAAGTTTTTCTCAGTGGTTTTCCTTCCGAATTTATCAGTGGTAAATTAATGGGCTCTTTGCGCTTCCTCTTCCACAGCCAAAATAGGCAGCTTCCTGGGGAAAAGCTCCAGATCTGCCCTTTTAGACGGGGGAGACGCGGGTTTCAAGGAGGGAAATCGCCTTTTTCTCCCGTAAAGCGAAGCGGCGCCTTTCCCGAGAGAGCCGAGCGGAGGATTCCCGCAGGAAGGGGGAGGGGAGGCTGGGCTAGGTGGGATCCCTGACGATCTCCTCCGCCTCTTCCTGGCTTAGCTGAGGGTTTCCCGTGGCTTCCCTCCGGATATGGGGTGCCTGTCCGTCACCCCCAAGTCTTCCCCGGCTGCGGGGCTGCCCCTCCCCTCTTCTCAGCCAGCGCAGAAACTCTTCCCACGGCAGAAATCTTCATCTGTGAAAGCAACGGGGGGGGGGGTTGGAGGGGGAGGGGTGTCCTGGCCAGATGCTTCAGCCCCAGAGGAGGAATCGGGGCTCTGAATTGGGGGGAGGAAGCCTTTTTCTTTGACTTTTGAGATTGGGAGGGGCCAGAACGAGCGGAAGGACCAATGGGAACGCTCACGTGTTGAGCGTCATTGGTCTCCGGGCAGAGTCCTTTGTGACTTCACCTGAAGGAGGAGATTGTTCGGCGCAGAGAGACCAGCGGAGAAAGTGGGAGGGGCGATCCGTTCAGTCTTGGGGGGGGGCTGCAGCTCAAGGGGAGGCAAAGGGGCTGCCGGAGGGCCGCTTTGACCCCCAGCGCTGCGGGGTTTTCTGACCCACCGCAAGTGGGAGGTCGGGTCTGGTTGAAGAAGGGCTGTTACTGATCTGAATGAGGGGGGGGGGATAAGAGCGGGGGGGGGGAACAGAATTCCCTCCCTCCCCCCATCCACTGTATGGAACTCCGTGGGAGGAAAAGCTCTACTAGCCTCGCTCTGAAGTGAAGGAGTAGAAACTATGACAGAAGGAAAAAAGAAATAAGATAAAAATCCTCCCCCTCCTCCGCCACCGCTTGCACAGATGACCTGGAGCAGCCCCCCATTCCTGCGCAGCCTCCAAAGGGCCCTGCTGCTGCTCAAGGAGCCTCTTTCCTCCCCTCTTCCCAGCTGAGCGGAGGGCAAAAAACGGCCCCCTCGGAGACCGGCGCCAGGATGGCTCCCAGAGCCCTGGGCTCCGCTCCAGAGGAAGGGCCCTGGGGACCCTGGCAGCTCTTGGGGGGGGGCTCCAATCTGGATCCATGCCGAGAGTGGGGGGGAATGGGACCCCGGAGCTGCCAGAGAGAATCCTTGGGATACTCAGACTTGGAGAAAGAGCCCTTCCTGGATTCGGGCTCTCTCAGCTGCAGCCCTTTGGCCTCCCAGCCCCTCCCTGACTCTGGGGCTGCCCCCTCCGCCCCTGGGGAATTCGTCCCCTTCTCCTCCTTAGTCAGCCCCCCACCCTCAGTCCCCGTGTCAGGGCCCCTTCCCCTCCCCCCGAGTTAGCTAGAAACAGCCCGAAAGCCCCTTTCAGAGAAGGACCAGCCCCCCCCCCCCGGGGCAGTTTGGGAACCTAAGCGGACGTCTAGTCCACCCCTCCATGCACCCAGAGGGAAGTCTGGCTGAGGATCGTGAAGAGAGCAAAGAAAGTGGAGGGTCCCTTCTGGGCCTGCCCTGAACCCCCCCTTGAGCTGCAGCCCCCCAAGACTGAAGGGATCCCACTCCCACTTTCAGTTTCGCTCTCTGCGCCGAAGTCTCCCTCCTCCTTCAGGTGACGTCACAAAGGACTTTGCCTGGAGACCGATGACGCTCGAGCAGGGAGAATTCCCATTGGTGCTTCAGCTCCTTCTGGCCCCTCCCAACTCAAAGGTCCGAGAAAAAGACACAAAGGCACCTTCGTTCCATGCGGAGATTCTGCCGTAGGAAGAGCCGCTGCGCTGGGTGACAAGGGGGGAGCGAGGTAGCGAGGACAGGCAGACACCCCCCAATCCGAAGGGACCCTCGGAAGCCCCTCAGCTAAACCAGGGAGAGGCCCCGCTTCGCTTCGGGGCAGAAAAAGGCGACTCCCCTCCTTGAAACCCGCGTCTCTCTTGCTCGGAAGGTCCCTCCACCCCCCCCCCTTTCCTTTCCTTTCCTTTCCTTTCCTTTCCTTTCCTTTCCTTTCCTTTCCTTCTGTGGGTCAGGATCCCTCTTTTCCTTTCAAGGATTAAAGTTTGGCCGTTTCTCCTCCGCCTCCCGCTCCTTTCCCCGGAGACCATCCACGGGGCTGGACTAGATGGCCTCCAAGGTCCCTTCCAGCGCTCTTCTCTTCTGACTGCAGGCCGTTGTTGCTTCCGCCCGTCAATCAACCTCCTTTCTTAAGCAGCCTCCATTTTCTTCCCTTCCTGGAACTGGACCTGATTTTTCTTCCGACACTCTCAGGGGATAAAATAGAAACCCCCGACTGGAAGCGGCAACTGAAGAGGTTTAATGTGGAGGAAATAGGCAGCTGCTGTCCAAAGGAAAAGGGAGACAAGGAGACAAACTTTTACTTTTATTTCCCTATAAACATATTTAAGATTGGCAGCAGAGAAGACAGTCAGGAAGACTGACTGGGAGCCTGGATAGCTCAGCAGACTAATGCATTGTAATTTAACTCCAGCTGTCTGCAATTAGTAAGTTCCAATCTTGCCAGGCTCAAGGTTGACTCAGCCTTCCATCCTTTCTAAGGTATGTAAATTGAGGACCCAGTTTGTGGGGGCAATAAGCTGACTTTGTATAAATATACAAAAGTATGAAGGCTATTTTTTAATGCACTGTAAGCCGCCCTGAGTCTCAGGAGAAGGGCGGCATATAAATCAAATTAAAAAAAAAAAAAAAAAAGATCCTGAGGTAAATCTCAAATGGCACCCAGAAGGAAAAGGTGGGAAAACAGGGAAATGCCCCCTTTCCATCCACAGCAACCAATCAGAGCGCAGATCCCCTCAGCTTTTAGGTGTCCTCTGGAGGTCATGTGAGAGGAGCGTGTTGTCATTTGTCCTCTGAAACCTCCAAAATTGTCTGATAACAGAACTTTCACACTCAGCCCATGGAAGAGCATTCTCCCAATCCAGTTCAAGAACAAAGGCCTCATGCAATGTCACTCAGACCTAAGGTACAGGTAATCCCCGAGTTATGACAGTTCACTAAGTGACTGTTCCAAGTTATGACCTAGCCCACTCCCAAGGACTTAAGACTCAGTCCTGAAATTACGAATATTGCAGCACCAATTCACCATTCACACTTATGAATGTCAGCAGAGGCGCTGCAACAACATTCGCCCTACCTGTTCCCCCACCCCATCCTGCCGGGATTTATCTTTCGAGGATGTGGTGAGCCATCAGTTTCTTTACCTACTTCAGTGAATTTGCAGAAAAAAGAGGCCTAAAGTAGTGAGAGATACGCGAGATCAGTAGTGGGAAATCTTGCACGAAAGATCTCACGTGATCTCGCACTAAAGTACCTTAGACCTCCATTCTCTGCAAACAGATGCCTGTACCACATCTGGCCAAAGAGCCCTTGCAAGCCAATGAGACTTTGGGGAAGCGAAATAGCCATTCTTGAAGCTCCCAACCTTTCCAGTCTCCTCTTCCACTGATGCTCCGGATGCAAGACTTTCTTGCCCAACAAAAGAAAATAAGGGAAAAATATACTGGAAAAAGTGTGAACCTAATCAAAGCTAAAGTACAGGTAAACGAACACTATTTAACCCATAACAAAAGAGAAGATGCTATAAGAAGACACAACAGACAAAATTACAATGGGACACTCATTTTTTCTCTTGGGAATAACTTCCTTACATCTCAAAAAGTGATTGATACAAAAGAGAAGCCTAATAAATGTTTGGAATGTGGAAAATCTTTTAGAACAAGCGGGCATCTTACTTCCCATGAAAGGATTCACACTGGGGAGAAGCTCTACCAATGCATGGAGTGTGGAAAGACCTTTGCTCAGAGCAATACGCTTAATATCCATAAAAGGATCCACACATGGGAGAGGGCATATAAATCCATGGAATGTGGGAAGACCTCTTTTTCTTTCTTTTAAATTTGATTTATATGCCGCCCTTCTCCGGAGACTCAGGGCGGCTTACAATGCGTTAAGCAATAGCCTTCATACTTTTGTATATTTTATACAAAGTCAGCTTATTGCCCCCACAATCTGGGTCCTCATTTTACCTACCTTAGAAAGGATGGAAGGCTGAGTCAACTTTGAGCCTTGTGAGATTTGAACTTGCAGTAATTGCAGGCAGCTGATGTTAATAACAGTGCTTTAGTCTGCTGCGCTACCTTTGCTCATAACAGTAATCTTATTTCCCATAAAAAGGTCCACTCGGGAGAAAAGCCGTTTAAATGCATGGAATGTGGAAAGACCTTTGTTGAAAAACGTAGTCTTATTTCCCATAAGATGATCCACACAGGGGAAAAGCCGTATATATGCATGGAGTGTGGAAAGACATTTACTCAGAGCAGTGGTCTTAGAAGCCACAAAAAGCTCCACACAGAAGAGAAACCATTTAAATGCATGGAGTGTGGAAAGACCTTTGCTGTGAGCAGTACACTTTCTATGCACAAAAAGATCCACATAGTGTCAGAGCCGACGTGGCGCAGTGGTTAGAGTGCAGTACTACTTCAGCTTACTGCTAGTTCAGCAGATCAGTGGATCAAATCTCACAGGCACAAGGTTGACTCAGCCTTCCATCCTTCAGAGATGGGTTAAATGAGAACCCAGATTGTTGGGGGCAATATGCTATTTAGTATACTGTCTTTGGTGTAAGCTGCCCAGAGTCCTCGGGGAGTGGGCGGCATAGAAATATGAATAAAAAAAAAAAGAAAAGAATTCATGACTGGCAGAGACATGGTAACAAGGTCAGCCAATGAATAGGCATAGCAACTGGGTCAGCCAATGAGAGCTGTTTGGATGCTGAAACAGCTTGGGGCCTGGACGTGGGTTAGGTTAACTGAGATGTATACATATAAGTTGTGTGCTCCTATTATTGTGCTTCTGTGAATACTCCTGTTAACTGTGCTTCTGTGATTATGCTTCTGATTCAGAGAACTGCATGGGTATTGTATATATTCTTGTATATAAAGAGGTTTCTTATTTAAATCAATCTTGCTGAATCAGTTACCTGTATTTGCTTTCTGGGTTTGATTGCTACTACAAACTCTTGACAGGTTATGGGCCCAGAGCACACAGAAAGACTGAATTGTAATGAAGCTGAGGGACAGCCTGTGTTAATAGAGAAAGAACAAGGCAGAGAAAGATTGCAGGATGGCTGTTGAATTTAAGGAGAGCTCTCTGCCTTGTTTGGGACAGAAGTAGTATATAATTTGGGCTGCAAAAATGGAGTGTTTCCTGAAGGCTAAGGAGCTGTGGGATATTGTTGTTAATCCACCCCAGCCACTATTAGCAGCAGCAGATCAGAGGCAGCATGATAAAGCAATGGCCTACACCATCTTGAGTTGATGTTAAACAATATGGATGAAACATGGAACATAGTTTCTGCAGTGTTTGAGTGCAAACCAGAGCAGGAATTAGGCCTTAAAAGCTTGTCTGATTGGTGAGGAGCACAAACGCCATTTCAGAAAAGCCTCCAGGAGAAATTCCTGAGGTGGGGGCCCAAGGAGCAGAGAGAGAAATGTAGCAGACTCGCCATCTACAGAGTGCAGAACAACAGACAAGATTTCTGCAAAGAGAAAAGTAGTAGAAGAGACCAGAATACAGACCAGCAACAGAGGCAGTGCTTCATCTGTGGTGAAAAGACACATTTGAAGAAAAACTTTGCAAAGAAAAAAACTATTTGAAGGACGAAACTATTTGCAAGACAGAAACTGTTTGCAAGGAAGAAAATCAGCAGATGGACAAATTGCCGTGGCAAAAGTTCGCTATTGCAACAGCAGAGACAAATGCAGATTTGGTTTCTGCTATTTACTAAAGAGCTCTCTGACTTTCGAGAGCTTCATGCAGAAGTTGCAGGGCATGTGTCAGCAGGAGGTCCTCTTGGTCGGCTTCCTGCCAGGCACCATCTCCCCGCCGGTGTCTGATAACAGTTACCCCTGGGGGGGTGCTCCTCAGGGGCTTCATGAGTGGTTTACCATAAGTTTGTATCTATTGTGTGCTCGTGTATTGTTTCGGTTGAAGCTGAAGTATTCATTGATAGGTAGGACATTGTAGCAGATAATTTTATGTACTACGCTTAGGTCTGACCAAAGACGGTGAAGCTCTAAATTGTCTAAGCCCAAAATTTCAAGTCTGATGGCATAAGGTATTTTGTTGCGAGCAGAGGAGTGGAAGATGCTTCTCAAGAAATATCTCTGGACTCATTTGATTGTTGATGTCCGATATGCAGTGCGGGTTCCAGACAGATGAGCTGTATTCAAGAATTGGTCTAGCAAAAGTTTTGTATGCCTTAGCAGTTCAATATTACCAGAGAAGAAGCTACGCAAGATAAGGTCAACAATTCTTAATGCTTTTTTAACAATACTGTTACAGTGAGCATTGCCAAATGCTTATGTCATTTGAGATGAGTACTCCAAGGTCCTTGACAGAGTGAGTGTCGTGTCAGCTTCGGAAGCCATATTAGGCCGGAAGCTCCAATGCTGCCACCTTCTCATGTGTGGGAAAGTAGTGGGGGGATTTAGGAGAGGGGGTTAGTAGACATGATAGCATTCTTCCTGTCGGCCAAGGTCAGGGAGATCCAGCATCTGGAGAAGGGGTGGTCAGGGAGCTGGATTGGGATGGAACAGTCGTTGATTGGAGCATGTGACCGACTGGGTGGAAAAGGGGATGGTTTTGGGAGCTTTGACTTACTGAAGGAAAACCCGGGCTTTTCAGATTTGGGTTTTCCCAGATGTGCCAGTTTGCCTATTCTAGTAAAGAGAACTTTGAAAAATGCTTGTTTCCGTGTCTTTACTTGGAGTTGGGTTTTTTCTGGAATGCTGACACGTCGTCTACTAGGTCGTATCCACTCAGCTTGTCTCCTCCCAGCAGCATTGTGGCTGGGGAGAGGTCAACCCCACAGCTCTCCAGTCTACCTGGTCGTTCCATGGGTTGACATTGTGTGCTCAGCCCCTAGGTCTCCAGGTTGTCTGATAAAACAGATCTTGCTTGTCAGGGTATAAAAGAGTTAATAGCTGTAAGCTGATGGGAAGCTGATGCAATGGAATGAGGCAGCAGAGTTAACTGCTACTTTAAAAAGCTGGGTAAGAAGCTGCCTATATAAAGGAAGCCAACAGAGGGAGTTTCCTTCTCAAGCCTTCTCCTCATGTATTATACTTCTTGTTCTCTCATTGTGTATCATTGCTCTCCGTTGTAACATTGTATCAGTAGCTATATGATAAAGGTATTTAACCACGCATCAGTTTGTAAATATTTAACTGTAAATAAAACCACTTATTTATCTAAAAGGCTCTGTGTCCTGTGTTTTGCTCCTGGGTTTATCTCATAATACTAGTCTAGAGTACTAGGCAGAGTTTACTGCCTAAACTCTGACATTGCTTAATGTCAGCCCTTCCTCTGTTCAAATCCCAAGAAAGAAAACCCCGACTCCACTGAAGTAGAGAAGAGGTACTTTTACTGAGTTTGAAATTATAGCAACGAAAGAAAAGCAACCCTTTTAATTCCATTCCAGTGATATTGAGTGGGATTCTCAGAATGTCTGGACAAAACATTTATGTTCAGGCTAATATCTGGCCTTGTCCAGCCTGCTATATACAACAACGACCCTATCACTGATTTATAAAGTGTCTTTTGCTCAAAAGTTGCACTTTCAACGTACATATTCTTAAAGAAATCTGTCTGCATAGGGGTGTCACAAGGTTTGGCATCTGTCATGTTACATCTTTCGATCAATTCCATGATTTTATCCTGCTGAGAAACTTCAAATCCCTTCTCAGTTTTTACAAATTGAACTCCTAGGAACTTATCAATTCGACCCATAGGCTTTAGGGCAAAATTCTTACTTAACTCATTAGAGAACACTTTGCATCTGTTCTCAGACTTGCAGATTTACAAGATATCGTCCATGTAAACCAAGAGTGTTTCCTTAATACTCTGGTAGTTTCTAATGAACACACATTCATCAGCTGATGAAGCTGTAAAACTCATTTGTTTTAAACTTTTGGTAAGACACTCATACCACCTCCTGCCAGATTGTTTAAGACCATAGAGACTTTTATTCAAAAGCCAAACATCACCTTCATGATGATTTACACCTTGAAGAACCCTGACATATAGTTCCTTATCTAACTTAGCATGCAAGTAAGCAGTCTGTATATCAAATTGATACACATTCTCTCCTTGGATAGTGGCTATGGTGAGTGCTGTCTTCACACTCTCTGGGCGAGAAAGTGTCAACATAATCATCAGGGAACCTTTGTGAAAAACCCTGTGCAACCAATCTTGCCTTATAAATGAACTGCCCATTATCAATAGGTTTCTTCTTAAAGACCCATCTAGTGCCAATTACCTTCTTTCCTTTGGTAATTTCGTTGGTATGAATACCTCTAGCTTTTTCAAACTTTCCAATTCAGTATCCATCGCAGCACACCAATTGTGTTGTTCTCTATCAGATAGAGTTAACACATCCTCATACCTCTGGGGTATGACTGAAACCTGGTCAACAGAAGTGACAAAGCCTTCATATATCTTTGGCTTCTTGCCCCTAGTGGACTGAACTGGCCTACTTACTGGTTCTTCATCTACATCAGAACTGTCTGATGAGTTGTCCTCCTCATTGCTATCGTTTTGAAACTTTAAAGTGGAGTGCCCTTCTTTCCAGGCTACTCCTGCTCTCTGTTTTAATATACCCTTTAAACGTGTGGGGGATACAGGTTCCTCATCATCCTCAAAACCAGATGTGTCACTATCACTAGATAGATTTCCTGGCACATCTTCCACCTGCTGGTCCAGATCACGAGGAGGGCTTTGAGTCAGGATCTCGTTGGTGTGAATCCTGCTCCAATTTGTGCTTTCATAAAAGGTGGCTGACCTGGATATTACTATTCTCCTATTTGAGTCCACAAACCTAAAGGCCTTAGAACCTGTCTCATAGCCAACGAACCTCAGTTGGACTGAGACTCTATCCCTCTTCTAAGTTCCTTGGGGATGTGGACATCGGCCATCACTCCAAATACATGAAGATGCGTCAATCTTGGCTTATGGCCATACACTATCTCATATGGGGTCTTTTGCACCACACTAGACCATACCTGATTGAGAGTGTAATTTGCATACAGAGCTGCTTCTGCCCAATACGAATAGTCTAGGTCAGCATCCTCAAGAGCATACATCATTGTTTGCAGTACACCGTTCTTTCTTTCTACAACTCTGTTCTGAAATGTGGAGTAGGGCGCAGTGTGCAAATGGACTATCCCCTTTTCTTTCAGCCAGTCAGAGAACCGAGCTGAGTTAAACTCAGTTCCTCTGTCGGTCAAGATCTTCTGGATGTTGACCTTGTGCTGATTCTCAATTAGACTGCAGAATTCCTTAAACTTAAATAAATATTAAATATTAAAGTTAAATATTTTGAGATAGCATCGAAACCTGACAGCCTGATTCTTGGATTTGAGAGGGTAAACAAATCCAAACCTGCTATGGTCATCAACAATTGTCAGGAAGTAACGACTCTTACCAATAGAGGGTTTCAAAGGACCTACCAAGTCCATGTGTACCAACTGGAATATGTGTTCAGAATACCTTTTTGGATGCGGGTCTAACTTTTTAGTTTGCGCTCCTGCAAATAGAACAATATAGAAAAGTGTTACACTCCTTAATCCTAACTCCATTTGAACACTCAGACATCTTTTGTACTATGGGAAAACCCATATGACCCATTCTAGGATGCATAAGGTGAGCACACTCATCATGTAATGGTTTGCCAATAGAAACTGAATTGGCGTTGTCAGGCTCTTCACCATTTTGTTCAAGATTAAAACGTACATACTTTTTATACTTTAAAACATTTCTACAATTATATACTAAAACTCCTCTTTTCTTGAGTACCTTCAAAATCACCATCTGATTCCAACTCGGATTCATCATTGCTGTCAAAAGTGGTGACATGGTTACTAACATCAAATTCCTCAGCCCTTATAATGGGGGAATAATAGGGTAAACCATTAATCTTCAATACTTCCCCAACCACACGTTTATCTTTGGTAACAACAGCAGTTCCCCCTGTAAACAACACTTCTATTTCGGTATTCTCACTTATCTTCATAGTGCTGAGCAAATTATGATCAATCTCAGGTACATATAAAACACCACCAACCATATGGTGCATATGCTCTGAGTATACATAAAAGAAAAGATACGTTCATCAAGAATCATATGGTACAACACTTAATGATAGTCATAGGGAACAAATAAACAAGATCAAATAAACAATCCTATCATATTAGGAAACAGTCAATATAAATCATAAGGATACAAGTAACAAGGTTACAGTGATACATTCGTAAGTGGGAGGAAATGGGTGATAGGAACAATGAGAAGATTAATAGTAATGCAGACTTAATAACGAGTTTGACAGTGTTGAGGGAATTATTTGTTAAGCAGAGTGATGGTGTTTGGGGGAAAAACTGTCCTTGTGTCTAGTTGTTCTGGTGTGCAGTGCTCTGTAGCATCGTTTTGAGGGTAGGAATTGAAACAGTTTATATCCAGGATGTGAGGGGTCTGTAAATATTTTCACAGCCCTCTTTTTGACTCATGCAGTATACAGGTCCTCAATGGAAGGCAGTTGGTAGTAATTGTTTTTTCCGCAGTTCTAATTATCCTATGAAGTCTGTGTCTGACTTGTTGGGTTGTAGAATCAAACCAAACAGTTATAGAGGTGCAGATGACAGACTCAATAATTCCTCTGTAGAATTCGATCAGCAGTTCCTCCGGCAGTTTGAACTTTCTGAGTTGGCTCAGAAAGAACATTCTTTGTTGTGCTTTTTTGTTATTCAAAATTTCCCCAAATCCCCCCCCCCCCAGGAACCCAGACTGAATGTCCAATCCCCGCCCCACATAGTGTCATGTGGGGCAAATCTTCAGGTCTTTTCATCCATCTGGAGTTCCAGGACGGTTGGCCTTGACTGGCTGTAAACAACTCCACTCAGCAGCTAGTAATTCATGAGTAAACCTCCTTTATTCACATCTTTACACCAGCTCTCTTCCCAAACCCCAATGAAATGCCCACCCTCCCTGTTACTATGGCAGCCGATAGCAGGCAAGCATGAAAGGGAAAACCCATGCTGGAGATTCAGTTGACACTCCTAATCCTTCTTTTCTGTAGACTAGCCACACCCAAATCCTGCAACCATTCTTCATAGGTTTTAGTCTTCAGGCCTTTAATCAATTTAGATGCTCTTCTTTGCACTTTCTCCATAGTCTAAACATCTTTTTTGTAATGTGATGTAGTAGAATTTGAAGCAATCCAACCAGCACACAAGTAAATAATTCAGCAGGATTCATTTATGCAAGAAACTTCTTTATATGCAATAATATACAGTATGATGCTGTATACAATTCCCATGCAGCAGAACTCAGAATCCAAAAGTCATAATCATAGAAGCAATATCATACAGAGGCAATATTGCAAGGACAAAGTAACTCTTATATACAAAGTCAAGCTAAGCCACGCCCAGGCTCTGAGCTATCTGGGTCACCAAACAATCCCCATTGGCTGATGTGGTACCATGTCTATTCCAATTAATGAACTCTTATACACTGACATGATGACCAAAACTGGATGCAGTATTCCAGGTGTAGTCTTAGTAAGGCTTTATAAAACAGTACATGATTCTGATTCTATGCCTCTGTTTATACAATCATAAATTATACTAGCTTTTTTGGCTGCTGCTGCACAAGTGTGACTCATGTTTAAGTGATCATCCATTCGGACTCCCAAGGTCCGCCTCACAATTACTGTTTTTGAGCCAGGTTTCATGTAATCTGTTTTTCCTGCCCAGGTGTAAAATCTTACTTTTCTCCAAATTAAGTTTCATTTTGTTGGATTCAACCTTGTCTCATTTGGATCAGAAAGGCACAATATGCATACACATACAAATCTATAGAGACAGGGTGGGTCAGTGGTTAAAATGCAGTACTATAGGCTAATTGCCCACAGCCAGAAGTTCGATCCTGACCAGCTCATGGTTGATTCAGTCTTTCATCTTTCTGAGGTTGTTAAAATCAGGACCCAGATTGCTGGGGACAATATGCCGTAACCTGCTCAGAGAGTGTGGTAAAGCATTGTGGAGTGGTATATAAGTCCAAGTGGAATTAGCATTGCTATATAGTTTCTCCCGAGTGTGGATCCTTTTCTGAGAAGTAAGATGACCATTCTGAGCAAAACTCTTTCCACATTCCATGCATTTATATGGTTTCTCTCGTGTGGATTATCTTATGGGAAATAAGATAACTTCTTCGAGCAAAGGTCTTTCCACACTCCATGCATTTATATGGCTTCTCCCCTGTGTGGATCCTTTTATGCATAGTAAGTGCACTGCTACGAGTAAAGATCTTTCCACACTCCATGCATTTATATGGTTTCTCTCCTGTGTGGATCTTTTTGTGGCTTCTAAGACCACTGCTATGAGTAAACATCTTTCCACACTCCATGCATATAAATGGCTTCTCCCCTGTGTGGATCAACTTATGGGAAATAAGACTACGTTTTTCAACAAAGGTCTTTCCACATTCCATGCATTTATATGGCTTCTCTCCCGTGTGGATCATATTATGGGAAATAAGATTCCCACTTCGAGCAAAGCTCTTTCCACATTCCATGCATTTAAATGGCTTTTGTCCTGAGTGGATCTTTTTATGGGAAATAAAATTACTGTTATGAGCAAAGGTCTTTCCACATTCCATGCATTTATATGGTTTCTCCCCTGTGTGGATCCTTTTATGGATATTAAGTGTATTGTTATGAGCAAAGGTCCTTCCGCACTCCATGCATTTATATGGCTTCTCCCCAGTGTGAACCCTTTCATGGGAAGTAAGTTCCCTGCTTGTTCTAAAGCATTTTCCACATCCCAAACATTTATTAGGCTTCTCTTTTGTGTCAATAGCTTTTTGAGATGTAAGGAAGTTATTTCCAAAAGAAAGAATGAATGTCCCATTGTAATTTTGTCTGTTGTGTCTTCTTATAGCATCTTCTCCTTTGTTTAGGGTTAAATCCTGTTCATTTACTTGTACTTTAGCTTTGATTAGGTTCACACTTTTTGCAGTATATTTTCCCCTTATTTTCTCTTGTTGGGCAAGAAAGTCTTGCATTGGAGCATCAGTGGAAGATGAGCTTTCCCAATTCCAATTTTTTAACTGGTTTCTCTCATGGCTTTTGAATTCCGTTCGAATTCCAAGCCTCTCAGTTCCATCTTTAGCATTGATCACTTGGAACAGTTCACAGGAATCTTGATTCTCCTGCCCATTATTACCTTCAAAGCAAAAGGGAAAAGAAAATTTATTTATTTATTTATTTATTCGATTTTTATACCGCTCTTCTCCTACTGGACTCAGGGCGGTGAAGAAGCCAAGAAGAAAAACATCATATGCAAAATTTAAGATTAATTTTAAAAGAATTAAACAAGTTTTGGCCCAATATAAAATTTAAAACACCCCAACTAAAATCAATTTATAATTAAAAATATCTAAAAATATTTAAGGGGAGGGTTAAGCCAGCCCAGCTTGATGAAATAAAAAAGTTTTAAGGGCATGGCAAAAAACACGGGGATCTGGGATCCTACGTATCTCCGGGGGCAGGTTGTTCCAAAGGACAGGTGCTGCCACAGAGAAGGCCCTCCCACTGGGGGTCGTCAGCCAACATTGCCTGGCTGATGGCACCCTGAGGAGTCCCTCTCTGTGGGAGTGTACTGGCCGGTGGGAGGCTATCGGTGACAGAAGGCGGTCCCGTAAGTACCCAGGCCCTAAGCCATGGAGTGCTTTAAAGGTGGTAACCAACACCTTGAAGCACACCTGGAAGACCACTGGGAGACAATGCAGCTCGTGCAGGAGAGGTGTCACATGGGAGCGCCCCATCGCTCCCATAATCCCCCGCGTGGCCGCATTCTGCACCAGTTGGAGCCTCCGGGTACTCCTCAAGGGGAGCCCCATGTAGAGAGCATTACATTAGTCCAGGCGAGAAGTGATGAGTGCCTGAGTGACCGTGCGTAAGGAGTCCCGATCGAGAAAGAGACGCAACTGGAGAATCAGGCGAACCTGATAAAAAGCCCCCCTGGCCACAGCCGTCATATGCTCTTCTAAAGACAGCCGTGCGTCCAGGAGGACGCTCAAGTTGCGAGCCTCTCCGTGGGGGGCAGTAATTTGCCCCCAATAGCCAGCGATGGCACCAGCTGGCTATATCAAAGTTAGGAAGTCAAGTGAATTTCCTTCTGAATTTCTCTTAAATTCCATTAGGTTGTATGTTGGCATGCCTACAGGGGTGTGATATGGACATTATATGGACAAATGACAACACGCTCCTCTCACATGACCTCCAGAGGACACATAAAAGCACACCTCATTCTTCTCAGCCCTCACAGGAAAGTTCAAAGAGAAATGGAAAAATAGAGATAAGAAATGGCACAGAAAGCAACTAAGCAAAGAGACAGACTCTTTCCTTCCTTGAAGCACGAGAAGATCCTTTCCTTCTCCCTCCCAGGAGACGATATCTGATTAGTCGTTTTTTAAATAAAAGCGCCAACTAGAATCTGCATTCTTGAACTCTCTGATTGGGGACTAGAGAACTCTTACCCAGAGAGACCACATTCCTATGGTTTTGAAGCATGACTTCCGAATGCAGCGCTTTCTGGTCAGGATCCAGCTGAGACCATTCCTCCTCAGAGAAAGACACAGCCACCTCCTCGAAGGTCACAAGACTCTCCTGAACATGGAAAAAACAGAACAGAACAGGAGGATTCGCAAGATCTGTTCATCTTCATCAATGATTAAGACAAGAGACAGAAGGGGAACTCATCAAATTTGGAGACTAGACCAAATTGACAGGAATAAAAACACCCCAGAACAGCGGTCACCACTGGTGGTCTGGGAAGAAATTTTGGTAGTCCGCAGAGAAATCGGTGCATTTCTCTCGTGGAGCCCAGCCAAGGTTTCCTGCGCCGCTTGCACTTCAGCACTTTGACTCCCAGAGACAGAATGGGGTCCTTCAGGCAGTTAGCTTGGCCACCTGTTAGCAGAGAGAAGCAGCCGGAGTCAACCCTGGCTTTGCTGTCCATTGCAGATGCTAGATCAGCCCCCTGCAAACTCTCGTTTCTCAAGGAGCACTCGCTGAAGAGGCACGGGAAACTTGGGCCGGGCTCCTTGAGAGACGAGAGTTTGAAGGGGGCTGATCTAGCGTCTGCAATGGACAGCAAAGCCAGGGTTGACTCCGGCTGCTTCCCTCTGCTGTAGTGCTTCCTGGACGTGGTTTTCCTCTCTGAACGCCCCCTCATCAGTCCCCTGCAGCAGCTGCCCTCCAGCCGGCAGGTCAAGCCCAGCGCCGGCTCTCGTATTTCAAGCCGAGCCCTTCGTCTCCTTCAAACCATCCCCCATGAGGGGGACCCCACAAAGCCTTCACCACCCCTTCCATCCTTCTGCCCCCAGCCTTTTCGATGAGGTGGAAATACTGGATCTTCATAGGATGGGTGGCTACGGCTGGGAAAAAAAGGAAGAAGAACAGCAGCAGTTCCAGGATACTTTGCGGTATCTTTGCCTGACTTTTCCGTACAAAGCCGACTGGCTCTTTCCCCTTCTTTCCCTGTGGCTCTTTCTGGGGAAAAAAAAAGACCCCTTCTTCTTTTTGTATCCAGCTGGTGCTTTCCAAAGCTGGCTTTTCCAACGTTAGCTGCCCAAATCCCCTTTGGTTGTGATTTTTTAAAAATTATTATTTACATCGGCCGTCCCTTTCCAGATATCACCAGGCATTAAAGACTTCTCTTTGTATTAGATTGGTGGATAAATCCTAGGCATGAATATGCCTATGTATTTAAAATGGGAATGAGCAGAAATTCTTAAAAGAAATTTAGCATGAAGCAGGGGAACAGAGATTTGTTAGCTTTGCTTTCTTTGCTGCATTGCCTTGCTTATGTTGTGGAAAAAATAATAATGGTGCACCAGTTAAGATTCTAAGTTGATGCTGATTAAATTTAAAATGGGACAGTTATGAAGAGTGTACTGTAATGTCAGGAAGAAATGATAAAATGGAAAAAAGTTGTAGTGCTTCCTGGATGCGGTTTACCACTCTGAGCCCCAAACGGCAGGAGACAAGGGCAAAAGAGGTTTCCAGGCTGTGTGCCTGGACCAGGCACTTTCTCTCGGGCCTCCCACCTGAAGGCCTCGCAGAAGCAGACAGGCAGGCCCGAAAGACAGCTGTGCCTCCCCCCCCCCCCCCAGTGATCCATGGGATTTAAAATTATGAGTTTGGTGGTCCCTGAGGTCCAAAAGGTTGGAGACCCCGGCTCCAGAAGATAAGCTCCAGATATAGAAGGATTGACAGATTGGGCCCCATCTAACAAAACGAAATCAACAGTAAGAAATGGAAGATTCTACATTTAGGAAAGAAAAACCAAATGCATTGGCATAGAATAGGTGATACCTGGCTCAACAGTAGTAAGGGCGACAGGGATCTTGGAGTCCTAGTGGACAACCACTAAAACATGAGTTAGCAGTAGGCTACAGTTGCCGAAAAAAACCCCAACAGAATCATAGGCTGCATTAAGAGGGATAGAATCAAGATGACATGAAGTGTTAGCACCACTTTATAAGGCCTTGGGAAGACCACACTTGGAATATTGCATCCAGTTTTGGTTGCCAGATGTAAAAAAGATGTTGAGACTCTAGAAAGAGTGCAGAGAAGAGTGGACTGGAGGCTAAAACATATAAAGAACGGTTGCTGGAATTGGGTATGTCTGGTTTCATGAAAAGAAGGACTAGATGGGGTGACATAATAGCAGTGTTCCAAGAAGCAATGGATGGAAACGATTCAAGGAGAGGACCAACCTATAAGTAAAGAGAAATTTCCTGACAGAACAATTAATAAGTGCAATGACTTGCCTCCAGAAATTGTGGGTGCCCCAACACTGGAGGTGTTTAAGAAGAAATTGGGCAGCCATTTATATGTATTGCTAATATAGGGCTTCCTGTCTGAACAGGGGGTTGGACTAGAACAGGGGTCCCCAACCTTTTGGACCTCAGGGACCACCAAGTTCATAATTTTAAATTTCGCGGACCACTAATAGGAAATCAGCGTGCTGCTTGCTGAAGCACCTGGACTCTCCCTCCTCTCTCTCTCTCATTCTCTCTCTGATTCTCTTTCATTCTGTCTCTTTCTGTCTCTCATTCTCTCTCACACTCTCTCTCTGATTCTGTCTCTTTCTCTCGCTCTCCCTCTCCTTCTCTTTCATTCTGTCTCTTTTTCTCTCTTTCATTCTCTGTCTCTTTCTCTTTCTCTCTCTGTCTCATTCTGATTCTCTCTCTCTCTCATTCTCTCTCTGTCTCTTTCTCTCTCTCTTTCATTCTCTCTCTGATTCTGTCTCTCTCTCTCTCATCTCATTGGCCAGCCAGTGTCTTGGGGCTGAGACGAAGTCAAGCATCTCCCTGACAGACTGAGGTGCACGGAGCACCAACAAGAACCAGAAGAAGTGCGGGAGTGAAGCACTAGTTGAACTTGCGCAGCATGAGCATTCGCCTCGGTATAATTGCGCCAGCTGGTGGCAGAAAGCAGCCCTTGTCTCCTGCCGCTTGGGAGTTGGAGCGGTAAGCGGCGACTGGTCCGGGGAGCAGCCGGATTTTGCTCTCCATCACAGATGCCAGATCAGCCCCCTGCAAGCTCTCGTCTCTCAAGGAGCGCTCCCTGAAGCGGTGCGGGAAACTTTGGTCGGGCTCGAGAGACGAGAGCTTGCAGGGGGCCGATCTGGCATCCGTAATGGAGAGCAAAATCTGGCTGCTCCCCGAACCAGATGCTGTTTAACACTCCGAGTCCCAAACGGCAGGAGACGAGGGTTGCCTTGCGCCGCAAATATACCAAGGCAGAATCCTGATGCCGCACTACAGCAGACAGAAGAAGCCAGATTTTGTCCAGTCACCAGATTGGCCTCCTGCAAGCTCTCGTCTCTCGAGGAGCCCGACCAAAGTTTTCCGCACCGCTTCAGGGAGCGCTCCTCGAGAGACGAGAGCTTGCAGGGGGCCGATCTGGTGTCTGCAATGGAGAGCAAAATCCAGCTTCTTCTCTCGGCCTTAAGAGTGGGGACTGGCGTGTGGGCGGGGCGATGTGGGTGGTGCAGTCGTGTGTTCCCATGCGCGGGCCAGATTAATTGCTCTTGGGCCATATCCGGCCCAAGGGCCATAGCTTGAGGATGAGTGCAATATAACAAATGCAAAAATAAGAAAATTTTCCTGTGGACCACCAAAATTTTGTCGTGGACCACCGGTTGGTGACCACTAGACTAGAAGACCTCCAAGATCCCTACCAACTCTGTTATTCTGTTACATTGTTTCCAAATTCCCAAAGCAGAGATATTTACTAACTTAAATTGCTACACAAGTCCTAATTTTAGGTGAGAAAATGGGCAAATCTGAAAACTACTTTCACTGAAGAAATATTTGTGGAAGTTTTTATCAAGTTCATTGATTCTGCAAAACCGTCAGTGCCTTTCAGTAAAGTAATCCCACTTCTGGATCAACTGATCTATCGCTCTGTCTATCGTTGATTGATCTAGTAGTCATTGATCTGAGCCATTGGCTGAAAGGAAGAAAAGGAAGAAGAGAAAATTCTCTGGGACAATCATTTCTCAGCCTTTGCAAATCGGGAATGTTTGATCTTCTAATCGAGGTGCAAATCAGAGGATTGGAAATTATTTTGTAGTCCGTGATTACATGCTCAACAAGGCCACTCCCTTTGGATTTTAATAGTCTGCTTTTTTTTTTAAATTCAATTTGCTTATTTTTTAAAATGTTATTTACACATATCAATGCGTGAATAGTGTGATACCTGGGGATCATACATTTCAATACCAATAAACATAATATTGTTACTCATAGTTCTTACATTTCATTTTCACTATTTCATATCATTTACACATACCTCTTGCTACCGTCCTTCAGTTCCTAAACCTCCTCCTTCTTCTTTCATATATCTTAATATCTAATATGCCGCCCTGAGTCTTTGGAGAGTGGCGGCATATAAATTGAATTAATTAAATAAATAAATAATAAATATATATGTACTATTATTTCCCTCTTATTTCTATCTCTATTTTAACGTTTCCCCCCATATCACTATAATATTCAAAGACGTTTCTTTTCTATTTTCCATCTTTCACCTGTTTTATTATTTATATTTCCCTTATTTAGCTCTTCACATCTATTTAAATTAAAGTTTCATCCTTCATTCTTTCATTATTCAATGTCTGAATGTACGCTTCTAATACCAATCACAATCATTTATACATTTAAAGAACAGTGCCTTAAATTCATGTTGTTTCCAATCCTCCAATCTGTGTAATTCTACTATTGATAAACCTTTACATTAAAATATGTAAAGGCGACACCCAGGGGCAGGGCCTTCTCTGTGGGAGCCCCAGCCCTGTGGAATGAACTGCCCCCGGAAATACGTAAGATCTCCGACCTCTGGGCATTTCGTTGTGCACTCAAGACCCTGTTGTTCCGCCAGGCTGGGCTATCAACATAAAATTTTAAATTGGGTTTTAAATTCCTGGGGTTTTCAACTGAGCAAAAGTCATTTAATAATTTGAAACTATTTTAATTGATGTTGTCTTGTGTTTTTAATAGGCTGTATTTAATAGGCTGTAATAGGCTGAGTCCTTCGGGAGAAGGGCGGTATAGAAATAAAATTTATTTATTTATTTATTTATTTTCTGATGACCCATGGTTTAATTCTAGCATTTCACTAATCATATTTTTATACATTATTTCATAATACCATCATTCAAACTGTAATTTTCCAATTAATGCTTAATTCTTATTTATAAGTATTCATAATTTCTCTATTTTACTTTCATATCTATTTATATTAAGATATCATCGTAATGTCTGTTGCACTACATACAAAATAATTATCCAATTTATATAATTCTAATATTAATACACATTATTGAAATATATTCATGGAAGGTCTTTTACTCTCTTTTTCCCCCCCTTATCCATCATCTCTTACCTACGTAAAAACTTTTAGTCTTTTTTTTTTGGCTTGCCTCCCATATTCTTCTCTTACTCCATCTCCTTATTTTTGAACTACAGGTTATAACTATGGCTTTTTTAAAATGGTATTGTGGCAATGTGAGTATTTAATTATCTTTTATTATCCTTGCACAATTCCGAGTCAAAGAATTACAAAAAAAATATGGGACTCTAGCAGTTCCTCCCACTGTGATACATTTATTCCTATTTCTTGAAGGACTTTTTAAAAAATTGCTTTTCGTAAACTCAAAGTTGGCGGAGTACCTAACAGAACAAGATAACCAGAGGAAGCTATGCTGGCTGACAGGAACTTGAACCTGCTCCTCTGCTCTCCATGTTGTGGAAGAACAGAAAAAAATCCCAGACCAAACAAGGGGGGAAACAGAAGGAGGGAGCCCTCTGCACACCCGCTTCACTTCCTGAAGGGAAAATAGAAATCTAATAACTTTTTCCTTTCTTACTTGATTTGGAGGATCAATCGATGTTTGAGCTCCGTCATAAAAACCAGAAAGCTTCATTCTTGGTTTCTCTGTAAGGAATAAATAATTTCAAAATGCATCATTAACAAAATAGGAGGAAGTATTCCATAGAAGAGAAGAGAGAGCGAAGGTAAGACAGATGGGAAATCAGAAGATCTTCCATTACCTCCTGACGTGTCCGGACTTGGATCTTCCCAAGGGATCCTCCTGAAAAATAGCTCCTGAGGGGGATTTGATGAGTTCTTCTTTCCCTCAGGATCTCTGATCTCCACAGTGCAGCACTTCAAACAGGAGGAAGGAAAAAAGAAGCAGAATTAATGTACGTCACACGAAATAAAGTGGATTCTTATATTCGGAACACAACCTCAAAGCCCCCAATATCCATCCGTGAGGTTGAGTGAGAAAACAAGGGAACAATGTCCTACAAGAATTGGTGAATTGCCACATATGATGAATGCCCGAGAGGTTTGGGAAGGAAGGGTGAAGTATTCAAACAGATTCTCTATTCTCTTTTGAACTCTTACCTGCAACTCGACCTGCTCCTTCTGCTCCTCTGCCTGGCTCAGGAGGAAGCCTTCCGCCAAGGCCACCGCCTGGGAGCTGGTCTCTGCTCCACACTCCCGCACCCAGCCCTCCATCGCTGGGGGCAGAATGAAGAGGAGCTGCTCCAGAACCACCAGGTCCAGCATCTGGGCTTTGGTATTCTTCTCTGGTCTCAGCCATCGCCTGCAAAAGCCATGGAGTCGGCTGCAAAGTCCTCGGGGACCCTCAGCCTCCCGGTATTGGATGGAGGTCCAGGGCTGAACTTCTGAAGGGAGGATGGTTTCCTCCTCCAGGATCTCCTGCCCGGTTCTTGTCCAGAGCTTCCCACCCTTCCCAGGCTGAGCAGCTGAAGGGCCTTTTCCGGCTCCCTCCTTTCCAAAAGATTGTGTCTCCATCCTTTCTCTGTCCTGCAGAGCAACTGCAAATGGCTCCAAGGACTCTGGTGGGTCTCCAGATGCCTTTTCCTTCAGGGGACCATTTCTGGTGCTGCAGGACTGATCCCTGCAAGGGATTCCGCTCTTTTTCTTCTTCCCCCAAGAGGAAAGTTTGCCTTGCAAAGACCACAAATGGCTTCCAGTTTCTGTATCTGAGATGGGAAGAAAAAAACGCCATGAATTAGAAAGTGGAATTCAGTCACTGAGCGACCTTCCCCCAACCTGCTCGGAGCCCCAAGCGGCTCATCCTACCGCAGAGCCCAGGTCCCATTGAGCAGGGCCGGGAAGGAGGCAGCTGGAGAGGCCGCCCCGCTTCTCTTCCCCCCACTCGGGCTCTTTCCCGGATCCCCACCGCCTTCCCGGCATCCCTGCTTCCCCCTGCAGGGAGAGGGCGGCTGGGGAGCATGGGACCCGGGAAGAGCCCCCCCCTCACCCGAGGCACCTCTGTATGTCCCCCCGCCAGACTCTCCCGCAGCTTCCCCACCTCCTCTGGGCCTGCAGGGGTTAAGGAGAGCGAGTGATAAGTCCTAGAGTGGCAAGGCTCCAGTGAGCCAATGGGGAAGCGCGTGGAGTTCCCTTCCCTTGGCGGAGGCGCCCCCTGGTGGATTTGGGGCAAAGTGCCTGGATGGTCGTAAGGTCGGGAAAGAGGAGAGCGTCTGAGGGGAAGGGAGAGGGCGGGGATGATGGGCTTGGGAGTAGGAGGAAAGGCCCCTCCCAATGGATCCCTGTCAAAGGCTGTGGCCTTCTTTTCCCCCTTTTATATCAACCCAAATGCATTGAAGGAAGTTTTCGCCTTTCTTCTGTTGCGACTTTAGAGCGGTTTGGTTATTTTTTCTATATAGTGCAACTCCACCTCCATCTTTCATTCGGCCTGCTTCTTATATACAGGAGAGAATAGAATAAAGAATAGAAAAGAAAAAAGAAAAGAAAAAAAGAAAAGAAAAGAGCAAAGAAAAAAGCAATATTCTTTCTGGCAGCCCCTGAGATATGGGAAGATGCCATCATGTCTCCCCTCCTCCTTCTGTTCATCGGACTAGAAAATATCCAGTTCCAGCAACGGTTTTTTTATATGTTTTAGCCTCCATCTTTGTTGCTCTTCTCTGCAGTCTTTCTAGAGTCTCCAGATCTTATTTATTTATTTATTTATTATACAAAACACAAAGAAAAATAGAAATAGGAAATCAAGAAAAGGAGAAAGACAAGAAAAGAAACTCTGAGGTACAAGAGAAAAAAAAGGGGGAGGGGAAAGACGTTGACTTCTTTTTAGCACAGTGCAAGATTTTTTTAAAAAAGCCATTCCAGCCTGACAATTCAATCTAATACACAAAAGCAAAGTCATTTTATCTCTTTCCTTTGAACACTTTAAATGTGAAAATGCCCAATTTAACGGCTGAAGAAGGAAAGGGCAGAATGGTCCTGAAGACCCCTTTGTGGCTGAAGGAGGGAGGGCTCCCGCCTGAGGGGATCTGCGCTCTGATTGGTTGCTGCGGGTGGAAAGGGGGCGTTTCCCTGTTTTCCCGCCTTTTCCTTCTGGGCGCCGTTTGAGATTTACCTCAGGATCTTCCTGACTGTCTTCTCTGCTGCGAATCTTTAAATACGTTTATAGGGAAGTAAAAGTAAAAGTTTGTGTCCGTGTCTTCCTTTTCCTTTGGACAGCAGCTGCCTATTTCCTCCACGTTAAGCCTCTTCGGTTGCCGCTTCCAGTCGGGGGTTTCTCTTTTATCCCCTGAGAGTGTCGGAAGAAAAATCAGGCCCAGCCTCCTTCTCTTCCTTTTCCTCCTCCTCCTCCTCCTCCTCTCCTCCTCCTCCATCTCCTCCTCCTCCATTTTTAAAAGAAAACCGAGGTACATGATCCTTTCAAATTTTTCTAAGTGGTTTTCCTTCCGAATTTATCAGTGGTAAATTAATGGGCTCTTTGCGCTTCCTCTTCCACAGCCGAAATAGGCAGCTTTCTGGGGAAAAGCTCCAGACCTGCCCTTTTATAGGGGGAAAATTTCTTCCAAAATGTTACTTTATATCTTTTTTTTCTGCAGAAAAAACTATAGATTACAGCTTGAAATGGTGGCAAGATAACAGATTAATGGAGTTGGAAGGGACCTTGGAGGCCATCTAGTCCAACCCCCATCGAAGTCCTCCGCAGAAAGGAGCGGGAAGCAGAGGAGAAACGGCCAAACTTTAATCCGGGATCCTCATCAGGGGCCCCTTTGCAAGGAAACGGAACCCGGAAAGAAAGAAAAAAAGAAAGAAAGAGGGGTTTCTTCGCATTTGGGGTCGAGGAGGGAAACTCGAAGGAGCCGGACGTTCCGAGCAAGAGAGACGCGGGTTTCAAGGAGGGAAATCGCCTTTTTCTCCCGTAAAGCGAAGCGGCGCCTTTCCCGAGAGAGCCGAGCGGAGGATTCCCGCAGGAAGGGGGAGGGGAGGCTGGGCTAGGTGGGATCCCTGACGATCTCCTCCGCCTCTTCCTGGCTTAGCTGAGGGTTTCCCGTGGCTTCCCTCCAGATATGGGGTGCCTGTCCGTCACCCCCAAGTCTTCCCCGGCTGCGGGGCTGCCCCTCCCCTCTTCTCAGCCAGCGCAGAAACTCTTCCCACGGCAGAAATCTTCATCTGTGAAAGCAACGGGGGGGGGGGAGAGGGGGAGGGGTGTCCTGGCCAGATGCTTCAGCCCCAGAGGAGAAATCGGGGCTCTGAATTGGGGGGAGAAAGCCTTTTTCTTTGACTTTTGAGATGGGAGGGGCCAGAACGAGCGGAAGGACCAATGGGAACGCTCACGTGTTGAGCGTCATTGGTCTCCAGGCAGAGTCCTTTGTGACTTCACCTGAAGGAGATTGTTCGGCGCAAAGAGACCAGCGGAGAAAGTGGGAGGGGCGATCCGTTCAGTCTTGGGGGGGCTGCAGCTCAAGGGGGGGTCATGGCAGGTCCAGAAGGGACCCTCCACTTTCTTTGCCCGCTTCCCGCTTCTCAGCCAGGGATTCCCGCTTCCCCCCCCTTATTTCCCCTCCCCTCATTCAGATCAAGAACAGCCGCTCTTCAACCAAAACCGACCTTCCACTTGCGGTGGGCAGAAAACCCCACAGCGCTGGGGGTACAAGCACCCCTCTGGCAGCCCCTTTGCCAGAAAGGGAGCAAAAGGCGGAAGCTGAAATGGTCTGAAGGGTTTCCTGCTTGAGGAAGGGGTCGGACTAGAAGATCTCCAAGGTCCCTTCCGTTAATCTGTTCTATGATCTGACTCTGGGCAGTTACAGATTATAATTGAAAACAAAATATATTACAATATTTTAATGCATATATTTTAGTAGATAAATTTAATATAAATATAAAATTGTGCAAATTTTTTTTTTACCTCCAGCCCAGAGTGTTTGCGGTGGTCTCTTCACCCCCTCCCCCATCCTTCCTGCCGCTTTGAGGGGGGGGGGCACAAAGACACCCCAGCAGGATCCAAAGTTCCCGGCCGAGAGGAGCTCTGCTGGACCAGTTGAATTTCTGCCTGCCTTTGTCCACCCTGGGAGGAAGGAGGGGGGCACAGCAGGATAGCCCCCCCTACTTTCCCATCTTTTCATCCCCCTCCGGATCCCCAGCAAGTTCCCCTCCCCCTGGGACCCCCAAAATTCCTCCCCTCCCTCCAGGGAGCGTCTTCCATCAGTCTCTCGCAGCAGCTCTCCCCCTCCCCCTTTGCGCCTGAGTCCCTGCTTCTCCTCTACTAGCGGCTGGGAACGATGGGCCCTGGAGTCCGTCCTGACGGGCCTTCCTTCCCCTCCTCCCCCTCGCAGCCCATTTCCTGCACCAGACGAAGACCGAGTGCCGCTTCCTCAACGGGACGCAGCGGCTGCGGTTCCTGGACAGGCAGATCTACGGCCGGCAGGAGTTCGTGCGCTTCGACAGCGAAGCGCGGGGAGTTCGAGGCCGTCACTCCGTTGGGGCAGCCGGATGCGGACAAGTGGAACAGCGACCAGGTCTTCCTGCACTAGACGAAGGACCCCGTGGACTCCTTGTGCCGATACAACCACGAGGGTCTCCACAGGAATTCTGTCATTGGCAGGAGAGGTGAGTCGGGGGGAAGGGGGCTTCTCGGGGAGGGAAATGCCGGGACCCCCTTTCATTTACTTATTTATTAAGATTCTCCCAGTAAAGATTGACTCGGGATATATATATTCTATCCTCTCAGATCTACGAAATGTATTCATTTGTATTGACTGATATTTATTGATGCTTCTACACCTCCTACCTCCCTCAAAGAGGGGCTCTGAAGGGGGCTCAATGTAATACAACTCCTAAATTAAAAAAATGTATAAAAATGAAAAGTAAGGTTGAAAATTCAATTACAGTGTAAACATTTGAAAATTGTACCATAACGACAATTAAACATGAAAAGGAAAAAAGGAATATTCCTTTTTCCCCCACCCAAAGTCTCTTCCTGTCCAGAATCTGGGATCCTTTTGATCTCCTCCCATAAATCCACCCAAATAGGATTTCTCAATGATTTATTTCTCAAATTTCTCCCCCCCCTCTCTCTCACGCACACAGATCCTGCGTGGCTACAGATAAAATATCAAACCACAAAAACAAACCATCAAACCAGATGCTTCAGCCCCAGAGGAGGAATCGGGGCTCTGGATTGGGGGGAAGAAGCCTTTTTCTCGGACTTTTGAGTTGGGCGGGGCGAGAAAAAATACCAATGGGAATTCTCCCTGCTTGAGCGTCATCGGTCTCCGGGCAGAGTCCTTTGTGACTTCACCTGAAGGAGGAGAGAGCTCGCCACAGAGAGACAGCGGAGAAAGTGGGAGGGGGATCCGTTCAGTCTTGGGGGGTCTGTAGCTCATTGGTGGCGGTTCACGGCAGGCCCTGAAGGGACCCTCCACTTGCCTCTTTTCACTATTCTGACCCAGACTTTCCTCTGTGTGTATGGAGGGGTGGACTAGATGCCCGTTTAGGTTCCCAAACTACCCCAGGCGTTTGAAGGGGCGCCTGGTCCTTCCCTGAAAGGGGCCTTTGGGCTCTCTCAAGATCACTTGGTGGGGGGGGAAGGGTCTCTGAAACGGGGGGACTCGGGGAGCTGAGTCAGGAGGAGAAGGGGGGCTCGTGGATGATAAGAGGGAAAGCGCAGCTCCACTGCCTGTTAGGATCCCCTGGCATCCCCCAAAGAAAACGGGGCAGCCCCACAGTCAGGAAGGGGCTGGGAGGCCAAAGGGCTGCGGTTGAGAAAGGCCGAATCCAGGAAAGGCTCTTCCTCCAAGATTCCTTGGGGAAAATCTCTTTTTTTCCTCGGCTGAGTATCCCAAGGATTCTCTCTGGCTGCTGAGGGGTCTTGCCCCCCCCCCCCACGGCAGCCTGGAAAAGAATCGGGGGAAAGAGTTTTCTTCCCCCCCCCACCCCGTAAAGCAGAAACATTTGGAGGTTACACAGGAATCGGGGCCGGTCCAGTTCATCTGTGGAAGCGGTGGAGGAGCAGTTTTATTTCCTTTTTTTCTTATGTCATAGTTTATTCTCCTTCAATTCAGAGAGAGGCTAGGAGAGCTTTTCCTCCCACGGAGTTCAAGAAAGTAGAAGGGAGGGAGGGAGGGGAAAAAAGAAAGGAAGGAAGGAAAGAAAGAAAGAAAGACCACAAGACTGAATTCATTCCCCTCCCACTTCCTCCGCTTCTCTGTCTGCTCGGAACTAGCTCTTCCATCAGGTGAAGTCAAGAGAGACTCTATCCGGAGACCGATGACGCTTGCAGAAGGGAGACTTCCCATTGGTCCTCTTGCTCTTTCTGGGCACTCCCAATTCCGAAGTCTGAGGAAAACGCCCACTCTCCCCCAATCCAGACCCACCGATTCCGCTTCTGGGGCTGGAACTCTGGGAGCATCTTCGTCTTTCTCCTCCCCCTTTGGGGGGCTTGTGGGGCAGCCTCCATGGCTTTTGCTGGGCTCCCCCTGATGCTGCTGGTGGGGGGGCTGGACCGGATCCCCGGAAGCGAAGGGGGGAAGGAGACCCCCGGTAAGGAGGGGGCTCGGCGGAGGAGGGGACTGGGAGGGAGGGACCCCCGGAGGGGGGAAGAAAGTTGCTGGGTCTCCAGAGCCTCCAACAACCTCGATCTCTGTGTGGCCTCCTCCTCCCCCTTTCTCCCCATATTCCCCCCCCCCAGGAGGACGGAGAGGGATCCCCCAGTTTCACGACTGTAGCCGAAGTGTGGGTCGCAGCTGGGCGCCTCTCTCGATCCCCCTCCCCAGTGCCTGGGTCGAGTGGGCTGCATGGAAAGAGGAAGGGAAGGAAAAGCGAAAGAAGGAAACTGAGGCATTTCACAGATGAAAATTTCTGCCGTGGGAAGAGTTTCTGCGCTGGATGAGAAGAGGGGAGGGGCAGTCCCGCAGTCGGCTCTCTCGGGAAAGGCGCCGCTTCGCTTTACGGGAGAAAAAGGCGATTTCCCTCCTTGAAACCCGCGTCTCTCTTGCTCGGAACGTCCGGCTCCTTCGAGTTTCCCTCCTCGACCCCAAATGCGAAGAAACCCCTCTTTCTTTCTTTTTTTTCTTTCTTTCCGGGTTCCGTTTCCTTGCAAAGGGGCCCCTGATGAGGATCCCGGATTAAAGTTTGGCCGTTTCTCCTCTGCTTCCCGCTCCTTTCTGCGGAGGACTTCGATGGGGGTTGGACTAGATGGCCTCCAAGGTCCCTTCCAACTCCATTAATCTGTTATCTTGCCACCATTTCAAGCTGTAATCTATAGTTTTTTCTGCAGAAAAAAAAGATATAAAGTAACATTTTGGAAGACATTTTCCCCCTATAAAAGGGCAGGTCTGGAGCTTTTCCCCAGAAATCTGCCTATTTTGGCTGTGGAAGAGGAAGCGCAAAGAGCCCATTAATTTACCACTGATAAATCCGGAAGGAAAACCACTTAGAAAAACTTGAAAGGATCACGTACCTCGATTTTCATTTAAAAGTAAAGGAGGAGGAGAAGGAGGAGGGGAGGAGGTGAAGGACGAGGAGAAGGAGGAGGAGGTGGAGGAGGAGAAGGAGACTGGAACTGATTTTTCTTCCGACACTCTCAGGGGATAAAAGAGAAACCCCCGACTGGAAGGGGCAACCGAAGAGGTTTAACGTGGAGGAAATAGGCAGTTGCTGTCCAAAGGAAGAGGGAGACACGGACACAAACTTTTACTTTTACTTCCCTATAAACGTATTTAAGAGTCGCAGCAGAGAAGACAGTTGGGAAGATCCTGAGGTAAATCTCAAACGGCGCCCAGAAGGAAAAGGCGGGAAAATGGGAAACGCCCCCTTTCCACCCGCAGCGACCAATCAGAACGCAGATCCCCTCAGGCGGGAGCCCTCCCTCCCTCCCTCCCTCAGCCACAAAGGGGTCTTCAGGACCGTTCTGCCCTTTCCTTCTTCAGCCGTTAAATTGGGCATTTTCACATTTAAAGTGTTCAAAGGAAAGAGAGATAAAATGACTTTGCTTTTGTGTATTAGATTGAATTGTCAGGCTGGAATGGCTTTTTTAAAAAAATCTTGCACTGTGCTAAAAAGAAGTCAACGTCTTTCCCCTCCCCCTTTTTTTTCTCTTGTACCTCAGAGTTTCTTTTCTTGTCTTTCTCCTTTTCTTGATTTCCTATTTTTATTTTTCTTTGTGTTTTGTATAATAAATAAATAAATAAGATCTGGAGACTCTAGAAAGAGTGCAGAGAAGAGCAACAAAGATGGAGGCTAAAACATTGCTGAGCACATTGTAAGCCGCCCTGAGTCTTCGGAGAAGGGCGGCATATAAATCAAATTAAAAAAAAATTATTAAAAAACAGTTGCTGGAACTGGATATTTTCTAGTCTGATGAACAGAAGGACGAGGGGAGACATGATGGCATCTTCCCATATCTCAGGGGCTGCCAGAAAGAATATTGCTTTTTTCTTTGCTCTTTTCTTTTCTTTTTTTCTTTTCTTTTCTTTTTTCTTTTCTATTCTTTATTCTATTCTCTCCTGTATATAAGAAGCAGGCCGAATGAAAGATGGAGGTGGAGTTGCACTATATAGAAAAAATAACCAAACCGCTCTAGAGTCGCAACAGAAGAAAGGCGAAAACTTCCTTCAATGCATTTGGGTTGATATAAAAGGGGGAAAAGAAGCACAGACGTGGAAGCCTTTGTCTGACAGGGAGCCATTGGGAGGGGCCTTTCCTCCTACTCCCAAACCCATCCTCCCCGCCCTCTCCTTTCCCCCTCCCATGCGCTCCTCTTTCCCGCCCTTTCTATGATCCTGGCGCTTTGCCCCAAATCCACCAGGTGGCGCCCTCCGCCAACAGAAGGGAACGCCAGGCGCTTCCCCATTGGTCCACTGGAGGGCTAACGTCACGGCTGCCTTTGTACAGGAGGTGTCGAAGGAATTGACACCACAAACGCTTGCCCCTCTAGGACCTTGCACCCGCTCTCCTTAACCCCTGGAGGCCCAGAGGAGAGTCTCGCGGGGGGACATACAGAGGTGCCTCGGGTGAGGGGGGGGAGCTCTTCCCGGGTCCCATGCTCCCCAGCTGCTCTCTCCCTGCAGGGGGAAGCGGGGATGCCGGGAAGGCGGTGGGGATCCGGGGAAGAGCCCGAGTGGGGGGAGAGAAGCGGGGCGGCCTCTCCAGCTGCCTCCTTCCCGGCCCTGCTCGGGGGGACCTGGGACCTGCGCTGGGATGAGCCGCTTGGGGATCCGGGCAGGTCGGGAGAAGGTCGCTCAGTGACTGAATTCCACTTTCTAATTCATGGCGTTTCTTTTTCTTCCCATCTCAGATACAGAAACTGGAAGCCATTTGTGGTCTTTGCAAGGCAAACTTTCCTCTTGGGGGAAGAAGAAAAAGAGCGGAATCCCTTGCAGGGATCAGTCCTGCAGCCCCAGAAATGGTCCCCTGAAGGAAAAGGCATCTGGAGACCCACCAGAGACCTTGGAGCCATTTGCAGTTGCTCTGCAGGACAGAGAAAGGATGGAGACACAACCTTTTGGAAAGGAGGGAGCCGGAAAAGGCCCTTCAGCTGCTCAGCCTGGGAAGGGTGGGAACCTCTGGACAAGAACCGGGCAGAAGATCCTGGAGGAGGAAACCATCCTCCCTTCAGAAGTTCAGTCCTGGACCTCCATCCAATACCGGGAGGCTGAGGGTCCCCGAGGACTTTGCAGCCGACTCCATGGCTTTTGCAGGCGATGGCTGAGACCAGAAAAGCACACCAAAGCCCAGATGCTGGACCTGGTGGTTCTGGAGCAGCTCCTCTTCATTCTGCCCCCGGAGATGGAGGGCTGGGTAAGAGAGTGTGGAGCAGAGACCAGCTCCCAGGCGGTGGCCCTGGCGGAAGGCTTCCTCCTGAGCCAGGCGGAGGAGCAGAAGGAGCAGGTCCAGCAGCAGGTGAGAGACTTTAGGGAGCTCAGAAGGGAATAGAGAAAGTGTTTGAATACTTCACCCCTCCTTCCCAAACTTCTCTGGCATTCATCATATGTGGCAATTCACCAATTCTTGTAGGACATTGTTCCCTTGTTTTCTCACTCAACGTCATGGATGGATATTGGGGGCTTTGAGGTTGTGTTCCGAATATAAGAATTCACTTTGTGTCATGTGAGGTACATTAATTCTGCTTCTTTTTTCCTTTCTCCTGTTTGAAGTGCTCCACTGTGGAGATCAGAGATCCTGAGGGAAAGAAGAACCCATCAAATCCCCCTCAGGAGCTATTTTTCAGGAGGATCCCTTGGGAAGATCCAAGTCCGGACACCTCAGGAGGTAATGGAAGATCTTCCGATTACCCATCTGTCTTACCTTCGCTCTCTCTTCTCTTCTATGGAATACTTCCTCCTATTTTGTTAATTATGCATTTTGAAATTATTTATTCCTTACAGAGAAACCAAGAATGAAGCTTTCCTGTTTTTATGATGGAGCTCAAAGATCGGTTGATCCTCCAAATCAAGTAAGAAAGGGAAAAGTTATTAGATTTCTATTTTCCCTTCTGGAAGTGAAGCAGGTATGCAGAGGGCTCCCTCCTATTTCCCCCCCTTGTTTGGCCTCAATTATTTTTGGGTTCTTCCACAACACGGAGAGCAGAATAGCAGGTTCAAGTTCCTGTCAACCAGCATAGCTTCCTCTGGTTATCTTGCTCTGCTAGGTACTTCGCCAACTTTGAGTTTACAAAAAGCAATTTTTAAAAAAGTCCTTCAAGAAATAGGAATAAACGTATCACAGTGGGAGGAACTGCTAGAGTCCCATATTTTTTTTATAATTCTTTGACTCGGAATTCTGCAAGGCTAATGAAAGATAATTAAATACTCACATTGCCACAATACCATTTTTAAAAAGCCATATTTATAACCTGTAGTTCAAAAATAAGGAGATGGAGTAAGAGAAGAATATCAGAGGCAAGCCAAAAAAAAAGACTAAAAGTTTTTAAGTAGGTAAGAGATGATGGATGGGGGGGGGGAAGAGTAAAAGACCTTCCATAAATATATTTCAATAATGTATATTAATATTAAAATTATATAGGTTGGATAATTATTTTGTATGTAGTACAACAGACATTAGGGTAATATCTTAATATAAATAGATATGAAGAGTAAAATAGAGAATGAATACTTATTTTTTTTATTTAATTTAATTTTAATTTAATTTTATTTATTTAATGCAATTTATATGCCGCCAAGGGCTCAGGGCGGCTCACAACGGTAAAATGCATAGTTCCTCATAAAAACCAATATAAAATTAAAATTCCAATTTAAAACAATTTAAAATTCATTAAGAAACCCCTCATCAGTCCAGGCTACGGAACAACCAGGTCTTCAAATCGCGGCAGAACGAACGAAGGTCAGGGGCCATCCAGAGCTCCAAAGGGAACTGGTTCCAGAGGGTGGGTGCTTCCACAGAGAAAGCTCTCCCCCTGGGGGTCGCCAGCCGAGACTGTCTGGAAGCACTACAGCAGAGGGAAGCAGCCAGAGTCAACCCTGGCTTTGCTGTCCATTGCAGACGCTAGATCAGCCCCCTTCAAACTCTCGTCTCTCGAGAAGCCCGGCCGAAGTTTCCCGTGTCTCTTCAGCGAGTGCTCCTTGAGAAACAAGAGTTTGCAGGGGGCTGATCTAGCATCTGCAATGGACAGCAAAGCCAGGGTTGACTCCAGCTGCTTCTCTCTGCTAACAGGCGGCCAAGCTAACTGCCTGAAGGACCCCATTCTGTCTCTGGGAGTCAAAGTGCTGAAGCACAAGCGGCACAGGAAACCTTGGCTGGGCTCCCCGAGAGAAATGCAACGATTTCTCTGCGGACTACCAAAATTTTCTCCCAGACTATCAGTGGTCCACGAACCACCAGTTGGTGACCGCTGTTCTGGAGTGTTTTTATTCCTGTCAATTTGGTCTAGTCTGCAAATTTGATGAGTTCCACTTCTATCCCCTTGTCTAAATCATTGATGAACAGATCTTGCGAATCCTCCTGTTCTGCTCTGTTTTTTCTGTGTTCAGGAGAGTCTTGTGTCCTTCAAGGAGGTGGCTGTGTCTTTCTCTGAGGAGGAATGGTCTCAGCTGGATCCTGACCAGAAAGCCCTGCATTCGGAAGTCATGCTTGAAAACCATAGGAACGTGGTCTTTCTGGGTAAGAGTTCTCTAAACCCCAATCAGAGAGTTCAAGAAGACAGATTATAGTTAGTTTTTTTATTTAAAAACCACTAATCAGATATCGTCTCCTGGGAGGGAGAAGGAAAGGATCTGGCCTTCTTGTATTCCAAGGAAGGAAAGAGTCAATGTCTCTTTGCTTAGATGCTTTCTGTGCCATTTCTCATCTCTATTTTTCCATTTCTATTTGAACTTACCTGTGGGGGCTGAGAAGAACGAGGTGTGCTTTTATGTGTCCTCTGGAGGTCATGTGAGAGGAGTGTGTTGTCATTTGTCCTCTGAAACCTCCAGAATTGTCTGATAACAGAACTTTCACCCTCAGCCCATGGAAGAGCATTCTCCCAATCCAATTCAAGAACAAAGGCCTCATGCAATGTCACTCAGAGCATCCTAAGGTACAGGTAATCCCCGAGTTATGACAGTTCACTAAGTGACTGTTCCAAGTTATGACCTAGCCCACTCCCAAGTACTTAAGACTCAGTCCTGAAATTACGAATGTTGCAGCACCACAGCCGTCATTCACACTTATGAATGTCAGCAGAGGTGCTGCAACAACATTCGCCCTACCTGTTCCCCCACCCCATCCTGCCGGGATTTACCTTGAGAGGATGTGGTGAGCCATCAGTTTCTTTACCTACTTCGGTGAATTTGCAGAAAGAAGAGGCCTAAAGTAGTGAGAGATACGCAAGATCAGTAGTGGGAAATCTTGCACAAAAGCTCTCACGTGATCTCGCACTACAGTGCTTTAGGCGTCTTTTCTCTGCTAACCAAGGCCGGCATGAGATCCAGGGAAAAATGCTTTGCAAAGAGAGGGAAGGCCTCTTCGTTTTCAGTGAATTTTGTCCTGGATCTCGTGCAGTCCTCAGTTCTTAAACGAACGCAGGCCTAAAGTACTGCGGTGTGGGATCACGTGAGATTAGTAGCCTGAGATCTTGCACTACTGGTCTCGTGTGATCTTGCACTAAAGTAGTTTAGGCCTCTGTCCTCTGCAAACTAAAGCCTGTACCAGATCCAGCCAAAGAGCCCTTCCAAGCCGATGAGACTTTGGGGAAGCAAAATAGCCATTCTTGAAGCCTCCCAACCTTTCCAGTCTCAGCACGAAGAGCGTTTACAAGCCAATGGGAGGCTTCAGCAAGGGATTTCGCTCCAAAGTTTCATTGTTGGGATCAAGGAATGGGCCAAGCAGGGGTCCCACCCACCAGACGGACACCGTGGAGCAGTTGCTCGAAGGTACACTGGGGAAGAAGGAGTTTGTTTCAAAATTGTTTCATTTGTCACAGGACTCTGGTGAAATTAACCCACCCCAATAATTCTTAAGCAAAGATACAGCCTAATGGAATTTTTGAGAAATTCAGAAGGAAATTCAGTTGACTTTCTACACTTTGATCTTTTTCTCTAACCTTGTTATCATTTCCATTTCCCTTTTGCTTCGAAGGTAATAATGGGCAGGAGAATCAAGATTCCTGTGAACTGTTCCAAGTGATCAATGCTAAAGATGGAAGGGAGAAGTTTGGAATTCGAATGGAATTAGAAAGCCATGAGAGAAACCAGTCTAAGAATTGGAATCAGGAAAGCTCATCTTCCACTGATGCTCCGATGCAAGACTTTCTTGCCCAACAAGAGAAAATAAGGGAAAAATATACTGGAAAAAGTGTGAACCTAATTAAAGCTAAAGTACAAATAAATGAACAGGATTTAACCTTAAACAAAGGAGAAGATGCTATAAGAAGACACAACAGACAAAATTACAATGGGACTTTAATTCTTTCTCTTGGAAATAACTTCATTACATCTCAAAAAGCTATTGACACAAAAGAGAAGCCTAATAAATGTTTGGAATGTGGAAAATGCTTTAGAACAAGCAGGGAACTTACTTCCCATGAAAGGGTTCACACTGGGGAAATGCTCTACAAATGCATGGAGTGTGGAAAGACCTTTGCTCATAACAGTCCACTTACTATCCATAAAAGGATCCATACAGGGGAGAAACCATATAAATGCATGGAATGTGGAAAGACCTTTGCTAATAACAGTAATCTTATTTCCCATAAAAGGATCCACTCGGGAGAGAAGCCATTTAAATGCATGGAGTGTGGAAAGACCTTTGTTCATAACAGTAATCTTAATTCCCATAAAAGGATCCACTCGGGAGAGAAGCTATTTAAATGCATGGAGTGTGGAAAGACCTTTGTTCATAACAGTAATCTTATTTCCCATAAAAAGATCCACTCGGGAGAGAAGCCATTTAAATGCATAGAATGTGGAAAGACCTTTGCTCGAAGTGGTAATCTTATTTCCCATAAGATGATCCACACGGGAGAGAAGCCATATAAATGCATGGAATGTGGAAAGACCTTTGTTGAAAAGCGTAGTCTTATTTCCCATAAGATGATCCACACAGGGGAGAAGCCGTATATATGTACGGAGTGTGGAAAGACGTTTACTCAGAGCAGTGGTCTTAGAATCCACAAAAAGATCCACTCGGGAGAGAAGCCGTATAAATGCATGGAGTGTGGAAAGATCTTTACTCGTAGCAATACACTTACTATGCATAAAAGGATCCACACAGGGGAGAAGCCATATAAATGCATGGAGTGTGGAAAGACCTTTGCTCGAAGAGGTCATCTTATTTCCCATAAGATGATCCACATGAGAGAAACCATATAAATGCATGGAATGTGGAAAGAGTTTTGCTCAGAATTGTCATCTTACTTCTCATGCTCGGGAGAAACTATATAGCAATAGCAATTCCACTTGGACTTATATACCACTCCACAATGCTTTACCACACTCTCTGAGCAGGTTATAAGGTTGGCATATTGTCCCCAGCAATCTGGGTCCTCATTTTAACGACCTCAGAAAGATGAAAGCCTGAATCAACCATGAGCCAGTCAGGATTGATCTGGCTGTGGGCAATTAGCCTGTAGTACTGCATTCTAACCACTGATCCACTATGTCTCTATCAATTTTTATGTGTATGCATATTGTGTCTTTCTGATCCAAATGAGACAAGGTTGAATCCCCCAAAATGAAACTTAATGTGGAGAAAAATAAGATTTTACACATTTGCAGGAAAAACAGATTACTTGAAACCTGGCTCAAAAACAGTAATTGTGAGGGGGACCTTGGGAGTCCGAATGGATGATCACTTAAATAATGAGACACGTGTGTGTGGCAGCAGCCAAAAAAGCTAATATAATCCATGATTGTATAAATGGAGTCATAGAATCAGAATTATGTACCGTTTTATAAAGCCTTAGTAAGACTGCACCTTGAATACTGCATCCAGTTTTGGTCATCATGTCAGTGTATAAGAGTTCATTAATTGGAATAGACATGATAACACGTCAGCCGATGGGGATTGTTTGGTGACCCAGATAGCTCAGAGCCTGGGTGTGGCTTAGCTTAACTTTGTATATAAGAGTTACTTTGTCCTTGCAATATTGCCTCTGTATGATATTGCTTCTATGATTATGACTTCTGGATTCTGAGTTCTGGTTCTGACTTCTGCTGCATGGGAATTGTATACATGCATCATACTGTATATTATTGCATATAAAGAAGTTTCTTGTATAAATGAATCCTGCTGAATTATTTACTTGTGTGCTGGTTGGATTGCTGCAAACCCTTAACACATCACATTATTAAAAAGATGTTTAGACTTTGGAGAAAGTGCAAAGAAGAGCAGCTAAGTTGATTAAAGGCCTGAAGACTAAAACGTATGAAGAACGGTTGCAGGATATGGGTGTGGCTAGTCTACAGAAAAGAAGGATTAGGAGTGTCAACTGGATCTCCAGCATGGGTTTTCCCTTTGATGCTTGCCTGCTATCGGCTGCCATAGTAACAGGGAGGGTGGGCATGGCATTGGGGTTTGGGAAGAGAGCTGGTGTGAAGATGGCCCATGTGAATAAAGGAGGTTTACTCTCACAAATTACTGAGCTGTTGAGTGGAATTGTTTACAGCCAGTCAAGGCCAACCATCCTGGAACTCCAGATGGATGAAAAGACCTGAAGATTTGCCCCACATGACACTATGTGGGGCAGGGATTGGACATTCAGTCTGGGTCCCTGGCGGGAGGGATTTGGGGAAATTTTGAATAACATAAAAACACAACAAGGAATGTTCTTTCTACGCCAACTCAGAAAACTCAAAGTGCCCAAGGAGCTGCTGATCCAGTTCTACAGAGGAATTATTGAGTCTGTCATCTGCACCTCTATAACTGGTTTGGCTCTGCAACCCAACAAGACAGACAGAGACTTCAGAGGATACTTAGAACTGCAGAAAAAACAATTACTACCAACTGCCTTCCATTGAGGACCTGTACACTGCACGAGTCAAAAAGAGGGCTGTGAAAATATTTACAGACCCGTCACATCCTGGACATAAATTGTTTCAACTCCTACCCTCAAAACGATGATATAGAGCATTGCACACCAGAACAACTAGTCATAAGGACAGTTTTTCTCTGAACGCCATTACTCTGCTAAACAAATCATTCCTTCAACACTTTCAAACTCGTTATTAAGTCTTCATTACTATTAATCTTCTCATCATTCCTATCACCCATATCCTCCCACTTATGACTGTATGACTACCATATGATTTTTGATGAATGTATCTTTTCTTTTATATACACTGAGAGCATATGCAGCAAGATAAAATCCTTGTGTGTCCAATCACACTTGGCCAATAAAGAATTTATTCTATTCTATATGTAATTTTCATGCCTTTTGGCTCAGATCTTGCTTTTCTTTCGCTGCTATAATTTCAGACTCAGTAAAAGTACCTCTTCTCTACTTCAATGGAGTCAGGATTTTCTTTCTTGGGATATGAACAGAGGCAGGGCTGACATTAAGTAATGTCAGAGTTTAGGCAGCGTGACTAGTATTATGAGATAAACCCAGGAGCAGAACACAGCACACACGTCACAGTGCCTTTTAGATAAATAAGTGGTTTTATTTACAGTTAAATATTTACAAACTTATGCGTGGTTAAATACCTTTATCATACAGCTACTGATACAACAGAGAGCAATGATACACAACGAGAGAACAAGAAGTATAATGCATGAGGAGAAGGCTTGAGAAGGAAACGCCTTCTAATGGCTTCCCTTATATAGGCAGCTTCTTACCCAGCTTTTTAAAGTGGCTGTTAACTGTGCTTCCTCATTCCATTGCATCAGCTTCCCATCAGCTTACAGCTATTAACTCTTTCATACCCTGACAAGCAAGATCTGTTTTATCAGACAACCTGGAGACCTAGCCTACCGCAGGAGCTGAGAACACAATGTCAACTCATGGAACAACCAGGTAGACTGGGGAGCCGTGGGGTTGACCTCCCCCCAGCCACAACGCTGCTGGGAGGAGACAAGCTGGGTGGATACGACCTAGTAGACGGCGTGTCAGCGTTCCAAAAAAACCCCAACTCCAAGTACAGACACGGAAGCAAGCATTTTCCAAAGTTCTCTTTACTAGAATAGGCAAACTGGTACATCTGGGAAAACCCGAATCTGAAAAGCCCAGGTTTTCAGTAAGTCAAAGCTCCCAAAACCATCCCCTTTTCCACCCAGTCGGTCACATGCTCCAATCAACATCCGTTCCATCCCGATCCAGCCCCGACCACTCCTCCAGATGCTGGATCACCCTGACCTTGACTGACAGGAAGAATGCTATTATGTCTACTAACCCCCTCTCCTAAATCCCCCCTCCTACTTTCCCACACATGAGAAGATGGCAGCATTGGAGCTTCCGGGCTATATATGACTGCCAAAGCTGACAGGCATCCCCCCCCTGCAAAAAGAACCACCTCCTGCAGACAAGTCTAAGTTGGCCAGTCACTGGGTTAATAACTTTCACTATAGGGAAGGGACCGATGAATTTGGGTCCAAACTTCTTGCTGGGTACCCTCAATCTTAGATACTTGGTTGACAAATACACGTTATTGCCTATTCGGAAAGGTGGTTGGAGCGACTGGCGTTCGTCGTCCTGGGTCTTATATCTTTCCGCTGACTCCGCTAAAGCTTTTTTAGTATTCTCCCAACCCTTTTTCAATGAGGTCATCCATTCCATTAGGGACATAGAAGTGGGCGGTTCTCTAGGCAACTCAGGCATTGGCACAAAATCCATGCCCGTACTTATCTGAAAAGGAGTCAATCCAGTACTGCTGTGTACTGCATTATTATAAGCCACTTCTGCGAACGGTAGCAAGTCCGCCCAGTTCTCCTGTTGATAATTTACATAACACCTAATGTACTGCTCCACCATTGAGTTCAATTTTTCAGCCGATCCATTAGTCGACGGGTGAAAAGCTGAGCTAAATCCCTGGGACGACCCAATGGATCATAGAAACTCCCTCCAGAACTTAGCAGTAAACTGGACCCTGAGGTCCGATATTATTCTTTTTGGGACTCCATGTAGCCTGTAGATGTGTTTCACAAACAGTTTTGCCAGTTTCTTGGCCGAGAGTAGCCCGCTGCAGGCAGTGAAATGAGCTTGCTTGGAGAATAAATCAATGACAGTCCAAATAACCCGGTTACCCCCACTGTCAGGGACCTCAACTATGAAGTCCATCGCAATCTCCTTGCAGGGTTTGGTGGGTTCGGCCACAGCCTGGAGAAGTCCAGGGGGCTTCCCTGGTTGGGATTTCATAGTGGTGCAGGTGGCGCAGCTCCTCACATAGTCTTCCGCATCAGTTTTCATCTTTGGCCACCAGAATTGTCTCCTGGAGACAATTGTCAAATGGAGGGTTTTTAAAAACCCAAAGTGGCCCCCTAGTCAAGAATCATGACTCCTCTTTAGCACCAGGAGCTGCGGGGCACGTAAAGTTTACTCCCCTTCCATGCCAACCCGTCTCTTAGGGTTTGGTCCGCCTGGTTTTCCTTGAACCAGGAATCAGCGGAGAGTGCCACTTTTAGCTCCGCTGTCAACTTGTCTTTGGGGAGGTTGGAACCCTGGCATGTTTGCACTCTGGTGCGGGCTTGGGCGGCTGGTTGAGTCCCCGAGATCATGGCAGGAACCATCTCTTCCCATTGGCTGTCAAACTGGGGCTTATGGGAGAGAGTGTCATCCAGAAGGTTTTTACCCCCTGGTATGTATTTCAGGTTAAAGTTAAAGCATTTGAAATATTGAGCCCAACGAACCTGCTTGGGAGAAAGTTTCCTCGGGGTCTTCAGTGCCTCGAGATTCTTGTGGTCAGTCCACACCTCAAAAGGCTCATCAACCCCCTCCAGGAAGTGTCTCCAGGATAGGAGAGTCCATCGCACCGCAAATGCCTCTTTCTCCCATACCGCCCATCTGCGCTCAGTGTCTGTTAACTTGCTTGATATGTAAGCACATGGCATTAGATTGTTTCGGGCATTCGTTTGCAGTAGAACAGCAGCCACCGCCATGTCACTTGCGTCCGCCTGAACCACGAAAGGCTTGTTTGGGTCAGGATGCTGTAGGATTGGCTTCAATGCAAATAGATGTTTTAACCGTTCGAAGGATTTTTGGCAGTCCATTGTCCAAGCTAGGGGTTGGCTAGGTTTTGGCTTGGTGGGAGACGGGCCGGTTTTTACCAATTCTGTCAAAGGGAGTGCAACCTCAGCGAAGGAAGGGATGAATTGTCTGTAAAAGTTTGCGAACCTCAGGAAGCTCTGGAGTTGCTTACGGGTACATGGGGGCTGCCAGTCCAGCACTGCCCTCACCTTCCCTGGGTCCATTTCGATCCCCTGACTCGACACCCTGTATCCCAGGTAGTCCAAGGCCTACTTATGGAACTCGCATTTGGACAACTTTGCATAAAGTTTGGCTGCTAGGAGCTTTTTCAGCACTTGTCTGACCAATTTGACATGGTCTTCCATATTTTTGCTGAATATAAGAATGTCATCAAGATAAACAAGAACTCCTTGATATAAATGCTCATGCAAAATTTCATTGATCAATTGCATGAAGACCGCGGGGACCCCCTGGAGTCCAAAAGGCATGACCCGGAATTGGAAGCTGCCCAAGGGGCAGTTAAAAGCAGTCTTCCATTCATCTCCCTCCTTAATGAGAACTCGGTAGTAGGCTTCTCTTAGATCTAGCTTGGTGAAAATTTTGCCTTTTGATAGGTGGTTCAGCAAGTCCTTCATTAGTGGGAGGGGGGTAGGTATTTTGTATGCAAATGGCGTTCACGGATCTAAAATCAACAAATAATCTTAAAGTACCATCTTTTTTTTCTTTAAACAGTACTGGGGCGGCCATACTGGATTTCGCAGGCTCGATGAACCTTCTGGCTAGGTTGTTGTCAATGTACTTCCTCAACTCGGTCATCTCAGCAGGTGTCATGGAGTACATTCTAGGTTTTGGCAATTTGGCCCCCGGTTGTAATTCAATGGCGCAGTCTGTGGGCCGATGAGTGGGGAGGAGGTTACATTCTTCCTCACTGAAAGCTTCGGCTAAGTCTGCATACACTTTAGGGATCTGGTGTTCGCCTGGAGGCCTGCCTGAAAAAGCTGCTGCTGTCTCTGGCTGCTGGCTGTTATGGGTAGGTTGCTGTTTGGGGGAAGGGGAAGGGGGTGATGGGCCAATCCCTATTCTGATTTTTCAGTATCCATCTTCCCATGTGATGGTGGGGCCCCATTTGTCCAGCCAAACCAGGCCCAGTATGATAGATTCTGACATCTTTGGGGTTACTATAAATCGTATAGGTTCATGATGTTTCCCCATCTTGAATTTAATCAGTTCAGTAATATGGGTGGCAGGGACTCCCCCGATTAACGTTCCATCCAATGGTGAAATTTAATTGGGTGATTTAAGGGTGCTGTCTTGATCCCCAATTGTTCCACCACTTTTAAGCCCGATTAAACATCTGGTGCAGCCGGTATCTATTATTGCTGGCAGTTCTGCTTATTTTCCTGTATCTGGCAGCACCAGTTTTACTTTAATTCAGAAGGGGGGGATGGGTGCACTCACCATCAGGTCTTCATCTCCGCTAGTCACACCGGGAAGGGTTTCTTTAGCTGGAGGGTCATTGATCTCTTCAGCACCCCCCGGATCCCACAGGCTTTTCTGACTTCTGAGTCAATAGCTTCTTTAAAGTAGTATAGGAGTATGCGGTCAGGCCATTGGCCAAGATTCCCTGCAACTCATCTAAAGTCTTTTATAGGTCGATTACCTTGCTTCATGACCTTTAGCGTGGCTTCGCTTTCATTTACGCGGTCTGGGTCCTCAAATCGGGACTGGAGCAGTGTGATAAAACCATCGGCATCATTCAGGTTTGCAGCACCCTCATTGTGCAGCTGGGCAATCCATTCAGACGCCTCCCCCTCATTCATCCCATCTGAGATTGCCGACACTAAATCACGGTCTGATTTGTATTGGTCCCCATACTGATCCACGTGAGCCCAGACCCTGCTGAGGAAATAAGCTAACTTGCCTGGCATCCCGTCAAAGGTTGCTCTGAAATGGGGTGGTAATGGCCTTGTGGGTGGAGGGGCTGCGGCCACGGCTGGCTGGGCTAGAACTTGCTGTGAAGCTGCTCCTAGTAGCTGCTTTCCAACAGGCTGCTGTGAGATTTGCTGGGCTGGAAAATGGGGGGGCAATGTCGTCGGCTGCTGCGGGAGGGGGCCTGGCTGCTGAGCTGCTTGCTGCATTGGAGGGGGAGGCACTCCAGCCAGCTGCTGGATTAGTCCCCCCTGTGGTGCCAGGATCATTGGGCCATAGGAAGGGGTCCAGGGGGATCCCTGGAAGCTTGGAAAAGACGGTGTGAGATACCACTGGAACTGGATCCATCCCTGGCTGGGATAAAACCCCCATCCGGGCTGTGATAATCCTCTCGTTTGGCCCCTGGCTAGGTAAGGGGGGGTCTGCGCTCTACTAATCCCCCCTCCATGTCCCGGATCAGGGAAAGTGAATGTAGGTTTCACTTGCCTCACTCTCACCTCAAGGGGTTGGGAAGAGGGGGCATAACTCCCCACTTCCATCCGCTGAAAACACTCGGGAAGCTCCAGACATAGAAGGATTGACAGATTGGGCCCCATCTAACAAAACGAAATCAACAGTGAGAAATGTTAGGTCCTAAATTTAGGAAAGAAAAACCAAATGCACTGGCACAGAATAGGTGATACTTGGCTCAACAGTAGTAAGTGCAACAGGGATCTTGGAGTCCTAGTGGACAACCACTTAAATGGGAGTCAGCAGTATGCTACAGTTGCCAAAAAGAAAGAAAAAAACCCAACAGAATCTGTGAGATGTAAATGCCTTATTCCCTAATGTGTAAATAATGTATATATGGGACATCGGGGGTTAACTTATTCTTTGGTTACTAATGTATTCATAATTCACCACTCCCATTCTTGGCTCCACCCCTTGTATATATAAGGAGCCACCTTCACCATTTTCCTTGCTTCTATCTGTGAATATTCAGTGAATATAGAATGCCTGTTATAATTAAAGAGAAATATATTTAAACCTCTAACTCTTATTATCATTATTGAGTCTGATCCTGAAAATATTGCAACAAGCTGGTAGCAGAGGATGGTTAATTGACTCAATAAATACTTAAAGATGTCTAAGAAAGATAGGCCCAACACCAGGGCCTACAGCAAAGAAATAGAAACTGAACAAGAAATAATCAACGAATACACAAACGCGATTTCGAGAGAATCCGAAGAATACACCACTGAAGAAGAAGAACTAATAAATGAAAATAATGACCAGGAGGAAATCGAAATAGAAAATAACGAACTCAGGTCAGAGATATTAAAACTATTAAAAAGCCAGAAGAATGATGAAAGCCTCATCGCGAATCTCCAAGAAATGCTGAAAAACAGCGGAGCAGCGAGAGAGAAAAACATTGCTAAAGAGAAACCCAAAGACCAAAAAACTGTGAGTGATATGACTACAGAGAAAGTCGTTATGAAAAAGAAAAGATGTGATCCCGCGCGAAATTTTGAATGGCAGCCATCTTGGTTCCAACAAGCCTCCAAAGTGAGCGAAGCAGAGCCAATCAAAATGCTCAGTTCAAAATTTCTGGCGCGAAAAACGTTATCAGACAACGAAAGCGAAAAGGAAGATTCAAACTCTTCAGAAGAACCAGAATCAGAAAGCGAAGACGACTTAACGAAATCCCAAGTAAAGTCAGCAATGAAGACGCTTTTTGCTGCATTTGGGCCAAAATTAAAAATTTCCAGAGCGACAACGAAGAAGCTAGAGAACAAGCCGATACCTCAAGACCTGCACGCTCCCATCCTGACTTCGAGAGCGACGACGCCCGAGCCCAGAGAGCCATGTCGATTCCGCCCTACACCGCAGACCGGATCAAGTACCAACGCACACAAAAGAAAGAAAAGAGCAGTCGCCGCCATCAAAACTCCTAAAACCGAGCCAGAAACCGACTCGTCTGAAGAGGAGCGGAGCGAGCGAGCTGCAATGGAGAGAACCTTCCACGACGACGCCAAAGAAGAAATGAGCAACGCGCATGTGCGAAACTACGTAGACGGTCCGGAAAGACTTGAACTGGCCAGAGAACCGCGCAGACTCGTTGCGAGCATCCCCATGCCGTTTTGCAATTTCCTGCACTTGCGAGACCACGGACTACCTCAGGTTGTAAGTAATGAACAAAATAATGTGGGAAACTTACCCAGTGACTTCCCAAAACTTAGAGTTGATGGCATTAATTTGCAAGAATGGTATCAACAGCTCCAGGTTGTCTTTATGAAAGAAAATTTGCTATTCTTTATCACTAGTCCTCCAAGAAGACCTTGGACTTTAAAAATAGATTGTTTACATCATAGAGCATTTTTCTTAATAATATCTAGCGTGTCTCCTACAATGTATCATAGCATCAAACCAAACCTAACTGTTTCAGAAATAATTCAATGCATGTTTAATCTGTTTCACAGCGATAGTGTAGCTACCACTACAAGAATGTCTAAGGATTTCTTTTCTTCCAGAGTAAAACCAGGGGTTTCCATAAGTGAGCATTTGATATCTCTAAACAAAATAAGAGCTGAGCTGCATTTGAGGGGGGAAGTGATTTCAGATCAAACAATGAAAAGTGTTATTATCAATTCACTTGATTCATCATGGGATAGTTTTATATCACACTTAGACACCATCAATCTAGGATATTTATCCATAGAAAGTCTATCTAACAAATTGATAGCAGAAGACAATTCAAGAAAAAATCGTTCCAGCAATCACACAGAACACAAATCTTTTAGGAAGGTAGCTTTCCAGGAAAAATACAATGAAGCTTTTAAATGCCATAATTGTGGGTCCAGGGAACACAATAGAAGAGACTGTCCCAAAATCTCAAAGGAGAGACATAGGTCAGAGTATAGGAGCAAATACAATTATAGACAGTCTTCCACAGATAGACATAAATATAGAAGCCCACCAAATTACAGAGATAGTAGAGGGGGTAGAGAAAATTCAAAAGAGAGAAAATCTGGTTCACTTAATGGACTAAATAAACAAGACAGCACTAAAACACAACAAAATGAGAACAATAATTGGCTTATTGATTCTGGGGCAACCAACCACACCACTAATAACAAAAATATATTGTCTTCATTTACAGAAGATAAATTTGTAATAAAGGTAGCTAATCAAGAAAAGGTTCAAGTATTAGGCAGAGGAAATGTGACCTTGCCTGGCCTAGGAAAAATAGAGGGGGTGTTGTTAATTCCAGAAATACCTCATAACATACTAAGTGCCATAAAACTAAGCAGAGATTCTGACATCAATATAGTTTTCTCAAAGGGGAAAGCAACTTTAGAGAAGGACAAAACAAATGTAGGCACTGTGATGATTAAAGGAGGCCTACCCTATCTAATAACAAAAGAAAGATGGTTACATAACATTGATTCAAATATGGAAGATTGTATTGAGGCAGATGATGAAAATGTTAGTAACAGTGACAATGATGAATGTAAAATATCTCATGATCACGCAAATACACACAATGAGAAGAAACCAAGAATAGGTAAACCAATTCATGATGAGTGTGCTCACATCTTGCATAGGAAGTTAGGACATGCAAGTTTTCCTGTAGTACAAAAAATGACTGAACACGCAGAAGGTGTCAAAATAAAAAATTGTGAAAATTATTTGGAATGCTCAGTATGTAAATCCACTAAACTAAAAACTAGTCCCAGACCAAAAAAATCCAACAGATCAACTAACAAAATTTTTGACTTAGTACATATGGACCTAGTTGGTCCATTAACTCCATCAATCACTTATAGAAAACGTTACTTCCTAACAATAGTAGACGATTACAGTCGCTATGGTTTTGTTTACACATTAAAACACAAGGATGAAACCTTTCAGAAATTTAAGGAATTCTACAAACGCATAGAAACACAACATAATATCAGAATAAAACAAATTATGACAGATAGGGGATGTGAATTCATGTCTAAAGAATTCTCCCAATGGTTAAAGGATAGAGGAATGCTACATTTCACGTCTAGTCCATTTTCTGCGTTCCAAAACGGGATTGCAGAGAGAAAGAATTCCACACTACAAACCATGATTAGGTGCACATTAGAGGATGCTGGTTTAGGCAAACAATTTTGGTCAGAGGCCTTACATTATTCAAATTACACTCAAAATAGAACCTGGTCCAGTATTGTGAATAAAACACCATATGAGGTGATGTATAATAGGAAACCCAAATTAGCACACATGCACATATTTGGAGTCACTGCAGACGTACACATACCTAAGCAGTTGAGAAGAAAGGGAGAAAACGTATCCAGAAGATTAAGATTTATGGGATATGAAACTGGCACCAAAGGGTACAGATTCATTGATAATAATAACAAATTTATAGTCTCCAGAACAGCTGTGTTCCATGAACAGGCCAATTGGTCTAAATTACATCTTAATGAAATATTTCCAAATAAATGCAAAGATACAAAATCTTGTGAGGAAGGGACAATAGAAAATCAAAATATCAACAAAAATAAAAACAAAACCAAAACTTGGACAAATAGTCAGCACAAAATAAAGACAGACACATTAACAAAAAAGGAAGCAAGATATTTGCATGATAACCATAGCAAACCCGAAAGAGCTATTAGAAACAATAGAAATCAAGTACCAAATAAATACAGAGATTACATAATGCATATGGATGGTGAACAAATGACACCTAATACATATGAGGAAGTATTAAAACTCCCTCGTGAAGAAAAGGAAAAATGGGAACTAGCTATGAAAAAAGAGATGGAAAGTTTGCAAGGATTAAATGTGTTTACACCTGCGATTGCACCTAAAGATAAAACGATTATAGGTACCAGGTGGATTTATAAAATTAAGAATCTAGAAGGAGGCAATACTCTATACAAAGCTAGATTGGTTGCACAAGGTTATGCACAAAAATATCCGGAGGACTACACTGACACATACTCCCCCACAGTGAGAACAGAGAGTGTTAAAACAGCTCTAGTAGTGGCATCTGCACTCAATCTTGATGTATTTCAATATGACATACAGACTGCGTATTTACACGCAAAACTAGATAAGGAAATATATGTAAGAGCACCACACAGTCAATACACTAATAAGAATGAAATTTGGCTATTGAACAAGAGTCTATACGGATTAAAGCAATCTGGCAAAAGATGGTACGATTGCTTGGTAAAAGTACTTAAGACCATGGATTTCAACGCTACCACTGCTGATAACTGTTTCTTTGTAAAAAAGAGTGATGATCATATTGAATTTGTATTAATTTATGTAGATGATATTTTATATATAGGAAAACACAAGGAGAGAAGAGAAACCTTTGTAAATAAGCTAAACGAACATTTCTCGTTGAAATCTCTAGGTAAAGTAAACAAATACCTTGGTGTACAAATTAACAAAACTAGAAGGGGATTCAAACTTACTCAGAAAGATAAAATCATTGAACTTCTGAACAAATGCAATTTAAACAATGCCAAACCCTGTGACACTCCTATGCAAACTGATTTCCTTAGAAACACTGATGAATCTTCCCCTGAATTCAAGGATAATACATTTTATAGATCAGTCATAGGTTCACTTCTTTATATATCTAATTGGACCAGGCCAGATATTGCATTACCACTCAACTTATTGTCAAGATATGTTAGCAAACCAACAATGTATCATTGGGAAGCAGTCAAAAGAATTCTAAGATATCTGAAAAGTACATTAGACTTTTGCTTAGTATTAGAACCTAGTAATGATAAAGAACCAAAACTTACATGTTACGCAGATGCGGATTGGGCTGGAGATATATCATGCAGAAAGAGCACTTCTGGTTATATTTTTCTATTAAATGACTGTCCAGTTTACTGGTACACTGGTAAACAAGAACTGGTAGCCACTTCGACCACAGAAGCGGAATATGTTTGTTTGTCCAAAGCTGCAAATAACCTTGTATGGTTTAATGATTTGATTTCAGATGTTTGGAAAAAACCTGCTTTGCCTTTTGTTATGCATGAAGATAATAAAGCAGCCATTGAAATATCCAGATCCGATGCCATTGGACAAAGGTCCAGGCATATAGATATAAAATTTAAGCATGTGAGACAATTGTCTCAAGATGGATTTATCAAAGCAGTGCATTGTGATACCTCTGAACAATTAGCTGACATATTGACGAAGCCTTTACCTTCTAAACAGCACAAATATTTAACATCAAAATTATATGTCTTATATTGTCCTGAATCTGAATGTAATTGGTGTTGTATAGCGAACCGGCATTTAGAGGGGGATTTGTGAGATGTAAATGCCTTATTCCCTAATGTGTAAATAATGTATATATGGGACATCGGGGGTTAACTTATTCTTTGGTTACTAATGTATTCATAATTCACCACTCCCATTCTTGGCTCCACCCCTTGTATATATAAGGAGCCACCTTCACCATTTTCCTTGCTTCTATCTGTGAATATTCAGTGAATATAGAATGCCTGTTATAATTAAAGAGAAATATATTTAAACCTCTAACTCTTATTATCATTATTGAGTCTGATCCTGAAAATATTGCAACAGAATCATAGGCTGCATTAAGAGGGATAGAATCAAGATGACATGAAATGTTAGTACCACTTTATAAGGCCTTGGGAAGACCACACTTGGAATATTGCATCCAGTTTTGGCTGCCAGATGTAAAAAAGATCTTGGGACTCTAGAAAGAGTGCAGAGAAGAGAAACAAAAATTATTAGTGGACTGGAGGCTAAAACATATAAGGGAATTGGGTATGTCTGGTTTCATGAAAAGAAGGACTAGATGGGGTGACATGATAGCAGTGGTGCAAGAAGCAATGGATGGAAACGATTCAAGGAGAGAACCAACCTACAAGCAAAGAGGAATTTCCTGACAGGGAGAACAATTAATCAGTGGAATGACTTGCCTTTAGAAATTGTGGGTGCTCCAGCACTGGAGGTGATTATGAAGAAATTGGGCAGCCATTTATCTGAAATTTTATAGGGCTCCCAGTCTGAGCAGGGGGTTGGACCAGAAGACCTCCAAGATTCCTATCAACTCTGTTATTCTGTTCCATTGTTCCCAAATTCCGAAAGCAAAGGTATTTACTCACTTAAATCCCTTGGGAGTAGGGCGGCATATAAATCTAATAATAAATAATAAAATAAATAAATGGCTGTGTGTCACACAATTTCTAATTTTAGGTGAGAAAATGGGCAAATCTGAAAACTGCTTTCACTGAAGAAATATTTGGGGAAGTTTTATCAAGTTGATTGATTCTCCAAAACCTTCAGTGTCTTTCAGTAAAGTAATCCCACTTTTGGGTCAGCTGCAGTGGTGGGTTGCTCCCGGTTTGCACCGGATTGCAAGAACCGGTAGTAAAAAAATTTAATAGTTCGGAGAACCGGTAATAAGATTGGCTGGCCACGCCCCCCAACTGGTTCCCGTCCCGGTCACCGTTCGCTTACCCCGCCCACTCCCAATCTATTGCTGCCTCCTGAGTCCCAGCTGATGGCTAGAGGGAAAAAAACTGTTTAAACTCTTGCCACGGGGCTTCAAAGGGCCGCCCTACAGCTGATCAGTGTTAAAAGAAAACAAATGAGTAGACCAATGCCTGCAAAAATAGAAAAAAACAGTCCCTTAAAGCTTCAGCATAGGTTAATTAGCACAAGTTGATTAGATCAGCTTCCCGACTCTCAGCTGATTTGCTCTCAGCTCTTTTGCTCAGGGCTCTGTAGTTGCTAGCTGCAGAGTGCTGGAGATTTTTTCCCCCTAACTATGCTGAAAAAGTGAAACTGAAAGTAAAGCAGGCTCTTTGCTGCAATGTGGTAAAATGAGGCAGAGAGAGATTTCTTTTTCTTTTTCCTCACCAAAAAAGGTAGGTGCAAAACTGCAAACAATGGGAAATTTAGGGCAAAAGAGGAGAGTTCAAGATTTTAAAACACAAAAGAGAAAAAGCTCTATTTAACTAGGGAATTGTAATAATTGAGATACTATTAATTGTATATTGTGTTGAAAGCAGAAATGGTTAAGTTGTGGTTTGGAGGAATATATGGGGGAAATTATTTGGTTTATTATTATTGGTAAATATAATTAATTGATTTGTAAGAAATTGGATTGCATGGAAATAATTGGAATATTCATGTTCATATTGATTAATATACAAAAAAGATAGTTATATAACTAATTGATTTCTTTTAAAATGTTGAATTTGTATTAAACAACTGTATTGCATAATTACATAATTAACCAATGTGAGGATGGATATAAAAATAGATGACAATGCGAAGGGGTATAATATAGAATAGAAGGGAAAAATTGAATTTGATTAAGATTAGAGATGAGGATGAAGGGTAATATTGGTTTTTTAAAAAAATAGATGAGGAATAAATATGGCAAAAAGGAAATATAGAAATTGTAAATTTAATTGAAGTGACTAAACACTGTTTAAATTTGTGAACCGGCCAAATACTCTGTTCAAAGAAAATACATTGTATGTTTGTATGTGTGTTTCTAATTATTGTTATGTATTCATATTTGTTCTCTTTTATTCTTTAAAGTTTAACAATTCATTTTTTATCTTAATATCTTTATATTTGTTTGGGGTTGGCTTTCTTCCCTTTCATCTTTTTTACTGTACAGCAATCTTTCTCCTCAAACCTACCACCTCTCTCTTTTCTTTCCTTCTTATTTTCTCTTCCTCCCCCTCTTCTTCTCCTCCCTACTTCCTCTTCCTTTCTCCTTCTCCTCCTCTCTTCCTCCCTCTCTTACCCTCACTCCTACTCTAATTTCCCTTCCTTCCTTCATCCCTCTCTATTGCTGTATCCTTTTATGCATATGGACTACTCAGAGGGCTGAAAAAGTTATTTTTGACTGGTCTTTGCACTTTTGACTAGTCCTCGAACTAACGACTGTCCTCACATTTTACGTTTTTGCCCGATCTTGTCACCATGGTGAAGAGAAGCAGTTGTGAAATGAGTGACACAGTTGTTAAGAATGCTACAATGGGCATAAATGATGACCAGTCATAAGTGCGAAGACCGTTCAAAAGTGCGAGGAACTGTCAGAAATCACTTTTTTCAGCCCTCTGGGTAGTCCTTTTGTGCATATGGACTACTCAGAGGGCTGAAAAAGTTATTTTTGACTGGTCCTCGCACTTTTGACCAGTCCTCAAACTTACGACTGTCCTCACATTTTACGTTTTTTGCCCTATCTTGTCACCATGGTGAAGAGAAGCAGTTGTGAAATGAATGACATGGTTGTTAAGAATGCTGCACGGGCATAAATGTGAGGATGGTCATAAGTGTGAGGACCAGTCAAAAGTGCGAGGACCTGTCAGAAATGATTTTTTTCAGCCCTCTGAGTAGTCCCTATACACATAGCCATGGCCACCCGGTCACATGACCAACTAGCCACGCCCACCCAGTCACATGACCTCCAAGCCACACGCACAAAATAAGCCACCCCTAGTCAGTAGTAAAAAAGTTTAGAACCCGCCCCTGGTCAGCTGATCTATCGCTCTGTCTGTCACTGATTGATCTAGTAGTCTGAGCCATTGGCTGAAAGGAAGAAAACAAATAAGAGAAAATTCCCTGGGAAATTCATTTCTCAGCCTTTGCAAATCGGGAATGTTTGATCTCCTAATCGAGGCGCAAATCAGAGGATTAGAAATTATTTGTAATCCAAAGTACCATGATTACATGCTCAACACGGCCACATCCTTTTGGATTTTAATAGCCTGCTTTATTTTTTAATACAATTGGGCTTATTTTTGAACTACAGGTTATAAATAAGGGTTTTTAAAAATCGTAATGTGGCAATATATTTATTTTTCATTAGCCTTGCACAATTCCAAGTCAAAGAATTACCAAAAAAAAAAAGAGTCTCTAGCAGATCCTGGCACTGTGATAGGTTGGTTCCTATTTCTTGAAGGACTTTTTAAAAATTGCTTCCCATGAATTCAAAGTTGGAGGAGTACCTAGCAGAAAAAGATAACCAGAGGAAGCTATGCTGGCTGACAGGAACTTGAATCTGCTATTCTGCTCTCCATGTTGTGGAAGAACACAAAAATAATCCAGGCCAAACAATGGGGAAAAATAGAAGGAGGGAGCTCTTTGCACACCTGCTTCACTTCCTGAAGGGAGAATAGAAATCTAATAATTTTTCCCTTTCTTACTTGATTTGGAGGATCAACCGATGTTTGATCCCCGTCATAAAAAGCAGAAATCCTTGCTCTTTGTTTCTTTGTAAGGAATAAATAATTTCAAAACGCATAATTAACAAAATAGGAGGAGCTATTCCATAGATGAGAAGAAAGAAGAGAGAGTGAATGTAAGACAGATGGGAAATCGGAGGATCTTCCTGGAGCTTATTTAGTTGTTGTTTTCTTTCTTTATTCTTTCTCCCTGTGTAGGCTATAATCAAACCTCTCATAAACGCTTTTTTTTTTTTTTTTTTGCTTTAATTTATATGCCGCCCTTCTCCGGAGACTCAGGGTGGCTTACAATGCGTTAAGCAATAGCCTTCATACTTTTGTATATTTATACAAAGTCAGCTTATTGCCCCCACAGTCTGGGTCCTCATTTTACCTACCTTAGAAAGGATGGAAGGCTGAGTCAACCTTGAGCCTGGTGAGATTTGAACTTGCAATAATTGCAGGCAGCAGATGTTAAATTACAGTGCGTTAGTCCACTGTACTAACCAATGCTCTTGCCGTGTCCCATGTATTCTGGATGGAGGTTTCCTCTTTCTTATTTATTTTAAAGAACCAAACTAATTCTTTTTCTAACATTTCTTTAAATTCTAATTCTTTGCAAATTCTTTGGTTCATTGTCCATCGTTTAAATCTTTTCACTCCTTTCCAAATTACCTGTATTGGGTTATGATCTGCCCACTGATTCATTTCTATATCTATCTTTTCTACCCCATTTCTGATGTTTGTAGACATCCACGCCATATCAGTCCTTGACCAGGATTGGCGGGGATGAGAGTAGAAGGTAAATTGGTTCTGGTCTTCATGGGTTTCCCTCCAAACATCTCTCAAATTTAGCTCCTTAGTCATATCGAAGAATTCTTTTGGAAGAGTCTCTTTTTTTTTCTTGTTCTCTTTCCCCATTTTGTAATCTTTTTTCACATCCACAATCGCGTTATAATCGCCAATTAAACAAATGTCTTCGTATTCCAACTCGACTATTTTATTATGTATTCTCTTAAAGAAATCCTGTTGGTTTTGGTTCGGTGCGTATATTACAACTAGCAATATCTTCCTACTTTCCAGTACTAATTCAATCATGACTGTTCTACCGTCTTCATCTGCATATTTTAATTTCGAGAGGATCCAGTCTTTGACATATACTGCCACTCCTCTATTCTTTTTTGAGGTCAACGATGTATATAATTTCCCTAATTTGGAATTTTCTAAAATCTTTTGATATCTTCTTTTTATATGTACTTCCTGAAGACACGTCATATCCGCTCCTATTTTTCGTAATTTAGTGAAAGTTTGGGATCTTTTTTTTGGCTCATTCAATCCATTTATATTTACCGAAAAAAGTTTCAGGGCCTCTTCCATTGTCTAGTGTAGCTGTTTTTTAGTATTCCTTGTCTCCATCCGGTTTTTCGTCCTTGCACCTTCTCTCTCCCCTCTTTCTTTGTCCTGTCTTGTTCTTACTTCTTTCTCCTGAGAAGTCTCTGATAGAGTTTCTTCTTGACTTCTACTTTCTAATTCATCTTTACTGTCTTGGTTGTCTTCCTGATTAAAGTGTGTTTCATGGAACTCTCTTGCTTTCTCTAGTGTGTCCAATTTGTATTTTTTTTCTTCCCACGTGACCAGAATCCCTTCTGGTATTAGCCATCTGAAGGCGATTTTGTGCCTATTCAATTGATTGGTTAGGAATTGGAATTGTTGTCTCTGACTTCTAATTCTTCGGGGTATTTGTTTTAATATAATGATTTCCTTCCCTTTATATGTCAATGTCCCTCCCCTGGATTTCATGTAGACCTCATCCCTAATTGATCTTTTAGAAAACTTCACATGCACCTTTCTTGCCAACCGATGCCTTCTTATGTAATTTGTCTGGACGCGGTAGGTTTCCTCTAATTGTCCCTGTATATCTTGTTTATCTTTCTCTGTTATTTCTGCTATTATTTCTGCCATTTTTCCCTCAAGGTCTTCATCTTTGTCTTCTGAAATATTTTGAAATCGCAGAAAATAGGAGGCTTTTTCCATCTCAAGAATTGCTAGAGAGTCGGACAGTTCTTTATTTATTTGAGCTGTTTTCTGTTCCATTTTGTCTACTTTCGTTTCTACTGAGTCTATTTTAGCTTCTGCTTTCCTGATTCTTTGTTCATTTTCAGTTAATGATTGTCGGATGTCTCCAATTCTATCATTCATATGTTTGATATCTCCCCTAACTTCTCCAATTTCATTTCTAATTTCTGTGTGAAGTGACCTCATTTCTTCTTGGATCTCTGCAATTTTTTCTTGTGTCCTTAGTAGCGTTTCCTGTATTGTCGAGAACATGTTTTGCATAGTGGTTAGTGTCATTTCCATTTTTTCTTTCTCCTTTTCTTTTACTACCATACTGTCTATTGTTTTTTATTGTAGAGGTGATGGTGCCACTACTGTCATATTTGCTGCTGGTTTTTTCACTGTCTTTGTAATGGTGGAAATTGTTGACATTTTTAAAGTTCTAGAAAAACTTACCCAGGCTAACATATAATTTTTGTATATTGGTGTACTATCCTCTGTTTCTATACTTTCTTCCGCAAGGTTCGTTTCTATTGTTATCAACTATCACAGTTCAGTCACCCCTTAATCTCCCAATATTCATTTACTAAGCAGTTAGCTTTACTGTATCAGTAATTAACTATTTTTTCAGTTATTCAATCAATCAATTCAATCAATCAAATCAGTCAATTATCACCTATTATTTACAATATCAATCAGAGAGTCTTAATTAATCTTATTTAAATTTAACCCAATCTTATTTTTCCTTCAGGTTTATAACACAATCAATATTTAAAATTTAATAAATTAACAGATAGATTAATAAATAGTTAGCTTAATAGATAAGGAAATGGATAGATTAACAAATGTACGTTGTGGAATATAAATTTTGCAAAATTTAAATTGTAATAAGTAAAGCTATTTTCACTTTTAAATGTCTAATAAATTACTATTTTAACAAATAAACAGCATATACAATATGTCCAAATTATTGGTAGATAGGAAAAGATCTAGAGGGTTACCCCCCTCTTTTTTTTTTAATCGTACTTAACGTTTTTTAGTCCAGTGTTTAATCCAATCTCTTCTGTGGGTCAATATGGCTGCTCCTGCTTGTCGTTCAGAACAGCTTTCCTTCCTTCTGTCTTATCGCTGCGATCCTCAGTAACACCACTCAACAGCTTAGCGTCCAGCCACTGGTTTAGATTTTCAAGTTCTTTAACTTCTGGTTGTCTTTAGTCTCCTTCTTTGTGTTTATTCCACCACCGCTAGATTGCTCGTCAAAGTCTTAGAGCTCCTCGTTCCCCTAGAATCGCTTAGTCACTCTGTGAGGTTTTCTTTCACTCACTGCCTTTTTGACCTGGTATATGCGTTCCCCTCGTAAATCGCCGCCACAACTTTTTTTTTTTCCCCATCTGTCTCTTTTATTGAAAAAGTTTTCAAATACAAATTTTCCCCCTTTTTTCTCCCCCCCTCTTCCCTAACCCCCCCTCACCACCCATCCCCCCCTGTGACTTCTTTACAACAAAGACCTAATTCATAACAGATTACATAATATTTTACCATCCCCTTACTCCCTCCTCTAAATACTAACCCTTACTTACAAAATATATTATTAATATTGTTACTTCCCCCTTTAACCATACATTTCAAAAAAAGAACATTCTACTATAACATTGTATGATAACTTCTAATTTAGCGTAATATTATTAAAACTCCCAATTTAGCAATAATCTGCCCTTCTTCTCCTCTCGCAAACTTATATCTGTATATTATTACAACATTTCATAACCACCTTCCACTTTAAAACTATATAATAAATCCTACTTTAACATTTAATCTTTTGTGTATATAAATATAACATTTCAATGCAGCCTTCCCCATAAATCCTAATTTAACATTTATTCAACTCTATCCATTTCCTCCACTCCCCTAAATATATCACTTAAACATCCCTTTTCTTAAACTAATCAATCAGTAAACTAACCTATTTCCACCCACTTTCCTACAAAATTGCCATACACAACAATTCTTAATATCTTTAATCCACTGCCCACTCTGCTTAAAAGTATACATATATATATATATATGTGTATATTCCATTATAAAAAAAGAAAAAGACAATAACTTTAAATTTATAATCCATGTAGTATCTTCTTTGATGTCTTTCCACTGGATTGTTGAGTCGATCATCCATAATAGGGTAACATAGCTTCCTGATGCAACAGTTTGTTCAAAATCTTCAGTCATCATCTGCCCCCATCAGTAGTAAATATCCTCATATATATATAAAAGTAAAAACAACCACCCGAGTGACATTATAATTATATTCCATATAGTTGTAATCGTGGCTTTCATCAGGATTATTAATTCCCATCATCCTAGTGGGTAACAACCAGATCTTCTGCATGCCCCAGCGTAGCTCTCTTGCCTTGTGCCTCAGGATAGTTATAATATATTTATCAATATAAGAAAGAAATCCAAAGTAGATAATTCAAATCCAACAATTTAAGGCCCTTTTCACATCCCAAAATTACGGCATTGCAGAGGTCTGTCACTGTCCTCAGGATAATATTAACCAATACTTCGCCTCCACTATCTTTTCACATATTCATTCATTTTTTTTTAAAATCACTGGCTTCACTGTTGCTTGATTTAGAAGTTTCTGTTTTTGTGAGACCTATTTCTTTTTTTCCTTTCTTTTTGTGGGTTTAATTTCCATCCTGGTTTCCTTTCTACAAGTTGTGTATCAACTAATCGGTTTTCATTCTGCTTTATAAATTGATCTTGTTGGTTTTGTTTTTGTATCTCATATTTCTTTTTTGCCAGTTGTATATCAGCTAATTGGTTTCCATACTTGTCTTTGACTTGATGAATCATCACATTGGAGTCAGATGCCACCCCTCTCATATTTGTAGATAATCCAGCTGGGGTATCTAAAGAATCCAAAGGCAGTTTATCTACCGCAACCTCAGTAATTCGATGTTTCCCCTTTATTTCCAACTCCTTCTGCTTATCCTGTATTGTGCCTAAAGATGTTAAGTTCATTTTCAAAATTTTTTGATAAAATTCTTCAGCTCTTTCAACAGTATTTAGTTGGTATCTTTCTCCTTGATATCTCAATATAATACCAACTGGGGCGTCCCACCTAAATGGAATATTTCTTTTTTTTAACTCAGTCACCAAAAAACCAAATTTCTTCCTTTCCGTTAGCATCTTGGGCGGGAGCTCTTTATAGATCCAAATCTTTCTTCCATACAATTGCAAAGTAGAATTAAAGGAATTTTGTACAATATTATTCCTAATTTATTTATCTGTAAAATAGATCACCACATCTCTAGGCAATTGCCTTTGCTTTGCAATCCAGGAGTTTATTCTATAAACTCTGTCAATCCTACAAAACACTTCCTCAGGTTGAACCTTTAAAATCCCAGCCAGAATTTCAGAAGATATTTTCCTTAAATCATCTCTGTTATTTTCCTGCAAACCTCTCAGTCTAATCGCATATTCTGTGAAATTATACTGCATCATTAAAACTTCTCTTTCAATCCTCTGTTGCAAATTTTCTACGTTACCAGTCTTTTGATCAGCCTCCATTTTAGGTTTTTCTTCTGAGCTATTATCTTGAATATTTGTCAAGTCATTTTCAATTTTTTGGATTCTATTATCCAGATTATCCTGAGTTTCTTCCAATTTAGACTCTAATAACTTAGTATTTGCATCCAACTGAATCATAAATTCTGAAAAACCGTTAGCCATTTTTAAAATCTTTCGCTCCAAAAAGTCAAACTTAGATTTCACCAATTCTTTAATTTCCTGCTTAAATTTTTCAAGATGCTGATTCACAATCTCATCCCTTCTTACAATCTCCTCTAAGAGAAATTCTATTATGTTAAAATCAGGTTTCTGAGACTGGAGACTTAAAACTTGTTCTTGTAATTTGTTAATGGGGGAATCCCCCCCCCCGCTGCTTGTTTGTCTGACTTTATAAGTCTCAATGCCATGTTTCCGCCCAGACAAACTTTATTAGAAAAGAAAAGAAAACTTCTTTCCAACCAAAAGCAATATCAGATCTCCAGGAAAAAAAAACATGAAAGTGAAGTTTTGTCTTCAATTGTAGCCAAAAGTATTTATTCCGCTACATTGTAATTATAGAAAACGGAAGGACTTTCCCTTTCAGCCTCTTCTGAAGCCGCGGCAGTCGCCATTTTAAAAATCTTTTTTTTTCCCTTTCCTTTTTTTCTTTCTTAAATAGCTTTTGTAAAATAAGTAAAATACTTGCGATTCAGGAGCACAGGTCCAGCTCAGGTCTTCTTTAATTGATCTGTTAAATTTGCAGGCTTGCTCTTGACGCCTAGCTCTGCATATAGCAGAGGTCTCCCAAAGCCTGGAGCAGCGGCTGGGGATATGGGGAGTCTCATCCGCTCCGTCCCAAAAGTAAAAAAAAAACTTTTGGGACTATGCAGAGAGCTCTACCCACCCCAGCCGGCTCTATCTCCATTTCCTCATGGAAACGGAGTTTTTTCGAGCCGCCATTCCGTTGTGAAGGTGGCTCTTTACAGGCAGTGGGGCTGACGATCCCGAAAGAACGTCTGGCGGCTACAAGCAGCAAACCGGAAGCCCGCCGCCACAACTTAATAGTCCAATCGTGCTCCTTCTTCTCCGCTTTTCTCTCATCTCACCTCGCTGCTGGGGATCTCCACTCCGCTCTGCCACTCAAAACGGCTTTTCTATAGGTAGCTTCACTCTAGGCGGCCGCCATCGCTCCTGTTCGCCTGAAGAGCGGACTTTTTCTTTAATAGTTTCGGGGGGTTTGTCCCGTTTCCTCTTCGACGCTAGTGCAGCGTCTGGAGGCTTTAGAGCTTCCCCTCTTATTTTCCGATGTCTACGGGATTGGAAAAGCCCTTTAAAGGCTTCTATCAAAGAATATTGGGGTTTCAGAGATGGCTGCTGCCGTTCCTCACCCCACTCACGATGTCGTCACCGTCGGAAGTCCCCAAACTTTTACTTTTATTGGGTGTAATTCCGGATCCGGTTCAGAATCGGAATCACACTGAGTCCTTGCCAATTTAATGCGTGCCTAAATAAAATGGATTTGAAAAGGAAGATGGATGCCTTGGACTTCATTTTTCTTGACATCAGCCCTGAAACTCCGTCCTAAGAATCCATCCTCTGAGATTAGCTCCGTTCTTCTGGAGGGGAGCTGAAGGAAGTATTTTCCCAAAAGAAGAAGAAGAAAAATCCATATCCATGGCTATGTGTCAGAGGATCTGAGTGGATTTTCTTCCTCGGAAAAGGTTTCAATATTATTTTAAGAAGGGTGGAAGGATGGATGGGTGGACGGTATATCAATCCAAGTAATACATTTATAATTTATAAAATAGCCTGGAATTTTAATAGAAATTCTGTGAACTAAAGTAATCCTATACTCTCAAGTATATGGTTATAGCATCAACCATTAAAGTCTGGAAACCTTCTCTTCCCCCCCAACCCCCCATATTATCCCCCAAACAGACCTTCTGTTTCTTCTACTCCTCTTTCACTACATCCATAGAAAACATTTTTTTTAGTCTTTGCAGGAGATTCGGGTTCTGCTCAGTTACGCAGTTAATCCTGAATTCCGGATCCTGTTTCAAGAGCTTTGTGGGTTCAGAGGTGGCCTGAGTCCTTTTCAGGGATGGGGGGCTGGAGGGGTCAAACTCCCCACTGGCCCAGCACCAGCCTCAGCAGCCCAGAGCCGGGTCCCCTCCAGCAGCTGAAGGAGGCGGCAGAGTCCGAATCTGCCCCACAGTTGTGTATCTGACTCAGCCACTCACACAAAGTCAGCCCCAGATCCAGGCAGCGTCTGTGGGGCCCGCATCCCTCACCTGACCCAGGCAGAACCTCTGGGCCCTTTCATGCTTCCAACCCCCCAAATATTGTGATTTTCTCTGAGTTCTCTCTGACATCCCCAGCTACACACATGCACAAATACACATACACAGAGTTTATTTCTCCAGCCCCCAACAGCTGCAGAGGCGTTTGGGTTTCGCTTCCCCAGCCTGAAGTGTTGGGCTCCTCCAAAGCAGAACTGAGGAACTGGCCAGGATCCAGCAGGCAACAGGCCTCGATTCTTCATCAAGGCAGCTCAGGGACTCTCCTCCTCCGCCCCATGGCTGAGCCTGCAGGTGGGGCAGCCCCTTGGTCCTCTGCCCCATTGGAAGTGGCTGAAGTTTTGGAAGTTCCTGACTCCTGAGGAGACCCTGGAGAGCCCAGGAAACAAACTGATGGAGGGTTGGAGAAATGTCACTCAAGGCCCAAAGGACCAAAATTCTCCCCCTTTGGACCCTTTGTGTGGAGACCCTCCCTGCTCTCTGGGGGAGGCTCTGATGGAGCGAGGGAGGGAGGGAGGGAGGGAGAGAGGCATTGGGTGCAAAATGGGGCAGGAGCCTCCCCTGGCTGTGAGGGACTCAAACAGGCTCAAATGCTGGAGGAAGAGGCCCCGGCCGACCCCAGGAGACACTCCAGCTCCAGCAGCTTCAAAGCAATGGAAGAGGCTCTCCAAGGGGAGCAGAAATAGAGGCTCTCCAAGGGGTCCCCTCCACCTGGCAGGGCTTATTGAGGAGGGGGTCCTGGCTCTTCCCCTCTTTGGGATCCCCCCACCCTCTTCCCGAACCAGTTCTGGCTTCGGACCCAAAGCAGCCGGGATGGTCAATCCAGAGGCAGGGGAGGGAGGCCTCCATCTGGGAAGGGGAGATATTTTCAGATGGTCTGCTGGAAAAACACAGGGTGGGCTTGCTCCCTCCCTTTCAGCCCCCCAGGCAGACCCACACAGTAGGGGGAGGTTTATTGGACAGGACAGGAGGGAGGGAGAATTCCCCGCTCCTTTCTGGGAGGAAAAGGGGGCAAAAGATCAGCGATTCCCCCAGGTCATCTCCAGGGACTTTTGGAATTTTGTTTAATTGACCTAATTGGGGGGTTGATCAAGAGGAGAAGCCTCCCCCTCCCCCCTTCAGACATTTCAGAGTAACAGAGAAGATGGAGCTAGGATGGAGGTGGCAGCAAAGGAGGGAGCCTGCAGCGTTTCGGCACAACTTACGTGAAATGTCAGAATGGGAGAATCAAGAAGATAAAGTCACAAATTTGGGGTGCTCCCTCTCCTTTCCCCCCCCCCCATCCTAAACAGCTCCTCCTTCCCGTCCCTTCTTCACATTTTCAAATGTGGCAACATCCTGGGTGAGATTTTAATTTCTGTGTGTTTTTATGTTGTATTGCACCGCATTTGGGGGTGTCAGTAAGGAGAAGCTGCCCAAAATGTCGAGATCCTTGCTGAGGGGGCTGATTTGGGGGGTTTCCCTCTTTGAGGGAGATCCCCCCAGACCAGGCTATGCCTGCAAGTGGAAAGCCACCTTCCCAGATGGCAGATTCTGTCCAGGATGAAGGGGGAAGAGGGGCGGGAAGGGATCCAGAGGGAGGGAGATCTTGGGGAAAGGGAAGGTGGGGCAATTAGGACTGAGGAGATCAGGCCGATCCCAGGATCACAGCAGCCTTGGAGTGGGTCCCTCTTGATCTCCCCCTTCACCAAATGCTCCAACTGGCACAACTCTTGGGTGGATTAAAAGGGGGAGGGATCTGGGTGAGCCCCCCAAGAGGTTCCTTTTAAAGGTTCACTCCAGCTCAGAGTACTTTGCTAACAGTGTTTCTCACTGTTGAGGGATTGTTTTTAATAACTGTTAATTCTTTAATGCTGAAGAACATTCAATTTGTTATTGGTAATTTAAAGCCGGGATCTAATCTGGTCGCCACCCAGACAAAGAACAACATTTCCGGTGTGGGTTGTTGTTGTTTTTTTCATAATAAGCCCATTTGTATCTTGGAACATTAAAGATCTTTGTGGAATAGCTAAAAAAAAAAGGCAGCGGCTTTGCAAAGTGAAAATCATGATTATTTGTTTGAACAAGAAATGCAATGAGAAAGAAGCTTTTAGCAAGAAAATGGATGGAGTAGATTTAAATCAGTGGAAATTGAAGCGTTTTAATTTGGCATTTTGGACTATGCGCTGGGAAAATTGGATGCTTCAGTACCTGTACCCCGAGAACGTGGATTTTGGTGATCATGAGGATATATACGAAGAACCAAATCTTCCTTTCTTATGTATAGCACAGGGTGAAATATTGTATATGTTGTTTGTAATGTTAGTAATTTAAAATATAAAATGAATAAAAAAATAAAAATATATAAAAAAAAAATTAATTTGGCATTTTTATTGAAAACATCTTCAACTCGTATTTATTTTATTTATTTATTTTTAAAATTTTTATACCGCCCCCTCTCCCGAAGGACTCGGGGCGGTGAACAGCCAAAATTAAAAACACACAATACAAATATTAAAATACTTTAAAACGAAATTAAATCTTTGGCTTCCCCAATTTAAAACCCCTTACCCATAAAATTCTCCAATTAAAATTTTTTAACCCAGCCCGGCTTGCTGAAATAAAAAAAGTCTTCAGGGCCCGGTGGAAGGTACGGGGGTCCGGGATCAGTCGTATCCCTGGGGGTAGCTCATTCCAGAGGGCGGGTGCCCCCACAGAGAAGGCTCTTCCCCGGGGGGGGGGGGGTCACCAGCCGACATTGCCTGACAAACGGCACCCTGAGGAGGCCCTCTCTGTGGGAGCGTATTGGCCGGTGGGAGGTTATCGGAGGCAGAAGGTGGTCTCGTAAATAACCGGGCCCTAAGCCATGGAGCACTTTGAAGATGAGAACCAATACCTTGAAGCGCACCCGGAAGACCACTGGAAGCCAATGCAGCTCGCGCAGGAGAGGTGTCACGTGGGAGCGCCATGTCGCCCCCATAAGTACCCGCGCAGCCGCATTCTGCACCAGTTGGAGCCTCCGAGTGCTCCTCAAGGGGAGCCCCACGTAGAGAGCGTTGCAGTAGTCCAGGCGGGAAGTAACGAGGGCTTGAGTGACCGTGCATAGGGAGTCCCGATCCAGAAAGGGGCGCAACTGGCGTATCAGGCAAACCTGATAGAAAGCCCCCCTGGCCACGGCCGTCATATGCTCTTCTAAAGACAGCCGTGCGTCCAGGAGGACACCCAAGTTACGCGCCCTCTCCGTGGGGGCCAATGTGTCACCCCCCAATAGTCAGTGATGGCACCAGCTGACTATATCGGGACGCCGGCAGCCATAGCCACTCAGTCTTGGAGGGGTTGAGTCGGAGCCTGTTCCTCCCCATCCAGACCCGCACGGTCTCCAGGCACCGGGACACCACTTCATCGTTGGGGTGGTCCGGGGTGGAGATGTACAGCTGGGTATAATTATTTATTTTATTCATTTTTATTTTATTCGGCTTATATGCCGCCCTATCTCACAATGGACTCAGGGCGGCTCACAACAATAAAACACAAGCCACAATAAAAATAAAGACTAAAATCTAAAAATTTTAAAATGAACCCATTAAAACCCTTAAAACCCCATCATCAGACCAGGTCAAGGGATTTGAAAAGCCAAGTATAATTACTTTTAGTAGGAAAATAAACAGACTATCAGATGGCATGAATCATTTTTATGGCCCAATCCAAAATTACACCTAATTTTAGACAAAAATGTACTGATAACATTTTGGGTTTCCAATTGGATGAGATGGGAGTTGCTGGAGAGAGTTTTTAATTCACTTCTGGATCCACTAGTGAAGTGGAAGAATATTTCTTTTTCTTTTTAAAGACCCCTCCAGAGACACAACTTTCTCCTTCTGTCCATCCAGGAATTGAGGGAGCCCTGGTGCCTGAAGTCCAAAGCCCAGTACGAGTCTTTGGTGGTTGGCGCCCCTATCCGCACTTTCGGGTCAAGCAGGAGATCCTATACCATTTCAGGATCTATTGATATTCCTACAGGATCTATTTCAGACAAGTGACTATCCAGTCTCTTCTTTAAAATGTCCAGAGATGAAGCAACCACAATGTCTGAAGGAAAGCTGTTCCACTGGTTAATTGTCTTCGCTGTAAGGAAGATTCTCCTTAATTCGAGGCTGATTCTCTCCTTGATTAGTTCACAGGCATTGTTTCTTGTCCTGCCCTCTCGTGCTCTGGAAAATAAATTGACCACCTTTCTCTTTGTGGCAGCCTCTCAAGTACTGGAATACTGCTATCCTGTCACTCCTAATCCTTCTCTTCTGTAGACTACCACACCCAAATCCTGTGACCGTTCTTCATATGTTTTAGTCTTCAGGCCTTTAATCAACTTAGCTGCTCTTCTTTGCACTTTCTCCAAAGCTTAAACATCTTTTTTGTAATGTGATGACCAAAAGTGGATGCAGTATTCCGGGTGTGGTCTTACTAAGGCTTTAAAAAACAGTACTAATACTTCATGTGATTTTGATTCTATGCCTCTGTTTGTACAATCAAGGATTATATTAGCTTTTTTTGCCTGCTGCCACATACACGTTTAATCCATTCGGACTCCCAAAGTCCCCCTCACAATTACTGTTTTTGAGCCAGGTTTCATGTAATCTGTTTTTCCTGCCCAGGTGTAGAATCTTACTTTTCTCCACTTTAACTTTCATTTTGTTGGATTCAACCTTGTCTCATTTGGATCAGAAAGACACAATATGCATACACACAAATCTATAGAGACATGGTGGGTCAGTGGTAAGAATGCAGTACAACAGGCTAATTGCCCACAGCCAGGAGTTCGATCCTGATCGGCTCATGGTTGATTCAGTCTTTCATCTTTCTGAAGTTCGTTAAAATGAGGAACCAGATTGCTGGGGAACATATGCTGACTTTGTAACCTGCTCAGAGACTATGGTAAAGCATTGTGGAGTGGTATATAAGTCTAAGTGGAATTGCTGTTGCAATATAGTTTCTCCCGAGCGTGGATCCTTTTATGATAAGTAAGACTACCTTTTTGAGCAAAAGTCTTTCCACATTCCATGCATTTATATGGCTTCTCCCGTGTGGATCATTTTATGGGAAATAAGATAAGCTCTTTGAGCAAAGGTCTTTCCACATTCCATGCATTTATATGGTTTCTCTCCTGTGTGGATCCTTTTATGGATCGTAAGTGTACTGCTATGAGCAAAAGTCTTTCCACATTCCATGCATTTATATGGCTTCTCCCCTGTGTGGATTCTTTTATGGGAAATAAGATGATCTCTTTTAGCAAAGGTCTTTCCACATTCCATGCATTTAAATGGTTTCTCTCCTGTGTGGATCTTTTTGTGATTTATAAGGCTACAGCTCTGAGCAAAGGTCTTTCCACATTCCATGCATTTAAATGGTTTCTCTCCTGTGTGGATTCTTTTATGGGAAATAAGATGATCTCTTTTAGCAAAGGTCTTTCCACATTCCATGCATTTAAATGGTTTCTCTCCTGTGTGGATCTTTTTGTGATTTATAAGGCTACAGCTCTGAGCAAAAGTCTTTCCACACTCCATGCATTTATATGGCTTCTCTCCTGTATGGCTTCTTTTATGGGGAATAAGACTACATCTATGAGCAAAGGTCTTTCCACACTCCATGCATTTATATGGCTTCTCTCCTGTATGGATTCTTTTATGGGAAATAAGAGTAACTCTTCTAGCAAAGGTCTTTCCACATTCCATGCATTTATATGGTTTCTCCCCTGTATGGTTCCTTTTATGGATCGTAAGTGTACTGCTATGAGCAAAAGTCTTTCCACATTCCATGCATTTATATGGCTTCTCCCCAGTGTGGATTCTGTTATGGGAAATAAGAGTAACTCTTCTAGCAAAGGTCTTTCCACATTCCATGCATTTAAACGGTTTTTCTCCTGTGTGGATTATTTTATGGGAAATAAGATGATCTCTTTTAGCAAAGGTCTTTCCACATTCCATGCATTTAAATGGTTTCTCTCCTGTGTGGATTCTTTTATGGGAAATAAGATGATCTCTTTTAGCAAAGGTCTTTCCACATTCCATGCATTTATTCAGCGTCTCCCCTGTGTGGATCCTCTTATGGGAAATAAGATCACGTTTATCAGCAAAGCTCTTTCCACACTCCATGCATTTATATGGTTTCTCCCCTGTGTGGAGCTTTTTGTGTCTTCTAAGGCCACTATTATATGCAAAGGTCTTTCCACACTCCATGCATTTAAATGGCTTCTCCCCTGTGTGGATCATCTTATGTAAAGTAAGTGTACTGCTATGAGCAAAGGTCTTTCCACACTCCATACATTTATATGGCTTCTCTCCCGAGTGGATCCTTTTATGGGAAGTAAGATTACTGTTATGAGTAAAGGTCTTTCCACACTCCATGCATTTATATGGTTTCTCCCCTGTATGGATCCTCTTATGGAAAATAAGATAACTTTTGTGAGCAAAGCTCTTTCCACACTCCATGCATTTATATGGTTTCTTTCCTGTGTGAAGCTTTTTGTGTCTTCTAAGGCCACTATTATATGCAAAGGTCTTTCCACACTCCGTGCATTTATACGGCGTCTCCCCTGTATGGATCCTTTTATGGATAGTGAGTGTATTGCTCTGAGAAAAGGTCTTTCCACACTCGTTGCATTTGTAGAGCTTCTCCCCAGTGTGAATCCTTTCATGGGAAATAAGATGCCACCTTTTTCTAAAACATTTTCCACATTTCAAACATTTATACGTCTTCTCTTTTGTGTCAATAGCTTTTTGAGATGTAAGGAAGTTATTTCCAAGAGAAAGAATGAATGTCCCATTGTAATTTTGTCTGTTGTGTCTTCTTATAGCATCTCCTCCTTTGTTTAGGGTTACATCTTGTTCATTTATTTGTACTTTAGCTTTGATTAGTTTCACACTTTTTCCGGTATATTTTTTCCTTATTTTCTCTTGTTGGGCAAGAAAGTCTTGCATCGGAGCATCAGTGGAAGATGAGCTTTCCTGATTCCAATTCTTTGAGTGGTTTCTCTCATGGCTTTCAAATTCCATTCGAATTCCAAACTTCTCCCTTCCATCTTTAGCATTGATCACTTGGAACAGTTCACAGGAATCTTGATTCTCCTGCCCATTATTACCTTCGAAGCAAAAAGGAAAAGAAAATGATAACAAGGTTAGAGAAAAAGATCAAAGTGTAGAAAGTCAACTGAATTTCCTTCTGAATTTCTCCAAAATTCTATTAGGTTGTATGTTTGCATGCCTACAGGGGTGTGATATGGACAGTATGATTTCTATATTCATTTATTTTATTTATTTTATTTGTTTCAATTTATATGCCGCCCCTCTCCGAGGACTCATGAGTCCAGAAAGCTTTGGAAATATCTAGAAAACATCTCTTTCTTTATAATTATCTATATATAAGCAAATCTCACTCAGAATCAGTTTTGAGTTAAGGAATAATCAGGAGAAACATCCAAGGAGGAATTAGGAGAAAACTTTAGAATTATTGGAGTGGGTTAATTTCACCAAAGACCTGTGAGAAATGAAACAATTTTGAAACAAACACTTTCTTCCACAGTGTACCTTGGGGCAGCTGCTCCACAGTGTCTGTCTGGTGAGCGGGACCCCCGCTCGGCCCATTCCTTGATCCCAGTGATGAGACTTTGGAGCGAAATCCCTTGCTGAAGCCTCCCATTGGCTTGTAAGCGCTCTTCGTGCTGAGACTGGAAAGGTTGGGAGGTTTCAAGAATGGCTATTTCGCTGCCCCAATGTCCCATCGGCTTGGAAGGGCTCTTTGGCCGGATCTGGCTATTAATCTCGCGTGATCTCAGACCCAGTACTTTAGGCCTGCATTCTTTTATAAACGGAGGACTTCACGAGATTCAGTGCAAAAGTGTTTGAAAACGAAGAGGCCTTCCCTCTCTGTTAGATCGGCACAGGGAAAGCAAGACGCGACCAGCTCTGGTCCAATTCAGCACTTTATTTAAACACAAGAAAAAGACGAGTGGCTGTGCTGCCGGGGCTCTTTAAATACCCTCCGGCAGACTCAGCCACCCAATGACAGATCTTTGATTTTCCCGCCGGTGGATTAGCCAATCACCGGCGGGTGTCCTTATAAGGACATAACACTCCTCCCCCCTTAGTCTGAAAGTTGTCCATTAAAGTCTATATACGTTACGAAGTCACGCAGGTAGGCGGAATGCCTGACCGTCCTGGAAGACCTGCACAGTTCACTCTGAGCTTCGCCGCTGACCTGGGTGGGCGAAGCTCCTGTCCTCTCCGGCTCCCTGGCTGGAGCAGCCCAGAGTCCGGCCGTCGAGTGTGCGGGATCCGTCCCAGCACCTCCGGCCACAACGTCTGGATCTTCCTGCTGGTGTCGCCGGTCCTTCCCTTGCCCGGAGTCTCTGGAACCTCGCGCTCGGACATCGCTGCTGTCCGGTGGGTGCCGTCCGAAACCCGGTAAGTCCACTGGTGTTTTCTTATGCTTCTGCGGCTCCCGTTGATGTCGGTGTTGGTTGTGGTCGACCTCGCCAGGATGTTGTTCGCCTCCTCGGTCGGGTGGGTGCAGGTCGACTTCGCAGGGTTGGTGCTGGTCAACCTGGTCAGGTTGTTGGTCGAGGTCTCCCTCACCGGTCGGTCGCTGGCTGGCTCTGCTGGGGTGTTGTGTGCCTCCCTCGCTTGGTTGTCCCCGGTCTACTGGCCTGGAGCGGAGGCCTCCCTGGCTGGGGTGTTGTTGGTTGCCTTTGCTGGGGGGGTTGAGATTCTCCCCCCCGGGTCGTTCCCGGTCTCCCTCCAGGCTGCGTTGGCGGTCCCTCTCCCTGGAGTGGCGGGTGCCTGCCTCGCGGGGTTGGTGTCGCTGTCCCTCAGGCCGTAGGTACCGGTCTACCACTCTGGACTGTTGACGGTTCAGCTCGCGGTAATGGCATCTGTCGACCTCGTCGGGGTTTGGTACGCCTACCTCGTCGGGGTGTGGTACGCCTACCTCGTCGGGGTGTTGCAGGCCTATCTCGTCGGGGTGTGGTACGCCTACCTCGTTGGGGTGTCGCAGGCCTACCTCGTCGGGGTGTTGCAGGCCTACCTCACCGGGGTGTTGTAGGCCCACCTCGTCTGGCTGGTTTCCTTCCGATCCCCTCCAACTTTTCCGGAGCTGGTCGATGTGACATCTACAGACCTGTCCATCTTCCAGCTCCACTCGGTAGGACTTTGGGCCGGTTGTGCTCTCGATCTTTCCTTTAATCCAGTGGTTCTCAACCTTCCTAATGCCGTGACCCTTTAATACAGTTCCTCATATTGTGGTGACCCCCAACCAGGGGTGGGTTCTAAATTTTTTTACTACCTGTTCTGTGGGCTTGGCTTATTTTGTGGGTGTTGCTTGGAGGTCATGTGACTGGGTGAACGTGGCTAGTTGGTCATGTGACCGGGTGGCCATGGCTATGTGTATAGGGACTATTCAGAGGGCTGAAAAAAGTCATTTCTGACAGGTCCTCGCACTTTTGACTGGTCCTCACACTTATGACCATCCTCACATTTATGCCTGTGCAGCATTCTTAACAACCATGTCACTCATTTCACAACTGCTTCTCCTCAACATGGTGATAAGATAGGGCAAAAAATGTAAAATGTGAGGACAGTCGTAAATTCGAGGACTGGTCAAAAGTGCGAGGACCAGTCAAAAATAACTTTTTCAGCCCTCTGAGTAGTCCCTGTGCACAAAAGGACTACCCAGAGGGCTGAAAAATGTTATTTCTGTCAGGTCCTCACACTTTTGACCGGTCTTCGCAGTTATGACTGGTCATCATTTATGCCCATTGTACCATTCTTAACAACCGTGTCACTCATTTCACAACTGCTTCTCTTCACCATGGTGACAAGATAGGGCAAAAACGTAAATTTTTTTAAGTGCTTTTAAGTGTTTTGTTTATTGTTTTTAATTTACGGGGCCAAATTTATATATGTATATTTTTAACTGTATTTTAATATTTGTACTTGATGTTTTTACTTGGCTGTTCACCGCCCTGAGTCCTCAGGGACAAGGGCGGTATACAAATTCAAAATAAAATAAAAATAAAAAATAAAATTGTGAAGACAGTCGTAAGTTCGAGGAGTGGTCAAAAGTGCGAGGACCAGTCAAAAATAACTTTTTCAGCCCTCTGAGTAGTCCATATGCATAAAAGGATACAGCAATAGAGAGGGATGAAGGAAGGGAAGGGAAATTAGAGTAGGAGTGAAGGTAAGAGAGGGAGGAAGAGAGGAGGAGAAGGAGAAAGAGGAAGTAGGGAGAAGAAGAAGAGGGGGGAAGAGAAAGTAAGTAAGAAAGAAAAGACAGAGGTGGTTGGTTTGAAGAGAAAGTTTGCTGTACAATAAAAAAGATGAAAGGGAAGAAAGTCAACCCCAAACAAATATTAAGATATTAAGATAAAGAATGAATTGTTAAACTTTAAAGAATAAAAGAGAACAAATAGGAATAAATAGCAATAATTAGAAACACACATACAAACATACAACGTATTTTCTTTTAAGAGAGTATTTGGCCGGTTCACAAATTTAAACAGTTGTAGGAGGTTAGCACCCACCCCTTTCCTAGAAGAATGAAATATTTTGGGAAATATTAAAAAGGCAGAATATTATATTTCCCTGGATGAGAAATGGAGAAGCATATTTTACAGACAAAGCAGCTCCCACCTTCCTGCCCCCCACCCTTTGTTAATGGGCCAGAGGCAGAAAGTCAATCCTTTGTCAAAGGACATTTGCAACACAATAGCAACAGAAACTAACACAATGGGCCCCATCAAGCCATGTGATCCTGTCCACCATTAAACCATCTTTCCAAGCAGTCTCCATGTTTCCAGTGTCTTTTTCCCCACTTGGAGCAGAACCCAGAAGGATATTTCTTCCAACACAGTATTTAGTCATTTCAATTAAATTTACAATTTCTATATTTCCTTTTTACCATATTTATTCCTCATCTATTTTTTAAAAAAGCCAATATTACCCTTCATCCTCATCTCTAATCTTAATCAAATTCAGTTTTTCCCTTCTATTCTATATTATACCCCTTCGCATTGTCATCTATTTTTATATCCATCCTCACATTGGTTAATACAGTTGTTTAATACAAATTCAACATTTTAATATAAATCAATTAGTTATATAAGTATCTTTTTTGTATATTAATCAATATGAACATGAATACTCCAATTATTTCCATGCAATCCAATTTCTTAAAAATCCATTAATTATATTTACCAATAATAATAAACCAAATAATTTCCCCCACATATTCCTCCAAACCACAACTTAACCATTTCTGCTTTCAACACAATATACAATTAATAGTATCTCAATTATTACAATTCCCTAGTTAAATAGAGCTTTTTTTCTTTTGTGTTTTAAAATCCTGAACCTCCTCTTGCCTAAGGTGACCAGACGTCCCGCTTTTGGCGGGACAGTCCCGCTTTTTAGCAATTTGTCCCGCGTCCCGCGGCGTTTAAAAAACGTCCCGATTTTTCATTCTGCCTCCTCAGTCCCGCTGCCTCTTGAGCCCCAGCTGATGGCTAGAAGAAAAAAAAACTGTTTAAACTCTTGCCCGGGGCTTCAAAGGGCCGCCCTACAGGCAATCAGTGTAAAGAGTTCCTGAAGCAGTTTTTTTTTCCCCTAGCTAAGCTGCAGAAACGAAACCGAAACCAGGATCTTTGGTGGAACGTGACAAAATGAGGCAGAGAGAGATTTATTTTTATTTTTATTTTTCCTCCCAAAAAAGGTAGGTGAAAAACTGCAAACAATGGGAAATTTAGGAGGAGAGTTCAAGATTTTAAAACACAAAAGAAAAAAAAGCTGTATTTAACTAGGGAATTGTAATAATTGAATTGAGATACTATTAATTGTATATTGTGTTGAAAGCAGAAATGTTTAAGTTGTGGTTCAGAGGAATATATGGGGGAAATTATTTGGTTTATTATTATTGGTAAATATAATTAATTGATTTGTAAGAAATTGGATTGCATGGAAATAATTGGAATATTCATGTTCATATTGATTAATATACAAAAAAGATAGTTTTATAACTAATTGATTTATATTAAAATGTTGAATTTGTATTAAACAACTGTATTACATAATTACATAATTAAACAATGTGAGGATGGATATAAAAATAGATGACAGTGGAAAGGGGTATAATATAGAATAGAAGGGAAAAATTGAATTTGATTAAGATTAGAGATGAGGATGAAGGGTAATATTGGTTTTTTAAAAAAAATAGATGAGGAATAAATATGGCAAAAAGGAAATATAGAAATTGTAAATTTAATTGAAGTGACTAAACACTGTTTAAATTTGTGAACCGGCCAAATACTCTGTTCAAAGAAAATAAATTGTATGTTTGTATGTGTGTTTCTAATTACTGCTATTTATTCATATTTGTTCTCTTTTATTCTTTAAAGTTTAACAATTCATTCTTTATCTTAATATCTTAATATTTGTTTGGGGTTGACTTTCTTCCCTTTCATCTTTTTTATTGTACAGCAAACTTTCTCTTCAAACCAACCACCTCTGTCTTTTCTTTCTTACTTACTTTCTCTTCCCCCCTCTTCTTCTTCTCCCTACTTCCTCTTTCTCCTTCTCCTCCTCTCTTCCTCCCTCTCTTACCTTCACTCCTACTCTAATTTCCCTTCCCTTCCTTCATCCCTCTCTATTGCTGTATCCTTTTATGCATATGGACTACTCAGAGGGCTGAAAAAGTTATTTTTGACTGGTCCTCGCACTTTTGACCAGTCATCGAACTTACGACTGTCTTCACATTTTATGTTTCTTGCCCTATCTTATCACCATGGTGAAGAGAAGCAGTTGTGAAATGAGTGACATGGTTGTTAAGGATGCTGCATGGGCATAAATGTGAGGATGGTCATAAGTGTGAGGACCAGTCAAAAGTGCGAGGACCTGTCAGAAATGACTTTTTTCAGCCCTCTGGTTAGTCCTTTTGTGCATATGGACTACTCAGAGGGCTGAAAAAGTTATTTTTGATTGATCCTCGCACTTTTGTCCAGTCCTCAAACTTACGACTGTCCTCACATTTTACATTTTTGCCCTATCTTGTCATCATGGTGAAGAGAAGCAGTTGTGAAATGAGTGACATGGTTGTTAAGAATGCTGCACGGGCATAAATGTGAGGATGGTCATAAGTGTGAGGACCAGTCAAAAGTGCGAGGACCTGTCAGAAATGATTTTTTCAGCCCTCTGGTTAGTCCTTTTGTGCATATGGACTACTCAGAGGGCTGAAAAAGTTATTTTTGACTGGTCCTCACACTTTTGACCAGTCCTCAAACTTACGACTGTCCTCACATTTTACGTTTTTGCCCTATCTTGTCACCATGGTGAAGAGAAGCAGTTGTGAAATGAGTGACATGGTTGTTAAGAATACTGCGTGGGCATAAATGTGAGGATGGTCATAAGTGTGAGGACCAGTCAAAAGTGTGAGGACCTGTCAGAAATGACTTTTCAGCCCTCTGAGTAGTCCCTATACACATAGCCATGGCCACCCGGTCACATGACCAGCTAGCCACGCCCACCCAGTCACATGGCCTCCAAGCCACGCCCACACAATAAGTCACGCCCACAATGGTGTCCTTCTTACCAATGTTAAAATCTGTTCACCTTACCCTATACACATAGCCATGGCCACCCGGTCACATGACCAGCTAGCCACGCCCACCCAGTCACATGACCAGCTAGCCACGCCCACAAAATAAGCCACGCCCACAATGTCCCTCTTTACCAATGTTAAAATCTGGTCACCTTACTCTTGCCCTAAATTTCCCATTGTTTGCAGTTTTGCACCTACCTTTTTTGGTGAGGAAAAAGAAAAAGAAATCTCTCTGCCTCATTTTGTCACATTGCAGCAAAGACCCTGCTTACTTTCAATTTCCCTTTCTCAGCATAGCTAGGGGAAAAAAAATCTGCTCCAGGAATTTGCCTCTTTGCAGCTAGCTAGCAACAGAGCCCTCCGCAAAACAGCTGAGAGTAGGGTGGCTCTTTGAAGTCCCGCGGCAAGAATTTAAAGTTTTTTTCCCTCTGGCCATCAGCTGGGACTCCGGAGGCAGCAATAGATTGGGAGTGGGCGGGGTAAGCGAACGGTGATTGGGAGATCCAACAGAGGCAGAGGGTGAGGGTGAGTGAAATCGTGGGGGGGGGGGCGAGAGAGGGCTTTGGCGACCCCTGTGAAATGGCCGTTCGACCCCCAAAGGGGTCGCGACCCCCAGGTTGAGAACCGCTGCTTTAATCCATTTCGGAGACCCGTGGAAATTGAGAGCGAAGACCGGGTCTCCTATGCCGAAAGCGCGAAGTGCCCGGCTGGCCGTTGCTGTCACCTCTGGGTTGTACTGTGGGTGTAGTCGATCCAGGGGTGACCTCAGGCGTCTGCCCATCAGCAACTCCGCTGGGCTCTTGCGGGTGGTGGCATGCGGTGTGATGTGCTGCGTCAGGAGGAAGTTGTCAATTCTTTCCTTCCAGTCGCCCGGGCCCATCTTGGTGAGTCTCACCATCCGTTCCGCCTGCCTGTTTCCCGCTGGCCTGTAGGGTGCCGAGAGGGCATGGCGGATGCCCCGTTCGGCCAGGAACTCTTCCATGGACTTGGACGTAAGTTGAGGTCCATTGTCCGAGATCAGGACATCCGGCAGCCTGTGTGTGGCAAACAGGCACCTGAGTGCCCTGATGGTGGCTTCGGAAGTGGTAGATGCCATGGGGATGACCTCTAGCCACTTGGAGAAGGCGTCCACAACAATTAAGAGGTACTGCCCCTGCATCGGACCCACGAAATCGATGTGGATTCGTGCCCATGGGCATCTGGGCATCTCCCACTCCGATGATTGGGCTTGGGCGGGGGCAGGGCGTACCTCTTGGCACGGGTCACATCTGGCGACCCACTCTTCGATGTCTTTGTCTAGGGACGGCCACCAGACGTAACTCCGTGCCAGTCCTTTCATGCGCACGATGCCAGGGTGTCCATTGTGGAGTGTCTTGAGCGTCTTCTTCTGCAGAGCGCTGGGAATCAGCACCCGGTCTCCCCATAGGATACAGCCTTTCATGGTGGACAGCTCCTGTTGCTTGCGTGTGAAAGGGCTGAATTTTTCTGCCGGTTTCTCGGTTGGCCAGCCTCGCAGGACCCAGGATCTTACTTATTTGAGTATGGGGTCCCTCTGGGTGTGGGCTGCCACATCGGCAGACGTCACCGGGCAGTCTCTGTCGGCATCGATGTGAAGGAGGCTGATGGTGGGTGCGGGGTCTTCTACTGGCTCCTTGGATGGGCATCTGCTCAGGGCATCTGCGTTCCCGATGGTTTTGCCGGGCTTGTGGACGAGTTTGTAAGAATACCCGGCAAGGAAGATGGCCCAGCGTGTCATCCTGGGCGACATGTAACCAGGTGTGGGCTTGTCACCCGCTAATAGTCCCAATAGTGGCTTATGGTCCGTGATGACCATGAAGTTCCGGCCATACAGGTATTCATGGAAGCGCTTGACGCCAGCCACAATGGCCAAGGCTTCCTTGTCCAGCTGACTGTAATTTCTTTCGGTGCTGGACGTTGTCTTGGAAAAATAGGTGATCGGTGCCTCTGATCTGTTGGGGAGTTGGTGGCTGAGGACTGCGCCAATTCCGTATGGTGATGCATCGCAGGTCAGCAGCAGTGGAAGTGTCTCATGGTATTGGATGAGCACGCTGTCTGATGATAGGAGTCCCTTGATGGTCTTGAAGGCAGCTTCTTCCTCTGTCCCCCATCTCCACGGAACCGCTTTCCCCAGCAATCGATGGAGTGGCTCAGCAGCTGTTGCCTTTTGTTTAAGGAACACCGCATAAAAATTCAGCAATCCCAAAAATGCTTGAAGCTCCGCTTTGTGTTTGGGGGCTGGAGCTTCGTGGATTGCCCTAACTTTAGCTTTGGTGGGGTGGATGCCAGTGCCATCTATGACATAGCCCAGGAACTCGACCTCCTGGACCCCAATGATGCATTTGTCTCTCCTAACTCTTAAACCCTTCTCCTTAAAGCGCTGTAAAACTTGTTTAAGTCACTCAAGTAGCTGGGTTTTAGAGTGCCCGGAGATTAATACATCATCGAAGTATGGCACCACCCCTGGAATGCATTGGAGAAGGCGTTCCATCATTGATTGGAAAATCCCTGGGGCTGCGCTGACTCCAAATTGGAGACGGTTACACTTAAATGCGCCTCTATGAGTGACAATAGTTTGCGCCTCTGCAGTTTTTTCGTCTACTGGCAATTGCTGGTAAGCCTGGGCCAGGTCCAGTTTGGCAAATATTGTCCCACTCCCAAGTGAATGCAGCAGATGTTGCACCACTGGAACTGGGTATGCGCTCTGCGATAGGGCCTTATTTATTGAACATTTATAATCAGCGCAGATGCGCACAGATCCATCATGCTTCATGGGAGTCACAATGGGCGTCTCCCATGCTGCATGATCGATTGGTTCCAACACGCCTTGGGCTATCAGCTTATCTAGCTGAGCATCTACTTTGGGCCTCAAGGCAAACGGAACTCCGCGGGGCTTAAGCCTAATGGGGGTAATTGTCTTATCAAGATTAAAGGAAATGGGCTTTCCCACAAATTTCCCCAGCTTACCATCGAAGACTTCCTTGAACTCTTCGAGGAGGGTGTCGAGTTCATACTGCCGGATCTGGTTAACCCCTTTTATCCCGCGCCCTAATGGCTTGAACTACTGCATGCCAAGCAGGGTTCGGGCGGCTGTGTTCGACTATGGTGATGGGGAGATTGCCTTGGAACTCTCGGAATGAAGTCTGCAGTGAGGTTCTCCCCAGGACTCCGATGGGGTTCCCTCTGAAATCGACCAGCCTGGAACGTAGGGGTGTCAGGTCCTTCTTTCGCATGTCTGGCTTGATACGCTTGAGGTTTCACCAGTCCATAATGGAGTAGATTGAGCCGGAATCTACTTCCATGGAGCACGGGGTTCCCTCCAGATGTATGGTCACATGGCACTTGGTGGTGGTGGCGTCGGCATCGGAGAGGTCTATGGTCGTCTGGTGCACCGCTCTCCTCTGGGTCCCAATCGCTCTCGCCCCGTCTGTACTGGTAGGAGAACCGTTTCGCGTTGTCCTCCCGATTTTCACGAGGTCGGTGGCTGGAGGGCTCTGGGGCTGGTTCCTCGGCTCTGCACGCTTCGGCGATGTGCCCCCTTCTGTTGCAACGTCTGCAGGTTGTGTCCCTCCATTTGCAGTGTGCCCTGGCATGGTCCCCTCTGCAGCTGGCACAGCGCTCCCCCTTGTAGCTTTTCTGAGCGGTTTCCCGCTTCGGGGGTCTGGAGACCTTGTGGACAGCCGATTCTTCTTCCAACTCCGAGCCAGCTGTGGAATCCTCAGTCGATGACTGTGTGGCACTGCGAATCTTTTGGATTCCCTTCGCCCGGATCACTGCGGCTGCTGCTTTCTCGGAGATTTCGGATGCGGTAGCTTCCTCCACCACATCCTTGAGCACGAGCTTTTTCCTGCTCAGGAACTTTTTCTGAAGGGCTCTGTCCCTCATGCCAAAAACCACGCAGTCAGCTATGGCATTGTCCACGTGGTCGAATTCACAGCTGGCTGCGATTTGGCGCAGGGCGGCCACGAATTCCTTGATGATCTCACCTTCCTTCTGGTCCCTCTGGTGGAAGGTGAACCGGTTTGCCACCGGTGTTCCGGTTGGGACATAATGGTCCTGCAGGATCTGCAGCAGGTCCGTCCATGGCACTTCCTCGATGTCCCATGGTGCCACCAGATCGATGGCCATGTCGAGGACTTCTGAGCCGCAGTTGGCCAGGAAAATGCCCTTCTTGTGGTCGTCGTTGGCATCCCTGATGTTGTTGCCTCTCAGGTATTGCCGGAATTTGACCACATATGATTTCCACATGTCCTTCCCTGGGCGGAAAGGAGCAAGGGCTGGCAATGTGACTTCAGCTGCTGCCATGCCTCTGGAAATGCCTACCAGTGACTTCAGCTGCTAAGTGACTTGGCTCTTGAAGTTGGCTTCGCGCCACGAGGTTCGTTGCTTGGTTCTAGTCCTTCGTCGCCAGTGTTAGATCGGCGCAGGGAAAGCAAGACGCGACCAGCTCTGGTCCAATTCAGCACTTTATTCAAACACAAGAAAAAGACGAGCGGCTGTGCTGCCGGGGCTCTTTAAATACGCTCCGGCAGACTCAGCCGCCCAATGACAGATCTTGATTTTCCCGCCGGTGGATTAGCCAATCACCGGCGGGTGTCCTTATAAGGACATAACACTCTCTTTGCAAAGCATTTTGCCCTGGACCTCGTGCAGGCCCTGGTTAGCAGAGAACATAGGCCTAAAGCACTGTAGTGCGAGATCACGTGAGATCAATAGTGTTAGATTTCCCACTACTGATCTTGTGTATCTCTCAATATTTTAGGCCTTTTTTCTGCAAATGCACTAAAGTAGGCAAAGAAACCTTTGCCACATCGTCGCAAGGTACCGTATTTTTCGGACCATAAGACCGAAGCAAAGGTTTAGAGAAGCAAAACAAGAAAAATAAAGTCTGTGAGCGTCCCGTTTTTGCCCTCTCCAGCGTCCAGAAACAGTCTGCATGCCAAAAACGGGCTCATTTTTGGCCTCCCAAACCCTCTGCATGTCCCGTTTTAAGCCTTCAGGGAAGCCTCTGGGGAGACCAAAAACGGCGCCTGCAGACGCCTCCGGAGGCCAAAAGCAGGTCCGTTTTTGGTCTGCAGAGTTGTTCTGGACGCCAGGGAGGACAAAAAGGGAACGTGTGGAGGGTTTGGGAGGCCAAAACCAGCCCCCTATATGCTCTATAAGACGCACAGATATTTCCACCCCCTTTTTGGGTGGGGAAAGTGTGAGTCCCAGCAGGGTGGGGTGGGGGAATAGGTAGGAAAGTTGCAGCGCCTTTGCTGTCATGCGTAAGTGTGAACCTATAACCTGTACCCTAGGATGCTTGAATTGGATTGGGAGAATGCTCTGCCATGGGCTAAGTGTGAAAGTTCTGTTCTCACACAATTTGGGGAGGTTTCAGAGGACAAATGACAACACACTCCTCTCACATGACCTCCAGAGGACACATAAAAGCACACCTCGTTCTTCTCAGCCCCCACAGGTAAGTTAAAATAGAAATGGAAAAATACAGATAAGAAATGACACAGAAAGCACCTAAGCAAAGAGACATTGACTCTTTCCTTCCTTGGAGCACGAGAAGATCCTTTCCTTCTCCCTCCCAGGAGACAATATCTGATTAGTGGTTTTTTAATAAAAAAGCTAACTATAATCCGCATTCTTGAACTCTCTGATTGGGGACTAGAGAACTCTTACCCAGAGAGGCCACGTTCCTATGGTTTTCAAGCATGACTTCCGAATACAGCGCTTTCTGATCAGGATCCAGCTGAGACCATTCCTCCTCAGAGAACGACACAGCCACCTCCTCGAAGGACACAAGACTCCCCTGAACATGGAAAAAAGAACAGAACAGGAGGATTCGCAAAATCTGTTCATCTTTAAAAAAAAAAATAAAAAAATTATTCAGTATTTACAACTTTGTTACATTTTTACAGCTTTCTGATACCGGCATCTTTGGTAATATCTATTTTGTCTTTTGAACAACTATAAACACATACATTTTATGTATTACTTACTAATTCATATATTCACTACAATATATCTATTACACATTAAATATTTTGTTCCTCTATAATATCTTCTCTTACGTTTATACATTTATACATTGATTTTAGATTCTTTCTCCAGAAAGCTATACCATCTATTCCATGTTTCGTAATAAATCGTTTCCCCTCAGTCTTTTTTTTTTTTTAATTAAATTTATATACCGCCCTACTCCCGAAGGACTCAGGGCGGTGAACAGGCACAGAATAAAATACATAAATATAAAAGTTAAAAAACATAAATTAAAACAGAATTAAATAATTAAGCCCGAGACAATTAAAAATCCCAATAATTTAAAACAAATTTAAATTTAAATTTAAATTTAAAAGAAAGGGGAGAAAATTAGGCCAGGCCGGCCTGCTGGAATAGGAGGGTCTTAAGAGCACGACAGAAAGGGCGCAGATCCGGGATCCTCCGTATCTCCGGGGGGAGCTCGTTCCAGATAGTGGGTGCCCCCACAGAGAAGGCCCTCCCCCTGGGGGCTGCCAGTCGACATTGTTTGGCTGATGGCACCTGGAGGAACCCCTCTCTATGAGAGCGTACCGGCTGGTGGGAGGCTCTTTGTGGTAGTAGGCGGTCCCGTAGATAACCAGGTCCTAAGCCATGGAGCGCTCTAAAGGTGACCAAAACCTTGAAGCGCACCCGGAAGACCACCGGGAGCCAGTGCAGCTCGCGCAGGAGAGGTGTCACACGGGAGCGCCATGTTGCTCCCATAACCACCCGCGCGGCCGCACTCTGCGTCAGTTGGAGCCTCCGGGTGCTCCTCAAGGGGAGCCCCATGTAGAGAGCCTTGCAATAGTCCAGGCGGGAAGTGACCAGGGCATGAGTGACTGTGTGTAGGGAGTCCTGATCCAGAAAGGGGTGCAACTGGCGAATCAGGTGAACCTGATGAAAAATCCTCCCGGTCACGGCCGTCAAATGCTCTTCTAAAGACAGCCATGAATCCAGGAGGACGCCCAAGTTGCGAGCCCTCTCCTCACCAACTGACTATATCGGGACATCGGAAACCACAACCACTCGGTCTTGGATGGGTTGTGCCTGAGCCTATTCCTCCCCATCCAGATCCGCACGCCTCCAGGCACTGCGACATCACTTCAAGGGCATCGTTGGGGTGATCCGGGATGGAGATGTACAGCTGGGTGTCATCAGCGTACAGGTGGTACTTCACCCCGAAATCACGGATGATCTCGCCCAGCGGCTTCACATAAATGTTGAACAGGAGGGGCGAGAGGACCGACCCTTATGGCACCCCACATAAGAGGGGCCTCGGGGTCGACTTCTGCCCCCGTCAACACAGACTGCGACCGGTCAGAGAGAAAGGAGAACCACTGCAACACAGTGCCTCCCACCCCTAACTCCCACCGGCCAGTCCGCTCCCACAGAGAGGGTCTCCTCAGAGTGCCATCGGCCAAAGTATGTCGGCTGGCGACACCCAGGGGGAGGGCCTTCTCTGTGGGAGCCCCTGCCCTTTGGAATGAACTGCCCCCAGAAATTCGTAAAATCTCTGATCTCTGTGTATTTCGCTGTGCCCTCAAAACCTTGTTGTTCCGCCAGGCGGGGCTATCAATGTAAAGATTTTAATTGGTTTTAATTGGTTTTAAAAATGGGATTTTAAATTGGGGTTTTATAATTGAGCCTTTTATTTAATAATTTTAATTATTTTTTAAATTCTGTTTGTCTTGTGCTTTTAATCAGGCTGTACACCACCCTGAGTCCTTCGGGAGAAGGGCGGTATAGAAATAATAATAAAAAAAAAACTCTTCCAACCGGTGCAGCATGATACCATGGTCGATGGTATCAAAAGCCGCTGAGAGGTCTAACAGGACCAGGACTAAGGAGCACCCCCTGTCCCGAGCCCCCCAGAGATCATCCACCAACGCGACCAATGCCGTTTCTGTGCTGTACCCCTGCCTGAAGCCCGACTGGTACGGGTCTAGATACGTCGTTTCATCCAGGTGCTGGGGGAGCTGTTGCGCAACCACACTCTCAACAACCTTCGCCACAAAACGAAGGTTGGAGACCGGACGATAATTAACCAACATAGCCAGGTCCAGGGAAGGCGGTGGGAAAGTCACCCTCACCCAACGAAGCATTTATAATCCCCTGGAGCCTCGTGTCACCTCCTGGGAAGCCAGCACTAACCAGGAGGGACACGGGTCCAATAAACAAGTGGTCGCGTTCAGTCTACCCAGAATCCTGTCCACGTCCTCAGGGGTCACAGGATCAAACTCATCCCAGATAACATTCTCAAGACCTGCCCCAGTCCCTCCCCCTGAGACTACCCAGTCAGAGTCCAGATCTTCCCGAATCTGAGTGATTTTGTCACTCAACACTTGAACAAAATCCTCGGCTCTACCCTCCAAGGGGTCCTCCCGCGCTTCCTGGTGGAGCAGGGAGGGGATCACCCTAAACAGCGGCCAGGCGATTATTGATGACGCAATAAGAGCAGCCAAATAACTACATTTTGCTGCTTTTATCGCCACTAGGTAATTCCTAATATGAGATCTTACCAGTGTCCGGTCCGATTCAGAAAGACTGGCCCTCCAGGGTGTCTTTTCCGGCGCTTCAACTCCCTCAGCTCCTCAGTGAACCAAGGAGCGAAATGAGATTGGCGCCGGGTCAGAGGCCGCAAAGGCACAACCCGGTCCAGAGCTCCAGTGGCCGCCCTATCCCAGGCGGCCACTAGGTCTCCAATCAAGGCGTGTGCCAGAGCCTCAGGAAATGGCCCAAGCTACATCTGGAACCTGTCGAGTTCCATCAGGCGCCTGGGGCAGAACCATCTTACCGGCTCCGGCTCCCTGTGGCGGGGTGCAGCGGTTTGAAGGTCGAGACGAAGGAGAAAGTGATCAGACCATGACAAGGGCTCAGTGACTATATCCCCTATCTCAAGATCACTCAACCACTGTCCGGAGACAAAAACCAAATCCAGCGTGTTTTTGTCCAGAGACAAAAACCAAGTCCTCCCCTGTGACCTCGGCTGATGGAATGCATGGAAACCTGGTGGGCACATTTCAATGAGGGGGACCTCCCCCTTCTGGCCCAACCAAGTCTCTGTAATACCTGCCAGGTCCACTCCCCTGGATTGTCTTGTTTTAACCTGTAAAAATGAAGTGTTTTTAATATTGTGTGTGACCAGCCATACGCTAAATAAAATGTTCCCCATAATTTTCCCCAATACTCTAATTCAATATTATACCCAAAATTTTTCGCCCAAATTATCATCGTTTCCTTTACCATTTCTTCCTCCATTTTGAATTGAAGGAGACGTTTATATGTTTTGGTGATTATTTTCTCATCGATCCCGATTAATATTTTATCCATTTCTTGGTCCGTTTGGAATCCATATACTTCTATGTCTTTTTTGTATTTTGTTTGGATTTGTAAATAGGGCCACCAATCAATTTTAATTCCTTCTTCCAATAATTTTTGTCTAGATTTCAAATTCCCTACTCCATCTAACAATTCCTTATATGTTGCTATTTTATTAAAGTCAATTAAATTGGGGTAGACCAAGGCTTCCATTGTCGACACCCACCATGGGATTTTTGGATAAAAGTTCCTTTTAATTTTTAAATTAATCCACGTCTTTAGCAGTACTTCCCTCGCTTGATGCCTCTGGAAGTACTTATGGGCTGTGTCTTTTCCATCCCAGATGAAGGAGTGCCAACCTTTCTGTAAGCCATGCCCCTCAATTGTTAAAATTCTTCCATTTTTTAGATTTATCCATTCTCTGAGCCATGACATTACTGCCGCCTTGTGGTAAAGTTCCCAATCTGGAAGGATTGTATTCTTCTAAATTTCCCCTTGCCTGCGTCAGTATTTCTAATGAAAGGATGCATAAAAGGGGAGATAATGGACAGCCTTGTCTGACCCCTTTATTTATGTTGACTTTTTCTGTAAGATCTCCATTGACCATAATTTTTGCTGTCTGCTTTTAGTAAATTGCCTTAATCATTTCTATAAATTTTTCGCCAAATTTCATCCCGATTAATTAAAAACTGTCAATTCTAGTTGTCTTTTGTGCATCTACCATTATTACTGCCAATTGTTTTTCTGGATGGGCCTCATAATATTCTAAAATGTTCATAATAATCCTTGTATTGTTTTTAATTTGTCGATTGGTAGAAACCCATTTTGATCCGAATGAATAATTTTGTTTAATATCTTTTTTAATCTTTCTGCTATTATTGCCAGGATTTTGTAGTCGATATTTAACAGCAAGATTGGCCTATAATTTTGAATAAATTCAGTACTTTCTTTGGGGATTAATGTTATATATGCCTCCATCCACGAATTTGGCATTTTGGCTTTCTCTAATACCTCATTAGAAGGGGAGTTCATCAAATTTGCAGACAAGACCAAATTGACAGGAATACCAACACTCCAGAAGATAAGCTCCAGATATAGAAGGATCGACAGATTGGGCCCCATCTAACAAAATGAAATCAACTGAAAATTGCTTTCACTGAAAAAATATTTGGGGAAGTTTTATCAAGTTGATTGATTCTGCAAAGCCTTCAGTGCCTTTCAGCAAAGTAAGCCTACTTCTGGGTCAACTGACCTATCGCTCTGTCTATCTTTGATTGATCTAGTAGTCTGAGCCATTGGCTGAAAGCAAGAAAAGAAAGAAGAGAAAACCAGAGGTTATAAATGAGGCTTTTTAAAAATGGTAATGTGGCAATGTGACTATTTATTTATTTTTCATTAGCCTTGCACAATTCCGAGTCAAAAAATTACCCAAAAAAATGGCTCTCTAGCAGGTCCTGCCACTATGATACGTTGATTCCTATTTCATGAAGGACTTTTTAAAAATTGCTTCTTGTGAACTCAGTTGGTGGAGTACTTAACAGAACAAGATAACCAGAGGAAGCTATGCTGGCTGACAGGAACTTGAACCTGTTATTCTGCTCTCCATGTTGTAGAAGAACACAAAAATAATCCAGGCCAAACAAGGGTGGGAAATAGAACGAGGGAGCCCTCTGCACACCCACTTCACTTCCTGAAGGGAGAATAGAAATCTAATAAATTTTTCCTTTCTTACTTGATTTGGAGGTTCAACTACTGGTTCATCTCTGTCATAAAAACCAGAAAGCTTCATTCTTTGTTTCTCTGTAAGGAATAAATAATTTCAAAATGCATCATTAACAAAATAGAAGGAGATATTCTATAGAAAAGAAGAGATAGCGAAGTTAAGACAGATAGGAAATCGGAGGATCTTCCATTACCTCCTGAGATGTCCTGACTTGGATCTTCCCAAGGGATCCTCCTGAAAAATAGCTCCTGAGGGGGATTTGATGGGTTCTTCTTTCCCTCAGGATCTCTGATCTCCACAGTGCAGCACTTCAAAAAGGAGGAAGGAAGAAGCAGAATTAATGTACATCACACGACGTAAAGTGGATTCCTATATTCAGAACGCCACTTCAAAGCCCCCAATATCCATCTGTCAGGTTGAGTGAGAAAACAATGGAACAATTACCACATATGATGAATGCCAGAGAAGTTTGGAAAGGAGGGTGAAGTATTCAAACACTTTCTCTATTCCCTTCTGAGCTCCCTAAAGTCTCTCACCTGCAACTGGACCTGCTCCTTCTGCTCCTCCACCTGGCTTAGGAGGAGGCCTTCCGCCAGGGCCACCGCCTGGGAGCTGGTCTCTGCTCCACACTCCCGCACCCAGCCCTCCATCTCTGGGGGCAGAAGGAACAGGAGATGCTCCAGAACGACCAGGTCCAGCATCTGGGCTTTGGTGTTCTTCTCTGGTCTCAGCCATCGCCTGCAAAAGCCATGGAGTCGGCTGCAAAGTCCTCGGGGACCCTCAGCCTCCAGGTATTGGATGGAGGTCCAGGGCGGAACTTCTGAAGGGAGGATGGTTTCCTCCTCCAGGATCTTCTGCCCGGTTCTTGTCCACAGCTTCGCCCCCTTCCCAGGCTGAGCAGCTGAAGGGCCTTTTCCGGCTCCCTCCTTTCCAAAAGGTTGTGTCTCCATCCTTTCTCTGTCCTGCAGAGCAACTCCAAATGGCTCCAAGGACTCTGGTGGGTCTCCAGATGCCTTTTCCTTCACGGGAACATTTCTGGTGCTGCAGGACTGATCCCTGCAAGGGATTCCGCTCTTTTTCTTCTTCCCCCAAGAGGAAAGTTTGCCTTGCAAAGACCACAAATGGCTTCCAGTTTCTGTATCTGAGATGGGAAGAAAAAGAAACGCCAAGAATTAGAAAGTGGAATTCAGCCACTGAGCGACCTTCCCCCAACCTCCCCGGAGCCCCAAGCGGCTCATCCCACCGCAGAGCCCAGGTCCCATCGAGCAGGGCCGGGAAGGAGGCAGCTGGAGAGGCCGCCCCGCTTCTCTCCCCCCACTCGGGCTCTTCCCCGGATCCCCGACACCTTCCCGGCATAACTGCTTCCCCCTGCAGGGAGAGGGCGGCTGGGGAGCATGGGACCCGGGAAGAGCCCCCCCTCACCAGAGGCACCTCTGTATGTCCCCCCCCCCCCGCCAGAATCTCCCGCAGCCTCTCCGCCTCCTCCAGGCCTCCAGGGTTAAGAAGAGCTAGTGCGGCGTCCTAGAGAGGCAAGGCTCCAAGTGGACCAATGGGGAAGCGCCTGGAGTTCCCTTCCCTTGGTGGAGGCGCCCCCTGGTGGATTTGGGGCAAAGTGCCTGGATGGTAGAGGAGAGCGTCTGAGGGGAAGGGAGAGGGAGGGGAGGATGGGCTTGGGAGTAGGAGGAAATGCCCCTCCCAATGGCTCCCTGTCAAAGGCTTTGACCTTCTTTTCCCCCTTGTATATCAACCCAAATGCATTGAAGGAAGTTTTCGTCTTTCTTCTGTTGCGTTTCCAGAGTGGTTTGGTTATTTCTTCTATATAGTGCAACTCCACCTCCATCTCTTTCATTCGGCCTGCTTCTTATTTAGAGAAGAGAAGAGAATAGAATAAAGAATAGAAAAGAAAAAAGAAAAGAAAAGAAAAGAAAAGAAAAGAAAAGAAAAGAAAAGAAAAGAAAAGAAAAGAAAAGAAAAGAAAAGAAAAGAAAAAAGCAATATTCTTTCTGGCAGCCCCTGAGATATGGGAAGATGCCATCATGTCTCCCCTCGTCCTTCTGTTCATCAGACTAGAAAATATCCAGTTCCAGCAACTGTTTTTTAATACGTTTTAGCCTCCATCTTTGTTGCTCTTCACTACACTCTTTCTAGAGTCTCCATCCAGAGTTTGCTCCTGGCAGAGGTGGAGGAACGGGGCTCTGGGGAAGGAGAAGGAGCCTCACCTGAGCAGGAGGATCAGGCCCAACTTCCCCCAAGAGGGTCCATTCAGGTTTCCCCCCACAGGGAGGGTCTCTCCCCCTTCACAGGGGGAAAATGGGGTCCCCAGATCAGGAGGGGGAGGGAGGGGAGGGACTTACCCCCACTGGACGGTGATGGGGGGCCTCCATCTGGCCCCTCCCAATCTCAAAAGTCAAAGAAAAAAAGGCTTCCTCCCCCCAATTCAGAGCCCCGATTCCTCCTCTGGGGCTGAAGCATCTGGCCAGGACACCCCTCCCCCTCTACCCCCCCCCCCCCCGTTGCTTTAACAGATGAAGATTTCTGCCGTGGGAAGAGTTTCTGCGCTGGCTGAGAAGAGGGGAGGGGCAGCCCCGCAGCCGGGGAAGACTTGGGGGTGACGGACAGGCACCCCATATCCGGAGGGAAGCCACGGGAAACCTTCAGCTAAGCCAGGAAGAGGCGGAGGAGATCGTCAGGGATCCCACCTAGCCCAGCCTCCCCTCCCCCTTCCTGCGGGAATCCTCCGCTCGGCTCTCTCGGGAAAGGCGCCGCTTCGCTTTACGGGAGAAAAAGGCGATTTCCCTCCTTGAAACCCACATCCCTCTTGCTCGGAAGAAATTTTCCCCCTATAAAAGGGCAGGTCTGGAGCTTTTCCCCAGGAAGCTGCCTATTTCGGTTGTGGAAGAGGAAGCGCAAAGAGCCCATTAATTTACCACTGATAAATCCGGAAGGAAAACCACTTAGAAAAACTTGAAAGGATCACGTACCTCGATTTTCATTTAAAAATGGAGGAGGAGGAGAAGGAGGAGGAGGAGGAGAGAAGGAGGAGGGGGTGAAGGAGGAAGAGAAGTGGAGGAGAAGGAGGAGGTGAAGGACCAGGAGGGAGGGGAGGAGGAGGAGAAGGAGGAGTGGAGGAGAAGGAGGAGGAGGAGGTGAAGGACGAGGAGGAGGAGTGGAGGAGGAGAAGGAGGAGAAGAAGGAGGAGGAGGAGGGGGAGAAGGAAATGGAGGAGGAGGAGGGGGAGGAGAAGGAGGGGGAGAAGGAAGTGAAGGAGGAGGAGGGGGAGGGGGAGAAGGAAGTGAAGGAGGAGGTGAAGGAGGAGGAGGAGGAGGAGGGGGGAGAAGGAAGTGAAGGAGGAGGTGAAGGAGAAGGAGGAGGAGAAGAAGGAGGAGAAGGAAGTGAAGGAGGGGGAGGAGAAGGAGGGGGAGAAGGAGGAGGGGGTGAAGGAGGAGGAGAAGTGGAGGAGGAGGAGGAGGAGAAGGACCAGGAGGAGGGGAGGAGGAGGAGGAGAAGGAGGAGTGGAGAAGGAGAAGGAGAAGGAGGAGGGGAGAAGGAGGAGGTGAAGGACGAGGAGGAGGAGTGGAGGAGGAGAAGGAGGAGAAGAAGGAGGAGGAGGGGGAGAAGGAAGTGAAGGAGGAGGAGGAGGGGGAGGAGGAAGTGAAGGAGGAGAAGGAGGGGGAGGGGGGAGAAGGAAGTGAAGGAGGAGGTGAAGGAGGAGGAGGAGGGGGGAGAAGGAAGTGAAGGAGGAGGTGAAGGAGAAGGAGGAGTGGAGGAGGAGAAGGAGAAGGAGGAGGAGAAGAAGGAGGAGAAGGGGGAGAAGGAAGTGAAGGAGGGGGAGGAGAAGGAGGGGGAGAAGGAAGTGAAGGAGGAGAAGGGAGAGAAGGAAGTGAAGGAGGAGAAGGAGGGGGAGGGGGAGAAGGAAGTGAAGGAGGAGGTGAAGGAGGAGGAGGGGGAGGGGGAGAAGGAAGTGAAGGAGGAGGTGAAGGAGGAGGAGGAGGAGGGGGAGAAGGAAGTGAAGGAGGAGGTGAAGGAGAAGGAGTGGAGGAGAAGGAGGAGAAGAAGGAGGAGAAGGGGGAGAAGGAAGTGAAGGAGGAGGAGGGGGAGGAGAAGGAGGGGGGAGAAGGAAGTGAAGGAGGAAAAGGAGGAGGAGGGGGAGAAGGAAGTGAAGGAGGAGGTGAAGGAGGAGGAGGAGGAGGGGGAGAAGGAAGTGAAGGAGGAGGGGGAGAGGAGGAGGAGGAAAAGGAGGAGGAGGAGACTGGACCTGATTTTTCTTCCGACACTCTCGGGGGATAAAATAAAAACCCCCGACTGGAAGTACCAACCGAAGAGGCTTAACGTGGAGGAAATAGGCAGTTGCTGTCCAAAGGAAGAGGGAGACACGGACACAAAGTTTTACTTTTGCTTCCCTATAAAGGTATTTAAGATTCGCAGCAGAGAAGACAGGCGGGAAGATCCTGAGGTAAATCTTAAACAGCGCCCAGAAGGAAAAGGCGGGAAAATGGGAAACGCCCCCTTTCCACCGCAGCGACCAATCAGAGCGCAGATCCCCACAGGCGGGAGCCCTCCCTCCCTCAGCCTTGCCAACAGGGTCTTCAGGACCATTCTGCCCTTTCCTTCTTCAGCCGTAAATTGAGCATTTTCACATTTAAAGTGTTCAAAGGAAAGAGAGATAAAATGACTTTGCTTTTGTGTATTAGATTGAATTGTCAGGCTGGAATGGCTTTTTTAAAAAAAACCTTGCACTGTGCTAAAAAATAAATCAATGTCTTTTTTCCCCTTTTTTCTCTTGTACCTCAGACTTTCTTTTCCTGTCTTTCTCCTTTTCCTGATTTCCTATTTCTATTTTTCTTTGTGTTTTGTATAATAAATAAATAAATAAATAAGATCTGGAGACTCTAGAAAGAGTGCAGAGAAGAGCAACAAAAATGGAGGCTAAAACATATAAAAAAACGGTTGCTGGAACTGGGTATTTTCTAGTCTGATGAAAAGAAGGAGGAGGGCAGACATGATGGCATCCTCTCCTCTCTTCTCTTCTCTTCTCTTCTCTTCTGTAAATAAGAAGCAGAGAGAATGAAAGAGGTGGAGTTGTAGTTTCACTATATAGAAGGAATAACCAAACAGGTCTAGAAACGCAACAGAAGAAAGGCGAAAACTTCCTTCAATGCATTTGGGTTGATATAAAAGAGGAAAAAGCTTTTGTCTGACAGGGAGCCATTGGGAGGGGCCTTTCCTCCTACTCCCAAACCCATCATCCCCGCCCTCTCCTTTCCCCCACCAAGGCGCTCCTCTTTCCAGCCCTTTCTATAATCCTGGCGCTTCGCCCCAAATCCACCAGGGGGCGCCCTCTGCCAACGGAAGGGAACTCCAGGCGCTTCCCCATTGGTCCACTGGAGGGACAACTCACGGCTGCCTTTGTACAGGAGGTGTCGAAGGAATTGACACCAGAAACCCTTGCCTCTCTAGGACGCAGCACTCGTTCTCCTTAACCCTTGGGGCCCCGCTGGTGGCAGAGAGGTGCGGGAGAGTCTGGCTGGGGGAAATTTAGAGGTGCCTCAGGTGAGGGGGGGGTGCTCTTCCCGGGTCCCATGCTCCCCATCCTCCCTCTCCCTGCCGGGGGGAAGCGAAAGAACCGGGATGCCGGGAAGGTGGGGGGACAGGGGGGAGGGCTCCGGGGAGGTTGGGGGAAGGTCGCTCAGTGGCTGAATTCCACTTTCTAATTCTTGGCGTTTCTTTTTCTTCCCATCTCCGATACAGAAACTGGAAGCCATTTGTGGTCTTTGCAAGGCAAACTTTTCTCTTGGGGGAAGAAGAAAAAAAGCGGAATCCCTTGCAGGGATCAGTCCTGCAGCACCAGAAATGGTCCCGTGAAGGAAAAGGCATCTGGAGACCCACCAGAGTCCTTGGAGCCATTTGCAGTTGCTCTGCAGGACAGAGAAAGGATGGAGACACAACCTTTTGGAAAGGAGGGAGCCGGAAAAGGCCCTTCAGCTGCTCAGCCTGGGAAGGGGGGGGAAGCTCTGGACAAGAACCGGGCAGGAGATCCTGGAGGAGGAAACCATCCTCCCTTCACAAGTTCCGCCCTGGAACTCCATCCAATACCGGGAGGCTGAGGGTCCCCGAGGACTTTGCAGCCGACTCCATGACTTTTGCAGGCGATGGCTGAGGCCAGAAAAGCTCACCAAAGCCCAGATGCTGGACCTGGTGGTTCTGGAGCATCTCCTGTTCCTTCTGCCCCCAGAGATGGAGGGCTGGGTGCGGGAGTGTGGAGCAGAGACCAGCTCCCAGGCAGTGGCCCTGGCGGAAGGCCTCCTCCTAAGCCAGGTGGAGGAGCAGAAGGAGCAGGTCCAGTTGCAGGTGAGAGACTTTAGGGAGCTCAGAAGGGAATAGAGAATCTGTTTGAATACTTCATCCTCCTTCCCAAACTTCTCTGGCATTCATCATATGTGGCAATTGTTCCCTTGTTTTCTCACTCAACCTCACAGATGGATATTGGGGGCTTTGAGGTTGTGTTCCAAATATAAGAATCCACTTTATTTCATGTGAGGTACATTAATTCTGCTTCTTTTTCCCTTCCTCCTGTTTGAAGTGCTGCACTGTAGAGATCAGAGATCCTGAGGGAAAGAAGAACCCATCAAATTCCCCTCAGGAGCTGTTTTTCAGGAAGATCCCTTGGGAAGATCCAAGTCCGGACACCTCAGGAGGTAATGGAAGATCCTCCGATTTCCCATCTGTCTTACCTTCGCTCTCTCTTCTCTTCTATGGAATACTTCCTCCTATTTTGTTAATGATGCATTTTGAAATTATTCATTCCTTACAGAGAAACCAAGAATGAAGCTTTCTGGTTTTTATGACGGGGATCAAACAGCAGTTGAACCTCCAAATCAAGTAAGAAAGGAAAAAGTTATTAGATTTCTATTTTCCCTTCAGGAAGTGAAGTGGGTGTACAGAGTGCTCCCTCCTTCTATTTCTCCCGCTTGTTGGCCTGGATTATTTTTGTGTTCATCCACAACATGGAGAGCAGAATGACAGGTTCAGGTTGCTGTCAGCAAGCATAGCTTCCTCTGGTTATCTTGCTCTCCTAGGTACTCGTCCAACTTTGACTTTAGAAGAAGCAATTTTTTAAAAAGTCCTTCAAGAAATAGGAATAAACATATCACAGTGGCAGGAACTGCTAGAGTCCAATATTTTTTTTTGTAATTCTTTGACTCGGAATTGTGCAAGGCTAATGAAAAATAAATACTCACATTGCCACAATACCATTTTTAAAAAGCCATATTTATAACCTGTAGTTCAAAAATAAGCAGATGGTGTACGAGAAGAATATGGGAGACAAGCCAAAAAAAAAAAGACTAAAAGTTTTTACATAGGTAAGAGATGATGGATAAGGGGGGGTGGGGGGAAGAGAGTAAAAGATCTTCTTTTACTTTACTTTTACTTTTATTTGATTTGTATACCGCCCTAATCCCGAAGGACTCAGCCAACAATAAAATACATACATACAAAATTTAAAAGCAGGAATAAAATCGAATTAAATAGTTTGGCCCAGACAGATTAAAACCCCAATCAATTTAAAACAAATTTAAACTTTGAGTATTAAAATATTTAAAATATTAAAATATTAAAATTGTTTAAAAAGAGGGAGAAAGTTAGGCCAGGCCCACCTGGTGAAATAAAAAGGTCTTCCATGAATATATTTCAATAATGTTTATTAATATTAGAATTATATAGGTTGGATAATTATTTTGTATGTAGTGCAACAGACGTTAGGGTAATATCTTAGTATAAATAGGTATGAAGAGTAAAATATAGAAATTATGAATACTTATAAGTAAGAATGAAGCATTAATTAGAAAATTACAGTTTGAATGATGGTATTATGAAATAATGTATAAAAATATGATTAGTGAAATGCTAGAATTAAACCATGGGTGATTAGAAAATGAAAGAATATATTTTAAGGTAAAGGTTTATCAATAGTAGAATTACAGAGATTGAAGGATTGGAAAAAACATGAATTTAAGGCACTGTACCTTAAATGTTTAAATGATTGTGATTGGTATTAGAAGCATACATTCAGACATTGAATAATGAAAGAATGAAGGATGAAACTTTAACATAAATAGATGTGAAGAGCTAAATAAGGGAAATATAAATAATAAAACAGATGAAAGATAGAAAATAGAAAAGAAACATCTTTGAATATTATGATATGGGAAAAAAAGTTAAAACAGAGATAGAAATAAGAGAGGAATAATAGTACATATGTATTTAGATATTAAAATATATGAAAGAAGGAGGAGGAGGTTTAGGAACTGAAGGGTGGTAGCAAGGGGTATGTGTAAATGATATGAAATGGTGAAAAGGAAATGTAAGAACTATGAGTAACAATACTATGTTTATTGGTATTGAAATGTATGATCCCCAGGTATCACACCATTCACACATTGATATGTGTAAATAACGTTTTAAAAAATAAGCAAATTGAATTAAAAAATAGAGCAGACTATTAAAATCCAAAGGGAGTGGCCGTGTTGAGCATGTAATTAAGGTACTTTGGGCTACAAAATAATTTCCAATCCTCTGATTTGCGCCTCGGTTAGGAGATCAAACATTCCCGATTTGCAAAGGCTGAGAAATGATTTTCCCAGGGAATTTTCTCTTCTTTCTTTTCTTCCTTTCAGCCAATGGCTTATACTACTAGATCAATCAATGATAGACAAAATGATAGATCAGGTGATCCAGAAGTGGGATTACTTTACTGAAAGGCACTGAAGGTTTTGGAGAATCAATGAACTTGATAAAACTTCCCCAAATATTTCTTCAGTGAAAGTAGTTTTCAGATTTGCCCATTTTCTCACCTAAAATTAGGACTTGTGTAGCAATTTAAGTTAGTAAATATCTTTGCTTTGAGAATTTGGGAACAATGTAACAGAATAACAGAGTTGGTAGGGATCTTGGAGGTCTTCTAGTCCAGTGGTCACCAACCAGTGGTCCGCGGGAAAATTTTGGTGGTCCGCAGAGAAATTTTCGTATTTTTGCATTTTTTATATTGCACTCACCTTCAAGCTCTGGCCCCTGGTCCGGATATGGCCCGAGAGCAATTAATCTGGCCCGCACACAGGAACACACGGCTGCACCGCCCACATCACCCCGCCCATACGCCAGTCCCCACTCTTAAGGCCGAGAGAAGAAGCCGGATTTTCCTCTCCATTGCAGGCACCAGACCGGCCCCCTGCAAGCTCTTGTCTCTTGAGGAGCCCGACCAAAGTTTCCCGCACCGCTTCAGGGAGCGCTCCTCGAGAGACAAGAGCTTGCAGGGGACCGATCTGGTGTCTGTAATGGAGAGGAAAATCCGGCTTCTTCTCTCTGCTGTAGTGCAGCATCAGGATTCAGCCTTGGTATATTTGCGGCACAAGGCAGCCCTCGTCTCCTGCCGCTTGGGACCCGGAGCGGTAAACAGCATCTGGTTCAGGGAGAAGCCGGATTTTGTTCTCCATTGCGGATGCCAGATCGGCCCCCTGCAAGCTCTCGACTCTCGAGGAGCCCGACCAAAGTTTCCCGCACCGCTTCAGGGAGCGCTCCTCGAGAGACAAGAGCTTGCAGGGGACCGATCTGGTGTCTGTAATGGAGAGGAAAATCCGGCTTCTTCTCTCTGCTGTAGTGCAGCATCAGGATTCAGCCTTGGTATATTTGCGGCACAAGGCAGCCCTCGTCTCCTGCCGCTTGGGACTCGGAGCGGTAAACAGCATCTGGTTCAGGGAGAAGCCGGATTTTGTTCTCCATTGCGGATGCCAGATCGGCCCCCTGCAAGCTCTCGACTCTCGAGGAGCCCGACCAAAGTTTCCCGCACCGCTTCAGGGAGCGCTCCTCGAGAGACAAGAGCTTGCAGGGGACCGATCTGGTGTCTGTAATGGAGAGGAAAATCCGGCTTCTTCTCTCTGCTGTAGTGCAGCATCAGGATTCAGCCTTGGTATATTTGCGGCACAAGGCAGCCCTCGTCTCCTGCCGCTTGGGACTCGGAGCGGTAAACAGCATCTGGTTCAGGGAGAAGCCGGATTTTGTTCTCCATTGCGGATGCCAGATCGGCCCCCTGCAAGCTCTCGACTCTCGAGGAGCCCGACCAAAGTTTCCCGCACCGCTTCAGGGAGCGCTCCTCGAGAGACAAGAGCTTGCAGGGGACCGATCTGGCATCTTAATCTTAACCAGTGCATCATTATTATTTTTTCCACAACATAAGCAAGGCAATGCAGGAAAGAAAGCAAAGCTAACAAATCTCAGTTCCCCTGCTTCATGCTAAATTTCTTTGAAGAATTTCTGCTCATTCCCAGTTTAAATACATATTCATGCCTAGGATTTATCCATCAATCTAATACAAAGAGAAGTCTTTAATGCCTTTCCAGGGACGGGCAATGATGTAAATAATAATTTTTAAAAATTACAATCAAAGCTGGAAAAGCCAGCTTTGGAAAGCGCCAGCTGGATACAAAAAGAAGAAGGGGTCTTTCCCCCCCACCCCCCAGAAAGGGCCACAGGGAAAGAAGGGGAAAGAGCCAGTCGGCTTTGTACGGAAAAGTAAGGCAAAGATACCTCAAAGATATCTCCAGGAGGAGGAAGAGGGGAAGGTTTCCTCCTCCTCCTGGAACCGCTGCTGCTCTTCTTCCTTTTCTTCCCGGCCGTGGCCACCCAACCTCTGAAGATCCAGGATTTCCACCTCATCCAAAAGGCTGGGGGCAGAAGGATGGAAGGGGTGGTGAGAGCAAAAACAAGATGTGATTACTTATAAAGAGCTTCTTAATATGGAAGGAGGTATCTTACAACTAAAATCTTTGAATCAAGAGAAGAAAGGATAATTCAAACATAGTTTCAGTATGGACAGCTGCAAGCTAGATGGAGAGAAGATCAGAAAATGGGTATCTCGCAAAATGAGGAGAACTTGGTAAAACAAATTAGAGACCAAAGTCAAATGCATATAAAAAGGTTGTATAATGCATTGGTAGAAATAGATTCAGAAACAGCTAGTTAAGGATTGTATGATAAAATGGGCACAAAATATTGAAGAACCAATAATGATGGAAACATGGGAAAAAATATGGGTCAGAAATGTAAAGTTCACGCAAGCCCAAAACTTAAGAGAGAATTTTTATAAAATGTTTTATAGATGGCATCTAGATCCTAAAAAGCTAGCCTGTATGTATCCAAGTTTGCAACCTAAGTGTTGGAGATGTGAATGTGATGATGCCACGTATTATCATATATGGTGGACATGTAAAAAAATTAAGGCATTTTGGATAAAAATATGGTGGATTATCCAAAACATTCTCAAAAAGAAGATAAAATTTACTCCACAGTTCTTTTTGTTAGGTATAATTACAGATTGTACGGTTATAGAGACTAAATTGATTTTAAATTTAATAACAGCAGCCAGACTTTTGGTGGCGCAGTATTGGAAGAAGGAAGACTTACCTACCATTGAAGAATGGACATTAAAAGTAGTGAATTTAGCAGAGATGGCAAAAATTTCGGCATACTCGAAGGACCATTCAAATGAAAGATATATATCGGAATGGAGAAGATGGATTGACTATATTCAAAACAAATATCGGACTAAAAAGCTTCAAATGGCTTATGGATGAAACCAACATTTTTTTTTTGAATTATGTTTTGTTTGTTCAAAGGGGAGTTAAAGAGCAAGAGGGAGTTGGGAGCCTACAGAAAGTTAGCATATTTTAGTTTATGTTTGTTAAATGTTATACCCTGTATTTGCCCTGGGAAGTCCGGGGTGGGTGGGGAGGGAGGGGGGTTGGAGGGAGAGGGGGGAGGAGCGATGGGGGTGGGTGGAGGAGGGGAGGGGGGGAGGAGGGAGGAAAAAAATTGTAATACTTGATAAAACTTTTTAATAAAAAAAAAAGATATCTCCAGGAGGAGGAGGAGGGGGAGATTTCCTCCTCCTCCTCCTGAAACCGCTGCTGCTCTTTTTCCTTTTCTTCCCGGCCGTGGCTACCCAACCTCTGAATATCCAGGATTTCCACCTCATCCAAAAGGCTGGGGGCAGAAGGATGGAAGGGGTGGTGAGAGCTTTGTGGGGTCCCCCTAATGGGGGATGGTTGAAGTAGACGAAGGGTCGGCTTGGCATACGAGAGCCGGCACTGGGCTTTATCTTCCGGCTGGAGGGGAGCTGCTGCAGGGGATTGATGAGGGAGCGCTTGGGGCTCACAGCGGTAAACCACGTTCAGGAAGCACTACAGCAGAGGGAAGGAGCCGGAGTCAACCCTGGCTTTGCTGTCCATTGCAGATGCTAGATCAGCCCCCTTCAAACTCATCTCTCGAGAAGCCCGGCCGAAGTTTCCCGTGCCTCTTCAGCGAGTGCTCCTTGAGAAACGAGTTTGCAGGGGGCTGATCTAGCATCTGAAATGGACAGCAAAGCCAGGGTTGACTCCGGCTGCTTCTCTCTGCTAACAGGCGGCCAAGCTAACTGCCTGAAGGACCCCATTCTGTCTCTGGGAGTCAAAGTGCTGAAGGGCAAGCGGCGCAGGAAACCTTGGCTGGGCTCCCCGAGAGAAATGCAACGATTTCTCTGCGGACTACCAAAATTTTCTCCTAGACTATCAGTGGTCCACGAACCATCAGTTGGTGACCACTATTCTGGAGTGTTTTTATTCCTGTCAATTTGGTCTAGTCTGCAAATTCGATGAGTTCTCCTTCTATCCTCTTCTCTAAATCATTGATGAAGATGAACAGATCTTGTGAATCCTCCTGTTCTGTTCTTTTTTCCGTGTTCAGGAGAGTCTTGTGTCCTTCGAGGAGGTGGCTGTGTCTTTCTCTGAGGAGGAATGGTCTCAGCTGGATCCTGACCAGAAAGCCCTGCATTCGGAAGTCATGCTTGAAAACCATAGGAACGTGGCCTCTCTGGGTAAGAGTTCTCTAGTCCCCAATCAGAGAGTTCAAGAATGCAGATTCTAGTTAGCTTTTTTAATAAAAAACTACTAATCAGATATCGTCTCCTGGGAGGGAGAAGGAAAGGATCTTCTCGTGCTCCAAGGAAGGAAGGAGTGAATGTCTCTTTGCTTAGATGCTTTCTCTGCCATTTCTTATCTGTATTTTTCCATTTCTATTTGAACTTACCTGTGGGGGCTGAGAAGAATGAGGTGTGCTTTTATGTGTCCTCTGGAGGTCATGTGAGAGGAGCGTGTTGTCATTTGTCCTCTGAAACCTCCTCAAATTGTGTGAGAACAGAACTTTCACACTCAGCCTATGGAAGAGCATTCTCCCAATCCAGTTCAAGAACAAAGGCCTCATGCAATGTCACTCAGAGCATCCTAAGGTACAGGTGATCCCCCAGTTACTATAGTTCACTTAGCGACTGTTCCAAGTTACGACCTAGCCCACTCCCAAGTACTTAAGACTCCTGAAATTACAAATGTTGCAGCACCACAGCCGTCATTCACACTTATGAAAGACAGCAGAGGTGCTGCAACAACATTCGCCCTACCTGTTCCCCGGTTTACCTTGAGAGGATGTGGTGAGCCATCAGTTTCTTTACCTACTTTGGTGAATTTGCAGAAAGAAGAGGCCTAAAGTAGTGAGAGATACTCAAGATCAGTAGTGGGAAATCTTGCACAAAAGATCTCACGTGATCTCGCACTACAGTGCTTTAGGGTCTTTTCTCTGCTAACCAAGGCCGGCATGAGATCCAGGGAAAAATGCTTTGCAAAGAGAGGGAAGGCCTCTTCGTTTTCAGTGAATTTTGTCCTGGATCTCGTGCAGTCCTCAGTTCTTAAACGAACGCAGGCCTAAAGTACTGCGGTGTGAGATCACGTGAGATTAAGAGCTTGAGATCTTGCACTACTGGTCTCGTGTGATCTCACACTAAAATAGTTTAGGCCTAACTTTGATCTTTTTCTCTAACCTTGTTATCATTTTCTTTTCCCTTTTGCTTTGAAGGTAAAAATGGGCAGGAGAATCAAGATTCCTGTGAACTGTTGCAAGTGATCAATGCTAAAGATGGAAGGGAGAAGTTTGGAATTCAAATGGAATTCGAAAGCCATGAGAGAAACCAGTCAAAGAATTGGAATCAGGAAAGCTCATCTTCCACTGATGCACGAATGCAAGACTTTCTTGCCCAACAAGAGAAAATAAGGGAAAAATATACTGGAAAAAGTGTGAACCTAATCAAAGCTAAAGTACAAGTAAATGAACAGGATTTATTCATTCTTTCTCTTGGAAATAACTTCCTTACATCTCAAAAAGCTATTGACACAAAAGAGAAGCCTAATAAATGTTTGGAATGTGGAAAATGCTTTAGAACAAGCAGGCAACTTACTTCCCATGAAAGGGTTCACACAGGGGAGAAGCTCTACAAATGCATGGAGTGTGGAAAGACCTTTGCTCAGAGCAATACACTTACTATCCATAAAAAGATCCATACAGGGGAGAAACCATATAAATGCATGGAGTGTGGAAAGACCTTTGCTCGTAACAATACACTTACTATCCATAAAAGGATCCATACAGGGGAGAAACCATATAAATGCATGGAGTGTGGAAAGACCTTTGTTTATAACAGTAATCTTATTTCCCATAAAAGGACACACTCAGGAGAGAAGCCATTTAAATGCATGGATTGTGGAAAGACCTTTGCTCGAAGTGGTAATCTTATTTCCCATAAGATGATCCATACGGGAGAGAAGCCATATATATGCATGGAGTGTGGAAAGACCTTTGTTGAAAAACGTAGTCTTATTTCCCATAAAATGATCCACACAGGGGAGAAGCCGTATATATGCATGGAGTGTGGAAAGATGTTTACTCATAGCAGTGGTCTTAGAATCCACAAAAAGATCCACTCAGGAGAGAAGCCGTATAAATGCATGGAGTGTGGAAAGATCTTTACTCGTAGCAGTACACTTACTGTGCATAAAAGGATCCACACAGGAGAGAAGCCGTATATATGCATGGAGTGTGGAAAGACGTTTACTCAGAGCAGTGGTCTTAGAATCCACAAAAAGATCCACTCAGGAGAGAAGCCGTATAAATGCATGGAGTGTGGAAAGATCTTTACTCATAGCAGTACACTTACTATGCATAAAAGAATCCACACTGGGGAGAAGCCGTATAAATGCATGGAGTGTGGAAAGACCTTTGCTCGAAGTGGTCAACTTATTTCCCATATGATGATCCACACGAGAGAAAGCATATAAATGCATGGAATGTGGAAAGAGTTTTGCTCAGAATGGTCATCTTACTTCTCATAAAAGGATCCACGCTCAGGAGAAACTATAGCAATGCTAATTCCACTTGGACTTATATACCACTCCACAATGCTTTACCACACTCTCTGAGCAGGTTACAAGGTTGGCATATTGTCCCCAGCAATCTGTGTCCTCATTTTAACGACCTCAGAAAGATGAAAGACTGAATCAACCATGAGCCGGTCAGGATTGAACTCCTGGCTGTGGGCAATTAGCCTGTAGTACTGCATTCTAACCACTGACCCACCCTGTCTCTATAGATTTGTATGTGTGTGCATATTGTGCCTTTCTGATCCAAATGAGACAAGGTTGAATCCAACAAAATGAAAGTTAATGTGGAGAAAAGTAAGATTTTACACCTGGGCAGGAAAAACAGATTACTTGAAACCTGGCTCAAAAACAGTAATTGTGAGGGGGACCTTGGGAGTCCGAATGGATGATCACTTAAACATGAGTCACGTGTGTGTGGCAGCAGCCAAAAAAGCTAATAAAATCCATGATTGTATAAACAGAGGCATAGAATCAGAATCATGTACCGTTTTATAAAGCCTTACTAAGACTACACCTGGAATACTGCATCCAGTTTTGGTCATCATGTCAGTGTATAAGAGTTCATTAATTGGAATAGACATGATAACACGTCAGCCAATGGGGACTGTTTAGTGACCCAGACATCTCGGAGCCTGGGCGTGGCTTAGCTTGACTTTGTATATAAGAGGTACTTTTGTCCTTGCAATATTGCCTCTGTATGATATTGCTTCTATGATTATGACTTCTGGATTCTGAGTTCTGTTTCTGACTTCTGCTGCATAGGAATTGTATACATGCATCATACTGTATATTATTGTATATAAAGAAGTTTCTTGTATAAATGAATCCTGCTGAATTATTTACTTGTGTGTTGGTTGGATTGCTGCAAACTCTAACACATCACATTACAAAAAAGATGTTTAGACTTTGGCGAAAGTGCAAAGAAGAGCAACTAAGTTGATTAAAGGCCTGAAGACTAAAACGTATGAAGAACGGTTGCAGGATTTGGGTGTGGCTAGTCTACAGAAAAGAAGAATTAGGAGGGTCAACTGGATCTCCAGCATGGGTTTTCCCTTTGATGCTTGCCTGCTATTGGCTGCCATAGTAACAGGGAGGGTGGGCATGGCATTGGGGTTTGGGAAGAGAGCTGGTGTGAAGATGGCCCATGTGAATAAAGGAGGTTTACTCTCACGACTTACTAGCTGCTGAGTGGAGTTGTTTACAGCCAGTCAAGGCCAACCGTCCTGGAACTCCAGATGGATGAAAAGACCTGAAGATTTGCCCCACATGACACTATGTGGGGCGGGGATTGGACATTCAGTCTGGGTCCCTGGGGGGAGGGATTTGGGGAAATTTTGAATAACATAAAAGCACAACAAAGAATGTTCTTTCTGCTCCAACTCAGAAAGCTCAAACTGCCCAAGGAGCTGCTGATCCAGTTCTACAGAGGAATTATTGAGTCTGTCATCTGCACCTCCATAACTGTCTGGTTTGGCTCTGCAACCCAACAAGACAGAAACAGACTTCAGAGGATAATTAGAACTGCAGAAAAAACAATTACTGCCAACTGCCTTCCATTGAGGACCTGTATACTGCACGAGTCAAAAAGAGGGCTGTGAAAGTATTTACAGACCCGTCACATCCTGGACATAAATTGTTTCAACTCTTACCCTCAAAACGATGGTATAGAGCATTGCACACCAGAACAAGTAGTCATAAGGACAGTTTTTCTCCGAACACCATCACTCTGCTAAACAAATAATTCCCTCAACACTTTCAAACTCGTTATTAAGTCTGCATTACTATTAATCTTCTCATCGTTCCTATCACCCATATCCTCCCACTTATGACTATATGATTGTAACCTTGTTGCTTGTATCCTTACGATTTATACTGACTGTTTCCTAATATGATTTGATTGTTTATTGTTCCCTAGGACTATCATTAAGTGTTGTACCATGATTCTTGATGAACGTATCTTTTCTTTTATGTATACTGAGAGCTTATGCACCAAGACAAAATCCTTGTGTGTCCAATCACACTTGGCCAATAAAGAATTCTATTCTATTCTTTTTTTAAAAAAAAAATTATAAATTTTATTAAAACACAAATTAGACATTTACTCAACATACGACATATAAATAAATAGCTTATCCTTTTTAAGCATTGTTTCATAGTGGTTTTCCATCTGCTATTTTATATTTCTTCCCCTTTTTCTTAATCTGATACTGTTTTGTTTTTTTTCCGCCTCCTCCTTTTTTTTCTTTTCTTTTTTGGTTATCAGCAAGAAGTTCATCAATAAAAGAAAACAATTACGATAAATTAATAATACAGATAAAGAAAGATATAGATAATTGGAGAAACTTACAGATATCACTAATGGGAAGAATTTCCACCATTAAAATGAATATTTTACCAAAACTCTTATTTCTATTTCAGGTCATTCCAATAAAATTAGAAAAAAATTTTTTCGAAACACTGAATAAAATAACATCCAAATTTATATGTCAGCTATTAACTCTTTCATACCCTGACAAGCAAGATCTGTTTTATCAGACAATCTAGAGACCTAGTCTATCGCAGGGGCTGAGCACACAATGTCAACCTGTCAGCCTCCATCTTTCAATGCTTGCATAGTCGGCTGCCATACTACTGGAGGGTGGGGGGAGCTAGCTTGAATGCCCAGGGGAACCGTGCTGGAGGATGAAGGGGGAAATCGAAAGTGAATCTTAAGCTGCATCCCTGCGTCTTTGAAGCTGCTATTGGGTCAACGGTCGTGGCATTCCTGATTGATGACGCTGCCAGACGTGTGCTCCACCTGACCCCTGGAAGACCTTTGGATTGGATGATTTACAGTGGACAATGGGAGGGAATGCTTTCTATCTGTAAGTTTCACACTTCTGCCTCAGATTTTGCTTTCCTTGGTTGCGATCACTTCAATTTTCAGTAAAAGTACCTTTCTCTATAAACAATGGAGTTGGGGTCATTTCTTTCTTGAACTTTGAAGGAAGCACACCTGACACAACCCATGGAACAACCAGGTAGACTGGGGAGCCGTGGGGTTGACCTCCCCCCAGCCACAATGCTGCTGGGAGGAGACAAGCTGGGTGGATATGACCTAGTTGACGACGTGTCAGCATTCCAGAAAAACCCCAACTCCAAGTAAAGACGCGGAAGCAAGCATTTTCCAGAGTTCTCTTTACTAGAATAGGCAAACTGGCACATCTGGGAAAACCGGAATCTGAAAAGCCCGGGTTTTCCTTCAGTAAGTCAAAGCTCCCAAAACCATCCCCTTTTCCACCCAGTTGGTCACATGCTTCAATCAACGTCCGTTCCATCCCGATCCAGCCTCCTGACCACTCCTCCAGATGCTAGATCGCCCTGACCTTGAGCGACAGGAAGAATGCTACTATGTCTACTAACCCCCTCTCCTAAATCCCCCCCTACTTTCCCACACATGAGAAGGTGGCAGCATTGGAGCTTCCGGCCTAATAGGGCTTCCAAAGCTGACACGACGCTCACAATGGTTAAGGACCTTGGAGTACTCATCTCAAATGACGTAAGCATTTGGCAATGCTCACTGTAACAGCATTGCCAAAAAAGCATTAAGAATTGTTAACCTAATCTTGCGTATCTTCTTCTCTGGTAATATTGAACTAAGGCATACAAAACTTTTGCTAGACCAATTCTTGAATACAGCTCATCTGTCTGGAACCCGCACTGCATATCGGACATCAATACAATTGAATGAGTCCAGAGATATTTCTTGAGAAGCCTCTTCCACTCCTCTGTTCGCAACAAAATACCTTATGCCACCAGACTTGAAATTTTGGGCTTAGACAACTTAAAACTTCGCCGTCTTCGGTCCGACCTAAGCGTAGTACATAAAATTATCTGCTACAATGTCCTACCTGTCAATGAATACTTCAGCTTCAACCGAAACAATACACGAGCACACAATAGATACAAACTTATGGTAAACCACTCATGGAAGCCCCTGAGGAGCACACCCCCAGGGGTAACTGTTACCAGATGCTGGCAGGGCGATGGTGCCTGGCAGGAAGACGACCAAGAGGACCTCCTGCTGACACATGCCCTGCAACTTCTGCATGAAGCTCTCGAGAGTCAGAGAGCCCTCCCAATTATAAATGTGGTCTCAAAACCTTGCTTGTCTAAACTAGAGACACTCAGCAAATTATGCTCCATTTCAGGCACACATAATATATCATTAAATCTCTTTTCCAGATATGGAATTTGCACACTGCCTCTTCCAATGACTTTAGCCTTCTGGTCATTTGCCAAGGCTACTGCATCTCCAGCAGCTGGATCCAGCCTGTAAAACAATTTAGAATTATTAACAATTGTTTAACTAGCCCCACTGTCTATCAACCATTTGTCTCTGCTATTCAATAGCTAACTTTTGCCATCCACTGATTTTCTTCCTTGCAAACAGTTTCTGTCTTGCAAATACTTTCATCCTTCAAATAGTTTTTTTCTTTGCAAAGTTTTTCTTCAAATGTGTCTTTTCACTACAGGTGAAGCACCGCCTCTCTTGCTGGTCTGTATTCTGGTCTCTTCTACTACTTTTCTCTTTGCAAATATCTTGTGTTGTTTCTCTCTCTGCTCCTTGGGCCCCCACCTCAGGAATTTCTCCTCGTGGCTTTTTCTGAAATGGTGCTTGTGCTCCTCACCAATCAAACAAACTTTTAAGGCCTCCAAACATAATTCCTTCTCTGGTTTGCACTCAAACACTACAGAAACTATGTCCCACGTTTCATCCATACTGTTTAACACCAACAGCACTTTTTGAATTTCAGGAATCTGCATTCCACACAGTTCTAACTCAACAAATAAAGTTTTCATTTGTACAAAATGCTGCTCCACACTCACATGCACACTTCTCAATTTCAGCCAGACCTTCTGTGCAGTCTTTAAATCAGCTACATAGATAAACTGTTATCTTCTAAACTCAAGATGATGTAGGCCATTGCTTTATCGTGCTCCCTCTGATCTGCAGCTGCTAATGGTGGCTGGGGTGGATTAACAACAATATCCCACAGCTCCTTAGCCTTCAGGAAACACTCCATCTTTGGAGCCCAAATTATATATTTCTTCTGTCCCAAACGAGGCAGAGAGCTCTCCTTAAATTCAACAGCTATCCTGCAATCTTTCTCTGCCTTGTTCTTTCTCTATTGACACAGGCTGTCCCTCAGCTTCATTACAATTCAGTCTTTCTGTGTGCTCTGGGCCCATAACCTGTCAAGAGTTTGTTGTAGCAATCAAACCCAGAAAGCAAATACAGGTAACTGATTCAGCAAGATTGATTTAAATAAGAAACATCTTTATATACAAGAATATATACAATACCCATGCAGTTCTCTGAATCAGAAGCATAATCACAGAAGCACAGTTAACAGGAGGAGTATTCACAGAAGCACAATAATAGGAGCACACAACTTATATGTATACATTTCAGTTAACCTAAGCCACGTCCAGGCCCCAAGCTGTTTCAGCATCCAAACAGCCCTCGTTGGCTGACCCAGTTGCTATGCCTATTCATTGGCTGACCTTGTTACCATGTCTCTGCCAGTCATGAATTCTCTGACACCATGTGGATCTTTTTGTGCATAGAAAGTGTACTGCTCAAAGCAAAGGTCTTTCCACACTCCATGCACTTAAATGGTTTCTCTCCTGTGTGGAGCTTTTTGTGCATAGAAAGTGTACTGCTCAAAGCAAAGGTCTTTCCACACTCCATGCACTTAAATGGTTTCTTTCCTGTGTGGAGCTTTTTGTGGCTTCTAAGTCCACTGCTCTTGAGTAAAACTCTTTCCATACTCCATGCATTTATACGGCTTCTCCCCTGTGTGGATCATCTTATGGGAAATAATATGATTTCTTTGAGCAAAGGTCTTTCCACACTCAATGCATTTATACGGTTTCTCCCCTGTGTGGATCCTTTTATGGATAGTAAGTGTATTGTTATGAGCAAAGGTCTTTCCACACTCCATGCATTTGTAGAGCTTCTCCCCAGTTTGAATCCTTTCATGAGAAGTAAGATGCCATCTTGTTCTAAAACATTTTCCACATTCCAAACATTTATAAGGCTTCTCTTTTGTGTCAATAGCTTTTTGAGATGTAAGGAAGTTATTTCCAAAAGAAAGAATGAATGTCCCATTGTAATTTTGTCTGTTGTGTCTTCTTATAGCATTTTCTCCTTTGTTATGGGTTAAATCCTGTTTATTTACTTGTACTTTAGCTTTGATTAGCTTCACACTTTTCCCAGTATATTTTTCTCTTATTTTCTCTTGTTGGGCATGAAAGTCTTGCATCGGAGCATCAGTGGAAGATGAGCTTTCCTGATTCCAATTCTTTGAGTGGTTTGTCTCATGGCTTTCTAATTCCATTTGAATTCCAAACTTCTCCCTTCCATCTTTAGCATTGATCACTTGGAACAGTTCACAGGAATCTTGATTCTCCTGCCCATTATTACCTTCAAAGCAAAAGGGAAAAGAAAATGGTAACAAGGTTAGAGAAAAAGATCAAAGTTAGGAAGTCAAGTGAATTTCCTTCTGAATTTCTCTGAAATTCCATTAGTTTGTATGTTTCCATGCCTACAGGGGTGTGATATGGATATGATGATTCAGGGGTGAAATGCTCCTGGTTCGGATCGGATCGCCTGATCCGATAGGGATGGAGGCAGGTGTTTCGGAGCACCGGTAGCAAAAATCCCTGCCCCCACACGAGAGGCTTCTTTTTTATTTTTTAAAAGCATTTTTTCTACAACCGCTTTGACTGAAAAAATGCTTTTAAAAGTAAAAAAAAAGCCTCTGATGATCGCGCAGCTCAGCTGGGATCATCAGAGGCTTTTGAAAGCATTTTTTCTACAACCTCTTCGGCCGAATATGGATAGTAACAATAAAAAGGAGGTTTTTATACTTGAATAAGAATGAATATGAATATGAGAAGAATTTAAGGAATTTTATTAATTCATATGACTATGAAGAGGTTATAGAAAAAATGTTTTTAAAAGCAAAAAAAGCCTCTGCTGATCAGGTAAGTCAGCTGGGATCATCAGAGGCTTTAAATAAAAAAGCTTCTGCCGATCAGGCAAGTCAGCTGGGATCGTCAGAGGCTTAATTTAAAAGCATTTTTTTACAATCTCTTCAGCCGAAGAGGTTGTACAAAAAATGGTTTTAAAAGTAAAAAAAAACAAACGGTTGGCCACACCCACTCAGTCATATTACCCCCCACCAAGCCACGCCCACAGAACTGGTAGTAAGAAATTTTACATTTCATCATTGGATGATTTCTATATTTATGAATCCAAAAAGCTTTGGAAATATCTAGAAAACATCTCTTTCTTTACAATTATCTATATATATGCAAATCTAACTCAGAATCAGTTTGAGTTAATCAGGGGAAACATCCAAGGAGAAATTAGGAGAGAACTTTAGAATTATTGGGATGGGTTAATTTCAGCAGAGACCTTTGAGAAAAAACAAACTCCTTCTTCCACAGTGTACCTTCAAGCAGCTGCTCCACCGTGTCCGTCTGGTGGGCGGGACCCCCGCTCAGCCCATTCCTTGATCCCAGTGATGAGACTTTGAAGTGAAATCCCTTGCTGAAGCCTCCCATTGGCTTGTAAATGGTCTTTGTGCTGAGACTGGAAAGGTTGGGAGGCTTGAAAAATGGCTATTTCGCGGCTTCCAGTTTGGTGTTGCGGCGAGACAGTTGGGGAAATAGCGGGCTCTGATGAGCCCTGCGAAAACCCCAGCTGACGAACCGCCACCAATGGATCTTCGGGCCAGAACCGTCCTGCTGGGACGGGGAAGAAAGAGAGGCACCTCGGACGACCAATAGGAACATTTGCTATTGCTTAACGCATTGTAAGCCGCTCTGAGTCTCCAGAGAAGGGCGGCATATTAATCAAATTAAAAAAAAAAATAGGCTAGTTCCTCAGAGATCAGAGGGAACTCCCTATGAATTGGCGGCGGGGGGCGGCAGCCATGGCGGCTGCCAAGAAGCTGGGACAACTGGAATAAGCAATGAGTAGGAGGAAAGCAGAACGGAACGGAGTTTTTTGATGCCAGGTGAGAGACAACCAACCCAGACTTGTAACAACATCAAGAGCAACATTTTTTTAACTATAAGACCCCTAGCGATAAATAGCGGCTGAGGAACAAGGGGGCATAGAAGATTTTGAAACGCAACTTTAAAGAGACAAAGACCCGATAGAAAATTGACTTTTGAATAAATTCAATTGAAAAATGGGTCATTTGAGATATCACATTGTGACATGGTCAAAGGACTGGATAAAGTTTTAAATTTGGACTGGACTTTAAAAAATAAGATTTGATATTTTTAAAACCAAAAAGAAGAGGAATTAAGTAAGATTGTTATATAACTGAAACAAAATGGATACTTGCAACTAATGGAAATTGTGGATTGCAGAGAGTCACCTTCTGGTTTAAAAAGGAACATTGTAACCTGCCTTTTGTTTTGGAAAATTGTGCATTCTACAGATAACAACCGTGAGAATGTGTGGAGGATGATTTCTTTGTCTGCAAGCTGCTTGATTTTGAAGGGCGGGGGGGGGGGGGGAAGAGAAGAGAAGCACAACGGAATCCTGATAATTGGCGTAATATTGATTTAAAAGAATAAAATGGCGTAGGAATTAGAGAAGGAACAATTCAATGTACTTGACTTGGAATGGAAATAAGAAAAATACTTTTGGGAAATTTTTTTTAAAAAAATTTAAAACATAAAGATAAAATACATCTTTTTAGAACGAAGTATTGATCTGGTCATAGATAGGTACAATCACTTACTCCTCTTTAACAACTTTTCCAAATCTCCACCATTTATCATCTTATAAAAAAAGCAAACCAAAAAAAAAATCTACTTTATAATGACTTAATCAAAACAGTTACCTTTCTATTATATCACCCCAAATCTTAATTTTCAAATAACACAACTTAATATTTAATACAATTATTACCCTAAATTCTATCTATCTAGCAATATACCCTTATCCTAAGACCCATTACTTAAATCTTTAAATCCTGATCCAATTTTATTTCAATCCTTTTTCTTTTAACTTAAACATATATATCTTAAACATATAACACATTACAATCACTATAAATATTTATGCCACATTTTAACTATTACTCCCCACCTTATCATCTTCATTTTGCTATTCATATCAACATAGTCATCTTTATTTTTAATATTAATCCCAACATAATCATTTCATTGTTACTATCAATTCCAACATAGTCATCTTTATTTTAACTGTTTATCCCAACTTATCATCTTCCTCTTAGTCATCTTCTTTTGGCTGTTTCCCGGCATATTCATCTATTGTTTTGGCTGTTTCCCAACATAGTCATCTTTATTTTACTGTTATACCTAGTATAATCGTCTTGTTTTACTGTCAATCCCAGCATGATCTTTTTAGTTTTACTGTTATACCCAGTATAATCAGGTTTTTTTACTGTCAATCCCAGCAAAATCTTTTAGTTTTACTGTTATACTCAGCATAATCATTTTATTTTATTGTCAATCCCAGCATAGTCTTCCTTTACTGTTAAACCCAGTCTAATCATCTTTATTTTACTGTTAAACTCAGCATAATCTTAATTTTACTGTTTATCTCAGTGTAATCACCTTTCTTATTTTACCATCCATCTATACATTATTTATTCATATTTAATCATATTATCATTCTCATCTTTATAGCAATTTAACATTGAGACTTAGTTCTTACATCAACCACATCCTCATCCTTAAATTCTTCATATTCATTCTTATTTAACTATAAAATCCTTTTTATTGTTACTATCCATCTTTACATTGTTTTTTCTATTTTAATCACATTGTTTTTATTTTCCAGCCTTATATATCTTGTTTCCTCATTCCTTGCCTGTTAGCGTATATTCCATTTCAGTTTTATTCTCAAATTTAATTCTCCATGTATCAGTTTTAATTCTTTTCTTGCATCTATTCCAAGCAAAATACATCAAGTTGTTCCGCTTTCATTGCTGCGCCATTTGACTACTTTTGTTCCTGCGCCACTTAATGCCAATTATGAGAATTCCGTTATAGTTTCCCTTTCTTTTCACCAAAATCAAGCCGTCCACAGACAAAGAAGAAAACCTCCTCCGCAAAGTCCCACAGTTGTTATCTATAGGCTTCGCAATGTTCCAAATCCAACAACAATTTGCAATATTCCATTTTAAACCAGAAGGTATTTCTCTACAATCCACAATCTTCATTAGTCACGCAAGTATCCATTTTGTTTCAATTATATAACGAACTCACTTTGTTCTTTTCTTCTTCTGTAGTTTAAAAATGTTAGATCGCTTTTCTTCTTTAGGAAAGTCCAATTCAAATTTTACCCAGTCTTTTAACTATGTCTGGATATTTGGTTTTCCCAATTTGATCTATTAAAAAAAAAAACAATTTTCTATCTGGTCTCTCTTTTAAAAAAAAAACATTTCAAAAACTTCTATGCCCCCATAGTTTCTCAGCCGCTATTTTATGGCTAGGGGTCTTATAAATAAAAATGTTGCTCTAAACGTTTTTCAATCCTGGGTCGGTTGTCACTCACCCGGCTTCAAAGAGCTTCGTTCCACTCCACTTTCCTCCTGCTCGTCACTTAGCCCGGTTGTCCCAGTTTCGTGGCAGCCGCCATGGCTGCCGCCCCCTACCACCGACTTACAGAGACTTCCCTCCGACCTCCGAGGAACTTGCCCTTTCCTCTTGGTCATCCGAGGCGCCTCTCTTTCTACCCCGTCCCTGCAGGACGGTTCTGGTCCGAAGACCCATCGGTGGCTGTTCGACAGTCGGGTTTTTGCAGGGCTCCTCAGAGCCCGCTATTTCCCCAGCTGTCTCGCTGCAACGTCAACCGGAAGTCCTGAAATAAGAAAAATATTTAAATGATACATAGAGGACAAAATTTGTGGATACTGAAACTGAAATGAAGGGTACACAAGCAGACAAGAAAATGATGAAACAAGATACAACGGCTGGATATAAAGAAGACAATGTGATTAAATATGAATAAGTGTTGTACAGGTGGATAATAATAATAAAAAGGAGGTTTCTATAGACGATATTGTGAATAATAATGGTAATAGATGATTACATTGGGATTATTAGTGAAAGAATTGGGGAATATGGGGTAAGATAGAAAAGTCCAGGATTTTGATTTATAGAATAACTATATTAAGATTAATAATGACTAACAGAAACATGAGAAGAATATATTACAGATACTTAAAATTGAAATATGGATGGAAACTAGAATATATGAGAAACAGATTATGTTAAAAGAAAATTTATTAAGGAATATAATGATTTATTTGAATTAAGAACTATGTCTCAATATTAAATTGCTATAAAGAAGATAAAGACAACTTGATTAAATATGAATAAATAATGTATAGGTGAATGGCAATAATTAAAAGGAGGTTTTTAGAAAAACAAAGATGATTATCCTGGAATTAACAGTAAAAACAAAGATGGTTATGCTGGGATTAACAGTAAAAATAAAATGATTATGCTGGGTTTAACAATTAAAATAAAGATGGTTATGCTGGAATTAACAGTAAAAACAAAGATGATGATGCTGGGATTAGAAGTAAAAATAAGATGATGATGCTGGGAATGGCAGTAAAAATAAGATGATGATGCTGGAATTAAGAGTAAAAATAAGGATGAGTAGGTTGGGAATAACAGCAAAAATAAAATGATTATGCTGGGATTAACAGTTAAAAATAAAGATGATTATGTTGAGATAAACAACAAAAATAAAAATGATTATGATGGGATTAACAGTTAAAATATTGTTTAAATATCCATAACAATTGTAATGATTTGAATATTTCTAAGAATACAGTCATCTAAGCAAAAAGAAAAGAAAATTGAAACAACATAGGGTTATGATATATTAAATAATGATTCATGTAACGGGTTTTTGGTTAATGGTATTGTTAAATAGACAGAATTTAGGGAAATAATTGTTTAAAATATTATGTTGTGTTATTTGAAAATTATGATTTAAGGCGAATTAACAGAAAGGTAATTGTTTTGAGTAAGTTATTATGAGTTAGTCTTTCTGTTTCTTTTCTTTTTATATTTCATAAGATAGTAATTAATGGAAATTTGTGAAAAGTATCTTGGCAAAAATAGAACAAAAGAAAAAAAATTTTTTGTTAAAGATGATTTTGAAATTGAACCATTCTTCATATGATTTAGTCTTCAGGCCTTTAATCAACTTAGCTGCTCTTCTTTGCATTTTCTCCAAAGCTTAAACATCTTTTTTGTAATGTGATGACCAAAAGTGGATGCAGTATTCCAGGTGTGGTCTTACTAAGGCTTTAAAAAACAGTACTAATACTTCATGTGATTTTGATTCTATGCCTCTGTTTGTACAATCAAGGATTATATTAGCTTTTTTTGCCTGCTGCCACATACACGTTTAATCCATTCGGACTCCCAAAGTCCCCCTCACAATTACTGTTTTTGAGCCAGGTTTCATGTAATCTGTTTTTCCTGCCCAGGTGTAAAATCATACTTTTCTTCACATTAACTTTCATTTTGTTGGATTCAACCTTGTCTCATTTGGATCAGAAAGACACAATATGCATACACACAAATCTATAGAGACATGGTGGGTCGGTGGTTAGAATGCAGTACTACAGGCTAATTGCCCACAGCCAGGAGTTCGATCCTGATTGGCTCATGGTTGATTCAGTCTTTCATCTTTCTGAGGTCGTTAAAATGAGGACCCAGATTGCTGGGGAACATATGCTGACTTTGTAACCTGCTCAGAGAGTGTTGTAAAGCATTGTGGAGTGGTATATAAGTCTAAGTGGAATTGCTATTGCAATATAGTTTCTCCCGAGCGTGGATCCTTTTATGAGAAGTAAGATGACAATTCTGAACAAAACTCTTTCCACATTCCATGCATTTATATGGCTTCTCCCCTGTGTGGATCATTTTATGGGAAATAAGATTACACTTTTTAGTAAGGGTCTTTCCACACTCCATGCATTTATATGGCTTCTCTCCTGTATGGCTTCTTTTATGGGAAATAAGATAACATCTATGAGCAAAGGTCTTTCCACACTCCATGCATTTATATGGCTTCTCCCCTGTGTGGATCATCTCATGGGAAATAAGATAACCTCTTTGAGCAAAGGTCTTTCCACACTCCATGCATTTAAATGGTTTCTCTCCTGTGTGGAGCTTTTTGTGTCTTCCAAGTCCGCTGCTCTGAGTAAATGTCTTTCCACACTCCATGCATTTATATGGCTTCTCTCCTGTGTGGTTCATCTGATGGGAAATAAGATTACATCTATGAGCAAAGGTCTTTCCACATTGCATGCATTTAAACGGCTTCTCGCCTGAGTGGATCTTTTTGTGTCTTCTAAGGCCACTGCTCTGAGCAAAGGTCTTTCCACACTCCATACATTTATATGGCTTCTCCCCTGTGTGGTTCATCTGATGGGAAATAAGATTAGCTCTTTGAGCAAAGGTCTTTCCACAGTCCATGCATTTATACGGCTTCTCTCCTGTGTGGATCATCTTATGGGAAATAAGATTAACTCTTTGAGCAAAGGTCTTTCCACATTCCAGGCATTTATATGGTTTCTCTCCTGTGTGGAGCTTTTTGTGTCTTCTAAGGCCACTGCTATAAGCAAAGGTCTTTCCACACTCCATGCATTTATATGGCTTCTCCCCTGTGTGGATCATCTTATGGGAAATAAGATTATATCTTTGAGCAAAGGTCTTTCCACAAACTATGCATTTATATGGTTTCTCCCCTGTGTGGATCCTTTTATGGATAGTAAGTGTATTGTTATGAGCAAAGGTCTTTCCACACTCCATGCATTTGTAGAGCTTCTCTCCAGTGTGAATCCTTTCATGGGAAGTAAGATGCCACCTTGTTCTAAAACGTTTTCCACATTTCAAACATTTATTAGGCTTCTCTTTTGTGTCGATAGCTTTTTGAGATGTAAGGAAGTTATTTCCAAAAGAAAGAATGAATGTCCCATTGTAATTTTGTCTCTTGTATCTTATAGCATCTTCTCCTTTGTTTTGGATTAAATCCTGTTCATTTACTTGCACTTTAGCTTTTATTAGCTTCAAACTGTTTCCAGTATATTTTTCTCTTATTTTCTCTTGTTGGGCAAGAAAGTCTTGCATCGGAGCATCAGTGGAAGATGAGCTTTTCTGATTCCAATTCTTCGAGTGGTTTCTCTCATGGCTTTCGAATTCCATTTGAATTCCAAACTTCTCCCTTCCATCTTTAGCATTGATCACTTGGAATAGTTCACAGGAATCTTGATTCTCCTGCCCATTATTACCTTCAAAGCAAAAGGGAAATGAAAATGATAACAAGGTTAGAGAAAATGATCAAAGTGTAGAAAGTCAACTGAATTTCCTTCTGAATTTCTCCAAAATTCCATTAGGTTGTATGTTTGCATGCCTACAGCAAAGGTTTAGAGAAGCAAAACAAGAAAAATGAAGTCTGTGCACGTCCTGTTTTTGCCTCTCCGGTGTCCAGAAACAGTCTGCATGCCAAAAACGGGCTCGTTTTTGGCCTCCCAAACCCTCTTCATGTCCCGTTTTAAGCCTCCAGGGAAGCCTCTGGGGAGACCAAAAATGGCACTTGCAGAGGCCTCCGGAGGCCAAAAGCAGGTCCGTTTTTGGCCTGCAGTGTGCTTCTGGACACCAGGGAAGACAAAAAGGGGACATGTGGAGGGTTTGGGAGGCCAAAACCAACCCCCTATTCACTCTGTAAGATAGGTAGGAAAGTTGCAGCGCCTCTGCTGTCATGCGTAAGTGTGAACCTGTAACCTGTACCCTAGGATGCTTGAATTGGATTGGGAGAATGCTCTTCCATGGGCTAAGTGTGAAAGTTCTGTTCTCACACAATTTGGGGAGGTTTCAGAGGACAAATGACAACACACTCCTCTCACATGACCTCCAGAGGAAACATAAAAGCACACCTCGTTCTTCTCAGCCCCCACAGATAAGTTCAAATAGAAATGGAAAAATAGAGATAAGAAATGGCACAGAAAGCACCTAAGCAAAGAGACATTGACTCTTTCCTTCCTTTCGAGAAGATCCTTTCCTTCTCCCTCCCAGGAAACGATATCTGATTAGTGGTTTTTTAAATAAAAAAGCTAACTATCATCTGCATTCTTGAACTCTTTGATTGGGGACTAGAGAACTCTTACCCAGAGAGGCCACGTTCCTATGGTTTTCAAGCATGACTTCCGAATGCAGTGCTTTCTGATCAGGATGCAGCTGAGACCATTCCTTCTCAGAGAACGATACAGCCACCTCCTCGAAGGACACAAGACTCCCCTGATCATGGAAAAAAGAACAGAACAGGAGGATTCGCAAAATCTGTTCATCTTTTTTTAAAAAATAATTTTTATTCAGCATTTACATTTTTGATATCTTTGTTACGTTTTTACAGCTTTCCGATACCGGCATCTTTGGTAATATCTATTTTGTCTTTTGACCAACTATAAACACATACATTTTATGTATTACTTACTAATTCATATATTCACTACAATATATACATATCTATTACACATTAAATATTTTGTTCCTCTACAATATCTTCTCTTACGTTTATACATTTATACATTGATTTTAGATTCTTTCTCCAGCCAGCTATACCATCTATTCCATGTTTTGTAATAAATCGTTTCCCCTCAGTCTTTAAGTTCCATTGTTAATTTATCTGCTTCCTAGCACCTTCTTTACAATCATCGTATTTGATAGAGCAAATCGTTGTTTCTATTTTGTGCAAATGAAATTCTGGCAGCCCTAATTATGTGGAGTATGAGGTAATAAATTTCTTTTCTGATTTTTTCTTTTATAATTCCCAACAAAAATAGTTTGGGTTTCATAACAATTTTTTCCCGTCATTTAATCTAGCCATTTTTTAATTTTTAACCAGTATGCCTTTGCTTTGGGACATGTCCACCATATGTGGAAATATGTCCCGTGTTGACGGTTACATTTCCAACAATGTGGTGAATTTTTTTGGGATATCTTGGCCAATCTCACTGGGAGTAAATGCCACCTATAAAACATTTTATAAATATTTTCTTTGTAGGCGGCTGATGTCATTTTATAATTTGTTCCCCATAATTTTCCCCAATACTCTAATTCAATATTATACCCAAAATTTTTCGCCCAAATTATCATCGTTTCCTTTACCGTTTCTTCCTCCATTTTGAATTGAAGGAGACGTTTATATGTTTTGGTGATTATTTTCTCATCGATCCCGGTTAATATTTTATCCATTTCTTGGTCCGTTTGGAATCCATATACTTCTATGTCTTTTTTGTATTTTGCTTGGATTTGTAAATAGGGCCACCAATCACTTTTAATTCCTTCTTCCAATAATTTTTGTCTAGATTTCAAATTCCCTACTCCATCTAACAATTCCTTATATGTTGCTATTTTATTAAAGTCAATTAAATTGGGGTAGACCAAGGCTTCCATTGTCGACACCCACCTTGGGATTTTTGGATAAAAGTTCCTTTTAATTTTTAAGTTAATCCACGTTTCTAACAGTACTTCCCTCGCTTGATTCCTCTGGAAGTATTTATGGGCTGTGTCTTTTCCATCCCAGATGAAGGAGTGCCAACCTTTCTGTAAGCCATGCCCCTCAATTGTTAAAATTCTTCCATTTTTTAGATTTATCCATTCTCTGAGCCATAACATTACTGCCGCCTGGTGGTAAAGTTCCCAATCTGGAAGGACAAAGCCACCCTTACTTCTGGCATCTTGTCACATTTTAAGTTTGATTCTGGGCTTTTTCCCTAGCCATATAAATTTACTAATAATTCTATTCAATTTGTCAAAAAAGGTTTTCCCCAATTTCATAGGTACTGTTTGAAATAAATATAAAATTTTGGGTAGGATATTCATCTTTATTGTGGTGATTCTCCCAATCAAAGAAATTTGTAATTTTGCCCAATTTTTAAAATATTTTTGAATTTGTTGTAATAATTTTAAGTAATTGTCTTCCTTTATTGAGGATGTTCTTGCCATTAACCAAATGCCCGGGTACTTTGCCTTTTTGACAATTTGAATTCCTAGTTTCTCCTCTAATTTCTTATTTTGGCCTTGTGTGAGGTTCTTAGTAATTATCCTTGTTTTGTTTTTATTTATTTTCAGGCCTGCTACTGTCCCAAATTTCTCTGTTCTTCATCCGTAAAAGCCTGTGTTTTGTATTCTTCTCTGTTAAATTTCCCCTTGCCTGCGCCAGTTATTTCTAATGAAAGGATGCATAAAAGGGGAGATAATGGACAGCCTTGTCTGACCCTTTTATTTATGTTGACTTTTTCTGTAAGCTCTCCATTGACCATAATTTTTGCTGTCTACTTTGAGTAAAGTAGAGCCTTGATAGTACAGTGGTCTAAGCACCCTGTTATTAACACGGCTGCCTGCAATTACTTGCTGGTTCGAATCTCTCCAAGGCTCAAGGTTGACTCAGCCTTCCATCCTTTCTAAGGTAGGTGAAATGAGGACCCAGTTTGTGGGGGCAATAAGCTGACTTTGTATAAATATACAAAAGTATGAAGGCTATTGCTTAACGCATTGTAAGCCGCCCTGAGTCTCCGGAGAAGGGCGGCATATAAATCAAATTTTAAAAAAAAAATTGCCTTAATCATTTCTATAAATTTTTCGCCAAATTTCATCCCGATTAATTAAAAACTGTCAATTCTAGTCGTCGAATGCCTTTTGTGCATCTACCATTATTACTGCCAATTCTTTTTCTGGGTGGGGCTCGTAATATTCTAAAATGTTCATTATAATCCTTGTATTGTTTTTAATTTGTCGTTTGGTAGAAACCCATTTTGATCCGAATGAATAATTTTGTTTAATATCTTTTTTAATCTCTCTGCTATTATTGTCAGGATTTTGTAGTCGATATTTAACAGCAAGATTGGCCTATAATTTTGAATAAATTGATTATCAGTACTTTCTTTGGGGATTAATGTTATATATGCCTCCATCCACGAATTTGGCATTTTGGCTTTCTCTAATACCTCATTAGAAGGGGAACTTCTTGGGACATTTTAAATTTTATTGGGCCAATATTAGTTTAATTCTTTTAAAATTTTAAACTTTGTGTGCGCTGTTTTTACCTTTGGCTGTGCACCGCCCTGAGTCCAGCAGGAGAAGGGCGGTATAAAAAATCGAATAAAATAAAAATAAAATAAACTCATCAAATTTGCAGACAAGACCAAATTGACAGGAATACCAACACTCCAGAAGATAAACTCCAGATATTGAAGGATCAACAGATTGGGCCCCATCTAACAAAATGAAATCAACTGAAAATTGCTTTCACTGAAAAAATATTTGGGGAAGTTTTATCAAGTTGATTGATTCTGCAAAACCTTCAATGCCTTTCAGCAAAGTAACCCTACTTCTGGATCAACTGACCTATCGCTCTGTCTATCTTTGATTGATCTAGTAGTCTGAGCCATTGGCTGAAAGCAAGAAAAGAAAGAAGAGAAAACCAGAGGTTATAAATGAGGCTTTTTAAAAATGGTAATGTGGCAATGTGAGTATTTATTTATTTTTCATTAGCCTTGCACAATTCCAAGTCAAAAAATTACCCCCAAAAATGGGTCTCTAGCAGGTCCTGCCACTGTGATATGTTGATTTCTATTTCTTGAAGGACTTTTTAAAAATTGCTTCTTGTGAACTTAAAGTTGGCAGAGTATTTAACAGAACAAGATAACCAGAGGAAGCTATGCTGGCTGACAGGAACTTGAACCTGCTATTCTGTTCTCCGTGTTGTAGAAGAACACAAAAATAATCCAGGCCAAACAAGGGGGGGAAATAGAAGGAGGGAGCCCTCTGCACACCTGCTTCACTTCCTGAAGGGAGAATAGAAATCTAATCACTTTTCACTTTCTTACCTGATTTGGAGGTTCAACTACTGGTTCATCTCTGTCATAAAAACCAGAAAGCTTCATTCTTTGTTTCTCTGTAAGGAATAAATAATTTCAAAATGCATCATTAACAAAATAGAAGGAGATATTCTATAGAAAAGAAGAGATAGCGAAGTTAAGACAGATAGGAAATCGGAGGATCTTCCATTACCTCCTGAGATGTCCTGACTTGGATCTTCCCAAAGGATCCTCCTTAAAAATAGCTCCTGAGGGGGATTTGATGGGTTCTTCTTTCCCTCAGGATCTCTGATCTCCACAGTGCAGCACTTCAAAAAGGAGGAAGGAAAAACAATGCAGATTTAATGTACATCACACGACATAAAGTGGATTCTTATATTCGGAACACGATCTCAAAACCCCCAATATCCATCTGTGAGGTTGAGTGAGAAAACAAGGGAACAATTGCCACATATGATGAATGTCAGAGAAGTTTGGGAAGGAGGGTGAAGTATTCAAACAGATTCTCTATTCCCTTCTGAGCTCCCTGAAGTCTCTCACCTGCAACTGGACCTGCTCCTTCTGCTCCTCCGCCTGGCTTAGGAGGAGGCCTTCCGCCAGGGCCACTGCCTGGGAGCTGGTCTCTGCTCCACACTCCCGCACCCAGCCCTCCATCTCTGGGGGCAGAAGGAACAGGAGCTGCTCCAGAACCACCAGGTCCAGCATCTGGGCTTTGGTGTGCTTTTCTGGTCTCAGCCATCGCCTGCAAAAGCCATGGAGTCGGCTGCAAAGTCCTCGGGGACCCTCAGCCTCCCGGTATTGGATGGAGTTCCAGGGCGGAACTTCTGAAGGGAGGATGGTTTCCTCCTCCAGGATCTCCTGCCTGGTTCTTGTCCAGAGCTTCGCCCCCTTCCCAGGCTGAGCAGCTGAAGGGCCTTTTCCGGCTCCCTCCTTTCCAAAAGGTTGTGTCTCCATCCTTTCTCTGTCCTGCAGAGCAACTGCAAATGGCTCCAAGGACTCTGGTGGGTCTCCAGATGCCTTTTCCTTCACGGGACCATTTCTGGGGCTGCAGGACTGATCCCTGCAAGGGATTCCGCTCTTTTTCTTCTTCCCCCAAGAGGAAAGTTTGCCTTGCAAAGACCACAAATGGCTTCCAGTTTCTGTATCTGAGATGGGAAGAAAAAGAAACGCCAAGAATTAGAAAGTGGAATTCAGCCACTGAGCGACCTTCCCCCAAACTGTCCGGAGCCCCCTCTCCCGCCTTCCCGGCATCCCGCTTCTTCCTCTTCCCCCTGCAGGGAGAGGGCGGCTGGGGAGCATGGGACCCGGGAAGAGCCCCCCCCTCACCCGAGGCACCTCTGTATGTCCCCCCGCCAGACTCTCCCGCACCTCTCCGCATTCTCCGGGGCCCCAGGGGTTAAGGAGAGCGAGTGAAAAGTCCTAGAGAGGCAAGCTTTTGTGATGTCACTTCCTTCGCAGCTTCCTGTAGAAAGGCAACCGTGACATTCTCTTGGCAGAATGTCTCTGCCCTCTGGTGGATTTGGGGTAAAGTGCCAGGATCGTCGAAAGAAGAGCGCATGGGAGGGGGAAGGGAGAGGGCGGGGAGGATGGGCTTGGGAGTAGGAGGAAAGGTCCCTCCCAATGGCTCCCTGTCAGACAAAGGCTTCAACATCTGTGCTTCTTTTCCCCCTTTTATATCAACCCAAATGCATTGAAGGAAGTTTTCGCCTTTCTTCTGTTGCGTTTCTAGAGTGGTTTGGTTATTTCTTCTGTATAGTGCAACTCCACCTCCATCTCTTTCATTCGGCCTGCTTCTTATTTACAGAAGAGAAGAGAAGAGAAGAGAAGAGAAGAGAAGAGAAGAGAAGAGAAGAGAATGATATAGAATAGAAAAGAGAAGAATGGAATAGAATAGAGAAGAGAAGACTGGACTGGACTGGACTGGAATGGACTGGAATGGACTGGAATGGAATGGAATAGAGAAGAATGGAATAGAATAGAAAAAAGAATGGAATGGCATGGAATAGAATAAGGAAGAATGGAATAGAATGGAATAGAATAGAGAAGAATGGAATAGAAAAGAAGAATGGAATAGAATAGAAAAGAGAAGAATGGAATGGAATGGAATAGAATAGAATAGAAAAGAGAATGTTTTAACTTTTATGTTTTTATATATGGTTTTTTATGTTTTTATATATGGTTTTTAAATTCATTTATTTATTGTATTTATTTATTGGTTTGATTTATACCTGCTTAGTTGCGTTTACGGCCCCCCCAAGCGGTGTTCTTTTTTTATATATATACAAAGTCAGCTTATTGTCCCCACAATCCGGGTCCTCATTTTACCTACTCGAAAAGATGGAAGGCTGAGTCAATGAGCTGGTGAGATTTGATCTGTTGATCTGCTGAACTAGCAGTCAGCTGAAGTAGCTGCAGTACTGCACTCTAACCACTGTGCCACCTCGGCTCATAATGCATTGTAAGCCGTTTTGAGTGTTCGGAGAAAGGCGGCATAGAAGTTGAACAAATAAAAAATAATAAAAATAATAAATAGAATGGAATAGAATAGGGGTGCCTCAGGGCTCGGTCCTCTCTTCCCTCCTATTTAACATCTACATGAAACCACTGGGTGAAATCATCCAATGACACGGGGTGGGATATCAGTAATATGCTGATGATACCCAGCTGTATATCTCCACCCCTCGTCAGTTCAGTGAGGCAGTAGATGTGATGTGCCGGTGCCCGGAGGCTGTGAGGATCTGGATGGGAGTCAAGAGGCTCAGACTTAACCCAGACAACACCGAATGGCTCTGGGTATTGCCCCCTAAAGACTATGTTGATTGTACATCCTTGGTTCTAGGGGGTGAGAAAGTGCACCCCTCAGAACGGGCTCGCAATTTGGGTGTCCTTCTAGACTCACAGCTGAAACTGGAACAACATCTGACAGCTGTAGCTAGGGAGACCTTTGCACAGGTTCGTCTGGTGCACCAATTGTGACCCTACTTGGATCAGGAGACTCTCCTCACAGTCACTCATGCCCTTGTCACTTCACGGTTGGATTATTGCAACGCGCTCTACATGGGCTACCCTTGAAAAGTGTTCGGAGGCTACAGTTGGTCCAGAATGCAGCCACGCGAGTTATAGTGGGTGCGCCTAGATTCATCCACATTACATCAATTCTCCACAATCTGTACTGGCTCCCTATTGGTCTCCGGGTGCAATTCTAGGTGTTGGTCATTACCTTTAAAGTCCTATATGGCTCAAGGCCAGGCTATCTTCGAGATCGCCTTCTACCACATAGCTCCCAGCGACCGGTAAGATCCCACAAAGTTGGTCTCCTTCGGGTCCCGTCAGCTAAACAATGTTGGCTGGCAGGCCCGTGGGGGAGGGCCTTCTCTGTGGCTGCCCCGGCTCTCTGGAACCAATTACCTCCTGAGTTCCGGAGCGCCCCCACCCTATTGGCCTTCCGCAAAGCGGTGAAGACCTGGCTCTTCCGGCAGGCCTGGGGCCGTTGATCTTGTTATAAGGATCTTGAGAGACCCGGCCACGAATTGGAGTGCATGTGTTTTAACATTTTTAAAGTTTTAATTTATTTATTTATTTATTTATTTTAATTTATATACTGCCCTTCTCCCGAAGGACTCAGGGCGGTGAACAGCCAGAATAAGAACACACAAATAGAAAATTTAAAATTTAAAATATATATTAAGCAATATGGCCCGTAACTAATTAAAAACCCATTTTTTAAACATTAATGTTGTAATGTTTTTCTTTTAACTTTTTTATGGGATTGTTCGGATTGTCTTATTCTTTGTTGTAAGCCGCCCAGAGTCCCTTGGGAGTTGGGCGGCATAGAAATGCGACAAAATAAATAAATAATAATAATAAACAAAAGAAGAGAAGAATGGAATAGAATAGAAAAGAAAAGAGAAGAATGGAATGGAATAGAATAGAAAAGAGAAGAATGGAATAGAATAGAATGGAATAGAGAAGAATGGAATGGAATACAATAGAAAAAGGAAGAATGGAATAGAATAGAGAAAAATGGAATGGAATGGAATAGAATAGAAAAGAGAAGAATGGAATAGAATAGAATAGAATAGAATAAAGAAGAATAGAAAAGAATGGAATAGAATAGAATAGAAAAGAATGGAATGGAATGGAATACAATAGAGAAGAATGGAATACAATAGAAAAGAGAATAGAATGGAATGGAATAGGAAAGAAGAGAAGAATGAAATGGTAAAGAATGGAACAGAGAAGAATGGAATAGAAAAGAGAAGAATGGAATAGGGAAGAATGTAATGGAATACAATAGAAAAGAGAAGAATAGAAAAGAAGAATGGAATAGAATAGAAAAGAAGAGAGGAATGGAATGGAATAGAATAGAAAAGAGAAGAATGGAATAGAATAGAGAATAGAATAGAAAAGAGAAGAATGGAATAGAATACAGAAGAGAAGAGAAGAGAAGAATGGAATGGAATAGAAAAGAAAAAAGCAATATTCTTTCTGGCAGCCCTTGAGAATTGGGAAGATACCATCATGTCTCCCCTCGTCCTTCTTTTCATCAGACTAGAAAATACCCAGTTCCAACAACTGTTTTTTTTTTATGTTTTAGACTCCATCTTTGTTGCTCTTCTCTGCACTTTCTACACAAAGAAAAATAGGAATAGGAAATCAGGAAAAGGAGAAAGACAGGAAAAGAAAGTCTGAGGTACAAGAGAAAAAAGGGGGGAAAAAAGACATTGACTTCTTTTTTAGCACAGTGCAAGATTTTTTTAAAAAAGCCATTCCAGCCTGACAATTCAATCTAATACACAAAAGCAAAGTCATTTTATCTCTCTTTTCTTTGAACACTTTAAATGTGAAAATGCCCAATTTACGGCTGAAGAAGGAAAGGGCAGAATGGTCCTGAAGACCCCTTTGTGGCTGAGGGAGGGAGGGAGGGCTCCCGCCTGAGGGGATCTGCGCTCTGATTGGTCGCTGCGGGTGGAAAGGGGGCGTTTCCCTTTTTTCCCGCCTTTTCCTTCTGGGCGCCGTTTGAGATTTACCTCAGGATCTTCCTGACTGTCTTCTCTGCTGCGAATCTTAAAATATATTTATATGGAAGTAAAAGTAAAAGTTTGTGTCCGTGTCTCCCTCTTCCTTTGGACAGCAGCTGCCTATTTCCTCCACGTTAAGCCTCTTCGGTTGCCGCTTCCAGTCGGGGGTTTCTCTTTTATCCCCTGAGAGTGTCGGAAGAAAAATCAGGTCCAGTTCCAGGAAGGGAAGAAAATGGAGGCTGCTTAAGAAAGGAGGTTGATTGACGGGCGGAACCAACAACAGCCTGCAGTCAGAAGAGAAGAGGGACCTTGGAGGCCATCTAGTCCAGCCCCGTGGAAGGTCTCTGGGGAAAGGAGCGGGAGGCGGAGGAGAAACGGCCAAACTTTAATCCGGGGTCTCCGTTCGGGGCCGCTTTGAAAGGAAAAGGAGGATCCTGACCCACAGAAGGAAAGGAAAGGAAAGGAAAGGAAAGGGGGGGTTGGAAGGACCTTCCGAGCAAGAGAAACGCGGGTTTCAAGGAGAAGAGTCGCCTTTTTCTGCCCCGAAGCGAAGCGGGGCCTCTCCCTGGTTTAGCTGAGGGGCTTCCGAGGGTCCCTTCGTATTGGAGGGTGTCTGCCTGTCCTCGCTACCTCGCTCCCCCCTTGTCACCCAGCGCAGCGGCTCTTCCTACGGCAGAATCTCCGCATGGAACGAAGGTGCCTTTGTGTCTTTTTCTCGGACCTTTGAGTTGGGAGGGGCCAGAAGGAGCTGAAGCACCAATGGGAATTCTCCCTGCTCGAGCGTCATCGGTCTCCAGGCAGAGTCCTTTGTGACGTCACCTGAAGGAGGAGGGAGACTTCGGCGCAGAGAGCGAAACTGAAAGTGGGAGGGGGATCCCTTCAGTCTTGGGGGGCTGCAGCTAAAGGGGGGGTTCAGGGCAGGCTCAGAAGGGACCCTCCACTTTCTTTGCTCTCTTCACGATCCTCAGCCAGACTTCCCTCTGGGTGCATGAAGGGGTGGACTAGACGTCCGCTTAGGTTCCCAAACTGCCCCCCCCGGGGGGGGGCTGGTCCTTCTCTGAAAGGGGCCTCCGGGCTCTTTCTAGCTAACTCGGGGGAGGGGAAGGGGCCCTGACACGGGGACTGGGGGGGCTGACTACGGAGGACAAGGGAACGAACCCCCCAGGGGCGGAGGGGGCAGCCCCAGAGTCAGGGAGGGGCTGGGAGGCCAAAGGGCTGCAGCTGAGAGAGGGTGAATCCATCCTGGCGCCGGTCTCCGAGGGGGACGTTTTTTACCCTCCGCTCAGCTGGGAAGAGGGGAGGAAAGAGGCTCCTTGAGCAGCAGCAGGGCCCTTTGGAGGCTGCGCAGGAATGGGGGGGCTGCTCCAGGTCATCTGTGCAAGCGGTGGCGGAGGGGGGGATTTTTATTTTATTTCTTTTTTCCTTCTGTCATAGTTTCTACTCCTTCACTTCAGAGCGAGGCTAGGGGAGCTTTTCCTCCCACGGGGTTCGATACAGGGGAGGGGGGGAGGGATTCTCCTTTATTCATCCCCAGCAGAGCCCCTCCAGGTAGGATCGGGGGGGGACAGGTAAAAGGAAGTCCGTACTCCCCTCCAGGGCTGGCGTGAACCCCCCCTTGAGCTGCGCCCCCCCCAAGACTGAACGGCCCCCCTCCCACTTTCTCCGCTTCTCTCTCTGCAAGGAACTCTCCTCCATCGGGTGAAGGCGAGGGCGACTCTGCCCGGAGACCGATGACGCGTCAGAAGGGAGACGTCTCATTGGTCCTTCAGCTTTTCTGGCCACTCCCAATTCCGAAGTCCGAGGAAAACGGACCCCCCCTCCCATCCACACCCACCTCTGGGGCTGGGAGTCTCCGCGTCCTTCTCCTCTCCCTTTGGGGGCGCTTGTGGGGCAGCATCCATGGGCTCTGCTGGGCTCCCCCTGATGCTGCTGGTGGGGCGCTGGCCGGGATCCCCGGAAGCGAAGGGGGGAAGGAGGGGGCTCGTCGTGGGGAGGGGAGGGTCTGGGAGTCAGTGCTCCTGGAGGGGGGAGATGGGTTTGGGACCCCAGAAGTGGGGAAAGGGGTCGAGGGCAAGAGAGGCGGGAGTCTCTGTGTGGTCTCCGCTCCCTTCCTTCGCCCCACTTCCTTTGAAGAGAAATATCGTTTCCAAATGTTCTTGTAGCCTTTGTATTCTTTTTTCTCTATGAGCTTGGGCTTGTAGGAGCTGCTTTCAAAAACCATCTCAGGTTGCCCAAATTCTAACTGCTGTACGTGGGGGTGAAAAGAGAAGGGGGAACGTTGTGTCTAGGTAGCTTGAAAGAAGATGCCTCAGCTGGCTGAAGGTGGAGCTTGGGGTCCCTGGGCTGTTGGACTGAGGATTGATTGGAGGTTGTGATTCAGGGGGAATTTTCAAACTTTTGCTTTTATTGGGTGTAATTCCGGATCCGGTTCAGAATTGGAATCACACCGAGTCCTTTCCAGTTTAACGCGTGCCTAATAAAATGGATTTGAAAAGGAAGATGGATGCCTTGGACTTCATTTTTCTTGACATCAGCCCTGAAACTCCGTCCTAAGAATCCATCCTCTGAGATTAGCTCCGTTCTTCTGGAGGGGAGCTGAAGACAATATTTTCCCAAAAGAAGAAGAAGAAAAATCCATATCCATGGCTATGTGTCAGAGGATCTGAGTGGATTTTCTTCCTCGGAAAAGGTTTCAATATTATTTTAAGAAGAGTGAAAGGATGGATGGGTGGACGGTATATCAATCCATGCAATACATTTATAATTTATAAAATAACCTGGAATTTTAATAGAAATTCTGTGAACTACAGTAATCCTATACTCTCAACTATATGGTTATAGCATCAACCATATAGATGCCTTCTCTTCCCCCCCAACCCCCCATATTATCCCCCAAACAGACCTTCTGTTTCTTCTACTCCTCTTTCACTACATCCATAGAAAACCGTTTTTCTAGTCTTTGCGGGAGATTCAGGTTCCTGTGAGTTACACAAAGGCGGCTTAGACAGACCCTGAATTCCAGATCCTGTTTAAAGAGCTTTGTGGGTCCAGAGGTGGCCTGGATCCTTTCCTGGCTGGAGGGGTCAAACTCCCCCCTGGCCCAGCACCAGCCTCAGCAGCCCAGAGCCAGGTCCCCCCCAGCAGCTGAAGTCCGCATCTGCCCCACAGTTGTATATCTGGACACAGCCAGTTGCAGAGTCGGCCCCAGATCCAGGCAGCCACTGTGGGGCCTCCATCCCTCACCTGGCCCAGGCAGAACCTCTGGGCCCCTTTCATGCTTCCAACCCCCCAAATATTGCGATTTTCTCTGAGTTTTCTCTGCCATCCCCAGCTACACACACACACACAAATACACATACATAGAGTTTCTTTCTCCAAGCCCCAACAGCTGCAGAGGCGCTTGGGCTTCGCTTCCCCAGCCTGAAGCTTTGGGCTCCTCCGAAGTGGAACTGAGGAACTGGCCAGGATCCAGCAGGCAACAGGCCTCGATTCTTCATCAGGGCAGCTCAGGGACTCTCCTCCTCCGCCCAGTTGGTGAGCCTCCAGGTGGGGCAGCCTCTTGGTCCTCTGGCCCACTGGAAGTGGCTGAAGTTTTGGAAGTTCCTGACTCCCGAGGAGACCTTGGAGAGCCCAGGAAACAAACCGATGGAGGGTTGGAGAAATGTCACTCAAGGCCCAAAGGACCAAAATTCTTCCTCTTTGGACCCTTTGTGTGGAGACCCTCCCTGCTCTCTGGGGGAGGCTCTGATGGAGCGAGGGAGGGAGGGAGGGAGAGAGGCATTGGGTGCAAAATGGGGCAAGAGCCTCCCCTGGCTGTGAGGGACTCAAACAGGCTCAAATGCTGGAGGAAGAGGCCCCGGCCGACCCCAGGAGACCTTCCAGCTCCAGCATTTTCAAAGCAACGGAAGAGGCTCTCCAGGGGGAGCAGAGAAGGTCTCCGAGGGGTCCCCTCCACCTGGCAGGACTTATTGAGGAGGGGGTCCTGCCTCTTCCCCTCATTGGGATCCCCCCACCCTCTTCCCGAACCAATTCTGGCTTCGGACCCAAAGCATCCGGGATGGTCAATCCAGAGGCAGGGGAGGGAGGCCTCCATCTGGGGAGGGGAGATATTTTCAGAGGGTCTGCTGGAAAAACACAGGGTGGGCTTGCTCCCTCCCTTTCAGCCCCCCAGGCAGACCCACACAGTGGGGGGAGATTTATTGGACAGGAAAGGATGGAGGGAGAATTCCCTGCCTCTTTCTGGGAGGAAAAGGGGGCAAAAGACCAGCGATTCCCCCATGTCATCTCCAGGGACTTTTGGAATTTTGCTTAATTGACCTAATTGGGGGGTTGATCAAGAGGAGAAGCCTCCCCCTCCCCCCTTCAGACGTTTCAGAGTAACAGAGAAGATGGAGCTAGATAGAGGTGGCAGCAAAGGAGGGAGCCTGCAGCGTTTTGGCACAACTTACGTGAAATGTCAGAATGGGAGAATCAAGAAGATAAAGTCACAAATTTGGGGTGCTCCCTCTCCTTTCCCCCCATGTCCTAAACGGCTCCTCCTTCCCGTCCCTTCTTCACATTTTCAAATGTGGCAACATCCTGGGTGAGATTTTAATTTCTGTGTGTTTTTATGTTGTATTGCACCGCATTTGGGGGTGTCAGTAAGGAGAAGCTGCCCAAAATGTCGAGATCCTTGCTGAGGGGGCTGATTTGGGGGGTTTCGGAGGGAGATCCCCCCCAGACCAGGCTATGCCTGCAAGTGGAAAGCCACCTTCCCAGATGGCAGATTCTGCCCAGGATGAAGGGGGAAGAGGGGCGGGAAGGGATCCAGAGGGAGGGAGATCTTGGGGAAAGGGAAGGTGGGGCAGTTAGGACTGAGGAGATCAGGCCGATCCCAGGATCACAGCAGCCTTGGAGTGGGTCCCTCTTGATCTCCCCCTTCACCAAATGCTCCAACTGGCACAACTCTTGGGTGGATTAAAAGGGGGAGGGATCTGGGTGAGCCCCCCAAGAGGTTCCTTTTAAAGGTTCACTCCAGCTCAGAGTATTTCTCACTGTTGAGGGATTGTTTTTAATAACTGTTAATTCTTTAATGCTGAAGAACATTCAATTTGTTATTGGTAATTTAAAGCCGGGATGTAATCTGGTCGCCACCCAGACAAAGAACAACATTTCCGGTGTGGTTTTTTTTTTTTCATAATAAGCCCATTTGCATCTTGGAACGTTAAAGATCTTTGTGGAATAGCTAAAAAAAAAAGGCAGCAGCTTTGCAAAGTGAAAATCATGATTATTTGTTTGAACAAGAAATGCAATGAGAAAGAAGCTTTTAGCAAGAAAATGGATGGAGTAGATTTAAATCAGTGGAAATTGAAGAGTTTTAATTTGGCATTTTTATTGAAAACATCTTCAACTCGTATTTATTTTATTTATTTATTTTTAAAATTTTTATACCGCCCCCTCTCCCGAAGGACTCGGGGCGGTGAACAGCCAAAATTAAAAACACACAATACAAATATTAAAATACTTTAAAACGAAATTAAATCTTTGGCTTCCCCAATTTAAAACCCCTTACCCATAAAATTCTCCAATTAATTTTTTTTATTGAAAAAGTTTTATTAGTAAAACAAATACAGTTTTCCCACAACCCTCCCACCCAACCCCCCTCCCCCTCCCCAACTTCCCAGAGCAGAACACAAGGTATTTCTATTAACTTTTAACAATAAACTAAATTGTTTAACCAACCATTAAACTAACACCCCCTAAAAAAAAATTCTTAACCCCCCATAGATAAAATCCAACTTCTTAGACATAATACTTCTAATATCACTTATATAGCGCTTATACAATTAAAAGAAATCATTCATAAGCTATTTGATATTTTTTAGTCTGATACTTATTTTGAATATAATCAATCCATCTTCTCCAGTCCTGTCTATACCTTTCTTGTGTGTGAGCCTTCAAATATGCTGAAATTTTAGCCATTTCAGCTAAATTAGTTACTTTCAATATCCAGTCATCAATAGTAGGCAAAAAGTCCTTCTTCCAATGTTGTGCTATCAACAATCTTGCTGCTGTTATCAAGTTCAAAATCAGTTTAGTCTCTGCAACTGTACAGTCCGTAGTTATACCCAGTAAAAACAACTGCGGAGTAAATTTCAGTCTTTTTTTAAAAATATTCTGCATCACCCACCAAATCTTTATCCAAAATGCTTTGATTTTTTTACAAGTCGAGCATATATGATAATAAGTTGCATCATCACAATCACATCTCCAACATTTAGCTTGCACATTAGGATACATACATGATAGTTTTTTGGGATCTAAGTGCCATCTATAAAACATTTTATAAAAGTTTTCTCTTAAATTTTGTGCTTGTGTAAATTTCACATTTCTAGTCCAAATCTTTTCTCAAGTCTCCATCATCACTGGCTCTTGAAAATTTTGCGCCCATTTAATCATGCAATCTTTAACCAGTTCCGTCTCAGAGTCTATTTCTAATAAAGCATTATACAGCCTTTTAATATGCATTTGTTTTTGATCTCTAATTTGTTTTACCAAATTCTCCTCATTTTGCACGAAGCCAGTTTTTTGATCTTCCTTCCACCTGGCTTGAAGCTGACCATACTGAAACCATGTATAAATTATACCTTCTTCTCTCAATGTATCTAAAGATTTCAAATACATTACCCCCCTTTCCATAATAAGAAGCTCTTTATAGGTAATCACCTCCTGTTTTTGTTCTATACTTATATTTTCTATTGCATGTCTAGGATTTGCCCATACAGGTATCTTATAATTTAACTTGTATTGATATTTTTTCCAAACCCTCAGCAAAGCATTTCTAAGTATATGGGCCTTAAATACTTTATCCACTTTTTTGTCATATAACAAATAGGCATGCCATCCATATAACAAATCATAACCTTCTAAATTCAAAATTCTCCCCTCTGTTAAGTTGAACCAGTCACTAATTTGTGATAAGACCGCTGCTTCGTAATATAATCTTAAATTAGGCATTTTGAGACCCCCCCCCTTTCACGTGTATCTTGTATAATTTTCATCTTTATTCTGGGTTTTTTCCCAGCCCAAATAAAAGTATTAACACCTTTCTGCCATTCTCTCAAATTTTCATCTTTCTTAAGCACAGGTATCATTTGGAACAAGAATAAAAATCTAGGTAACACATTCATTTTAATTGCTGCAATTCTTCCCAATAAAGACAACTGTACTTTTTTCCAATTCTCCATATCCCTCTGTACCTTCTGCCAGAGATCCTCATAGTTATTTTTATATAATTTTGTATTTGAAGCTGCTATATACACTCCTAGATATTTAACCTTTTTAGCTATTTCAAACCCTGTTATTCTTGCTAGTTCATCTGTTTCAAATACAGACATATTTTTAGTTATCATCTTTGTCTTATGTGAATTAACTTTAAATCCTGATACTTTCCCATATTGATCAATTATATCCAATATATATGGAACCGATTCTATAGGTTGAGATAAGGTAACAACCAAGTCATCTGCAAATGCCCTTAATCTATAATCTTGATGTCTAATTACAATACCCTTCAATTTTTCTGAATCACGAATCTTATTCAATAGCACTTCCAAAGTCAAGATAAACAACAATGGGGACAGAGGACACCCCTGCCTTGTTCCTTTCTCAATTCTAAAAACCTCTGTTAAACCTCCATTGACTATTATTTGTGCTGTTTGCTGCTGGTATATCGCTCTAATTGATTGTATAAAATACTCTCCAAAATGCATTTTCTCTATTATTTTAAACAAAAATTGCCAGTTCAAGCGATCAAATGCCTTCTCTGCATCCAAAAATGTAAAAGCTGCAGGGACTTGGTTATTTTTTTCTAAATATTCCAGTAGGTTTACAATTTGTCTAACGTTATATTAAATTTGCCTCCCTTTTATGAACCCTGATTGGTTATTATGAATTATTTGTTGCATAACTGGCATTAATCTATTAGCTAATATCTTAGCAAAAACCTTATAGTCGGTATTCAAAAGTGAGATTGGCCTAAAATTCTCAGGTTTGATGGAGTTTTGATCCTTCTTTGGAATTAGTGAAACAAAAGCTGTTTTCCAAGAAGGTGGTACTCCTCCTCCAACCTGTATTTTATTAAATAAGATTTTAAGTGGTTCTAGCATTTCAGATTGTAAATGTTTATAATAAACAGCTGTTAGTCCAATTAAAATTTTTTAACCCAGCCCGGCTTGCTGAAATAAAAAAAGTCTTCAGGGCCCGGCGGAAGGTATGGGGGTCCGGGATCAGTCGTATCCCTGGGGGTAGCTCATTCCAGAGGGCGGGTGCCCCCACAGAGAAGGCTCTTCCCCGGGGGGGTCGCCAGCCGACATTGCCTGACAAACGGCACCCTGAGGAGGCCCTCTCTGTAGGAGCGTATTGGCCGGTGGGAGGTTATCGGAGGCAGAAGGTGGTCTCGTAAATAACCGGGCCCTAAGCCATGGAGTGCTTTGAAGATGAGAACCAATACCTTGAAGCGCACCCGGAAGACCACTGGAAGCCAATGCAGCTCGCGCAGGAGAGGTGTCACGTGGGAGCGCCATGTCGCCCCCATAAGTACCCGCGCGGCCGCATTCTGCACCAGTTGGAGCCTCCGAGTGCTCAAGGGGAGCCCCACGTAGAGAGCGTTGCAGTAGTCCAGGCAGGAAGTAACGAGGGCATGAGTGACCGTGCATAGGGAGTCCCGATCCAGAAAGGGGCACAACTGGCGTATCAGGCAAACCTGATAGAAAGCCCCCCTGGCCACAGCCATCATATGCTCTTCTAAAGACAGCCGTGCGTCCAGGAGCACACCCAAGTTACGCGCCCTCTCCGTGGGGGCCAATGTGTCGCCCCCAATAGTCAGTGATGGCACCAGCTGACTATATCGGGACGCCGGCAGCCATAGCCACTCAGTCTTGGAAGGGTTGAGTCGGAGCCTGTTCCTCCCCATCCAGACCCGCACGGTCTCCAGGCACCAGGACACCACTTCAAGGGCATTGTTGGGGTGGTCCGGGGTGGAGGTGTACAGCTGGGTATAATTATTTATTTTATTTATTTTTATTTTATTCGGCTTATATGCCGCCCTATCTCACAATGGACTCAGGGCGGCTCACAACAATAAAACACAAGCCACAATAAAAATAAAGACTAAAATCTAAAAATTTTAAAATGAACCCATTAAAACCCTTAAAACCCCATCATCAGACCAGGTCAAGGGATTTGAAAAGCCAAGTATAATTACTTTTAGTAGGAAAATAAACAGACTATCAGATGGCATGAATCATTTTTATGGCCCAATCCAAAATTACACCTAATTTTAGACAAAAATGTACTGATAACATTTTGGGTTTCCAATTGGATGAGATGGGAGTTGCTGGAGAGAGTTTTTAATTCACTTCTGGATCCACTAGTGAAGTGGAAGAATATTTCTTTTTCTTTTTAAAGACCCCTCCAGAGACACAACTTTCTCCTTCTGTCCATCCAGGAATTGAGGGAGCCCTGGTGCCTGAAGTCCAAAGCCCAGTACGAGTCTTTGGTGGTTGGCGCCCCTATCCGCACTTTCGGGTCAAGCAGGAGATCCTATACCATTTCAGGATCTATTGATATTCCTACAGGATCTATTTCAGACAAGTGACTATCCAGTCTCTTCTTTAAAATGTCCAGAGATGAAGCAACCACAATGTCTGAAGGAAAGCTGTTCCACTGGTTAATTGTCTTCGCTGTAAGGAAGATTCTCCTTAATTCGAGGCTGATTCTCTCCTTGATTAGTTCACAGGCATTGTTTCTTGTCCTGCCCTCTCGTGCTCTGGAAAATAAATTGACCACCTTTCTCTTTGTGGCAGCCTCTCAAGTACTGGAATACTGCTATCCTGTCACTCCTAATCCTTCTCTTCTGTAGACTACCACACCCAAATCCTGTGACCGTTCTTCATATGATTTAGTCTTCAGGCCTTTAATCAACTTAGCTGCTCTTCTTTGCACTTTCTCCAAAGCTTAAACATCTTTTTTGTAATGTGATGACCAAAAGTGGATGCAGTATTCCAGGTGTGGTCTTACTAAGGCTTTAAAAAACAGTACTAATACTTCATGTGATTGTGATTCTATGCCTCTGTTTGTACAATCATGGATTATATTAGCTTTTTTTGCCTGCTGCCACATACACGTTTAATCCATTCGGACTCCCAAGGTCCCCCTCACAATTACTGTTTTTGAGCCAGGTTTCATGTAATCTGTTTTTCCTGCCCAGGTGTAGAATCTTACTTTTCTCCACTTTAACTTTCATTTTGTTGGATTCAACCTTGTCTCATTTGGATCAGAAAGGCACAATATGCATACACATACAAATCAATAGAGACAGGGTGGGTCAGTGGTAAGAATGCAGTACAACAGGCTAATTGCCCACAGCCAGGAGTTCGATCCTGATCGGCTCATGGTTGATTCAGTCTTTCATCTTTCTGAAGTTCGTTAAAATGAGGAACCAGATTGCTGGGGAACATATGCTGACTTTGTAACCTGCTCAGAGACTATGGTAAAGCATTGTGGAGTGGTATATAAGTCTAAGTGGAATTGCTATTGCAATATAGTTTTTCCCGAGCGTGGATCCTTTTATGATAAGTAAGACTACCTTTTTGAGCAAAAGTCTTTCCACATTCCATGCATTTATATGGCTTCTCCCCTGTGTGGATCATTTTATGGGAAATAAGATTCCACTTTTTAGTAAAGGTCTTTCCACACTCCATGCATTTATATGGCTTCTCTCCTGTGTGGATCATTTTATGGGGAATAAGACTACATCTATAAGCAAAGGTCTTTCCACACTCCATGCATTTATATGGCTTCTCTCCTGTATGGCTTCTTTTATGGAGAATAAGACTACATCTATGAGCAAAGGTCTTTCCACATTCCGTGCATTTATATGGTTTCTCTCCTGAGTGGATCTTTTTATGCATAGTAAGTGTATTGCTCAGAGCAAAGGTCTTTCCACACTCCATGCATTTAAATGGTTTCTCTCCTATGTGGAGCTTTTTGTGGCTTATAAGGCCACTGCTCTGAGTAAACGTCTTTCCACACTCCATGCATTTATACGGCTTCTCCCCTGTGTGGATTCTTTTATGGGAAATAAGATTATCTCTTCTAGCAAAGGTCTTTCCACATTCCATGCATTTAAATGGCTTCTCTCCTGAGTGGATTCTTTTATGGAAAATAAGATGATCTCTTTTAGCAAAGGTCTTTCCACATTCCATGCATTTAAATGGTTTCTCTCCTGAGTGGAGCTTTTTGTGGTTTTGAAGGCTACTGCTCTTAGTAAACGTCTTTCCACACTCCATGCATTTATATGGTTTCTCCCCTGTGTGGATTCTTTTATGGGAAATAAGACGACGTTTTTCAGCAAAGCTCTTTCCACACTCCATGCATTTATACGGCTTCTCCCCTGTGTGGATCCTCTTATGGGAAATAAAATAACTTTTGTCAGCAAAGCTCTTTCCACACTCCATGCATTTATATGGTTTCTCTCCTGTGTGGAGCTTTTTGTGTCTTCTAAGGCCACTATTATATGCAAAGGTCTTTCCACACTCCATGCATTCATTCGGCTTCTCCCCTGTGTGGATCCTCTTATGGGAAATAAAATAACTTTTGTCAGCAAAGCTCTTTCCACACTCCATGCATTTATACGGCTTCTCCCCTGTGTGGATCCTCTTATGGGTAATAAGAGTACGTTTTTCAGCAAAGCTCTTTCCACACTCCATGCATTTATATGGTTTCTCCCCTGTGTGGAGCTTTTTGTGTCTTCTAAGGTCACTGCTATTACCAAAGGCCTTTCCACATTCCATGCATTTAAATGGTTTCTCCCCTGCGTGGATCATCTTATGTAAAGTAAGTGTACTGCTATGAGCAAAGGTCTTTCCACACTCCATACATTTAAATGGCTTCTCCCCTGTGTGGATTCTTTTATGGGAAATAAGATTACCTTTATGAACAAAGGTCTTTCCACACTCCATGCATATATATGGATTTGCTCCCGAGTGGATCCTTTTATGGGAAATAAGATTATTGTTATGAACAAAGGTCTTTCCACACTCCATGCATTTAAATGGCTTCTCTCCCGAGTGGATCCTGTTATGGGAAATAAGATTACTTTTGTCAGCAAAGCTCTTTCCACACTCCATGCATTTATATGGTTTCTTTCCTGTGTGGAGCTTTTTGTGTCTTCCAAGGCCACTATTATATGCAAAGGTCTTTCCACATTCCATGCATTTAAATGGTTTCTCCCCTGCGTGAAAAGAAAATGATAACAAGGTTAGAGAAAAAGATCAAAGTGTAGAAAGTCAACTGAATTTCCTTCTGAATTTCTCCAAAATTCCATTAGGTTGTATGTTTGCATGCCTACAGGGGTGTGATATGGACAGTATGATTTCTATATTCATTTATTTTATTTGTTTCAATTTATATGCCGCCCCTTTCCGAGGACTCATGAGTCCAGAAAGCTTTGGAAATATCTAGAAAACATCTCTTTCTTTATAATTATCTATATATAAGCAAATCTCACTCAGAATCAGTTTTGAGTTAAGGAATAATCAGGAGAAACATCCAAGGAGGAATTAGGAGAAAACTTTAGAATTATTGCAGTGGGTTAATTTCACCAGAGACCTGTGAGAAATGAAACAATTTTGAAACAAACTCTTTCTTCCACAGTGTACCTTTCAGCAGCTGCTCCACAGTGTCTGGTGAGCGGGATCCCCGCTCGGCCCATTCCTTGATCCCAGCAATGAGACTTTGGAGCAAAATCCCTTGCTGAAGCCTCCCATTGGCTTGTAAACGCTCTTCGTGCGGAGATTGGAAAGGTTGGGAGGTTTCAAGAATGGCTATTTCGCTGCCCCAATGTCCCATCAGCTTGGAAGGGCTCTTTGGCCGGATCTGGTACAGGCATCTGTTCGCAGAGAACGGAAGGCCTAAACTACTTTAGTCGGAGATCACACGAGACCAGGAGAGTGCAAGACCTCAGGCTATTAATCTCTTGTGATCTCAGACCCAGTACTTTAGGCCTGCATTCTTTTATAAACGGAGGACTTCATGAGATCCAGTGCAAAAGTCTTTGAAAACGAAGAGGCCTTCCCTCTCTTTGCAAAGCATTTTGCCCTGGACCTCGTGCAGGCCCTGGTTAGCAGAGAACATAGGCCTAAAGCACTTTAGTGCGAGATCACGTGAGATCAATAGTGTTAGATTTCCCACTACTGATCTTGTGTATCTCTCAATATTTTAGGCCTTTTTTCTGAAAATGCACTAAAGTAGGCAAAGAAACCTTTGCCACATCGCCGGAAGGTACCGTATTTTTCGGACCATAAGACCGAAGCAAAGGTTTAGAGAAGCAAAACAAGAAAAATAAAGTCTGTGAGCGTCCCGTTTTTGCCCTCTCCAGCGTCCAGAAACAGTCTGCATGCCAAAAACAGGCTCGTTTTTGTCCTCCCAAACCCTCTGCATGTCCCGTTTTAAGCCTCCAGGGAAGCCTCTGGGGAGACCAAAAACGGCGCCTGCAGACGCCTCCGGAGGCCAAAAGCAGGTCCGTTTTTGGTCTGCAGAGTTCTTCTGGACGCCAGGGAGGACAAAAAGGGGACGTGTGGAGGTTTTGGGAGGCCAAAACCAGCCCCCTATTCGCTCTATAAGACGCACAGATATTTCCACCCCCTTTTTGGGTGGGGAAAGTGTAAGTCCCAGCAGGGTGGGGTGGGGGAATAGGTAGGAAAGTTGCAGCGCCTCTGCTGTCATGCGTAAGTGTGAACCTATAACTTGTACCCTAGGATGCTTGAATTGGATTGGGAGAATGCTCTTCCATGGGCTAAGTGTGAAAGTTCTGTTCTCACACAATTTGGGGAGGTTTCAGAGGACAAATGACAACACACTCCTCTCACATGACCTCCAGAGGACACATAAAAGCACACCTCGTTCTTCTCAGCCCCCACAGGTAAGTTCAAATAGAAATGGAAAAATACAGATAAGAAATGACACAGAAAGCATCTAAGCAAAGAGACATTGACTCTTTCCTTCCTTGGTGAATGAGGAGGCCAGATCCTTTCCTTCTCCCTCCCAGGATACAATATCTGATTAGTGGTTTTTTAATAAAAAAGCTAACTATAATCTGCATTCTTGAACTCTCTGATTGGGGACTAGAGAACTCTTACCCAGAGAGGCCACGTTCCTATGGTTTTCAAGCATGACTTCCGAATGCAGCGCTTTCTGGTCAGGATCCAGCTGAGACCATTCCTCCTCAGAGAACGACACAGCCACCTCCTCGAAGGACACAAGACTCCCCTGATCACGGAAAAAAGAACAGAACAGGAGGATTCGCAAAATCTGTTCATCTTTTTTTTTTTAAAAAAAAATAATTTTTATTCAGTATTTACACCTTTGTTACATTTTTTACAGCTTTCTGATACCGGCATCTTTGGTAATATCTATTTTGTCTTTTGAACAACTATAAACACATACATTTTATGTATTACTTACTAATTCATATATTCACTACAATATATACATATCTATTACACATTAAATATTTCATTCCTCTACAATATCTTCTCTTACGTTTAAACATTTATACATTGATTTCAGATTCTTTCTCCAGCCAGGTATACCATCTATTCCATGTTTTGTAATAAATAGTTTCCCCTCAGTCTTTTTTTTTTTTAATTAAATTTATATACCGCCCTACTCCCGAAGGACTCAGAGCGGTGAACAGGCACAGAATAAAATACATAAATATAAAAGTTAAAAAACATAAATTAAAACAGAATTAAATAATTAAGCCCAAGACAATTAAAAATCCCAATAATTTAAAACAAATTAAAATTACAATTTAAATTTAAAAGAAAGGGGAGAAAATTAGGCCAGGCCAGCCTGCTGGAATAGGAAGTCTTAAGAGCACGACGGAAAGGGCGCAGATCCGGGATCCTCCGTATCTCCGGGGGGAGCTCGTTCCAGATAGTGGGTGCCCCCACAGAGAAGGCCCTCCCCCTGGGGGCCGCCAGTCGACATTGTTTGGCTGATGGCACCTGGAGGAGCCCCTCTCTATGAGAGCGTACTGGCCGGTGGGAGGCTATTTGTGGTAGTAGGCGGTCGCGTAGATGACCAGGTCCTAAGCCATGGAGCGCTCTAAAGGTGGTGACCAAAACCTTGAAGTGCACCCGGAAGACCACCGGGAGCCAGTGCAGCTTGCGCAGGAGAGGTGTCACACGGGAGCGCCATGTTGCTCCCATAACCACCCGCGCGGCCGCACTCTGCGTCAGTTGGAGCCTCCGGGTGCTCCTCAAGGGGAGCCCCATGTAGAGCCTTGCGATAGTCCAGGCGGGAAGTGACCAGGGCATGAGTGACTGTGTGTAGGGAGTCCCGATCCAGAAAGGGGTGCAACTGGCGAATCAGGTGAACCTGATGAAAAATCCTCCCAGTCACGGCCATCAAGTGCTCTTCTAAAGACAGCTGTGAGTCCAGGAGGACACCAAAGTTGCGAGCCCTCTCCGTGGGGGCCAATGATTCGCCCCCAATAGTCAGCGATGGCACCAGCTGACTATATCGGGACGCCGGCAGCCACAGCCACTCTGTCTTGGATGGGTTCAGCCTGAACCTGTTCCTCCCCATCCAGATCCGTACGGCCTCCAGGCACCGGGACATCACTTCAAGGGCATCGTTGGGGTGGTCTGGGGTGGAGATGTACAGCTGGGTGTCGTCCGCGTACTGGTGGTACTTCACCCCAAAACCACGGATGATCTCGCCCAGTGGCTTCACATAAATGTTGAACAGGAGGGGCGAGAGGACCGACCCTTGCGGCACCCCACATATGAGGGGCCTCGGGGTTGACCTCTGCCCCCGTCAACACAGACTGCGACCGGTCAGAGAGAAAGGAGAACCACCGCAACACAGTGCCTCCCACCCCTAACTCCCACCGGCCAGTTCGGTCCCACAGAGAGGGTCTCCTCAGGGTGCCATCGGCCAAAGTATGTCGGCTGGCGACACCCAGGGGGAGGGCCTTCTCTGTGGGAGCCCCTGCCCTTTGGAATGAACTGCCCCCAGAAATTCGTAAAATCTCTGATCTCTGTGTATTTCACTGTGCCCTCAAAACCTTGTTGTTCCGCCAGGCGGGGCTATCAATGTAAAGATTTTAATTGGTTTTAATTGGTTTTAAAAATGGGATTTTAAATTGGGGTTTTATAATTGAGCCTTTTATTTAATAATTTTAATTATTTTTTAAATTCTGTTTGTCTTGTGTTTTTAATCAGGCTGTACACCACCCTGAGTCCTTCGGGAGAAGGGCGGTATAGAAATAATAATAAAAAAAAAACTCTTCCAACCAGTGCAGCATGATACCATGGTCGATGGTATCAAAAGCCGCTGAGAGGTCTAACAGGACCAGGACTGAGGAGCACCCCCTGTCCCGAGCCCTCCAGAGATCATCCACCAACGCGACCAATGCCGTTTCTGTGCTGTACTCCTGCCTGAAGCCCGACTGGTATGGGTCTAGATACGTCGTTTCATCCAGGTGCTGGGGGAGCTGTTGTGCAACCACACTCTCAACAACCTTCGCCAACCGGTCCAGAGCTCCAGTGGCCGCCCTATCCCAGGCGGCCACTAGGTCTCCAGTCAAGGCGTGTGTCAGAGCCTCAGAAAATGGCCCAAGCTCCATCTGGAACCTGTCGGGTTCCATCAGGCGCCTGGGGCAGAACCACCTTACCGGCTCCGGCTCCCTGTGGCGGGGTGCAGCGGTTCGAAGGTCGAGACGAAGGAGAAAGTGATCAGACCATGACAAGGACTCAGTGACTATATCCCCTATCTCAAGATCACACAACCACTGTCCAGAGACAAAAACCAAATCCAGCGTGTTTTTGTCCAGAGACAAAAACCAAGTCCTCCCCTCTGACCTCGGCTGATGGAATGCATGGAAACCTGGTGGGCACATTTCAACGAGGGGAACCTCCCCCTCCTGGCCCAACCAAGTCTCTGTAATACCTGCCAGGTCCGCTCCCCTGGATTGTCTTAATTGTTTTAACCTGTAAAAATGAAGTGTTTTTAATATTGTGTGTGACCAGCCATACGCTAAATAAAATGTTCCCCATAATTTTCCCCAATACTCTAATTCAATATTATACCCAAATTTTTTCGCCCAAATTATCATCGTTTCCTTTACCGTTTCTTCCTCCATTTTGAATTGAAGGAGACGTTTATATGTTTTGGTGATTATTTTCTCATCGATCCCGGTTAATATTTTATCCATTTCTTGGTCCGTTTGGAATCCATATACTTCTAAGTCTTTTTTTGTATTTTGTTTGGATTTGTAAATAGGGCCACCAATTAATTTTAATTCCTTCTTCCAATAATTTTTGTCTAGATTTCAAATTCCCTACTCCATCTAACAATTCCTTATATGTTGCTATTTTATTAAAGTCAATTAAATTGGGATAGATCAAGGCTTCTATTGTCGACACCCACCTTGGGATTTTTGGATAAAAGTTCCTTTTAATTTTTAAATTAATCCAAGTTTCTAGCAGTACTTCCCTCGCTTGATGCCTCTGGAAGTACTTATGGGCTGTGTCTTTTCCATCCCAGATGAAGGAGTGCCAACATTTCTGTAAGCCATGCCCCTCAATTGTTAAAATTCTTCATTTTTTAGATTTATCCATTCTCTGAGCCATGACATTACTGCCGCCTTGTGGTAAAGTTCTCAATCTGGAAGGACAAAGCCACCCTTACTTCTGGCATCTTGTCACATTTTAAGTTTGATTCTGGGCTTTTTCCCTAGCCATATAAATTTAATAATAATTTTATTCAACTTGTCAAAAAAGGTTTTCCCCAATTTCATAGGTACTGTTTGAAATAAATATAAAATTTGGGGTAGGATATTCATCTTTATTGTGGCGATTCTCCCAATCAAAGAAATTTGTAATTTTGCCCAATTTTTAAAATATTTTTGAATTTGTTGTAATAATTTTAAGTAATTGTCTTCCTTTATTGAGGATGTTCTTGCCATTAACCAAATGCCCGGGTACTTTGCCTTTTTGACAATTTGAATTCCTAGTTTCTCCTCTAATTTCTTATCTTGGCCTTGTGTGAGGTTCTTAGTAATTATCCTTGTTTTGTTTTTATTTATTTTCAGGCCTGCTAACTGTCCCAAATTTCTCTATTCTTCATCCGCAAAAGCCTGTGTTTTGTATTCTTCTCTGTTAAATTTCCCCTTGCCTGCGCCAGTATTTCTAATGAAAGGATGCATAAAAGGGGAGATAATGGACAGCCTTGCCTGACCCCTTTATTTATGTTGACTTTTTCTGTAAGATCTCCATTGACCATAATTTTTGCTGTCTGCTTTTAGTAAATTGCCTTAATCATTTCTATAAATTTTTCGCCAAATTTCATCCCGATTAATTAAAAACTGTCAATTCTAGTTGTTGAATGCCTTTTGTGCATCTACCATTATTACTGCCAATTGTTTTTCTGGGTGGGCCTCATAATATTCTAAAATGTTCATTATAATCCTTGTATTGTTTTTAATTTGTCAATTGGTAGAAACCCATTTTGATCCGAATGAATAATTTTGTTTAATATCTTTTTTAATCTTTCTGCTATTATTGCCAGGATTTTGTAGTCGGTATTTAACAGCAAGATTGTCCTATAATTTTGAATAAATTGATTAGCAGTACTTTCTTTGGGGATTAATGTTATATATGCCTCCATCCACGAATTTGGCATTTTGGCTTTCTCTAATACCTCATTAGAAGGGGAACTCATCAAATTTGCAGACAAGACCAAATTGACAGGAATACCAACACTCCAGAAGATAAGCTCCAGATATAGAAGGATCGACAGATTGGGCCCCATCTAACAAAATGAAATCAACTGAAAATTGCTTTCACTGAAAAAATATTTGGGGAAGTTTTATCAAGTTGATTGATTCTGCAAAACCTTCAGTACCTTTCAGCAAAGTAACCCTACTTCTGGATCAACTGATCTATCGCTCTGTCTATCATTGATTGATCTAGTAGTCTGAGCCATTGGCTGAAAGCAAGAAAAGAAAGAAGAGAAAACCAGAGGTTATAAATGAGGCTTTTTAAAAATGGTAATGTGGCAATGTGACTATTTATTTATTTTTCATTAGCTTTGCACAATTCCGAGTCAAAGAATTACCCCCAAAAATGGGTCTCTAGCAGGTCCTGCCACTGTGATATGTTGAATCCTATTTCTTGAAGGACTTTTAAAAATTGCTTCTTGTGAACTCAAAAGTTGGCAGAGTACTTAACAGAACAAGATAACCAGAGGAAGCTATGCTGGCTGACAGGAACTTGAACCTGTTATTCTGCTCTCCATGTTGTAGAAGAACACAAAAATAATCCAGGCCAAACAAGGGGGGGAAATAGAACGAGGGAGCCCTCTGCACACCCACTTCACTTCCTGAAGGGAGAATAGAAATCTAATAAATTTTTCCTTTCTTACTTGATTTGGAGGTTCAACCGCTGTTTGATCCCCATCATAAAAACCAGAAAGCTTCATTCTTGGTTTCTCTGTAAGGAATGAATAATTTCAAAATGCATCATTAACAAAATAGGAGGAGCTATTCCATAGATGAGAAGAGAGAGCGAAGTTAAGACAGATAGGAAATCGGAGGATCTTCCATTACCTCCTGAGATGTCCTGACTTGGATCTTCCCAAGGGATCCTCCTGAAAAATACCTCCTGAGGAGGATTTGATGGGTTCTTCTTTCCCTCAGGATCTCTGATCTCCACAGTGCAGCACTTCAAAAAGGAGGAAGGAAAAACAATGCAGAATTAATATACATTACACAACATAAAGTGGATTTTTATATTTGGAACACAACCTCAAAGCCCCCAATATCCATCTGTGAGGTTGAGTGAGAAAACAAGGGAACAATTGCCACATATGATGAATGCCAGAGAAGTTTGGGAAGGAGGGTGAAGTATTCAAACAGATTCTCTATTCCCTTCTGAGCTCCCTAAAGTCTCTCACCTGCAACTGGACCTGCTCCTTCTGCTCCTCCGCCTGGCTCAGGAGGAGGCCTTCCGCCAGGGCTACCGCCTGGGAGCTGGTCTCTGCCCCACACTCCCGCACCCAGCCCTCCATCTCTGGGGGCAGAAGGAACAGGAGATGCTCCAGAACCACCAGGTCCAGCATCTGGGCTTTGGTGTTCTTCTCTGGTCTCAGCCATTGCCTGCAAAAGCCATGGACTCGGCTGCAAAGTCCTCGGGGACCCTCAGCCTCCCGGTATTGGATTGAGGTCCAGGGCGGAACTTGTGAAGGGAGGATGGTTTCCTCCTCCAGGATCTTCTGCCAGGGTCTTGTCCAGAGCTTCCCCTCCTTCCCAGACTGAGCAGCTGAAGGGCCTTTTCCGGCTCCCTCGTTTCCAAAAGGTTGTGTCTCCATCCTTTCTCTGTCCTGCAGAGCAACTGCAAATGGCTCCAAGGACTCTGGTGGGTCTCCAGATGCCTTTTCCTTCACGGGACCATTTCTGGTGCTGCAGGACTGATCCCTGCAAGGGATTCCACCCTTTTTCTTCTTCCCCCAAGAGGAGAGTTTGCCTTGCAAAGACCACAAATGGCTTCCAGTTTCTGTATCTGAGATGGGAAGAAAAAGAAACGCCAAGAATTAGAAAGTGGAATTCAGCCACTGAGCGACCTTCCCCCAACCTCCCCGGAGCCCCAAGAGGCTCATCCCACCGCAGAGCCCAGGTCCCATCGAGCAGGGCCGGGAAGGAGGAGGCAGCTGGAGAGGCCGCCCCGCTTCTCTCCCCCCACTCAGGCTCTTCCCCGGATCCCCACCGCCTTCCCGGCATCCCTGCTTCCCCCTGCAGGGAGAGGGCGGCTGGGGAGCATGGGACCCGGGAAGAGCCCCCCCCCCTCACCCAAGGCACCTCTGTATGTCCCCCGCCAGACTCTCCCGCAGCCTCTCCGCCTCCTCCAGGCCTCCAGGGTTAAGGAGAGCGAGTGCAAAGTCCTAGAGAGGCAAGGCTCCAAATGGACCAATGGGGAAGCGCCTGGAGTTCCCTTCCCTTGGTGGAGGCGCCCCCTGGTGGATTTGGGGCAAAGTGCCTGGATGGTAGAGGAGAGCGTCTGAGGGGAAGGGAGAGGGAGGGGAGGATGGGCTTGGGAGTAGGAGGAAATGCCCCTCCCAATGGCTCCCTGTCAAAGGCTTTGACCTTCTTTTCCCCATTTTATATCAACCCAAATGCATTGAAGGAAGTTTTCGCCTTTCTTCTGTTGCGTTTCCAGAGCGGTTTGGTTATTTCTTCTATATAGTGCAACTCCACCTCCATCTCTTTCATTCGGCCTGCTTCTTATTTAGAGAAGAGAAAAGAATAGAATAAAGAATAGAAAAGAAAAGAAAAAAGAAAAGAAAAGAAAAGAAAAGAAAAGAAAAGAAAAGAAAAGAAAAGAAAAGAAAAGAAAAGAAAAGAAAAGAAAAGAAAAGAAAAGAAAAGAAGAAAAGAAAAGAGCAATATTCTTTCTGGCAGCCCCTGAGATATGGGAAGATGCCATCATGTCTCCCCTTGTCCTTCTGTTCATCAGACTAGAAAATATCCAGTTCCAGCAACTGTTTTTTAATACGTTTTAGCCTCCATCTTTGTTGCTCTTCACTACACTCTTTCTAGAGTCTCCATCCAGAGTTTGCTCCTGGCAGAGGTGGAGGAACGGGGCTCTGGGGAAGGAGAAGGAGCCTCACCTGAGCAGGAGGATCAGGCCCAACTTCCCCCAAGAGGGTCCATTCAGGTTCCCACCACAGGGAGGGTCTCTCCCCCTTCACAGGGGAAAATGGGGCCCCTGTTGCATTCATCCTGGTGGGCTTCTCGTGAGTCCAGATTAGGAAAAACACAAGGACAGGTGTTTTCTCGGGATGAGAGAGCAGAGAACAAAAGCCTGCCATCTCTTTTATTAGTTATCCAAATACAGCGTCATCAGAAGGCGTTATTATGGCTACACATCTCATATTACATACAAGAAATAGAAAAACATCCATATATTCTCCATATAAGTTTCACATTCTTACCAATTACAGTAAATCACGTGAATTCTAGGAAAGCGATACTTAAGGTGCAAAAACAAAACGTAACTCTGGCTAATTTGGTGCCAGTTACTACCAGGCGAGAGGCCCATCTCCTGTTATCTGATTACTTCACTTCTCAGGAATGTAGCACAAGGAGATGTCTCTATCTTTACAAATACAGTCTATGTTCTGAACAAAGAGAGAACGAATAGGGCCCTTTAGAGAGTATCCATATGAACCCGCTTTTCATAGTCAGATTATTTCGGTGCTAAGTTCCATACACGTGTCCAACCAGTTAAACTGGTCTATACATGTACTATGGCCACCGCATTCCCACAGGCCCCCAGATCAGGAGGGGAGGGATTTAGACCACTGGACGGTGATGGGGGCCTCCATCTGGCCCCTCCCAATCTCAAAAGTCAAAGAAAAAAAGGCTTCCTCCCCCCAATTCAGAGCCCCGATTCCTCCTCTGGGGCTGAAGCATCTGGCCAGGACACCCCTCCCCCTCTACCCCCCCCCCCCCCCCGTTGCTTTAACAGATGAAGATTTCTGCCGTGGGAAGAGTTTCTGCGCTGGCTGAGAAGAGGGGAGGGGCAGCCCCGCAGCCAGGGAAGACTTGGGGGTGACGGACAGGCACCCCATATCCGGAGGGAAGCCACGGGAAACCTTCAGCTAAGCCAGGAAGAGGCGGAGGAGATCGTCAGGGATCCCACCTAGCCCAGCCTCCCCTCCCCCTTCCTGCGGGAATCCTCCGCTCGGCTCTCTCGGGAAAGGCGCCGCTTCGCTTTACGGGAGAAAAAGGCGATTTCCCTCCTTGAAACCCGCGTCTCCCCCGTCTAAAAGGGCAGATCTGGAGCTTTTCCCCAGGAATCTGCCTATTTCGGTTGTGGAAGAGGAAGCGCAAAGAGCCCATTAATTTACCACTGATAAATTCGGAAGGAAAACCACTGAGAAAAACTTGAAAGGATCACGTACCTCGATTTTCATTTAAAAGTAAAGGAGGAGGAGGAGGAGGAAGAGGAGGAGGAAGAGGTGGAGGAGGAGAAAGAGGTAAAGGAGGAAGATGAGGAAGAAGTGAAGGAGAAGAGGAGGAGGAGGAGGAAAAGGAAGAGAAGGAGGCTGGGCCTGATTTTTCTTCCGACATTCTCGGGGGATAAAATAAAAACCCCCGACTGGAAGCGGCAACTGAAGAGGCTTAACGTGGAGGAAATAGGCAGCTGCTGTCCAAGGGTAGAGGGAGACACGGACACAAAGTTTTACTTTTATTTCCCTATAAACGTATTTAAGATTCGCAGCAGAGAAGACAGGCGGGAAGATCCTGAGGTAAATCTTAAACGGCGCCCAGAAGGAAAAGGCGGGAAAATGGGAAACGCCCCCTTTCCACCCGCAGCAACCAATCAGAATGCAGATCCCCTCGGGCGGGAGCCCTCCCTCCCTCAGCCACAGCGGGGTCTTCAGGACCATTCTGTCCTTTCCTTCCCCAGCCGTTAAATTGGACATTTTCACATTTAAAGTGTTCAAAGGAAAGAGATAAAATGACTTTGCTTTTGTGTATTAGATTAAATTGTTAGGCTGGAATGATTTTTTTTAAAAAAATCTTGCATTGTGCTAAAATGAAGGCAACGTGTTTTCCCCCCATTTTTTCTCTTGTACCTCAGACTTTCTTTTCCTGTCTTTCTCCTTTTCCTGATTTCCTATTCCTATTTTTCTTTGTGTTTTGTATAGTAAATGAATAAATAAATAAGATCTGGAGACTCTAGAAAGAGTGCAGAGAAGAGCAACAAAGATGGAGGCTAAAACATATAAAAAAACCGTTGCTGGAACTGGGTATTTTCTAGTCTGATGAAAAGGAGGAGGAGGGCAGACATGATGGCATCCTCTCCTCTCCTCTCTTCTCTTCTCTTCTGTAAATAAGAAGCAGAGAGAATGAAAGAGGTGGAGTTGTAGTTTCACTATATAGAAGAAATAACCAAACAGGTCTAGAAACGCAACAGAAGAAAGGCGAAAACTTCCTTCAATGCATTTGGGTTGATATAAAAGAGGAAAAAGCTTTTGTCTGACAGGGAGCCATTGGGAGGGGCCTTTCCTCCTACTCCCAAACCCATCCTCCCCGCCCTCTCCTTTCCCCCACCAAGGCGCTCCTCTTTCCAGCCCTTTCTATAATCCTGGCGCTTCGCCCCAAATCCACCAGGGGGCGCCCTCTGCCAACGGAAGGGAACTCCAGGCGCTTCCCCATTGGTCCACTGGAGGGACAACTCACGGCTGCCTTTGTACAGGAGGTGTCGAAGGAATTGACACCAGAAACCCTTGCCTCTCTAGGACGCAGCACTCGTTCTCCTTAACCCTTGGGGCCCCGCAGGTGGCAGAGAGGTGCGGGAGAGTCTGGCTGGGGGACATTTAGAGGTGCCTCAGGTGAGGGGGGGTGTCCTTCCCGGGTCCCATGCTCCCCAGCCGCCTTCTCCCTGCCGGGGGAAGCGAAACAAGCGGGATGCTGGGAAGGTGGGGGGCGGAGGGGGGGCCTCCGGGCAGGTTGGGGGAAGGTCGCTCAGTGGCTGAATTCCACTTTCTAATTCTTGGTGTTTCTTTTTCTTCCCATCTCAGATACAGAAACTGGAAGCCATTTGTGATCTTTGCAAGGCAAACTTTCCTCTTGGGGGAAGAAGAAAAAGAGCGGAATCCCTTGCAGGGATCAGTCCTGCAGCCCCAGAAATGGTCCCGTGAAGGAAAAGGCATCTGGAGACCCACCAGAGTCCTTGGAGTAAGGTGACCAGATTTTAACATTGGTAAAGAGGGACATTGTGGGCGTGTCTTATTTTGTGGGCGTGGCTAGCTGGTCATGTGACTGGGTGGGCGTGGCTAGCTGGTCATGTGACCGGGTGGCCATGGCTATGTCTATAGGGTAAGGTGAACAGATTTTAACATTGGTAAGAAGGACACCATTGTGGGCGTGGCTTATTGTGTGGGCGTGGCTTGGAGGCCATGTGACTGGGTGGGCGTGGCTACCTGGTCATGTGACCGGGTGGCCATGGCTATGTGTATAGGGACTACTCAGAGGGCTGAAAAGTCATTTCTGACAGGTCCTCACACTTTTGACTGGTCCTCACACTTATGACCATCCTCACATTTATGCCCGTGCAGCATTCTTAACAACCATGTCACTCATTTCACAACTGCTTCTCTTCAACAAGGTGACAAGATAGGGCAAAAATGTAAAATGTGAGGACAGTCGTAAGTTCGAGGACTGGTCAAAAGTGTGAGGACCAGTCAAAAATAACTTTTTCAGCCCTCTGAGTAGTCCATATGCACAAAAGGACTAACCAGAGGGCTGAAAAAAGTCATTTCTGACAGGTCCTCGCACTTTTGACTGGTCCTCACACTTATGACCATCCTCACATTTATGCCCGTGCAGCATTCTTAACAACCATGTCAATCATTTCACAACTGCTTCTCTTCAACATGGTGACAAGATAGGGCAAAAATGTAAAATGTGAGGACAGTCGTAAGTTCGAGGACTGGTCAAAAGTGTGAGGACCAGTCAAAAATAACTTTTTCAGCCCTCTGAGTAGTCCATATGCACAAAAGGACTAACCAGAGAGCTGAAAAAAGTCATTTCTGACAGGTCCTCGCACTTTTGACTGGTCCTCACACTTATGACCATCCTCACATTTATGCCCATGCAGCATTCTTAACAACCATGTCACTCATTTTACAACTGCTTCTCTTCACCATGATGACAAGATAGGGCAAAAATGTAAAATGTGAGGACAGTCATAAGTTCGAGGACTGGTCAAAAGTGTGAGGACCAGTCAAAAATAACTTTTTCAGCCCTCTGAGTAGTCCATATGCATTAAAGGATTACAGCAATAGAGAGGGATGAAGGAATGGAAATTAGAGTAGGAGTGAGGGTAAGAGGGAGGAAGAGAGGAGGAGAAGGAGAAAGAAAGAGGAAGTAGGGAGGAGAAAAAGAGGGTGGGGGGAAGAGAAAGTAAGAAGGAAAGAAAAGAGAGAGGTGGTAGGTTTGAGGAGAAAGATTGCTGTACAATAAAAAAGATGAAAGGGAAGAAAGCCAACCCCAAGCAAATATAAAGATATTAAGATAAAGAATGAATTGTTAAACTTTAAAGAATAAAAGAGAACATATATGAATAAATAGCAATAATTAGAAACACACATACAAACATACAATGTATTTTCTTTGAACAGAATATTTGGCTGGTTCACAAATTTAAACAGCGTTTAGTCATTTCAATTAAATTTACAATTTCTGTATTTCCTTTTTGCCATATTTATTCCTCATCTATTTTTTAAAAAAAACCAATATTACCCTTCATCCTCATCTCTAATCTTAATCAAATTCAATTTTTCCCTTCTATTCTATATTATACCCCTTCCCATTGTCATCTATTTTTATATCCATCCTCACATTGTTTAATTATGTAATTATGTAATACAGTTGTTTAATACAAATTCAACATTTTAATATAAATCAATTAGTTATAAAACTATCTTTTTTGTATATTAATCAATATGAACATGAATATTCCAATTATTTCCATGCAATCCAATTTCTTACAAATCAATTAATTATATTTACCAATAATAATAAACCAAATAATTTCTCCCATATATTCCTCCGAACCACAACTTAACCATTTCTGCTTTCAACACAATATACAATTAATAGTATCTCAATTGAAAACTAGGGAAGAGCTCAAAGAACAAGGAATAGAAATAGACTGGTGGCCCTACTCGCAAATAAAAGTAAGATACAGAAAAGACCAAGAGAAAGAAGGAATAGATTTAAAACAAAATCGATTAGACAAACTATTAGAATCAAAAGAAGGGAAGTTAATCTCAAAAATCTATAAATATTTACTCGAATTCGATCTGGCAGAAGAGTTGGTCAAAGGGCAGATGATAGCCTGGGCGAGGAACATAGGGCATAATATACAATTAGAAGATTGGGAAAGAGTTTGGGAGGATAATTATAGAATGACAAAATCGGTACCATACAAAGAAAATCATTATAAAATGTGGTACCGATGGTATCTGCCACCCGCAAGGTTAGCAAAAATGTATCCAAATGTGAACCCGGCTTGCTGGAAATGTAAAAAAGCGCAGGGAACTTTTTACCATGCTTGGTGGCTTTGCCCAAAAATCAAAAAATATTGGAACAAAATAAAAACATGGATATTAGAAATAACAAATCACGAAATTGAATTAACACCTGAAGTCTTTTTACTCGGCATGATTAATAAGAATATTAGGAAGGACATAAAATACCTAATACTCCACATTATAACAGCGGCAAGATTAGCATTGGCACAACTCTGGAAAATAGACCGTTTGCCAACTGATCAGGAAGTAATACAGAAAATCTATGTATGCGCAGAGATGGATAAATTAACCCTAAAACTACAGGATAAGGAAGATTCAAAATATTTTAAAATATGGAATAGTTGGTACCAGTGGATAAGTCAGAGAGAGGGAATGCTTAGAGATGAAAGTTAGGAGAAATCAATGTAAATAAACAACTGCACTGTCAGAGAGATATAGAAGGAAATATAGTCACTGCGTGTATATATATATATATATGTATATATAACATTAGAAAGTAGTTGATAGATGAAATTGAGCACTATATATGTATAGTATATGTACTTGTAATTTGTGTGTTTGATTAAGAAAAACTTGTTCAGTTTTTCTTATAATTGTTCTAAATGTCTTTTTTTTAAATACGAATAAAGTTTGTTTTAAAAAAATAATAATAATAATAGTATCTCAATTATTACAATTCCCTAGTTAAATACAGCTTTTTTTCCTTTGTGTTTTAAAATCTTGAACTCTCCTCCTAAATTTCCCATTGTTTGTAGTTTTTCACCTACCTTTTTTGGGGAGGAAAAATAAAAATAAAAATAAATCTCTCTCTGCCTCATTTTGTCACGCTGCACCAAAGACCCTGGTTTCGGTTTCGTTTCTGAAGCTTAGCTAGGGGAAAAAAAAAAACTGCTTTACACTGATTGCCTGTAGGGCGGCCCTTTGAAGCCCCGGGCAAGAGTTTAAACAGTTTTTTTTTCTTCTAGCCATCAGCTGGGGCTCAAGAAAAATCGGGACTTTTTTGAAACGCCGCGAGACGCGGGACAAATTGCTCAAAAGCGGGACTGTCCCGCCAAAAGCGGGACGTCTGGTCACCTTACCTTGGAGCCATTTGCAGTTGCTCTGCAGGACAGAGAAAGGATGGAGACACAACCTTTTGGAAAGGAGGGAAGTGGAAAAGGCCCTTCAGCTGCTCAGCCTGGGAAGGCGGGGAAGCTCTGGACAAGAACCGGGCAGGAGATCCTGGAGGAGGAAACCATCCTCCCTTCAGAAGTTCAGACCTGGACCTCCATCCAATACCGGGAGGCTGAGGGTCCCCGAGGACTTTGCAGCCGACTCCATGGCTTTTGCAGGCAATGGCTGAGACCAGAGAAGAACACCAAAGCCCAGATGCTGGACCTGGTGGTCCTGGAGCAGCTCCTGTTCCTTCTGCCCCCAGAGATGGAGGGCTGGGTGCGGGAGTGTGGAGCAGAGACCAGCTCCCAGGCGGTGGCCCTGGTGGAAGGCCTCCTCCTGAGCCAGGCGGAGGAGCAGAAGGAGCAGGTCCAGTTGCAGGTGAGAGACTTTAGGGGGCTCAGAAGGAAATAGAGAAAGTGGTTGAATACTTCACCCTCCTTCCCAAACTTCTCTGACATTCATCATATGTGGCAATTGTTCCCTTGTTTTCTCACTCAGCCTCACAGATGGATATTGGGGGCTTTGAGGTTGTGTTCCAAATATAAGAATCCACTTTATTTCATGTGAGGTACATTAATTCTGCTTCTTTTTTCCTTCTTCCTGTTTGAAGTGCTTCACTGTGGAGATCAGAGATCCTGAGGGAAAGAAGAACCCATCAAATTCCCCTCAGGAGCTGTTTTTCAGGAAGATCCCTTGGGAAGATCCAAGTCTGGACACCTCAGGAGGTAATGGAAGATCCTCCGATTTCCCATCTGTCTTACCTTCGCTCTCTCTTCTCTTCTATGGAATACTTCCTCCTATTTTGTTAATGATGCATTTTGAAATTATTCATTCCTTACAGAGAAACCAAGAATGAAGCTTTCTGGTTTTTATGACGGGGATCAAACAGCGGTTGAACCTCCAAATCAAGTAAGAAAGGAAAAAGTTATTAGATTTCTATTTTCCCTTCAGGAAGTGAAGCAGGTGTGCAGAGTGCTCCCTCCTTCTATTTTCCCCCCTTGTTTGGCCTGGATTATTTTTCTGTTCTTCCACAACATGGAGAGCAGAATAGCAGGTTCAGGTTGCTGTCAGCAAGCATAGCTTCCTCTGGTTATCTTGCTCTCCTAGGTACTCGTCCAACTTTGACTTTAGAAGAAGCAATTTTTTAAAAAGTCCTTCAAGAAATAGGAATAAACGTATCACAGTGGCAGGAACTGCTAGAGTCCAATATTTTTTTTTGTAATTCTTTGACTCGGAATTGTGCAAGGCTAATGAAAAATAAATAAATACTCACATTGCCACAATACCATTTTAAAAAAGCCATATTTATAACCTGTAGTTCAAAAATAAGCAGATGGAGTACGAGAAGAATATGGGAGGCAAGCCAAAAAAAAAAGACTAAAAGTTTTTACATAGGTAAGAGATGATGGATAAGGGGGGGTGGGGGGAAGAGAGTAAAAGATCTTCTTTTACTTTACTTTTACTTTTATTTGATTTGTATACCGCCCTAATCCCGAAGGACTCAGCCAACAATAAAATACATACATACAAAATTTAAAAGCAGGAATAAAATCGAATTAAATAGTTTGACCCAGACAGATTAAAACCCCAATCAATTTAAAACAAATTTAAACTTTGAGTATTAAAATATTAAAAATATTAAAATATTAAAATTGTTTAAAAAGAGGGAGAAAGTTAGGCCAGGCCCACCTGGAGAAATAAAAAGGTCTTCCATGAATATATTTCAATAATGTTTATTAATATTAGAATTATATAGGTTGGATAATTATTTTGTATGTAGTGCAACAGACGTTAGGGTAATATCTTAATATAAATAGGTATGAAGAGTAAAATATAGAAATTATGAATACTTATAAGTAAGAATGAAGCATTAATTAGAAAATTACAGTTTGAATGATGGTATTATGAAATAATGTATAAAAATATGATTAGTGAAATGCTAGAATTAAACCATGGGTGATTAGAAAATGAAAGAATATATTTTAAGGTAAAGGTTTATCAATAGTAGAATTACAGAGATTGAAGGATTGGAAAAAACATGAATTTAAGGCACTGTACCTTAAATTCCATATTTTTGGAACATATTCCATATGTTTAAATGATTGTGATTGGTATTAGAAGCATACATTCAGACATTGAATAATGAAAGAATGAAGGATGAAACTTTAACATAAATAGATGTAAAGAGCTAAATAAGGGAAATATAAATAATAAAACAGGTGAAAGATAGGAAATAGAAAAGAAACATCTTTGAATATTATAGTGATATGGGAAAAAAAGTTAAAACAGAGATAGAAATAAGAGAGGAATAATAGTACATATGTATTTGATATTAAAATATATGAAAGAAGGAGGAGGAGGTTTAGGAACTGAAGGGCGGTAGCAAGGGGTATGTGTAAATGATATGAAATGGTGAAAAGGAAATGTAAGAACTATGAGTAACAATACTATGTTTATTTGTATTGAAATGTATGATCCCCGGGTATCACACCATTCACACATTGATATGTGTAAATAACGTTTTAAAAAATAAGCAAATTGAATTAAAAAATAAAGCAGACTATTAAAATCCAAAGGATGTGGCCGTGTTGAGCATGTAATCACAGTACTTGGGGCTACAAAATAATTTCCAATCCTCTGATTTGCGCCTCGGTTAGGAGATCAAACATTCCCGATTTGCAAAGGCTGAGAAATAATTTTCCCGGGGAATTTTCTCTTCTTTGTTTTCTTCCTTTCAGCCAATGGCTTATACTACTAGATCAATCAATGATAGACAAAGTGATAGATCAGGTGATCCAGAAGTGGGATTACTTTACTGAAAAGCACTGAAGGTTTTGGAGAATCAATGGACTTGATAAAACTTCCCCAAATATTTCTTCAGTGAAAGTAGTTTTCAGATTTGCCCATTTTCTCACCTAAAATTAGGACTTGTGTAGCAATTTAAGTTAGTAAATATCTTTGCTTTGAGAATTTGGGAACAATGTAACAGAATAACAGAGTTGGTAGGGATCTTGGAGGTCTTCTAGTCTAGTGGTCACCAACCGGTGGTCCGCAGGAAAATTTTGGTGGTCCACAGGGAAATTTTCGTATTTTTGCATTTGTTATATTGCACTCATCCTCAAGCTATGGCCCCTGGTCCGGATATGGCCCGAGAGCAATTAATCTGGCCCGCGCACAGGAATACACGGCTGCACCGCCCACATCACCCCGCCCATACGCCAGTCCCCACTCTTAAGGCCGAGAGAAGAAGCCGGATTTTCCTCTCCATTGCAGGCACCAGATCGGCCCCCTGCAAGCTCTTGTCTCTCGAGGAGCGCTCCCTGAAGCGGCACGGGAAACTTTGGTTGGGCTCCTCGAGAGACGAGAGCTTGCAGGAGGCCAATCTGGTGTCTGTAATGGAGAGGAAAATCCGGCTTCTTCTCTCTGCTGTAGTGCAGCATCAGGATTCAGCCTTGGTATATTTGCGGCACAAGGCAGCCCTAGTCTCCTGCCGCTTGGGACTCGGAGCGGTAAACAGCATCTGGTTCAGGGAGAAGCCGGATTTTGTTCTCCATTGTGGATGCCAGATCGGCCCCCTGCAAGCTCTCGACTCTCGAGGAGCCCGACCAAAGTTTCCCGCACCGCTTCAGGGAGCGCTCCTCAAGAGACAAGAGCTTGCAGGGGACCGATCTGGCGTCCGCGATGGAGAGCAAAATCTGGCTGCTTCCCAGACCAATCGCCATTTACTGCTCTGAGTCCCAAGCGGCAGGATATGAGGGGCAGCTTTGCACCACCGGCTGGCGCAATTATACCGAGGCGAATGCTCATGCTGTGCAAGTTCAAGTAGTGCTTCACTCCCACACTTCTTCCGGCCCTTGTTGGTGCCCCATGCACCTCGGTCTCTCAGAGAGATGCTTGACTTCCTCTCAGCCCCAAGACACTGGCTGGCCCATGAGATGAGAGAGAGAGAGACAGAATCAGAGAGAGAATGAAAGAGAGAGACAGACAGAGAGAGAATGAGAGAGAGAGAGAATCAGAATGAGACAGAGAGAGAAAGAGACAGAGAATGAAAGAGAGAACGAGAGGGAGAATTAGGGAGAGAGTGAGAGAGAGAGAATGAGAGACAGAATCAGAGAGAATCAGAGAGAAGAGACAAAATGAAAGAGAATCAGAGAGAATCAGAATGAGAGAGGGGGGAGAGAGGGAGGGAGAGAGACAGAGAGAATGAGAGAGAAGGAGTGGTAAAGAGAGAGGGGGGAAGAGAAAGTGAGAGAGACGGGGAGAGAGAGAGAGAGAGAGAGAGAGGAGGGAGAATGCCTGAAGGACCTCATCCTGTCACTGGGAGTCCAGGTGCTTCAGCAAGCGGCGCGCTGGATTCGGATTAGTGGTCCGCGAAATTTAAAATTATGAATTTGGTGGTCCTTGAGGTCCAAAAGGTTGGGGACCCCTGTTCTAGTCCAACCCCCTGCTCAGCCCTATAACATTTCAGATAAATAGCTGTCCAATTTCTTTTTAAACACCTCCAGTGTTGGAGCACCCACAATTTCTGAAGGCAAGTCATTCCACTGATTAATTGCTCTCACTGTCAGGAAATTTCTCTTTACTTGTGGCATGTGCAATGTGCAACTTTGCAGGTGGTGCCACATGCGAAAAGGAACACAGCCCATGCTGGCCTGAATGAGATAATAGGTGCTGTTATGGAAGGGGGGGGCAGGCGGCCCAAGCGGGCTGAAGTGGCGGCGGCGACGGCTGGAAGGTGCAGGAGTCAAGTGCTACTTGCATTTGCATGGCATCAGCATTCCGCCTTCACCATGGTATATTTGTGCTTGGGACTGCAAAATCCAGCTGCCCCCCGGACCAGTCACCATTTACCGCTCCGAGTCCCAAGCATTAGGAGATGAGGGCTGCCGCTCTTACAGCGCTCTTACAGCGGAGAGAAAAAGCCGGATGCCGCTCTCCATTGCAGACACCAGATCGCCCCCCTGCAAGCTCTCCTCTCTCAAGCAGTCCAACCAAATTTTCCAGCCCCGCTTCAGGGAGCGCTCCTCGAGAGATGAGAGTTTGCAGGGGGCCGATCTGGCATCCGGATTAGAGAGCAAAATCCAGCTGCTCTCCGGATCAGACGCTATTTTCCGCTCTGAGACCCAAGCAGCAGGAAACAAAGGCTGCCTTGTGCCGCAAATATAGCAAGGCAGAATCCTGATGCTGCACTTTCAGCAGAGAGATGAGGGCTGCCTTGGCCATCGGCTGGCGCAAATATACCAAGGCGAATGCTCATGCCGCACAAGTTCAAGTAGTGCTTCGCTCCCACACTTCTTTCGGCCCTCAGTCTCTCAGGGAGATGCTTGACTTCCTCTCAGCCCCAAGACACTGGCTGGCCCATGAGATGAGAGAGAGAGAGAATGAGAGAGAAAGAGAGAGAATCAGAATGAGACATAGAGAGAAAGAGACAAAGAATGAAAGAGAGAGAAAGACAGAATGAAAGAAAATGAGAGAGAGACAGAGAGAATCAGAAAGAGAGAGAGAGAGAGAGAATGAGAGACAGAGAAAGAGACAGAGAATCAAAGAGAATCAAAGAATCAGAGAGAGAATGAGAGAGAGAGAATCAGAGTGAGAGAGAAAGAGAGAGAAAGACAGAATGAAAGAGAATGAGAGAAAGAGACAGAGAGAATCAGAGAGAGAGAGAGAATGAGAGACAGAGAAAGAGACAGAATGAAAGAGAATCAAAGAATCAGAGAGAATGAGAGAGAGAGAGAGAGAGAGAATGAGAAAGGGGGGAGAAAGAGAATGAGGGGGGAGAGAAAGAGAAAGAGTGGGGGAAAGAAAGAATGAGAAAGAGAGGGGGAGAGAGAAAGAGAATGAGAGAGGGGGAGAGAGAAAGAGAGAATGAGAAAGAGTGGGAGAGAAAGAAAGAGAGGGAGAGAGAGAGAGAGAAAATGAGAGAGAGAGAAAGAGAGAATGAGAGAGAAAGAGTGGGAGACAGAGAGAGAGAGACAGACAGGAGGGAGAGTGCCTGAAGGACCCCATCCCATACTGGGAATCCAGGTGCTTCAGCAAGCGGTGCACTGGATTCGTATTAGTGGTCCGCGAAATTTAAAATTATGAAGTTGGTGGTCCCTGAGGTCCAAAAGGTTGGGGACCCCTGACCTAAGACCATCGGAAAACACATATTTTTGATGGTTTTAGGAATAACTTTATCGTTGGGGGTCACCACAACATGAGGAACTGTATTAAAGGGTCGCGGCATTAGGAAGGTTGAGAACCACTGCCTTAGCTGCTTGCCTTGCTTCGCTTGCCTGAATCCATTCCATCAGCAAGCAACTCCCTGCCTGCAATCAAGCAGGCAGGGAATTGTGGACTTCAACTCCCAGAATTCCTCAGCCAGCAAAACAAAGCTGGCTGAGGAATTCTGGGAGTTGAAGTCTACAAGTCTTAAAGTTGCCAAGGTTGGAGACCCCTGTTCTATTGGGTAAGTTTTTTTCCCCTTTGGGAGCTTTAAAAAAAAAATAGTTAATTGGGTTTTTTTTTAGTTGTTCTTTTTTAGACCTAGCCATTTAAAGTTTAGGAAGTTTTAAATTTAGCTTTCATATAAAAATAAAAATAAAATAAAATAAAATAATATTTGTGCAGCTTTCTGAGATTTAGTGTGTTTCTGTAGTGTTTCACTCTAACTACACAAACACACAAAATCTCACAAAGCTGTATGTGGAATTTTGTGTGCGTAAAGTGTGAAAGTTGGGTTTTTGGGCTTTTTGTGGCTGTGTGAAGTTCCTGCTTGTTGCAGGGGCCATTTTGGGTCTAGCACAGCTGCTTTTACATTGTGGGTGAGCCAGTTGATGTTTTTTTAATTTTTATTTGGTGTGCGTTGGAAGAGGGGTAGTCTTATACGGCGAGTATAGCCCAAACCCTATATTTTAACAGGAAAATTTGGGGGTCGTCTTATACGCCCAGTCGTCTTATACGCCGGAAAATACGGTACCTCAAAGATATCCCCAGGAGGAGGAAGAGGGGAAGGTTTCCTCCTCCTCCTGGAACCGCTGCTGCTCTTCTTCCTTTTCTTCCCGGCCGTGGCCACCCAACCTCTGAAGATCCAGGATTTCCACCTCACCCAAAAGGCTGGGGGCAGAAGGATGGAAGGGGTGGTGAGAGCAAAAACAAGATGTGATTACTTATAAAGAGCTTCTTAATATGGAAGGAGGTATCTTACAACTAAAATCTTTGAATCAACTAAGAGAAGAAAGGATAATTCAAACATGGTTTCAGTATGGACAGCTGCAAGCTAGATGGAGAGAAGATCAGAAAATGGGCATCTCGCAAAATGAGGAGAACTTGGTAAAACAAATTAGAGACCAAAGTCAAATGCATATAAAAAGGTTGTATAATGCATTGGTAGAAATAGATTCAGAAACAGCTAGTTAAGGACTGTATGATAAAATGGGCACAAAACATTGAAGAACCAATAATGATGGAAACGTGGGAAAAAATATGGGTTAGAAATGTAAAGTTCACGCAAGCCCAAAACTTAAGAGAGAATTTTTATAAAATGTTTTATAGATGGCATCTAGATCCTAAAAAGCTAGCCTGTATGTATCCAAGTTTGCAACCTAAGTGTTGGAGATGTGAATGTGCTGATGCCACGTATTATCATATATGGTGGACATGTAAAAAAATTAAGGCATTTTGGATAAAAATATGGTGGATTATCCAAAACATTCTCAAAAAGAAGATAAAATTTACTCCACAGTTCTTTTTGTTAGGTATAATTACAGATTGTACGGTTATAGAGACTAAATTGATTTTAAATTTAATAACAGCAGCCAGACTTTTGGTGGCGCAGTATTGGAAGAAGGAAGACTTACCTACCATTGAAGAATGGACATTAAAAGTAGTGAATTTAGCAGAGATGGCAAAAATTTCGGCATACTCGAAGGACCATTCAAATGAAAGATATATATCGGAATGGAGAAGATGGATTGACTATATTCAAAACAAATATCGGACTAAAAAGCTTCAAATGGCTTATGGATGAAACCAACATTTTTTTTTTGAATTATGTTTTGTTTGTTGAAAGGGGAGTTAAAGAGCAAGAGGGAGTTGGGAGCCTACAGAAAGTTAGCATATTTTAGTTTATGTTTGTTAAATGTTATACCCTGTATTTGCCCTGGGAAGTCCGGGGTGGGTGGGGAGGGAGGGGGGTTGGAGGGAGAGGGGGGGAGGAGGGATGGGGGTGGGTGGAGGAGGGGAGGGGGGGAGGAGGGAGGAAAAAAATTGTAATACTTGATAAAACTTTTTAATAAAAAAAAAAAAAGATATCTCCAGGAGGAGGAGGAGGGGGAGATTTCCTCCTCCTCCTCCTGAAACCGCTGCTGCTCTTTTTCCTTTTCTTCCCGGCCGTGGCTACCCAACGTCTGAAGATCCAGGATTTCCACCTCATCCAAAAGCCTGGGGGCAGAAGGATGGAAGAGGTGGTGAGAGCTTTGTGGGGTCCCCCTAATGGGGGATGGTTGAAGTAGACGAAGGGTCGGCTTGGCATACGAGAGCCGGCACTGGGCTTTATCTTCCGGCTGGAGGGGAGCTGCTGCAGGGGATTGATGAGGGAGCGCTTGGGGCTCACAGCGGTAAACCACGTTCAGGAAGCACTACAGCAGAGGGAAGGAGCCGGAGTCAACCCTGGCTTTGCTGTCCATTGCAGATGCTAGATCAGCCCCCTTCAAACTCATCTCTCGAGAAGCCCGGCCGAAGTTTCCCGTGCCTCTTCAGCGAGTGCTCCTTGAGAAACGAGTTTGCAGGGGGCTGATCTAGCATCTGAAATGGACAGCAAAGCCAGGGTTGACTCCGGCTGCTTCTCTCTGCTAACAGGCGGCCAAGCTAACTGCCTGAAGGACCCCATTCTGTCTCTGGGAGTCAAAGTGCTGAAGGGCAAGCGGCGCAGGAAACCTTGGCTGGGCTCCCCGAGAGAAATGCAACGATTTCTCTGCGGACTACCAAAATTTTCTCCCAGACTATCAGTGGTCCACGAACCACCAGTTGGTGACCACTATTCTGGAGTATTTTTATTCCTGTCAATTTGGTCTAGTCTGCAAATTTGATGAGTTCCCCTTCTATCCTCTTTTCTAAATCATTGATGAAGATGAACAGATCTTGCGAATCCTCCTGTTCTGTTCTGTTTTTTCCGTGTTCAGGAGAGTCTTGAGTCCTTCGAGGAGGTGGCTGTGTCTTTCTCTGAGGAGGAATGGTCTCAGCTGGATCCTGACCAGAAAGCACTGTATTTGGAAGTCATGCTTGAAAACCATAGGAACGTGGCCTCTCTGGGTAAGAGTTTTCTAGTCCCCAATCAGAGAGTTCAAGAATGCAGATTCTAGTTAGCTTTTTTAATAAAAAACTACTAATCAGATATCGTCTCCTGGGAGGGAGAAGGAAAGGATCTTCTCGTGCTCCAAGGAAGGAAGGAGTGAATGTCTCTTTGCTTAGATGCTTTCTCTGCCATTTCTCATCTGTATTTTTCCATTTCTATTTGAACTTACCTGTGGGGGCTGAGAAGAACGAGGTGTGCTTTTATGTGTCCTCTGGAGGTCATGTGAGAGGAGTGTTGTTGTCATTTGTCCTCTGAAACATCCTCAAATTGTGTGAGAACAGAACTTTCACACTCAGTCCATGGAAGAGCATTCTCCCAATCCAATTCAAGAACAAAGGCCTCATGCAATGTCACTCAGAGCATCCTAAGGTACAGGTAATCCCCGAGTTATGACAGTTCACTAAGTGACCGTTCCAAGTTACGACCTAGCCCACTCCCAAGGACTTAAGACTCCTGAAATTACGAATGTTGCAGCACCACAGCCGTCATTCACACTTATGAATGACAGCAGAGGCGCTGCAACAACATTCGCCCAACCTGTTCCCCCACCCCATCCTGCCGGGATTTACCTTGAGAGGATGTGGTGAGCCATCAGTTTCTTTACCTACTTTGGTGAAATTGCAGAAAAAAGAGGCCTAAAGTAGTGAGAGATACGCAAGATCAGTAGTGGGAAATCTTGCACAAAAGATCTCACGTGATCTCGCACTACACTGCTTTAGGCGTCTTTTCTCTGCTAACCAAGGCCGGCATGAGATCCAGGGAAAAATGCTTTGCAAAGAGAGGGAAGGCCTCTTCGTTTTCAGTGAATTTTGTCCTGGATCTCGTGCAGTCCTCAGTTCTTAAAAGAACGCAGGCCTAAAGTACTGCGGTGTGAGATCATGTGATATTAAGAGCTTGAAATCTTGCACTACTGGTCTCGTGTGATCTTGCACTAAAGTAGTTCAGGCCTAACTTTGATCTTTTTCTCTAACCTTGTTATCATTTTCTTTTCCCTTTTGCTTTGAAGGTAATAATGGGCAGGAGAATCAAGATTCCTGTGAACTGTTGCAAGTGATCAATGGTAAAGATGGAACGGAGAAGTTTGGAATTCAAATGGAATTAGGAAGCCATGAGAGAAACCAGTCAAAGAATTGGAATCGGGAAAACTCATCTTCCATTGATGCACGAATGCAAGACTTTCATGCCCAACAAGAGAAAATAAGGGAAAAATATACTGGAAAAAGTGTGAAGCTAATAAAAGCTAAAGTACAAGTAAATGAACAGGATTTATTCATTCTTTCTATTGGAAATAACTTCCTTACATCTCAAAAAGCTATTGACACAAAAGAGAAGCCTAATAAATGTTTGGAATGTGGAAAATGCTTTAGAACAAGCAGGCAACTTACTTCCCATGAAAGGGTTCACACTGGGGAGATGCTCTACAAATGCATGGAGTGTGGAAAGACCTTTGCTCATAACAATACACTTACTATCCATAAAAGGATCCATACAGGGGAGAAACCATATAAATGCATGGAGTGTGGAAAGACCTTTGTTTATAACAGTAATCTTGTTTCCCATAAAAGGACACACTCAGGAGAGAAGCCATTTAAATGCATAGAATGTGGAAAGACCTTTGCTCGAAGTGGTAATCTTATTTCCCATAAGATGATCCATACGGGAGAGAAGCCATATATATGCATGGAGTGTGGAAAGACCTTTGTTGAAAAACGTAGTCTTATTTCCCATAAAATGATCCACACAGGGGAGAAGCCGTATATATGCATGGAGTGTGGAAAGATGTTTACTCGTAGCAGTGGTCTTAGAATCCACAAGAAGATCCACTCAGGAGAGAAGCCGTATAAATGCATGGAGTGTGGAAAGATCTTTACTCGTAGCAGTACACTTACTGTGCATAAAAGGATCCACACAGGAGAGAAGCCGTATATATGCATGGAGTGTGGAAAGACGTTTACTCAGAGCAGTGGTCTTAGAATCCACAAAAAGATCCACTCAGGAGAGAAGCCGTATAAATGCATGGAGTGTGGAAAGATCTTTACTCATAGCAGTACACTTACTATGCATAAAAGAATCCACACTGGGGAGAAGCCATATAAATGCATGGAGTGTGGAAAGACCTTTGCTCGAAGTGGTCAACTTATTTCCCATATGATGATCCACACGAGAGAAAGCATATAAATGCATGGAATGTGGAAAGAGTTTTGCTCAGAATGGTCATCTTACTTCTCATAAAAGGATCCACGCTCAGGAGAAACTATATAGCAATAGCAATTCCACTTGGACTTGTATACCACTCCACAATGCTTTACCACACTCTCTGAGCAGGTTACAAGGTTGGCATATTGTCCCCAGCAATCTGGGTCCTCATTTTAACGACCTCAGAAAGATGAAAGACTGAATCAACCATGAGCCAGTCAGGATCGAACTTCTGGCTGTGGGCAATTAGCCTGTACTGCATTCTAACCACTGACCCGCCCTGTCTCTATAGATTTGTTTGTGTGTGCATATTGTGCCTTTCTGATCCAAATGAGACAAGGTTGAATCCAACAAAATGAAAGTTAATGTGGAGAAAAGTAAGATTTTCCACCTGGGCAGGAAAAACAGATTACTTGAAACCTGGCTCAAAAACAGTAATTGTGAGGTGGACCTTGGGAGTCCGAATGGATGATCACTTAAACATGAGTCACGTGTGTGTGGCAGCAGCCAAAAAAGCTAATATAATCCATGATTGTATAAACAGAGGCATAGAATCAGGATCATGTACCGTTTTATAAAGCCTTACTAAGACTACACCTGGAATACTGCATCCAGTTTTGGTCATCATGTCAGTGTATAAGAGTTCATTAATTGGAATAGACATGATAACACGTCAGCCAATGGGGACTGTTTAGTGACCCAGACATCTCGGAGCCTGGGCGTGGCTTAGCTTGACTTTGTATATAAGAGTTTATTTTATTTATTTATTTTATTGAATTTCTATACCGCCCTACTCCCGAAGGACTCAGGGCGGTGAACAGCCATGAAATAAAACACATACATATACAAAATTTAAAATAAAATAAAATGAATTAAATAAATTTGGCTGAATTGATACCCATAATTTAAAATACCCATATTTTAAAATACAATAAAAATTTAAAATTTACACTTAAAAGGGAGAAGATTTAGGCGAGGCCAGCTTGATGGAATAAAAGAGTCTTCAGCTCGCGGCGGAAGGTGCGCAGATCCGGAATCCTCCGTATCTCTGGGGGGAGCTCATTCCAGATCATCGGTGCCCCCACAGAGAAGGCTTTCCCCCTAGGGGCGAACAGCCGACATTGTTTGGCCGACGGCACCTGGAGGATCCCCTCTCTGTGGGAGCGTACTGGTCGGTGGGAGGCTATTGATGGTAGTAGGCGGTCCCGTAAGTAACCAGGTCCTAAGCCATGATGGAGCGCTTTAAAGGTGGTAACCAGAACCTTGAAGCGCACCCGGAAGACCACCGGGAGCCAGTGCAGCTCGCGCAGGAGAGATGTTACATGGGAGCTCCACGCTGCTCCCATAACCACCCGCGCGGCCGCACTCTGTGCCAGTTGGAGCCTCCGGGTGCACCTCAAGGGGAGCCCCATGTAGAGAGCGTTACAATAGTCCAGACGAGAGGTGACAAGGGCATGAGTGACTGTGCGTAACGAGTCCCGATCTAGAAAGGGACGCAACTGGCGAATCAGGCGAACCTGATGAAAAATCCTCCCGGTCACGGCCGTCAAATGCTCTTCTAAAGACAGCCGTGAATCCAGGAGGACGCCCAAGTTACGAGCCCTTTCCGTGGGGGCCAATGATTCGCCCCCAAAAGCCAGCGATGGCGCCAGCTGACTATATCGGGACGTCGGAAACCACAGCCACTCGGTCTTGGATGGGTTGAGCCTGAGCCCGTTTCTCCCCATCCAGATCCGTACGGCCTCCAGGCACTGGGACATCACTTCAAGGGCATCATTGGGGTGGTCCGGGGTGGAGATGTACAGCTGGGTGTCGTCAGCGTACAGATGTTACTTCACCCCGAAACCACGGATGATCTCGCCCAGCGGCTTTACATAAATGTTGAACAAAAGGGGCGAGAGAACCGATCCCTGCGGCACCCCACATATAAGGGGCCTCGGGGTTGATCTCTGCCCCCCTGTCAACACAGACCGCAACCGGTCAGAGAGAAAGGAAGAGAACCACCGTAAAACGGTGCCTCCCACCCCCAACCCTTCCAGCCGGTGCAGCATGATACCATGGTCGATGGTATCAAAAGCCGCTGAGAGGTCTAACAGGACCAGGACAGAGGAACAACCCCTGTCCCGAGCCCTCCAGAGATTATCAACCAACGCGACCAATGCCGTTTCCGTGCTGTACCCAGGCCTGAAGCCCGACTGGAACGGATCTAGATACGACGCTTCATCCAGGTACTGGGGAAGCTGTCGCGCAACCACACTCTCAACAACCTTCGCAACGAAGCAAATGTTGGAGACTGGACGATAATTAGCCAATACTGCCGGGTCCAAGGAAGGCTTCTTGAGGAGGGGCCTTACCACCGCCTCTTTCAGGGCGGTGGGGAAGACGCCCTCACCCAATGAAGCATTTATAATCCCCTGGAGCTAGCCTCGCGTCACCTCCCGGGAAGCCAGCACTAACCAGGAGGGGCACGGGTCCAACAAACATATGGTCGCGTTCAATCTACCCAGAATCCTGTCTACGTCATCTGGGGTCACAGGATCAAACTCATCCCAGATAACAGTCTCAAGACCTGCCTCCGTCACCCTCGCTGGATCTATCCAGTCAGAGTCCAGACCTGCCCGAATCTGAGTGATTTTGTCATGCAGATACTGAACAAAATCCTCGGCTCTTCCCTCCAAGGGGTCCTCCCGCAGTTCCTGGTGGAGCAGTTACTTTTGTCCTTGCAATATTGCCTCTGTATGATATTGCTTCTTTGATTATGACTTCTGGATTCTGAGTTCTGGTTCTGACTTCTGCTGCATGGGAATTGTATACATGCATCATACTGTATATTATTGTATATAAAGAAGTTTCTTGTATAAATGAATCCTGCTGAATTATTTACTTGTGTGCTGGTTGGATTGCTGCAAACTCTAACACATCACATTACAAAAAAGATGTTTAGACTATGGAGAAAGTGCAAAGAAGAGCAGCTAAAATGATTAAAGGCCTGAAGACTAAAACGTATGAAGAACGGTTGCAGGATCTGGGTATGGCTAGTCTACAGAAAAGAAGGATTAGGAGGGTCAACTGGATCTCCAGCAGGGGTTTTCCCTTTCATGCTTGCCTGCTATCGGCTGCCATAGTAACAGGGAGGGTGGGCATTTCATTGGGGTTTGGGAAGAGAGCTGGTGTGAAGATGGCCCATGTGAATAAAGGAGATTTACTCTCACGAATTACTAGCTGCTGAGTGGAATTATTTACAACCAGTCAAGGCCAACCGTCCTGGAACTCCAGATGGATGAAAAGACCTGAAGATTTGCCCCACTTGACACTATGTGGGGCGGGGATTGGACATTCAGTCTGGATCCCTGGGGGGAGGGATTTGGGGAAATTTTGAATAACAAAAAAGCACAACAAAGAATGTTCTTTCTGAGCCAACTCAGGAAGCTCGAACTGCCCAAGGAGCTGCTGATCCAGTTCTATGAAGGAATTATTGAGTCTGTCATCTGTACCTCTACAACTGTCTGGTTTGGCTCTGCAACCCAACAAGACAGACAGAGACTTCAGAGGATAATTAGAACTGCAGAAAAAACAATTACTACCATCTGCCTTCCATTGAGGACCTGTATACTGCACGAGTCAAAAAGAGGGCTGTGAAAGTATTTACAGACCTGTCACATCCTGGACGTAAATTGTTTCAACTCTTACCCTCAAAACGATGGTATAGAGCATTGCACACCAGAATAACTAGATATAAGGACAGTTTTTCTCCGAACACCATCACTCTGCTAAACAAATAATTCCCTCAACACTTTCAAACTCATTATTAAGTCTGCATTACTATTAATCTTCTCATCGTTCCTATCACCCATATCCTCCCACTTATGACTATATGATTGTAACCTTGTTGCTTGTATCCTTACGATTTATACTGACTTGTTTCCTAATATGATTTGATTGTTTATTTGTTCCCTAGGACTATCATTAAGTGTTGTACCATGATTCTTGATGAACGTATCTTTTCTTTTATGTATACTGAGAGCTTATGCACCAAGACAAAATCCTTGTGTGTCCAATCACACTTGGTCTCGGCTTGTCGTTCGTTCAGAACTGCGATAGGAAATAATCACCAGTAACACACAGAGAATCAGGGTTTACTTTGGCAATGATAAGCTTGCAGTCAAAAGTAAAGTACAAGTCGGTGTTTTGGTTCAAAGTCAGCGCTGGGTGTAATCACACCACAGCGCTATTTAACAAAAACTCAGCCCCTTAAACATACATCCGGTGATTATCAATCAAGCACCCCCCACTCCCTTAACAGTAACAGCTGCGAGCAGCGAGGACAGCAGAATCGGAGAGGCCCAGCAACGTCATCAATCATTGCCCTGAATGCTGCTATCTAGGAACTGTTTGTGTGTTCGCTGCGGCTGCTTATCTCCACTCCTTCGTCTCCCACACCCCCCATCGATGGCGAGCTCCGGCAGGACTCGACAGGCGGCCCCCCCTACCAGGAGCTCACCTATAAATAGAAAGCATACAGATGTTAGTCACTGTTACGATCCTGCATTAGGTTTCTCTGGGTGTTTCCGATGGAACCGTTGTATCAATCGGGCAGCGTGAACATCGGGTGCTGCCACCCACGAGGCCTGTGTTACAGGGTATCCTTTCCACCGCACAAGATATTGTAACATCCCCCTACGAACCCTGGAGTCCAATATTCGGTCTATCTCATATTGGTTGGTATGCACGGGACCCGGTGGAGTAGTTGAGGTACCTGGCCTTTCTATCGTCACCGGTTTCACCAAACTGCTATGGAATACGGGATGTATCCTACTGAACAGAGGGGGAAGTTTAAGAGCTACGGTTACAGGATTGATGACTTGTGTTATGGGAAATGGTCCTATATATTTAGGTCCTAATTTTTTACTGGGCAGTCGGAGTTTAAGGTATTTCGTAGATAAGTATACTTTGTCTCCTATCCGGAATGGTTTTGGATCAGCTCTTTTCTTGTCTGCATATTTTTTGTACTCGTCTGCTGCCTTTTGTAATGCTGTTTTTACACTTGGCCATACATTACTAATTTTATCGGCCCAACTGCGTGGCGTGTCACCGTCTGTCATAGGGGGATCTAACTCTGGAATGGCTGAAAACTCTCGGCCATATATTACTTGGAAAGGGGAGAACCCAGTACTGCGGTGGGGTATGTTGTTATATGCCACTTCGGCGAAAGGCAGGAGTCCTGACCAATTCGTCTGCTGGTATGAAACGTAGCATCTGATATATCTTTCGACCATGGCATTGGCCCATTCAGCCGCCCCGTTAGTGCTCGGATGGAATGCTGAACTTAACCCTTGAGAGGACCCAATTAAACGGACAAATCGTCTCCAAAACTTAGAGGTGAATTGAACACCGCGGTCGGATATAATCCTCTTAGGTACTCCATGGAGACGATAGATATGTTGCAAAAAGAGTTCGGTTAATTGTCGCGCGGATGGTATGCTTTTACATGGCACAAAGTGGGCCTGTTTCGAAAACAGATCTACCACCGTCCAAATTACAGTGTGGCCATGGCTAGGGGGGAGATCGACTATGAAATCCATAGCGATCTCTTCCCAAGGCCTGCTAGGATTCGCGACTGTCTGTAATAGTCCTAACGGTCGTCCAGACCAGGGTTTGGTGGTTGCACAGGTTGTGCAACCTTTTACGTATGTTTCTATGTCCTTACGCATTCGTGGCCACCAGAATTGCCTCCTCACAAGGTGTAGAGTTTTTAAATACCCAAAATGGCCTGCTGATTTGGCATCATGGCACCTGCATAACACTACGTTCCGTAAACGTTCTGGAACATATATTCTATTCTCCCTCCACGCTATTCCATCATTATAGCTAACCATAGAGGGGTTTTGGATTACCCATTGATCCTGTTGTAAAGCTGTTTTAAACTCGGTATGTAAGTGACCATCTACATCTGTAAGTCTTAATAGGGTTTGGGAAGGTGCAATTAGAGGTTTAATCACTTCCTCTCGCTTGCTATTATACTGTGGCATCCGGGACAGCGCATCAGCCAGGAAGTTTTTCCCAGCAGGAACATACCGCAACCGGAAAGAGAAACGCTGAAAATATTGTGCCCACCTTATCTGTTTGGGAGATAGTCGCCAATAAAGAATTCTATTCTATTCTTTTTTTAAAAATATATATATATAAATTTTATTAAAACACAAATTAGACATTTACTCAACATACAACATATAAATAAATAGCTTATCCTTTTTAAGCATTGTTTCATAGTGGTTTTCCATCTGCTATTTTATATTTCTTCCCCTTTTTCTTAATCTGATACTGTTTTGTTTTTGTTCCGCCTCCTCCTTTTTTTTCTTTTCATTTTTGGTTATCAGCAAGAAGTTCATCGATAAAAGAAAACAATTACGATAAATTAATAATACAGATAAAGAAAGATTTAGATAATTGGAGAAACTTACAGATATCACTAATGGGAAGAATTTCCACCATTAAAATGAATATTTTACCAAAACTCTTATTTCTATTTCAGGTCATTCCAATAAAATTAGAAAAATTTTTTTTTGAAACACTGAATAAAATAACATCCAAATTTATATGTCAGGGGATGCGTCCACGAATTAAACTTAAACTACTACAAGATAGAGGAGGAACAGCACACTCTGAATAGGAAATTTACTATCAAGTCGCGGTGTTATCCTGGGTAAAAGAATGGAATGAATTAAAAAAGAATAGAATATTAACAATTGAAGGACATGAAATACAAGTGGGTTGGCACTCTTTCCTCTGGGACGAGAGACACAAAACATACCTATTTCAAAAGACACACAATAAGGAATGCACTATTACAAATTTGGCTAAAGATCAAAAAATAGCATTACACAAAAATACCGATCTGGCTTTCACCATTAGAAGCAGTAAGACATCCAAATTTAACAGAACTTTAAAAAGTAATTAGATACAAAGACTTAATTGAAGAACAAGGAAAATTGAAATCAAAACAACAGTTGGAAACAGACCTAAACAGAGAAATCGACTGGTGGACTTACACACAAATCCAATCTAAACACAAGGAACATACAAAAATATACGAACTTTACAGAGAAAAACAAGAATTAGATAAAATTATATTAGAATCAGAAGAGAAACTAATTAGCAGAATTTATAAATTTCTATTACAATATAAAATGGAGGAAACAGTGAAGGATACGATGATCAAATGGGCGCAAAATTTTAAGTATACAATAGATTTGGAGAAGTGGGAAAAATTATGGCAAGCGAACGCAAAACTAACATTAGCGGTGGCATACAAGGAAAACCAGCTGAAGATGTTTTATAGATGGCATATGTCACTAACAAGACTGGCAAAAATAAACCCAAAAAACTGCAACATCCTGATAGGTTCCAGATGGAGCTTGGGCCATTTCCTGAGGATCTAGCACATGACTCGGCTGAGGACCTGGTAGCCGCCTGGGATCAGGCGGCTGGTGGGGCCTTGGACCGAGTCGTGCCTTTGCGGCCTCTGACCTGGTGCCGATCCCGTGGGGCTCCTTGGTTTACTGAGGAGCTGAGGGAAATGAAGCGCCGGAAAAGACGCCTGGAGAGCAGTTGGAGGGCCAGTCTCGCTGAATCTGATCGAACACTGGTAAGGTCGCATATTAAGGCCTACCTAGTGGCGATAAAGACAAAAGTAAAGTTTAATTACTTTTCCACCTCTATTGCGTCATCAGGGAATCGTCCGGCCGCCCTGTTTAGGGTGACCCGCTCCCTGCTCCATCCGGGAGTGCGGGAGGATCCCCTGGAAGGCAGGGCGGAGGATTTCGGACAATACCTGTATGACAAAATCACTCAGATGATGATGATGATGATGATGATGATGATGATGATGATGATGATGATGATTATTATTATTATTATTATTATTATTATTATTATTATTATTATTATTATTATTTGAATTTGTATACTGCCCTTCTCCCTGAGGACTCAGGGCGGTGAACAGCCAAGTAAAAACATCAAGTACAAATATTAAATACAATTAAATATATATATATATAAATTTGGCCCCATTAATTAAAAACGATAAACAAAACAATTAAAAACACTTGAAAAATTAGGCCAGCCCGGCTTGCTGGAAAAGGAAGGTTTTAAGGGCACAGCGTTCAGTCTACCCAGAATCCTGTCCATGTCTTCCGGGGTCACAGGATCAAACTCATCCCAGATAACATTCTCAAGACCTGCCTCCGTCACCCTCACTGGATCTACCCGGTCGGAGTCCAGATTTTCCCGAATCTGAGTGATTTTGTCATACAGATACTGAACAAAATCCTCAGCTCTTCCCTCCAAGGGGTCCTCCGCGCTTCCTGGTGGAGCAGGGAGCAGGTCACCCTAAACAGGGCAGCCGGGCAATTATCTGATGACGCAATAAGAGCAGCAAAATGAGTACATTTTGCTGCTTTTATCGCCACTAGGTAATTCTTAATATGAGATCTTACCAGTGTCTGGTCCAATTCAGAAAGACTGGCCCTCCAACTACTCTCTAGGCGTCTTTTCCGGCGCTTCATCTCCCTCAGCTCCTCGGTGAACCAAGGAGCCAGGTGAGATCGGTGCCGGGTCAGAGGCCCCCCTCATCTGCGATCTTATTCAGGAGGGGGGAGCAGACCTGGCGGGTATTACGGAGACCTGGCTGGGCCAGGAGGGGGGGTCCCCCTCGTTGAAATGTGCCCACCTGGTTTTCGCACATTTCATCAGCCGAGGTCGCAGGGGAGGGGCAGGGGGGTTGCGGTTGTCATTAATGAAGGTCTTAGGCTGAGGGAGGCCACTGTTCCTCAGACTATCGGATGTGAGTCCCTCCCTGTGAAGTGGGGTCATGGGGTACAGGTGGGCTTGCTGATCACATACCTGGCTCCCTGCCATGTGGCAGCAGCCCTGCCCGAGCTGCTCAACGTTATAGCTGCAGTGGTGGTTGATACCCCCAGACTTATGGTCATGGGGGATTTTAACTTGCCATCCATCGGCGAGATGTCTGAGATGGCTTGGGAGTTCATGGCTTCCATGACGGCTATGGAGCTGACCCAGTTAGTTCATGGCCCTACTCACACAGGGGGAAACATGCTAGACCTGGTTTTTGTCTCAGGTCAGTGGTTGAGTGATCTTGAGATAGGGGATATAACTATTGAGCCCTTGTCATGGTCGGATCACTCCCTCCTTCGCTTCGACCTCCGAACCGCCACACCCCACCGTAGGGAGGCGGAACCAATGAGATGGTTCGCCCCAGGTGCCTGATGGAGCCTGATAGGTTCCAGACGAAGCTTGGGCCATTCCCTGAGGCTCTGACTCATGCCTCGACTGAAGACCTAGTGGCCACCTGGGATAGGGCGGCCACTGTAGCTTTGGATCGGGTCGTGCCTTTGTGGCCTCTGACCCAGCGCCGGTCTCAGCTGGCTCCTTTGTTTACCGAGGAGCTGAGGGAGATGAAGCGCCGGAAAAGATGCCTGGAGAGCAGTTGGAGGGCCAGCCTTTCTGAATCTGACCGAACACTGGTAAGATCTCATATTAAGACTTACCTAGTGGCAATAAAAGTGGCAAAGTGTAACTATTTTGCCACTCTTATTGCATCATCAGATAACCGCCTGGCTGCCCTGTTTAGGGTGACCCGCTCCCTGCTCCATCAGGGAGCGCAGGAGGGCCCCTTGGAGGGTAGGGCCGAGGACGTTGTCCAGTATCTGTATGACAAAATCGCCCAGATTCAGGAAGACTTGGACTCTGACTGGGTAGATTCAGGAGAGATGATGGAGGCAGGTCTTGAGAATGTTATCTGGGAAGAGTTTGACTCTGTGACTCCCGAAGACGTGGACAGGATTCTGGGTAGACTGAACGCAGCCACATGTTTATTGGACCTGTGTCCCTCCTGGTTGGTGCTGGCTTCTCGGGAGGTGACACGAGGCTGGCTCCAGGGGATTATAAATGCTTCGTTGAGTGAGGGTGACTTTCCCGCCGTCTTGAAAGAGGCGATGGTGAGGACTCTCCTCAAGAAGCCTTCCCTGGACCCAGCAGTGTTAGCAAACTATCGTCCAGTCTCCAACCTTCGCTTTGTGGTGAAGGTTTATTTATTTATTTATTTATTTATTTTTAAATTTGTATACCGCCCTTCTCCCTGAGGACTCAGGGCGGTGAACAGCCAAATAAAAACATCAAATACAAATATTAAAATACAGTTAAAAAAAATATATAAATTTGGCCCCATTAATTAAAAACAATAAACAAAACAATTAAAAACACTTAAAAAGAATTAGGCCAGCCCGGCTTGTTGGAAAAGGAAGGTTTTAAGGGCACGGCGGAAGGCACTGAGGTCATGGATTCTCCTTATCTCAGGGGGCAACTGATTCCAGAGGGTGGGAGCCCCCACAGAGAAGGCCCTCCCCCTGGGGGTCACCAGCCTGCATTGTTTGGCTGATGGCACCCCGAGGAGGCCCTCTCTGTGGGAGCGCACGGGTCGATGGGAGGTCGTTGGTGGCAGCAGGCGGTCTCGGAGATAGCTAGGCCCTATGCCATGGAGCGCTTTAAAGGTGATAACCAACACCTTGAAGCGCACCCGGAAGACCACTGGGAGCCAGTGCAGCTCGCGCAGGAGCGGTGTTACATGGGAGCGCCATGCTGCTCCCGTCACTACTCGCGCTGCTGCGTTCTGGACCAGTTGGAGCCTCCGGGTGCTCTTCAAGGGGAGCCCCATGTAGAGAGCATTACAGTAATCAAGGCGAGAGGTCACGAGGGCATGAGTGACTGTGCACAGGGAATCCCGATCAAGAAAGGGCCGCAACTGGCGGATCAGGCGAACCTGATAAAAGGTCCCCCTGGTTACAGCCGTCAGATGTTCCTCCAAGGACAGCTGCGTATCCAGGAGGACTCCCAGATTGCGAGCCCTCTCTGTGGGGGCCAAAGACTCGCCCCAATAGTCAGTGATGGAGTCAACTGACTATATCGGGATGCCGGGAGCCACAGCCACTCAGTCTTGGAAGGGTTGAGCTTGAGCCTGTTCCTCCCCATCCAGATCCGTACAGCCTCCAGGCACTGGGACATCACTTCAAGGGCATCATTGGGGTGGCCTGGGGTGGAGATGTACAGCTGAGTATCATCAGCGTACTGATGGTATCTCACCCCAAAGCCACGGATGATCTCGCCCAGCGGCTTCACATAAATGTTGAACAGGACGGGCGAGAGGACCGACCCCTGAGGCACTCCACATATAAGAGGCCTCGAGGTCGACCTCTGCCCCCCTGCCAACACGAACTGCGACCGGTCGGAGAGAAAGGAGGAGAACCACTGTAACACGGTGCCCCCCATCCCCAACTCTTCCAACCGGTGCAGCATGATACCATGGTCGATGGTATCAAAAGCCGCTGAGAGGTCTAACAGGACCAGAACAGAGGAGCAACCCCTGTCCCGAGCCCTCCAGAGATCATCAACCAACGCGACCAATGCCGTTTCTGTGCTGTGCCCAGGCCTGAAACCAGACTGGAACGGATCCAGATAGGATGTTTCCTCCAGGAATTGCGGAAACTGTCGCGCGACCACACTCTCAACAACCTTCGCCAGAAAGCGAAGGTTGGAGACAGGACGATAGTTAGCCAATATTGCCGGATCCAGGGACGGCTTCTTGAGGAGAGGCCTCACCACCGCCTCTTTCAAGGCCGCGGGGAAGTGACCCTCACTCAATGAAGCGTTGATAACACCCTGGAGCCAGCCTCGTGTAACCTCCCGGGAGGCCAGTACCAACCAGGAGGGACACAGGTCCAGTAAACATGTGGCCGCACTAAGTCTCCCCAAAATCCTGTCCACATCATCGGGAGTCACAGCATCAAACTCCTCCCAGATAACATTCTCAAGACTATTCCTCGTCACCTTGCCCTGATCTACCCAGAGTCCAAGTCCCCCCGGATCTGAGCGATTTTGTCATACAGGTATTGTCCGAAATCCTCCGCCCTGCCTTCCAAGGGATCCTCCCGCGCTCCCAGATGGAGCAGGGAGCGGGTTACCCTGAACAGGGCTGCCGGACGATTCCCTGATGACGCAATAGAGGCGGAAAAGTAATTACACTTTTCCGTCTTTATCGCCACTAGGTAGGTCTTAATATGCGACCTTACCAGTGTTCGGTCAGATTCAGCGCGACTGGCCCTCCAACCGCTCTCTAGGCGTCTTTTCCGGCGTTTCATCTCCCTCAGCTCCTCGGTGAACCAAGGAGCCGCGAGGGATCGACAGCGGGTCAGAGGCCGCAAAGGCACGACTCGATCCAAGGCCCCACCAGCCGCCCGATCCCAGGCAGCTACCAGGTCCTCGGCCGAGTCGTGTGCCAGATCATCAGGAATTGGCCCAAGCTCCGTCTGGAACCTATCAGGTTGTTGAGAGTGTGGTCGCGCGACAACTTCCCCAGTACCTGGATGAAACAGTTTATCTGGATCCGTTCCAGTTGGGCTTCAGGCCTGGGTACAGCACAGAAACGGCATTGGTCACGTTGGTTGATGATCTCTGGAGGGCTTGGGACAGGGGTTGTTCCTCTGTCCTGCTCCTATTAGATCTCTCAGCGGCTTTTGATACCATCGACCATGGTATCATGCTGCACTGGTTGGAAGAGTTGGGGGTGGGAGGCACTGTGTTGCGGTGGTTCTCCTCCTTTCTCAATGACCGGTCGCAGTCTGTGTTGGCAGGGGGGCAGAGGTCGACCCCGAGGCACCTTATATGTGGGGTGCCACAGAGGTCGGTCCTCTCGCCCCTTTTGTTCAACATTTATGTGAAGCCACTGGGTGAGATCATCCGTGGTTTCGAGGTGAAGTATCATCAGTATGCTGATGACACTCAGCTGTACATCTCCACCCCGGACCACCCCAATGATGCCCTTGAAGTGATGTCCCGGTGCCTGGAGGCCGTGCGGAGCTGGATGGGAAGAAACAGACTCAGGCTAAACCCATCCAAGACCAAGTGGCTGTGATTTCCGGCGTCCCAATATAGTCAGTTGGTGCCATCACTGACTATCGGGGGCGAGTCATTGGCCCCCACGGAGAGGGCTCGCAACTTGGGTGTCCTCCTGGATTTGTAGCTGTCTTTAGAAGAGCACTTGACGGCCGTGGCTGGGAGGACTTTTTTATCAGGTTCGCCTGATCTGCCAGTTGCGTCCCTTTCTGGATCGGGACTCCTTACGCACGGTCACTCATGCCCTCGTCACTTCCCGCCTGGACTACTGCAATGCTCTCTACATGGGGCTCCCCTTGAGGAGCACCCGGAGGCTCCAACTGGTGCAGAGTACAGCCGTGCGGGTGGTTATGGGAGCAACGTGGCGCTCCCATGTTACACCTCTCCTGCGTGAACTGCACTGGCTCCCGGTGGTCTTCCGGGTGCACTTCAAGGTCTTGGTTACCACCTTTAGAGCGCTCCATGGCTTAGGACCCGAGTACTTACGGGACCGCCTGCTGCCACCAGTAGCCTCTCACCGGCCAGTACGCTCTCATAGAGAGGGGCTCCTCCGGGTGCCGTCGGCCAAACAGTGTCGACTGGCGGCCCCCAGGGGGAGAGCCTTCTCTGTGGGGGCACCTGCTATCAGGAATGAGCTCCCCCCGGAGATACGGAGGATCCCGGATTTACGCACCTTCTGCCATGCCCTCAAGACCTTTTTATTTCAACAGGCTGGCCTGGCCTAACTTCCCTTTTTAATTGTACATTTTAAATCTGTTTTAAAATTTTAGGGGTATTTTAATCTGTTCCGGGCCAAATGATTTAATTGAGTTTTATATTGTCTTTTAAATTTTGTAGTCTGTATGTTTTATCTCTTTGGCTGTTCACCGCCCTGAGTCCTTCGGGAGTAGGGCAGTATATAAATCTAATGAAATGAAATGAAAATGAAAATGAAAAAAGCTGGGACCTAAATTTGTGGGACCTTTTCCAATAATTCGAGTAATTAACCCAGTTACTGTTGAACTGGAATTGCCAAAGAACTTACGACGAATCCATCCCGTGTTTCATGTCATCTTACTGAAACCGGAACATTCGTCCACTTTACGGCCGGACCAAGTACCTCCTCCTGTCCCCATTCTGATTGAAGGTGAGCAACATTTTGAAGTTAAGGAGATCTTGGATTCCAGGAAACGTCATGGTAAAGTGCAATATTTGGTGGCCTGGAAACATTTCCCATTATCTAAAGCTGAATGGGTAAATAAATGTGATGTTCGCGTGCCAAAGAAAGTACAGTTGTTTCACACCAAATATCCTGATAAGCCTTAATTTGTTTGTATGTGGTATGCAATGTATTGTTATCTCCTTTTCCCTCTCTTGCAGGAATAAGGTCTCTTCTGCAGGGGGGCCGAATGTCAGCCTCCGTCCTTCAATGCTTGCTTAGTCGGCTGCCATGCTAACGGAGGGTGGGGGGAGCTAGCTTGAATGCCCAGGAGAACCGTGCTGGAGGATGAAGGGGGAAATTGAAAGTGAATCTTAAGCTGCAGCCCTGCGTCTTTGAAGCTTCTATAGGGTCAACGGTTGTGGCATTCCTGATTGATGATGCTGCCAGACGTCTGCTCCACCTGACCCCTGGAAGACCTTTGGATTGGTTGATTTACAGTGGACAATGGGAGGGAATGCTTTCTATCTGTAATTTTCACGCTTCTGCCTCAGATTTTGCTTTCCTTGGTTGCGATCACTTCAATTTTCAGTAAAAGTACCTTTCTCTATAAACAATGGAGTTGGGGTCATTTCTTTCTTGAACTTTGAAGGAAGCACACCTGACACAACCCATGGAACAACCAGGTAGACTGGGGAGCCGTGGGGTTGACCTCCCCCCAGCCACAATGCTGCTGGGAGGAGACAAGCTGGGTGGATATGACCTAGTTGACGATGTGTCAGCGTTCCAGAAAAACCCCAACTCCAAGTAAAGACAAGGAAGCAAGCATTTTCCAGAGTTCTCTTTACTAGAATAGGCAAACTGGCACATCTGGGAAAACCGGAATCTGAAAAGCCCGGGTTTTCCTTCAGTAAGTCAAAGCTCCCAAAACCATCCCCTTTTCCACCCAGTCGGTCACATGCTCCAATCAACGTCCGTTCCATCCCGATCCAGCCTCCTGACCACTCCTCCAGATGCTGGATCGCCCTGACCTTGAGTGACAGGAAGAATGCTATTATGTCTACTAACCCCCTCTCCTAAATCCCCCCTCCTACTTTCCCACACATGAGAAGGTGGCAGCATTGGAGCTTCCGGCCTAATAGGGCTTCCAAAGCTGACACGACGCTCACAATGGTCAAGGACCTTGGAGTACTCATCTCAAATGACGTAAGCATTTGGCAATGCTCACTGTAACAGCATTGCCAAAAAAGCATTAAGAATTGTTAACCTGATCTTGCGTAGCTTCTTCTCTGGTAATATTGAACTAAGGCATACAAAACTTTTGCTAGACCAATTCTTGAATACAGCTCATCTGTCTGGAACCCGCACTGCATATCGGACATCAATACAATTGAATGAGTCCAGAGATATTTCTTGAGAAGCGTCTTCCACTCCTCTGTTCGCAACAAAATACTTTATGCCACCAGACTTGAAATTTTGGGCTTAGACAACTTAGAACTTCGCCGTCTTCGGTCCGACCTAAGCGTAGTACATAAAATTATCTGCTACAATGTCCTACCTGTCAATGAATACTTCAGCTTAAACCGAAACAATACACGAGCACACAATAGATACAAACTTATGGTAAACCACTCATGGAAGCCCCTGAGGAGCACACCCCCAGGGGTAACTGTTACCAGATGCTGGCAGGGCGATGGTGCCTGGCAGGAAGCCGACCAAGAGGACCTCCTGCTGACACATGCCCTGCAACTTCTGCATGAAGCTCTCGAGAGTCAGAGAGCCCTCCCAATTATAAATGTGGTCTCAAAACCTTGCTTGTTTAAACTAGAGACACTCAGCAAATTATGCTCCATTTCAGGCACACATAATATATCATTAAATCTCTTTTCCAGATATGGAATTTGCACACTGCCTCTTCCAATGACTTTAGCCTTCTGGTCATTTGCCAAGGCTACTGCATCTCCAGCAGCTGGATCCAGCCTGTAAAACAATTTAGAATTATTAACAATTGTTTAACTAGCCCCACTGTCTATCAACCATTTGTCTCTGCTATTGCAATAGCTAACTTTTGCCACGGCAATTTGTCCATCTGCTGATTTTCTTCCTTGCAAACAGTTTCTGTCTTGCAAATACTTTCATCCTTCAAATAGTTTTTTTCTTTGCAAAGTTTTTCTTCAAATGTGTCTTTTCACTACAGGTGAAGCACCGCCTCTCTTGCTGGTCTGTATTCTGGTCTCTTCTACTACTTTTCTCTTTGCAGATATCTTGTGTTGTTTCTCTCTCTGCTCCTTGGGCCCCCACCTCAGGAATTTCTCCTTGTGGCTTTTTCTGAAATGGTGCTTGTGCTCCTCACCAATCAAACAAACTTTTAAGGCCTCCAAACATAATTCCTTCTCTGGTTTGCACTCAAACACTACAGAAACTATGTCCCACGTTTCATCCATACTGTTTAACACCAACAGCACTTTTTGAATTTCAGGAATCTGCATTCCACACAGTTCTAACTCAACAAATAAAGTTTGTATTTGTACAAAATGCTGCTCCACACTCACATGCACACTTCTCAACTTCAGCCAGACCTTCTGTGCAGTCTTTAAATCAGCTACATTGATAAACTGTTATCTTCTAAACTCAAGATGATGTAGGCCATTGCTTTATCGTGCTGCCTCTGATCTGCAGCTGCTAATGGTGGCTGGGGTGGATTAACAACAATATCCCACAGCTCCTTGGCCTTCAGGAAACACTCCATCTTTGCAGGCCAAATTATATACTTCTTCTGTCCCAAACGAGGCAGAGAGCTCTCCTTAAATTCAACAGCCATCCTGCAATCTTTCTCTGCCTTGTTCTTTCTCTATTGACACAGGCTGTCCCTCAGCTTCATTACAATTCAGTCTTTCTGTGTGCTCTGGGCCCATAACCTGTCAAGAGTTTGTTGTAGCAATCAAACCCAGAAAGCAAACACAGGTAACTGATTCAGCAAGATTGATTTAAATAAGAAACCTCTTTATATACAAGAATATATACAATACAGGCTTCCGGTTTGGCTTCCGTCGTTGCCAGACGGTCTTTTGGGACCGCCAGCCTCGTCGCCCGTAAAGAGCCGCCTGTACAGCTGAGAGGTGGCTCGAAAAACTCCGTCTCATTGGGGAGACGTGAGGAGAGCCGGTGAGAACAGGTAGAGCCCTCTGCTAAGTCCCCAGAGTTTTTTTTTTACTCTTGGGGAGGAAGCAGGATGAGGCTCCCTATCCAGCTCGCCGCGGCTCCGGACTTCGGGGGAACTCTGCATTCTGCAAAGCTAGACGATGTAACCAACCTAATTAGCGAAAACTAACAGATTACTTAAACAAGCAGGATGAAATCCGGATTTGGGTCTCTAAATCGCAAGTATTTGTAACAACCCTATGAGTGATTTTAAGAATGAAGAGTGAAAGGGGAAAAAAAAGTTTAAAATGGTGCCTGGCTGAGGCTTGAGAAGAAAGCTGAAAGCGAAAGTCCTTCCGTCTGAATGGCTTAATATGCTACAAAGTATCTGAAGCAATAGCGCTGGTTAGAAGAGAAGAGAAAAATTTCTGCTTCATGCTTCTCTTTCTTTAGAGACTTGATATTGATATTGTGTGGAGAGAAGATTTTTTCTTTAAAAAAAGAGTCTGTTTGCGTGGCAGGATGGCACTAAAAATGACAAAGCCTGACAACAACGCTGTGGGGGGGGGGGGGCTCCCCCATTAATAAATCACAAGAGCAATTTTTGAGCTTGCAGATGCAGAAAAACGGTTTTAAAGACTTAGAGGAATCTGTTGTGGAGGTGTTGGCAAGACATGATGAGATTATGAACCAGAATTTTGAAAAATTTAGATAGGAAATTAAAGAGTTGGTTCAACAAAAGTATGATAACCTGAAGCGATATATTGTAACAGCTTTGAAAGGCTTTTCAGAAATAATTCTAAAGATGGATAAACAATTTGAAGAAATTAATTTAGAAGCAGAGTCTAAAATGAAGGAAGCTGATTATAAGATTTATAATTTGGATAGCAAAATGCAAAGAATTGAAAATGATTTGACAATGATTCAAGAAAATAGCTTAGAAGCAGAGTTTAAAATGAAGGAAGCTGACCACAAGACTTATAATGTAGATAATATAACTCAAAGGATTGAAAATGAAGTCACAATGATGCAATTCAGATCCATGGAATTTGCGATCAGACTGAGGGGAATAAAGGAAAATAGCAGAGAGGACTTGAGAAAGATGTCTGCTGAAGCTCTGGCTGTGATTTTAAAGGTTAGCTTTGAAGAGGTATTCTGTAAGATTGATAAGGTCTACAGAGTAAATTCTTGGGTGGCAAAGCAAAGGCAATTGCCTAGAGATGTGGTGATTTATTTTACTGATAAAGGAATTGTCACTGCGTTATTTTATTTACCAGCTGAGCTTCTCATTTCTGGACTATCTGACTCTCCGTAGCTTTGCCAACTTCTTATCAGTAAGCTATGTGTTTCCGCATCCACCCACATTCCTTCACTTGCTTCACACTCTTTCCTTTGTTCTCTTTCCAGAAAGGTCCGGCTAAGAGATAGCCGGCCCGAATTACTTTCAAAAATGTAACAATTAACTTTTCTTAGATAGTGAGGTGTTTTTATTTTCTTTATAACAAATAAATGAGTTTTATTAGAAACCTTTTTCCTCGCGTTTCTTTTCAGATTATTGCAACTTGGAATAAACCACGGTACATCTCCTCTAAACCAGGGTAATTAGTCCCAGAGCCAAACATGGGATTAATAAATGCCCTGACAGGAATAAGAAATGATATTGTGCAAAAGTCTTTTAACTCCACTCTTGAAATGAATGGAAGGAAGATCTGGATATATAAAGAGCTGCCGTCTAAGATGTTAAAAGACAGAAAGGACTTTGGATTTTTGGTGACTGAGCTAAAGAAACAAAACATCCCATTTAGGTGGGATGCCCCAGTTGGTATAATATTGAGATATCAAGGAGAAAGATATCAATTAAACACTGTTGAAAAAGCGGAAGAATTTTACTACAAGGTTTTAAAAATGGGCCCAACAACTCCACGTATGTCATCAGTGTCAGGAATACAGGAGGGTGATAAAGAGAAGCAAAATGAACAAGAGATTGAAGCTCAGGGTAAGCAGGTGGAGATGGAGGTAATGGAAAAACAACAAGCTACAGAGGGCTTTTTGGATGAGCCGCTTCTGGATTCACTCTCAGAGGCTACAGCTGGATCACCTATAAATATAAGATAGGAGGCTCTGGATCTCGATTTGATGTCTTATCAAGTTAAAGACCAGCATGTAATTCAATCAGTTGACATACAAGTCTTCGAAAAGCAACCATGGTGGAAATCTAAGCCACAACAAGTTAAGAAAAGAAGAAGCAGGTTCTACAAAACTAAAAAAAATTAAACTAAAAAAAATTTTTTTAGCCAACAGACTAATGCCAGTTATTTAAGAGACAATTTAATATAATAAGCAGGATTTATAGAAGGCAGATACATGAAAATATAACGGAGGCAAATTATAGACTTATACTATTTTGAGAAGAATAACAGATCTCTGCAGTGCTGGTGTCTTTGGGATGTGGAAGATGGCCTGTGATTGAGCGGACTGGAACTTTCTATTATGGACTCTATGAAAGATGGACTACGCATATGTTGCGCTATAAGGCAAGAGAACTATGGAATAGGGGCATGCAGATGATCTGGTTGTTACCCTAATGTGGTTGTTGGAATTAATAATCTAGACAAAAGACATTACAGAAGATACCATATGGAATACAAATATAAAGTCACTCGGGGGGGGGGGTTTACATACAGAAATACTTATTAATGATGGGGGCAGATGGAAATTGAAGATACTAAATACACTGTTGGAAGCAGGATTTGATGTTACCCTAACATGGTCGATGGAATCAACAATCTAGTTGAAAGACATTACAGAAGATACTATATGGAATACAAATTTAAAGTCATTTGAGGGTTTTATCTATATATGGAAATATCTCTTAGTGTTGCGGGCAGAAGGATAAAGATTTTAAATGTATTATGTATGGTAGACCTCTAGAAGTGGGTGAAACAAAACTGATATGGTACAAGGTGATAGGTTAGGTTACTGGTTGCTTAGTTTAGGAAAAGGGATGTTATGTTTAGATATTAATATACTTAAAAGATATGAATTAAGAGATATATGTATGGGGGTGGAGGAAATGGGTAGAGTAGAATAAATGCCAAATTAGGATCTATTACATAGTTTTTATAGCCGAATGCTGTCTTGTTTTGAAATGTATAGCAAACAGGGGACATAATAATAATGTTAGGTAGAAATGTTTAGCACATAGGGGGTGGTGTAAAAGGGTGGTAAAGTAATATATAATGTGATATTAATTTGGATTTCATCTTGGAGAAGCCATGGGGGGAGGGGAAGGGGAGGGGGGGAAAGGGGGAAAAATTTGTATTTGAAAAACTTTTTCAATAATAAAAAAAAAGAATATATACAATACCCATGCAGTTCTCAGAATCAGAAGCATAATCACAGAAGCACAGTTAACAGGAGGAGTATTCACAGAAGCACAATAATAGGAGCACACAACTTATATGTAACCATCTCAGTTAACCTAAGGCACGTCCAGGCCCCAAGCTGTTTCTGCGTCCAAACATCCCTCATTGGCTGACCCAGTTGCTATGCCTATTCATTGGCTGACCTAGTTACCATGTCTCTGCCAGTCATGAATTCTCTGACACCATGTGGATCTTTTTGTGCATAGAAAGTGTACTGCTCACAGCAAAGGTCTTTCCACACTCCATGCATTTATATGGCTTCTCCCCTGTGTGGATCATCTTATGGGAAATAAGATGATCTCTTCTAGCAAAGGTCTTTCCACATTCCATGCATTTAAATGGTTTCTCTCCTGTGTGGATCATCTTATGGGAAATAATATGATTTCTTTGAGCAAAGGTCTTTCCACAGTCAATGCATTTATACGGTTTCTCCCCTGTGTGGATCCTTTTATGGATAGTAAGTGTATTGTTATGAGCAAAGGTCTTTCCACACTCCATGCATTTATATGGCTTCTCTCCTGTGTGGATTTTCTTATGGGAAGTAAGAGTACCTCTTTGAGCAAAGGTCTTTCCACATTCCATGCATTTAAATGGTTTCTCTCCTGTGTGGATTCTTTTATGGGAAATAAGATTATCACTTCTAGCAAAGGTCTTTCCACACTCCATGCATTTAAATGGTTTCTCTCCTGAGTGGAGCTCTTTGTGGCTTATAAGTCCACTGCTCTGAGTAAACGTCTTTCCACACTCCATGCATTTAAATGGTTTCTCTCCTGTGTGGAGCTCCTTGTGGCTTATAAGTCCACTGCTCTGAGTAAACGTCTTTCCACACTCCATGCATTTATATGGCTTCTCCCCTGTGTGGATTCTTTTATGGGAAATAAGATTATCTCTTCTAGCAAAGGTCTTTCCACACTCCATGCATTTATATGGTTTCTCCCCTGTGTGGATTCTTTTATGGGTAATAAGAGTACGTTTTTCAGCAAAGCTCTTTCCACACTCCATGCATTTATATGGTTTCTTTCCTGTGTGGAGCTTTTTGTGTTTTCTAAGGCCACTATTATATGCAAAGCTCTTTCCACACTCCATGCATTTATATGGCTTCTCCCTTGTGTGGATTCTTTTATGGGTAATAAGAGTACGTTTTTCAGCAAAGCTCTTTCCACACTCCATGCATTTATATGGTTTCTCCCCTGCGTGGATCATCTTATGTAAAGAAAGTGTACTGCTATGAGCAAAGATCTTTCCACACTCCATGCATTTAAATGGCTTCTCTCCCGAGTGGATCCTTTTATGGGAAATAAGATTACTGCTCTGAGCAAAGGTCTTTCCACACTCCATGCATTTATACGGCTTCTCCCCTGTGTGGATCCTCTTATGGGAAATAAGATTACATTTTTCAGCAAAGCTCTTTCCACACTCCATGCATTTAAATGGTTTCTCCCCTGCGTGGATCATCTTATGTAAAGTAAGTGTACTGCTATGAGCAAAGGTCTTTCCACACTCCATGCATTTAAATGGCTTCTCTCCCGAGTGGATCCTTTTATGGGAAATAAGATTACTGCTCTGAGCAAAGGTCTTTCCACACTCCATGCATTTATACGGTTTCTCTCCTGTGTGGATCATCTTATGGGAAATAAGATTAACTCTTTGAGCAAAGGTCTTTCCACATTCCATGCATTTATATGGTTTCTCTCCTGTGTGCAGCTTTTTGTGTCTTCTAAGGCCACTGCTATAAGCAAAGGTCTTTCCACACTCCATGCATTTATACGGCTTCTCCCCTGTGTGGATCATCTTATGGGAAATAAGATTATTTCTTTGAGCAAAGGTCTTTCCACACTCAATGCATTTATACGGTTTCTCCCCTGTGTGGATCCTTTTATGGATAGTAAGTGTATTGTTATGAGCAAAGGTCTTTCCACACTCCATGCATTTATATGGCTTCTCTCCTGTGTGGATTTTCTTATGGGAAGTAAGAGTACCTCTTTGAGCAAAGGTCTTTCCACATTCCATGCATTTATACGGTTTCTCCCCTATGTGGATCCTTTTATGGATAGTAAGTGTATTGTTATGAGCAAAGGTCTTTCCACACTCCATGCATTTATATGGCTTCTCTCCTGTGTGGATTTTCTTATGGGAAGTAAGAGTACCTCTTTGAGCAAAGGTCTTTCCACATTCCATGCATTTATACGGTTTCTCCCCTATGTGGATCCTTTTATGGATAGTAAGTGTATTGTTATGAGCAAAGGTCTTTCCACACTCCATGCATTTGTAGAGCTTCTCTCCAGTGTGAATCCTTTCATGGGACGTAAGATGCCACCTTGTTCTAAAACATTTTCCACATTTCAAACATTTATTAGGCTTCTCTTTTGTGTCGATAGCTTTTTGAGATGTAAGGAAGTTATTTCCAAAAGAAAGAATGAATGTCCCATTGTAATTTTGTCTCTTGTATCTCATAGCATCTTCTCCTTTGTTTTGGATTAAATCCTGTTCATTTACTTGCACTTTAGCTTTTATTAGCTTCACACTTTTTCCAGTATATTTTTTCCTTATTTTCTCTTGTTGGGCAAGAAAGTCTTGCATCGGAGCATCAGTGGAAGATGAGCTTTCCTGATTCCAATTCTTTGAGTGGTTTCTCTCATGGCTTTCGAATTCCATTTGAATTCCAAACTTCTCCCTTCCATCTTTAGCATTGATCACTTGGAACAGTTCACAGGAATCTTGATTCTCCTGCCCATTATTACCTTTGAAGCAAAAGGGAAATGGAAATGATAACAAGGTTAGAGAAAAAGATCAAAGTGTAGAAAGTCAACTGAATTTCCTTCTGAATTTCTCCAAAATTCCATTAGGTTGTATGTTTGCATGCCTACAGGGGTGTGATATGGACAGTATGATTTCTATATTCATTTATTTTATTTATTTTATTTGTTTCAATTTATATGCCGCCCCTCTCCGAGGACTCATGAGTCCAGAAAGCTTTGGAAATATCTAGAAAACATCTCTTTCTTTATAATTATCTCTATATAAGCAAATCTCACTCAGAATCAGTTTTGAGTTAAGGAATAATCAGGAGAAACATCCAAGGAGGAATTAGGAGAAAACTTTAGAATTATTGGAGTGGGTTAATTTCACCAGAGACCTGTGAGAAATGAAACAATTTTGAAACAAACTCTTTCTTCCACAGTGTACCTTGGGGCAGCTGCTCCACAGTGTCTGTCTGGTGAGCGGGATCCCCGCTCGGCCCATTCCTTGATCCCAGCAATGAGACTTTGGAGCAAAATCCCTTGCTGAAGCCTCCCATTGGCTTGTAAACGCTCTTCGTGCGGAGATTGGAAAGGTTGGGAGGTTTCAAGAATGGCTATTTCGCTGCCCCAATGTCCCATCAGCTTGGAAGGGCTCTTTGGCCGGATCTGGTACAGGCATCTGTTCGCAGAGAACGGAAGGCCTAAACTACTTTAGTGGGAGATCACACGAGACCAGGAGTGCAAGACCTCAGGCTATTAATCTTGTGTGATCTCACACCACAGTACTTTAGGCCTGCATTCTTTTATAAACGGAGGACTTCATGAGATCCAGTGCAAAAGTCTTTGAAAACGAAGAGGCCTTCCCTCTCTTTGCAAAGCATTTTGCCCTGGACCTCGGGCAGGCCCTGGTTAGCAGAGAACATAGGCCTAAAGCACTGTAGTGCGAGATCACATGAGATCAATAGTGTTAGATTTCCCACTACTAATCTTGTGTATCTCTCAATATTTTAGGCCTTTTTTCTGCAAATGCACCAAAGTAGGCAAAGGAACCTTTGCCACATCGTCGCAAGGAACCATATTTTTCGGACCATAAGACCGAAGCAAAGGTTTAGAGAAGCAAAACAAGAAAAATAAAGTCTGTGAGCATCCCGTTTTTGCCCTCTCCGGCGTCCAGAAACAGTCTGCATGCCAAAAATGAGTTCGTTTTTGGCCTCCCAAACCCTCTGCATGTCCCGTTTTAAGCCTCCAGCGCCTGCAGACGCCTCCGGAGGCCAAAAGCAGGTCCGTTTTTGGTCTGCAAAGTTCTTCTGGACGCCAGGGAGGACAAAAATGGGACGTGTGGAGGGTTTGGGAGGCCAAAACCAGCCCCCTATTCGCTCTGTAAGACGCACAGATATTTCCACCCCCTTTTTGGGTGGGGAAAGTGTGAGTCCCAGCAGGGTGGGGTGGGGGAATAGGTAGGAAAGTTGCAGCACCTCTGCTGTCATGCGTAAGTGTGAACCTGTAACCTGTACCCTAGGATGCTTGAATTAGATTGGGAGAATGCTCTTCCATGGGCTGAGTGTGAAAGTTCTGTTCTCACACAATTTGGGGAGGTTTCAGAGGACAAATGACAACACACTCCTCTCACATGACCTCCAGAGGACACATAAAAGCACACCTCGTTCTTCTCAGCCCCCACAGATAAGTTCAAATAGAAATGGAAAAATAGAGATAAGAAATGGCACAGAAAGCATCTAAGCAAAGAGACATTGACTCTTTCCTTCTTTGGGAGTACGAGAAGATCCTTTCCTTCTCCCTCCCAGGAGACGATATCTGATTAGTGGTTTTTTAATAAAAAAGCTAACTAGAATCTGCATTCTTGAACTCTCTGATTGGGGACTAGAGAACTCTTACCCAGAGAGACCACGTTCCTATGGTTTTCAAGCATGACTTCCGAATGCAGCGCTTTCTGGTCAGGATCCAGCTGAGACCATTCCTCCTCAGAGAAAGACACAGCCACCTCCTCAAAGGACACAAGACTCCCCTGATCACGGAAAAAAGAACAGAACAGGAGGATTCGCAAGATCTGTTCATCTTTTTTTTTTTAAATAATTTTTATTCAGCATTTACGTCTTTGATATCTTTGTTACATTTTTACAGCTTTCCGATACCGGCATCTTTGGTAATATCTATTTTGTCTTTTGACCAACTATAAACACATACATTTTATGTATTACTTACTAATTCATATGTTCATTACAATATATGCATATCTATTACACATTAAATATTTCGTTCCTCTACAATATCTTCTCTTACGTTTATACATTTATACATTGATTTTAGATTCTTTCTCCAGCCAGCTATACCATCTATTCCATGTTTTGTAATAAATCATTTCCCCTCAGTCTTTAAATTCCATTGTTAATTTAACTGCTTCCTAGCACCTTCTTTACAATCATCGTATTTGATAGAGCAAATCATTGTTTCCAATTTTGTGCAAATGAAATTCTGGCAGCCCTAATTATGTGGAGTTTGAGGTAATAAATTTCTTTTCTGATTTTTTCTTTTATAATTCCCAACAAAAATAGTTTGGGTTTCATAACAATTTTTTCCCGTCATTTAATCTAGCCATTTTTTAATTTTTAACCAGTATGCCTTTGCTTTGGGACATGTCCACCATATGTGGAAATATGTCCTGTGTTGACGGTTACATTTCCAACAATGTGGTGAATTTTTTTGGGATATCTTGGCCAATCTCGCTGGGGGTAAATGCCACCTTAACATATTTTATAAATATTTTCTTTGTAGGGGGCTGATGTCATTTTAGTAGTTGGCCAACAACGTCATTTTATAATTTGTTCCCCATAATTTTCCCCAATACTCTAATTCAATATTATACCCAAAATTTTTCGCCCAAATTATCATCGTTTCCTTTACCGTTTCTTCCTCCATTTTGAATTGAAGGAGACATTTATATGTTTTGGTGATTATTTTCTCCTTGATCCCGGTTAATATTTTATCTATTTCTTGTTGGTCCGTTTGGAATCCATATACTTCTAAATCTTTTTTGTATTTTGGTTGGATTTGTAAACAGGGCCACCAATCAATTTTAATTCCTTCTTCCAATAATTTTTGTCTAGATTTCAAATTCCCTACTCCATCTAACAATTCCTTATATGTTGCTATTTTATTAAAATCAATTAAATTGGGGTAGACCAAGGCTTCCATTGTCGACACCCACCTTGGGATTTTTGGATAAAAGTTCCTTTTAATTTTTAAGTTAATCCACGTTTCTAGCAGTACTTCCCTCGCTTGATGCCTCTGGAGGTACTTATGGGCTGTGTCTTTTCCATCCCAGATGAAGGAGTGCCAACCTTTCTGTAAGCCATGCCCCTCAATTGTTAAAATTCTTCCATTTTTTAGATTTATCCATTCTCTGAGCCATGACATTACTGCCGCCTTGTGGTAAAGTTCCCAATCTGGAAGGACAAAGCCACCCTTACTTCTGGCATCTTGTCACATTTTAAGTTTGATTCTGGGCTTTTTCCCTAGCCATATAAATTCACTAATAATTTTATTCAATTTGTCAAAAAAGGTTTCCCCCAATTTTATAGGTACTGCTTGAAATAAATATAAAATTTTGGGTAGGATATTCATCTTTATCGTGGCGATTCTCCCAATCAAAGAAATTTGTAATTTTGCCCAATTTTTAAAATCTTTTTGAATTTGTTGTAATAATTTTAAGTAATTGTCTTCCTTTATTGAGGATGTTCTTGCCATTAACCAAATGCCCGGGTACTTTGCCTTTTGGACAATTTGAATTCCTAGTTTCTCCTCTAATTTCTTATCTTGGCCTTGTGTGAGGTTCTTAGTAATTATCCTTGTTTTGTTTTTATTTATTTTCAGGCCTGCTAACTGTCCCAAATTTCTCTATTCTTCATCCGCAAAAGCCTGTGTTTTGTATTCTTCTCTGTTAAATTTCCCCTTGCCTGCGCCAGTATTTCTAATGAAAGGATGCATAAAAGGGGATAATGGACAGCCTTGTCTGACCCCTTTATTTATGTTGACTTTTTCTGTAAGATCTCCATTGACCATAATTTTTGCTGTCTGCTTTGAGTAAATTGCCTTAATCATTTCTATAAATTTTTCGCCAAATTTCATCCCGATTAATTAAAAACTGTCAATTCTAGTTGTTGAATGCCTTTTGTGCATCTACCATTATTACTGCCAATTGTTTTTCTGGGTGGGCCTCATAATATTCTAAAATGTTCATTATAATCCTTGTATTGTTTTTAATTTGTGGTTTGGGTAAAAACCCATTTTAATCCGAATGAATAATTTTGTTTAATATCTTTTTTAATCTTTCTGCTATTATTGCCAGGATTTTGTAGTCGGTATTTAACAGAAAGATTGTCCTTTAATTCTGAATAAACTGATTATCAGTACTTTCTTTGGGGATTAATGTTATATATGCCTCCATCCACGAATTTGGCATTTTGGCTTTCTCTAATACCTCATTAGAAGGGGAGCTCATCAAATTTGCAGACAAGACCAAGTTGACGGGAATACCAACACTCCAGAAGATAAGCTCCAGATATAGAAGGATCGACAGATTGGGCCCCATCTATTCTGCTCTCCATGTTGTGGAAGAACAGAAAAATAATCCAGGCCAAACAAGGGGGGAAAATAGAAGGAGGGAGCCCTCTGCACACCTGCTTCACTTCCTGAAGGGAAAATAAAAATCTAATAACTTTTCCCTTTCTTACTTGATTTGGAGGTTCAACCGCTGTTTGATCTCTGTCATAAAAACCAGAAAGCTTCATTCTTTGTTTCTCTGTAAGGAATAAATTATTACAAAATGCATAATTAACAAAATAGGAGGCGCTATTCCATAGATGAGAAGAGAGAGCAAATGTAAGACAGATGGGAAATCGGAAGGTCTTCCATTACCTCCTGAGGTGTCCCAACTTGGATCTTCCCAAGGAATCCTCCTGAAAAATAGCTCCTGAGGGGGATTTGATGGGTTCTTCTTTCCCTCAGGATCTCTGATCTCCACAGTGCAGCTCTTCATATAAGAGGAAGGAAAAAAGAAGCAGAATTAATGCACCTCACACGACACAAAGTGGATTCTTATATTTGGAACACAACCTCAAAGCCCCCAATATCCATCTGTGAGGTTGAGTGAGAAAACAAGGGAACAATTGCCACATATGATGAATGCCAGAGAAGTTTGGGAAGGAGGTGTGAAGTATTCAACCACTTTCTCTATTCCCTTCTGAGCTCCCTGAAGTCTCTCACCTGCAACTGGACCTGCTCCTTCTGCTCCTCTGCCTGGCTCAGGAGGAGGCCTTCTGCCAGGGCCACCGCCTGGGAGCTGGTCTCTGCCCCACACTCCCGCACCCAGCCCTCCATCTCTGGGGGCAGGAGAGCCAGGAGCTGCTCCAGAACCACCAGGTCCAGCATCTGGGCTTTGGTGTTCTTCTCTGGTCTCAGCCATCGCCTGCAAAAGCCATGGAGTTGGCTGCAAAGTCCTCGGGGACCCTCAGCCTCCAGGTATTGGATGGAGGTCCAGGGCTGAACTTGTGAAGGGAGGATGGTTTCCTCCTCCAGGATCTCCTGCCCGGTTCTTGTCCAGAGCTTTCCCCCCTTCCCAGGCTGAGCAGCTGAAGGGCCTTTTCCACTTCCCTCCTTTCCAAAAGGTTGTGTCTCCATCCTTTCTCTGTCCTGCAGAGCAACTGCAAATGGCTCCAAGGACTCTGGTGGGTCTCCAGATGCCTTTTCCTTCACGGGACCATTTCTGATGCTGCAGGACTGATCCCTGCAAGGGATTCCGCTCTTTTTCTTCTTCCCCCAAGAGGAAGGTTTGCCTTGGAAAGACCACAAATGGCTTCCAGCTTCTGTATCTGAGATGGGAAGAAAAAGAAATGCCAAGAATTAGAAAGTGGAATTCAGCCACTGAGCGACCTTCCCCCAACCTCCCCGGAGCCCCAAGAGGCTCATCCCAGCGCAGAGCCCAGGTCCCATCGAGCAGGGCCGGTAAGGAGGCAGCTGGAGAGGCCGCCCCGCTTCTCTCCCCCCCACTAGGGCTCTTCCCCGGATCCCCGCCACCTTCCCGGCATCCCCCTGCAGGGAGAGGGCGGCTGGGGAGCATGGGACCCGGGAAGAGCCCCCCCCCCTCACCGGAGGCACCTCTGTATGTCCCCCGCCAGACTCTCCCGCAGCCTCTCCGCCTCCTCTGGACCTCCAGGGGTTAAGGAGAGCGAGTGCAAAGTCCTAGAGAGGCAATGCTCCAGTGGGCCAATGGGGAAGCGCCTGGAGTTCACTTCTCTTGTCGGAGGGCGCCCCCTGGTGGGCTTGGCGCGAAGTGCCTGGATGGTAGAAAGGGCGGGAAAGAGGAAAGCGTCTGAGGGGAAGTGCGAGGGAGGGGATGATGGGCTTGGGAGTAGGAGGAAAGGCCTCTCTCCATGGCTCCCTGCCAGACAAAGGCCTCGGCGTCTCCAGAGGCGGCTCTTTCTCCGTCTTCCTCTCCTTCCTGTCCAGGAACCGTCTGTGGAGATGGAGAAAAACCTCTCCGGAGCCTCCCTGAAGAACAGCCGCCCTGAAGGCTCCGCGGAGATCTGAGGAGGCCTCCAAAGGGGCCAAAATCCTGTCAGAAACGGCCGGGCAGTCAGAAGACGAGGACCGGGAGGCTCTCTGGGGAACCCAGATTGTGTCTTGCAGTTGTTGGGAACTCCGGCCTGAAAGGAAGGAAGATGGGACACAGGAAGGGAGGCCACAATCAGGAAAATGAATTTTATTTATTGATTTTTTAAAATTTTGGTCACCACACTATAAAAAAAGATGTGGAGACTCTGGAAAGAGTGCAGAGAAGAGCAACAGAGATGATGAGGGGACTGGAGGCTAAAACACATGAAGAACGGTTGCAGGAACAGAGCCTGGCTAGTTTCATGAAGAGAAGGACTAGGGGAGACATGATAGCAGTCTTCCCATATCTCAGGGGCTGCCACAAAGAAGAGGGAGTCAAGCTATTCTCCAAAGCACCTGAGGGCAGGACAGGAAGCAACGGATGGAAACTAATGAAGGAGAGAAGCAACTCAGAACTAAGGAGAAATTTCCTGACAGAACAATTAACCAGTGGAACAACTTTCTTCCAGAAGTTGTAAATGCTCCAACATTGGAAGTTTTTAAGAAGAGATTAGGATAACCATTTGTCTGAAGTGATATAGGGTTTCCTGCCTAAGCAGAGAGTTGGACTAGAAGACCTCCAAGGTCCCTTCCAACTCTGTTATTCTATTTCTATTCCTAATTTTTTTTAATTTAGTACATACAGCTGCCCTTCACAAATTATTCCCTCAACCACTCAACGAAGGGGGGGTGGGACCAGAAGGTGCAGAGACCTCTGTGGCCTCTTCTGATGAAAGAAAAGGAAGATGGTGAAAAAGGAATATAAATCTAAACTATGATGAGGGGAAAAAACTCCCATTTTTACATAGGGATTGAGTAGGAAATTCGCCTCAAGAAATGTGACTAGGAAGCTTAAGCACTTTGGAGAATTTAAGGGAGGGATGTAGCATTAGACCATAAATGAAAAGATTCGACCACATTTGGAGTCGACAAAGAGGTTAGCTACGCTGGGCAAAACGAAGAATTTAAAACGATGGAAAATGTGGTTAAAAATCCACTTTAAAAGAATGGAGGTAACCCTTGATTTTTCTTGAAGCATCTTTTTCTAGTTTTTCCCCAGTTTGACACAAAGTTTAATAATCCATGTTTGAAAAAACAGCTTCAACCGAGCAGGAGCTGAAATATGCCCCCCCCCCCATCCAAGGCCATGCATGCTGTTTAGCAACTAACACCACCACTGATATTTAATTTTATTTAAGTTACTTTAATGTTATGGTACACCGTAAAAAGACAAAAATATGGCCCTAATCTTTTGCCCATCCATTTGTTTCAGCTTCTGTTCCTTCCAGACCTAGAGGCGAAATCGGTGGGTCTGCATTGGGGGGGGGGGGAAGCGTTTTTCGTCTCGAATAAGACTTGGGAGTGCCCAGAAGAAGCAGGAGGACCAATGAGAATTATCCCTTCTGCAGCGTCATCGGTCTCCGGGAGGAGTCTCCCTTGAATGCACCCAGTGGAGGAGATAGTTGCGCGCAGAGAAGCGGAGAAAGTGTGTGTGTGTGTGTGGGGGGGTCCTTTCAGTCTTGAGGGGGCGCAGCTGACTGGCGAGTCCTTGGACATTTCAGACACACAGACACGCGTTTTCTGGCCCCTCATCAAAAAGGTGGCAAAATTTCCGTCCTGGGTGGGACTGCCCTCCCCCCCCTCCGGACTAGGGTCAGTGCCCCCCCCCCTTCTACAAGCCTCTGATTTGACCCTTTTCGTTCCGGGGAAATTGGCTGCCTTTGTGGGTTCTTGTAGTTTTCCAGCGTTGTGCGGTTTTTTGACCCACTGATATAGAAGGTCAGTTTTGGTTCAAGAATCGCTGTTGTTGATCTCAATGGGAAGAAAACGGGAATCCTCCCCTCCCTCTCTGTCTCTCTCCTCCCAAACTCTTCTCATCGGTTCAGTGCGCTCTGACTGGATCTTGACTGATTCCTTATTTTATGCTCCGTGGTGAGAATCAGCCGGGACACTGGGATCCCCATTGACGCACAGCTGCTGTTTTATCGAAGTCCTTGGAGAGTAGAAACCTCTCGTAGCCTCGCTCTGAAGTGAAAGTGAAAGAGAAATCCTCCGATTCCCAGTGGGAACTTTATTCCCAGCGGGGGTGGGGGGAGGCAAGAAATGGCGACCCCCCCCCCGCTGGAAAGAGGTCCCTCGGGGAGAGCAGTCTCAGGGTGATTCCCCGAGAGCGGGTGGGCTCTCCTGCATATGGTGTTTGTCACTGGAGGCCACCCCACCTCGCAACTCCCTCCCCACCTCGGTCACAACCAACAGAGAGGGGGGTTTCTCTCCGTCCTCCGGGGGGGGGAGGAAGGGAGGCTCCTGCAGGCTCCCGCCTCTCTTGCCCTCCGCTCTTTCCCCCAAAGTCACGTCTGGGCTCCTAGCCCCCCCCTTTTTTTAATTTTTTTATTAACATGAACAGACGTAAAACACAAATACATAACCCTAACCCTAACACATATACATTAACACAGTACTAAAACAAAAAAGGTAAGTAAGGCTCCTAGCCCCTTTCTTTCCCCCTCCCCTCGCGGCAGTGAGGGTCACTTCTCTCGCTTCGCATCCAGGGATCGCATCCAACAGCAGCAGGGAGACCCCAGCAGAGCCCAGGGACGCTTCCAGCCCCAGAGGCGCAATCGGTGGGTCTGGAGTGGGGAAGGTTTTTATCGGGCTTTAGAACTGGAAATGCCCTGAGGAAGTGGAAGAACCAATGAGAATTCTCCCTTCTGCAGCGTCACCAATCTCCGGCCAGAGTCCTTTGTGATTTCACTACCTGGAGGAGAAAGTTCAGCGCGGAGAAAGAAGCGGAGAAAGCGGGAGGGGGATCCGTTCAGTCTTGGGGTGGGGGACAGCAGCTCAAGGGGGTCTTTCAGGCCAGCGAAAATCATTGTTAAAACCTCCGAATTCTTACCGCTTCCGTTCTGACCTTCTCGGGTGCGGTTTGTGCTCTGACTGGACCTTATGAGATACTCCGTCCTGGGAATCGGACGCCAGGACCGTCTCCGGCGCAGAGCGGCTGTTTCATCGAAGTCCCTGAGGAGGGGGTGGGGGGAATCTCTCCCAGTCTCGCTCTGAAGTGGAGCAGGAGAGAAATCCTCCCATTCCCAGTGGGAACTTTTCTCCAAGCTGGAGGAAGTGCCAGAAATGTTTGTTTTCCCCCTTGGAAAAGCGTCCCACGGGGAGAGCAATTCCACGGGGACTGGGGAATCGGCAACCCCGCCATTGTGCTCACACACACCCCGAAGGCCCAATAGCAGCACATCCAGAAGGGACCTTTGGCCGACCACCTTTCTCCCTCGGCGGGTACCCCAAAAGTTCTGCTTCGGGCCCTGCCAAAGGGAGCCCCGCCCGGCAGCGCGAAAGCGCCCTAAAGGGACCCTACAACGCAGCTGCTCCGTGCCGGGTTCTTTCACATCCGAAACTGCTGTGGGGCGCCCCTTGTGGAGCCCGCCTGTCATGCCAGGATATCCTGCAAGGACGGGGCGTTGGGGTTCCCTAGGAACCGGAGTTGAGGGCTGGGGTGGGAGGTGGGACTGCCAAGGGTCTCCAGCAGCCAGAGGAGGGTCTAGGCACCCACAGGAAGCTCTGAGTGGGTGGGGGGCGTAACACAGTGCCCGCCCTGAAGAAGCCAGGGCAAGCGATCCAAGGGTGGCCCCCTCAAAATACAAGGGAAGTTTTAAGGGCTCTGCGAGGCTGCATGAGGAAAATCCCCCTTTGTATAAACAGTTAAAGGACCGAAAGACCCCTTGGAAATCTGAGGAGACAAGCAGCCCCCGCCCTCAGGATATAGGGGACTAGATCTCTCTACATCTGGAAGAAACGGAGGAATCTGAAGTATGGATTCCCTTCTAGGTTGGCAACTACAGGGAATCCTCCACTTACAACAGTTCATTTAGCGACTGTTCAAAGTTACAACACTGAAAAGTGACTTATGACCGATTTTCACACTTACGGCTGTTGCAGCATCCCCGTGGTCATGTGATCAAAATTCAGGCACTTGGCAACTGACTCATATTTATGACGGTTGCAGGGTCCTGGGGTCGTGTGATCCACTTTGGTGACTTTCTGGCAAGCAAAGTCAAGGGGGAAGCCAGATTCACTTAACAACCGTGTTCCTGACTTATCAACTGCAGGGATTCACTTAACAATGGTGGCAAAAAAGATCATAAAATGGGGAAAACCTCACTTAACAACTCTGGTTTAGAAATTTTGGACTTAATTGTGGTCCTAAGTCGAGGATTACCTGTACGAGATGCAGGAGACAGACAGACGATTTTCAGTTCTCCCAGAAGGAAAAGTAGAGCCAAAGAGCTCTCTCACACTACAAAAAGGAAATAGTGGAATAAAATTAGGGGGCCCTCATTTTCCAGGGATCCCTCCAGGTTCTTCTGAATTCCAGAAGGGATCTTGACACTTTCAGGACCCTTCGGCTTCCTTTCTTTTCAGGCTACTCTGTGCAGGGATTTTGCCCCAAGGACAATCTCGCTCTACCATCCCCCCCTATGAATCCAGTAGGGGATCTCACACCCCTCCCCCTCCCCAGGGATTAAGAAATGACAGAGAGGATCCAGTCCAAGGAGGAAGAGCAGAACTTCCTCCTGCCCCAAGTGTGGCCCTGGTTTTAATCTGGTGGCCTCCTTAGGGACTCTCCACTACCTCCCCATCATGGACGAGAACCCCAGGTTTTAGGGGGGACTGCTAAGGGTCTGGTCTAGAAACCAGAATTTCCGATCCTACCTTAAGCTGGGAAGCCAGCTGCGGAGTTTGGAGCATTCATAACACCGCTGGTGGCCTAGCCCACCTCACAGGGCTGTTGCGATGGGGAAAGCAGAAGAGGGAGCATTATCTCCCTATAGGAGCCAGAGTGGCGCCGTGGTTAGAATGCAGCATTGCAGGCTGATTCTGCCAACTGCCAGCAGCTCGATCCTAACCGGCTCAAGGTTGAGTCGGCCTTCCATTCTTTTGAGGTCGGTAAAGTGAGGACCCAGATTATTGGGGGCAATAGGCTGACTTGTAAACCGCTCAGAGGGGGCTGTAAAGCACTGTGAAGTGGTATATAAGAATTTTGGGAATTGAAATCCACAGGTTGTAAAAGGGCCACATTTGCCCACCCCTGTCCTAGTGGAAAGTAGAAAAACGAACAGGCCCAGATAACAACCAAGCACATGTGCCTTTTCCTCTTCACCTCCGCTCAAGAGCTGGCATTTTCTTTCTTTCCCTTTTGCAAGACTTAGCAAGAGGTTTCACTCCATTTTGCATCCTTCAGGTTGTTCTGAGTTTGGATCCTTCTGAACTCTATTTCTATTTCTATTTCTATTTATTTGATTTGTATACCGCCCTACTCCTGAAGGACTCAGGGCGGTGAACAGCCAAACAATAAAATACATAGATACAAAATATTTAAAAAACCAGATAAAATCAAATTAAACAGTTTTGGCCCTGACAAATTAAAACACCCCAATAATTTAAAACAGATTAAAATTTACATATTAAAAAAGAGGGAAAGGATTTGGCCAAGCCCACCTGGTGGAATAAAAAGGTCTTCACAGCACGGCGGAAGGTGCACAGGTCTGGGATCCTTCGTATCTCCGGGGGGAGCTCATTCCAGACAGTAGGTGCCCCCACAGAGAAGGCCCTCCCCCTAGGGGCCGCCAGTCAAACTCCTACCATTGTCACCCAGCCGTATAACAGGTAGTCCTCAACTCACAACTCTTCGTTTAGCAACCATCCTGTCAGATGTAAATGCCTTATTCTCTATTGTGTAAATAATGTATATATGGGACATCAGGGGTTAACTTATTCTTTGGATTTTAATGTATTCATAATTTACCACTCCCATTCCTGGCTCCACCCCTTGTATATATAAGGAGCCACCCTCACCATTTTCTTTGCTTCTATCTTGAATATTCAGCGAATATAGAATGCCTATTATTATTAAAGAGAAATATATTTAAATCTCTAATTCTTATTATCTTTATTGAGTCTGATCCTGAAAATATTGCAACAAGCTGGTAGCAGAGGATGGTTAATTGACTCAATAAATAATTAAAAATGTCTAAGAAAGATAGGCCCAACACCAGGGCCTACAGCAAGGAAATAGAAACTGAACAAGAGATGATCAACGAATCCACTAACGCGATTTCGAGAGAATCCGAAGAATACACCACTGAAGAAGAAGAACTGATAAATGAAAATAATGACCAGGAAGAAATCGAAATAGAAAATAACGAACTCAGGTCAGAGATATTGAAGATACTAAAAAGCCAGAAGAACGATGAAAGCCTCATCGCGAACCTCCAAGAAATGCTGAAGAACAACGGAGCAGCGAGAGAGAAAAACGTCGTTAAAGAAAAACCCAAAGATCAAAAAACTGTGAGTGAAATGAATACTGAGAAAGTCGTTGTGAAAAAGAAAAGATGTGTTCCCGCGCGAAATTTTGAATGGCAGCCATCTTGGTTTCAACAAACTTCAAAAGAGAGTGAAGCAGAGCCAATCAAAACGCTCAGTTCAAAATTTCTGGCGCGAAAAACGCTATCAGACGACGAAAGTGAAAAAGAAGACTCAAACTCTTCAGAAGAACCAGAATCAGAAAGTGAAGACGATTTAACAAAGTCTCAAGTAAAGTCAGCAATGAAAACGCTTTTTGCTGCTTTTGGGCCAAGATTGAAAATTTCCAAGGCACCAACGAAGAAGCAAGAGATCAAACCGACAACTCGAGACCTGCACGCTCCCATCCTGACTTCGAAGGCGACGACTCCTGAGCCCAGAGAGCCATGCCGATTCCGTCCTACACCGCAGACCGGATCAAGTGCCAACGCACACGAAAGAAAGAGAAGAGCTGTCGCCACCACCAGAACCCCTAAAACCGAACCAGAGACCGACTCATCTGAAGAGGAGCGGAACGAGAGAGCTGAAATGGAGAGAACCTTCCACGACGACGCCAAGGAAGAAATGAGCAACGCGCATGTGCAAAGCTACGTAGACGGCCCCGAAAGACTTGAACTGGCCAGAGAACCGCGCAGACTCGTTGCGAGCATCCCCATGCCGTTCTGTAATTTCCTGCACTTGCGAGACCACGGACTGCCTCAGGTTGTAAGTAATGGACAAAATAATGTGGGGAACTTACCCAGTGACTTCCCAAAACTTAGAATTGATGGCATTAATTTACAAGAGTGGTATCAACAACTTCAGGTTGTCTTTATGAAAGAAAACTTACTATTCTTTATAACTAGTCCTCCAAGAAGACCTTGGACTTTAAAAATAGATTGTTTACATCATAGAGCATTTTTCATAATAATATCTAGCGTGTCTCCTGCAATGTATCATAGCATCAAATCAAACCTAACTGTGTCAGAAATAATTCAATGCATGTTTAATCTATTTCACAGCGATAGCGTAGCTACAACTACAAGAATGTCTAAGGATTTCTTTTCTTCTAGAGTGAAACCAGGGGTTTCTATAAGTGAGCATTTGATATCTCTAAACAAAATAAGAGCTGAGCTGCAATTGAGGGGGGAAGTGATTTCAGATCAAACAATGAAAAGTGTTATTATCAATTCACTTGATTCATCATGGGATAGCTTTATGTCACACTTAGATACTATTAATTTAGGATATTTAACCATAGAAAGTCTATCTAACAAATTGATAGCAGAAGACAATTCAAGAAAAAATCGTTCCAGTAATCAAACAGAACACAAATCTTTTAGGAAAGTAGCTTTCCAAGAAAAATATAATGAAGCCTTTAGATGCCACAATTGTGGGTCCAGGGAACACAGTAGAAGAGACTGTCCCAAAGTCTCAAGGGAGAGACATAGGCCAGAATATAGGAGCAAATACAATTATAGACAGTCTTCCACAGATAGACACAAATATAGAAGCCCACCAAATTACAGAGAAAGTAGAGGGGGTAGAGAAAATTCAAAAGAGAGAAAATCTGGGTCACTAAATGGACTAAACAAACAAGAAAGCACCAAAACACAACAAAATGAGAACAATAATTGGCTTATTGATTCTGGTGCAACCAATCACACCACTAACAACAAAAGTATATTATCTTCATTTACAGAAGATAAGTTTGTGATAAAGGTAGCTAATCAAGAAAAGGTTCAAGTATTAGGCAGAGGAAATGTGACCTTGCCTGGTTTAGGTAAAATAGAGGGGGTATTATTAATCCCAGAAATACCTCATAACATACTAAGTGCTATAAAACTAAGCAGAGATTCTGACATCAATATAGTTTTCTCAAAGGGGAAAGCAACTTTAGAGAAGGACAAAACAAATATAGGCACTGTGATGATAAAAGGAGGTCTACCCTATCTGATAACAAAAGAAAGATGGTTACATAACATTGATTCAAATATGGAAGATTGTATTGAAGCAGATGATGAAAATGTTAGTAACAGTGACAATGATGAATGTAAAATACCTCATGATCACAAAAATACACACAATGAGAAGAAACCAAAAATAGGTAAACCAATTCATGATGAGTGTGCTCACATCTTACATAGGAAGTTAGGACATGCAAGCTTTCCTGTAGTTCAAAAAATGACTGAACACGCAGAAGGTGTCAAAATAAAAAATTGTGATAATTATTTGGAATGCTCAGTATGTAAATCCACCAAACTAAAAACCAGTCCCAGACCAAAAAAATCTAACAGATCAACTAACAATATTTTTGACTTAGTACATATGGATTTAGTTGGTCCATTAACTCCATCAATTACCTATAGGAAACGTTACTTTCTAACAATAGTGGATGATTATAGTCGCTATGGTTTTGTTTACACATTAAAGCACAAGGATGAAACCTTTCAGAAATTTAAGGAATTCTACAAACGCATAGAAACACAACATAATATCAAAATAAAACAAATTATGACAGATAGGGGATGTGAATTCATGTCTAAAGAATTCTCCCAATGGTTAAAGGATAGGGGAATGCTACATTTCACGTCCAATCCATTTTCTGCGTTTCAAAACGGGATTGCAGAGAGAAAGAATTCCACACTACAAACCATGATTAGATGCACATTAGAGGATGCTGGTTTAGGCAAACAATTCTGGTCAGAAGCCCTACATTATTCAAATTACACTCAAAATAGAACCTGGTCCAGTATTGTGAATAAGACACCGTATGAGGTGATGTACAATAGAAAACCTAAATTAGCACACATGCACATATTTGGAGTCACTGCAGATGTGCACATACCTAAGCAGTTGAGGAGAAAGGGAGAAAACGTATCCAGAAGATTAAGATTTATGGGATATGAAACTGGAACCAAAGGGTACAGATTCATTGATAATAATAACAAATTTATAGTCTCCAGAACAGCTGTGTTCCATGAGCAGGCCAATTGGTCTAAACTGCACCTTAATGAAATATTTCCAAATAAATGCAAAGATGCGATATCTTGCGAGGAAGGGACATTAGAAAATCAAAACATTAACAAAAATAAGAACAAAACCAAAACTTGGACAAATAGTCAGCATAAAATAAAAACAGACACATTAACAAAAAAGGAAGCTAGATATTTGCACGACAACCATAGCAAACCTGAAAGAGCTATTAGAAACAATAGAAATCAAATACCAAGTAAATACAAAGATTACATAATGCATATGAATGGAGAACAAATAACACCTAATACATATGAGGAAGTATTAAAACTCCCTCGTGAAGAAAGAGAAAAATGGGAACTAGCTATGAAAAAAGAGATGGAAAGTTTGCAAGGATTAAATGTATTCACTCCTACGATCGCACCTAAGGATAAAACAATTATAGGTACCAGGTGGATTTATAAAATTAAGAACCTAGAAGGAGGCAATACTTTATACAAGGCTAGACTAGTTGCACAAGGTTATGCACAAAAATATCCAGAAGACTATACTGACACATACTCCCCCACGGTGAGGACAGAGAGTGTTAAAACAGCTCTAGTAGTAGCATCTGCACTCAATCTGGACGTATTTCAATATGACATACAGACTGCGTATTTACACGCAAAACTAGATAAGGAAATATATGTAAGAGCACCACATAGTCAATACACTAATAAGAATGAAATTTGGTTATTAAATAAGAGTCTATACGGATTAAAGCAATCTGGCAAGAGATGGTACGATTGCTTGGTAAAAGTACTAAAGACCATGGATTTCAACGCTACCACTGCTGATAACTGTTTCTTTGTAAAAAAGAGTGATGATCACATTGAATTTGTATTAATTTATGTGGATGATATTTTATATATAGGAAAACACAAAGAGAGCAGAGAAATCTTTGTAAATAAGTTAAACGAACATTTCTCGTTGAAATCTCTAGGTAAAGTGAATAAATACCTTGGTGTACAAATTAACAAAACTAGAAGGGGATTCAAACTTACTCAGAAAGATAAGATCATTGAACTTCTAAACAAATGTAATTTAAACAATGCCAAAACCTGTGACACTCCTATGCAAACTGATTTCCTTAGAAACACTGATGAGTCTTCCCCTGAATTTAAAGATAATACATTTTACAGATCAGTTATAGGCTCACTCCTTTATATATCTAATTGGACCAGACCAGATATTGCATTACCTCTCAATTTATTGTCAAGATATGTTAGCAAACCAACCATGTATCATTGGGAAGCTGTCAAAAGAATTCTAAGATATTTGAAAAGTACATTAGATTTTTGTTTAGTATTAGAACCTAATAATGACAAAGAACCAAAAATTACCTGTTATGCGGATGCAGATTGGGCTGGTGATACATCATGCAGAAAGAGTACTTCTGGTTATATTTTTCTATTGAATGATTGTCCAGTTTACTGGTACACTGGTAAACAAGAACTGGTAGCCACTTCAACCACAGAAGCGGAATATGTTTGTTTATCCAAAGCTGCAAATAACCTTGTATGGTTCAATGACTTGATCTCAGATGTTTGGAAAAAACCTGCATTACCTTTTGTTGTGCATGAAGATAATAAAGCAGCCATTGAAATATCCAGATCCGATGCCATTGGACAAAGGTCCAGGCATATTGATATAAAATTTAAGCACGTGAGACAATTATCTCAAGATGGGTTCATCAAAGCAATACATTGTGATACTTCTGAACAATTAGCTGACATATTAACGAAGCCTTTACCTTCTAAACAGCACAAATATTTAACTTCTAAATTGTATGTATTATATTGTCCTGAATCTGAATGTAATTGGTGTTGTATAGCGAACCGGCATTTAGAGGGGGATTTGTCAGATGTAAATGCCTTATTCTCTATTGTGTAAATAATGTATATATGGGACATCAGGGGTTAACTTATTCTTTGGATTTTAATGTATTCATAATTTACCACTCCCATTCCTGGCTCCACCCCTTGTATATATAAGGAGCCACCCTCACCATTTTCTTTGCTTCTATCTTGAATATTCAGCGAATATAGAATGCCTATTATTATTAAAGAGAAATATATTTAAATCTCTAATTCTTATTATCTTTATTGAGTCTGATCCTGAAAATATTGCAACACATCCAAAGTTAGCGACTGAAAAAAGTGACTTATGACAGGCTCTCGCACTTGGGACCATCGCAGTAGCCCAGTCACAGGATCAAAATTTGGGCAACCGGCCAAGCATTTCCAAGGGTTGCAGCAATTGGGGGCCATGTGATTGCCGTTTTCAACCCTCCCGGCTTCTGAGAAGCAAAGTCAATGGGGGAAGATGGATTCATTTAACGACTGTGTGATTCATTTAAGAACTGCAGTGATTTGCTTAAGAACTATGATAAGAAAGGTCATAAAATCAGACATGACTTGTTTAACAACCGGCATGCTTAGCAACAGAAATGCTGTTCCCAACTGTGGTCGTAAGTCAAGGACTACCTGTATTCCGGGATGACTGTTTTCCTCTCTGTCCCGTATCTTCTTTTCCTGAAGTCACCCAACTTCAGCTGAGCCACGGATCACTTCACTCATGGGAACTCTCAGCAATAGTTCCTTTAACATCAACCTTTCTGGTCATTTTCCTCCATTTTGAGCTCTTTTTCCTGCTAGAACAGCGGTCCTCAACCTTTGCGACTTGGCAGCCTGGTTGGGGAGGTGTGTGGAGAGGAGAACCGGGCCGTGGCAGGCCGGCATGAGTTTGCACGTGCAGTTCAATTCACATGAGCAGCGGGCCTGCGCACACGCATGTCAACTCTGAAGCTGGCCTGACCGGGGCCATCTTTTGAGGCTTCAGAGTTTCCACACTGGAGATGAGGGTTAGGGAGGGGGAAATAGAGAGAGCTGGGGTTTTGTAGCCAAAACAAAGTACTTTTCCCTGGGAACCAAGGACATTCCAACAGGTGGCTGAAGAAAGGAGTGGTGTTACTGAGCAACTGCACAGCATCCTGATTGGACCATGTGACTGGTTGTTTGGGAAAAGGGGAAAAGTTTTACCGTGGGAACCTTCAGAGTCGGTTTTCATCAGAACCGTGCCAATATGATATAACCAATAAAACTGTTCTTTGAGGAATCTACCTGCCTTGGAGTTCTGTTTGCTAAGGGTGTATTACTTGGAACCCTGACAACGGACACGCACATACAGCTTGACTACAAGTTGAGCTGCTACAAGTTGATGCATGTGTGCGCCAGCCTTCCGATCTTGCGAGTTGAGCTACGCACGTGTGTGCACACTGGCCCGCCTCTCACACGGCTTGGTTTCAAATAGGCCAAGGCCCAGTAGTGGGCAGTGGCCTGGGCGTTGGGGACCCCCGCGCTAGGAAATAGATGCAAAGTAATTTGAGTGTGCAAAAGAATCCTTTCCCACACTCCAAGGGAATCACACCCATTTCCATCTTTTTATTGGAAGTCACTTTGCTACAATAACACAAGTCTCTCTGCATATTCCACAAGTGACTTTCCCTGTCTGGATAGTTTGTTTGTTTGTTTTTTTTTTTATTGCAAAAGTTTTACAATTACATTTTCACCCCTTTTCCTTCCCCTTCAACCCACCCCAACCTTCCCAACCTCCCTAACCCTCCCTAACCCTCCACTCCCCCCAGACTTCCACACAGTATACTCATATCAAGTAAAAAAAAAAAACCCTTTATATAAAACTTATATAAAACTTGAACCCCTCCCTTCCCCTTATAATTTACTTTTTTATCTTCATTACATTAACATATTTCTATCTTGATATATCATTTTCAAATGAAAGCTATTTGATACTTCCTAGTTTGATATTTGTTCTGAACATATTCTATCCACTTTTTCCATTCCCATTCATAAGTCTCTTGTGAACAATCTTTTAAATATGCTGAAATCTTCGCCATCTCTGCAAAACTGGCCATCTTCAAAGTCCATTCCTCAATAGTGGGCAAAGCTTCGTTTTTCCAATATTTACCTATCAACAATCTCGCTGCTGTTATCATATACAATATCAATTTTGTTTCACCCAATGTAAAACCCTTAACTATACCCAATAAAAACAGTTGTGGAGAAAATTGAATTTTTTTCTTTAAGACATTCTGCATGACCCACCAAATTTTTATCCAAAAAGCCTTAACTTTCCTACAAGTCCACCAAACATGATAATATGTAGCATCTAAACAGTCACATCTCCAACATTTTGGCTGAACATTAGGGTACATACACGACAATTTTTTGGGGTCTAAATGCCATCTATAAAACATTTTATAGAAATTTTCCCTCAAATTCTGCAACTGTGTAAATTTTACATTCTGAACCCAAATTTTTTCCCATGTTTCCAACATCACTGGTTCTTCAAAATTTTGTGCCCACTTAATCATACAATCTTTAACTAATTCAGTTTCTGAATCCCTTTCTAACAAAACATTATAAAGACTTTTAATATGCATTGGACCTTTCTCTTTTATATGTCTAACCAATTCTTCCTCATGCAACATAATACCAGTTTTTTGGTCCTCTTTCCATCTCAATTGTAATTGATTATATTGTAACCATGTTAGATTAATCCCTTCGTCCAACAGTGTCTGCAATGTCTTCAGCTGCCATCTGCCCGCATCTGTAAAAAGAACCTCTTTGTATAAAAACCCCCCGAGTGACATTATATTTGTATTCCACAAAGTATGACCAAGATCCAGCCATAGCGGTATTTTATAATCCCTTTTGAGTCGGTGCTTCTTCCAAACTCTCATCAAAGAGTATATGGCTTTTAAATACTTTATCCACTTTGTTATCATAAAATAAGTAAGCATGCCATCCAAATTCAAGATCAAAACTTTCTATATTCAATAGTCCAGTCTTTTTCCTTCCAAACCAATCACTTGTTAGAGTCAAAGCTGCTGCATCATAATATAACTGTAGGTTTGGAAGTTTAAGACCTCCCCTTTCTGGAACATCTTGCATAATTTTCAATTTCACTCTCGGTTTTTTCTCGTTCCAGACAAACTTATTCACTCCAGTTTGCCACACTTTCAGTTGTTTGTCACTTTTAAGCACCGGAATCATTTGAAACAAAAAAAGAAATCTTGGCAAAATGTTCATCTTAACTGCTGCTATTCTTCCAAGTAGAGACAACTGCAGTTTTTTCCAAGTCTCCATATCTTTCTGCAACTCTCGCCACAACACCTCATAATTATTTTGAAACAATTTCGTGTTTGATTCTGCAACCTGAACTCCTAGATATTTTACCTTTGGTACAATCTCAAAACCTGCCCTCCTTTCAAGCTCGTGTTTACGATCTTGTGTCATATTTTTAACTATCATCTTAGTTTTTTTCTGGTTCAATCTAAAACCTGAAACTTTACCATAGTCTTGTATAATGTCCTTCATCAGGATTATTGATTCCATTGGCTGTGATAGGGTAACAACCAGATCATCTGCAAATGCCTTTATTCTGTAATCCTCTTGCCTTATCATTATACCTTTCAAGATATTAGAGTCCCGTATTGTATTTAACAAGACTTCTAGTGTTAAAATAAATAGAAGTGGGGACAGCGGACATCCCTGTCTAGTTCCTTTTTCAATTTTAAACTGTTGTCAAACTTCCATTAATAAGGAACGGGGGGATTTTTCATCAGGTTCGCCTGATTCGCCAGTTGCGTCCCTTTCTAGATCGGGACTCGTTACGCACAGTCACTCATGCCCTCGTCACCTCTCGTCTGGACTATTGTAATGCTCTCTACATGGGGCTCCCCTTGAGGTGCACCCGGAGGCTCCAACTGGCACAGAGTGCGGCCGCGCGGGTGGTTATGGGAGCGACATGGCGTTCCCATGTAACACCTCTCCTGCGCGAGCTGCACTGGCTCCCGGTGGTCTTCCGGGTGCGCTTCAAGGTTCTGGTTACCACCTTTAAAGCGCTCCATGGCTTAGGACCTGGTTATTTACGGGACCGCCTACTACCATCAACAGCCTCCCACCGACCAGTACGCTCCCACAGAGAGGGGCTCCTCCAGGTGCCGTCGGCCAAACAATGTCGGCTGTCGGTCCCTAGGGGGAGAGCCTTCTCTGTGGGGGCACCGACGATCTGGAATGAGCTCCCCCCAGAGATACGGAGGATTCCGGATCTGCGCACCTTCCGCCGCGAGCTGAAGACGCTTTTATTTCATCAAGCTGGCCTCGCCTAAATCTTCTCCCTTCTAAGTGTAAATTTTAAATTTTTAATGTATTTTAAAATATGGGTATTTTAAATTATGGGTATTAATTCAGCCAAATTTATTTAATTCATTTCATTCGATTTTAAATTTTGTATATCTATGTGTTTTATTTCATGGCTGTGCACTGCCCTGAGTCCTTCGGGAGTAGGGCAGTATAGAAATTCAATTAAATAAATAAATAAATAAATAAATAAATAAATAAATAAATAAATAAATAATAATCTGTGCCTTTTGCTCTTGATAAATTGCTGAAACCGCCTGTATAAATTGATCCCCAAAGTCCATCTTTTTTAAAGTCTTTAGTAGAAAATTCCAATCCACTCTATCAAAGGCCTTCTCTGCATCCAAGAAAACCAGCACTGCAGGGATCTGTTTATTCTTCTCAAGATATTCCAATAAATCTATTACTTGCCTTACATTGTCCTTCATGTATCTACCCTCGATAAATCCCGCTTGATCATCATGAGTCACCTTTTGGATTACTGGCATCAACCTGTTGGCTAGTACTTTTGCATAAATTTTATAATCAGTATTCAGAAGAGATATTGGTCTATAATTCCCCGGTTTTTTAGGACCTGCTTGCTCTTTTGGTATCAAAGAAATATACGCTGTTGTCCATGATGGGGGTATTTTACCCCCTTGTTGAATATTACAAAATAGATCTCTGAGTTGTTCCACCATTTCTGCTTGCAAAGTTTTATAATACACTGCAGTCAAACCATCCGTTCCAGGAGCTTTGGCTGTTTTTAATTGTTTAATTGCTACTATTATCTCCTCCTCTGTTATAGGATGATTCATTCTTTCCTTTTGTTGGTCAGTAATTTTTGTAACTCTTTTATTATCTAAGTATTTTTCTATAAGTCCATTCTGCACATCCTCTTTAGCATATAGTTTAGTGTAATAGTCCACAAAAGCTTCTTTAATTAATTTTTGTTGAAAAATTTCTTTCCCTCCAATATCAATACTATCAATAGTCCGTATACTCTGTTTTTTCCTCAATGTGTAGGCCAACCATCTGCCCGGTTTATTGGCATTACAAAATGTATTATGCTTCGCATACTGTAAGTTTGTTGCAACTTGTTCCGCCATAAGCATTTGAAATTGGTCTTTCAAAAGTTTTATAACACTACGTATTCTTTCATCTGTTGGGTTTTTAATAAGTAACTGTTCTTTATTCTTTATTTCTGCTTCCAATTCAGATCTTTTCTTTTGTCGAATCAGTCTGTGTTTAGAATTCATATAAATAAGCACCCCTCTCATATAAGCTTTGCTTGCATCCCACACAATTTCAATTGGGGTACCTTTATTCAAATTTATTTCGAAAAATTCTTTCAAATGCTTTTTAAATTCTATTATATTTTTTTCATATCTGAACAAGTTCTCATTTAATCTCCAAGAGCGTCTCTCAGTCTTGCCTATCTCAATTTCTATCCATACTGGGCTATGGTCGGTCAGGATTCTTGGAAAAATCTTTGTTCTTTTTGTCTTGACAAGTAAATCATCTGACAACAAAATAAAGTCAATCCTAGAGAAGGATCTGTGTCTGTCGGAAAAAAAAGTATAGTCCAATTCTTTCGGATTATGTATTCTCCAAATATCTTTTAGTTCCAAATCTTCTTTCATATCAAAAAAAGTCTGTGGTAATCTGATCCTAGACTTCGCCAAACTCTTTTTATCTAGTTTAGAATCAATTACTCCATTCCAGTCTCCCATAATTAAAATAGATCTATAGTCCCATTGCAGTATTTTAGTATGTAACATTTTATAGAAATGATCCTGTTGTTGATTGGGAGCATAAATTCCAATCAGAAGAATTTGGCCGTTTCCTGTAAGCAATTCAATTGCTATAAATCTACCATCTTCATCTGCTTCTATAACTTTAGCTGTTAATTTTTTATTTACATAAATAACCACACCATTCTTTTTTTGCGAAGTTGAAGATATAAAATGTGTTCCTAATTTAGAATTTATCAAATATTTTTGATCTTGAGTTGTGATATGCATTTCTTGTAAACAAATTATATCATTATTAAATTGTCTCAAATATGCAAATAATTTCTTCCTTTTCTGTGCTTCACATTCTGTGAATGTGTCAACCCATTCACATTCCAAGATAAACACTTAATCGTCATCTTTATCTTTCTGGAGCAAAGAGCAGAATAACCGAATGTCTTCCGAAATCTTCGGTCTTGCTCCCCCCATGGCTCCAGTCTCTTGTGTAGTACTCTTAGCTCCCTTTTTATCTTGTCTTTCCTGTTGTTGCTTTTCTTTAAGTTGCTTAGATTTTGCTCGGGTTATACGCTGATCCTTAACTTCAACCATCCGAACCAGGTCCAAGATTGGAGAAGATTCCAACAAAGGCTCATCCAGAAAACCTCCTTCAGCACCCTGCATTTCCTCTGGCTCCTGCTTAGACTGTTCTTGCAATTCTTGTTGAAGTTGCTTCTTATCACTCTCCTTAATCTCCAGAACTGTAGATGTACGTGGAGATGGTGTTCTTTCTTTAAAAATAGTAGTGTAAAAATGCTCCGCCTTCTCCACAGTGTTCAAACGATGTCTTTCTCCCTTGTATTTCAAAATTATGCCAGTTGGGGCATCCCACCGAAATGGTATCTGTTGATTTTGCAATTCTTTAACAAGAAAGCCAAAATCTTTTCTGGCTTTCAACATTTTAGGTGGTAGTTCTTTGTAAATTCCAATTTGTGAGCCCCCCACTTGCACAGAAGTATGAAAAGATTTTTGCAGGATATCATTTCTTATTGCTCTGTCCGTAAAATATATGACCACATCTCTAGGCAATTGTCTTTGTCTGGCCACCCAAGAATTCACTCTGTAAATTTTATCTATTTTGTAAAAAACCACATCAGGATTAATTTTTAAAATCACTGCCAGAGCCTCAGCACAGGTCTGTCTCAAATCCTGTCTGTCATCTTCTCTGATTCCTCGAAGCCTTATGGCAAATTCCATTGCCCTGAATTGCATCATAACAATTTCATTTTCAACTCTCTGCATTTTATCATCAACATCAGAAATTTTATAGTCATTGTCCTTCATCTTAACATTGACTTCTGATTTAAATTCTTCCACTTTAGAATCAACTTTGATAATAAATTCTGCAAGGCCAGACGCCACATCTGATATTTTTTTAGCCACCTTGCTATGATTCTTTCACCATATCTTTAATTTCATTAATTTCCTGCATAATTTCCTGTTGAGACTTTTGAAGTTTATCATCTATTTCCTGTTGGGATTTTTGAAATTTATCATCCAAAGCTTTAGAAATAAATTCTTTTAAATGTTCAATATCAAAATCTTTTTTCTGAGTCTGTAACTGTTGAGCAGGGGGAAGCTGCGTTTCATGTTTGTGTGTGGGGGATCCCCCCCCGCTGCCTTCCCTTCCTGCTTCTTTGAGGCCATCCTGCCACGTAAACTAGTTTTTCTGAAGAGGGAAGTCCCTTTTCCTTTCCCACCTCCACAGAGACTTCTAAAAAAGTCCCCCAGATTTAATCAAATAGGAACTGGAGTAAAGCAAAGTCAAATATTAAAAAAGAGGAATTTTTCTCTTGTTTCTCTTGTTACAAGCGAAGCAACTTTGTAGCAACTTGGTAACTTTGTAACAAAGCAAGATGACTTCACCAATCCACACTCGCTGGCTCGTTAACTCTAATGCTGAACGCCATATTTTTTCAAGTCACTTTCACTCATTCGCATTTTTTCTTAAATTGAAAAGTCAACAAAGCGCTAATACTTGCGATTCCAAGTTTCAGAGTTCAAGTGTATATCCGCTGTTTGTTAAGGTTGGTTTCTTTCGCTTTAAATGTTTACTGCAGCCGGCTTGTTCTGCAAAGGCAGAATCGTCCCACGCCGCCCGGAGTCTCAGCAGGTTGGGAGGGAGCCGCGCCTGTTTCCTCCCCAGAAACAGTTCCCTGGGGGGGTTACAGGGGCTCGACCTGTGCCCTGCTATCTCTCCTCCAACAATCCTCAGGATTTTGAAGTTTTCGAGCCGCTTCTCAATCGCGAAGCGGCTCTACAGGCGGCGGGGCTGGCGGTCCTTAAAAAGGCACCGTCGTCGCCGAAGGCTAGCAAACCGGAAGTCCTCTGGATAGTTTTATATATATTAGGGAGACTACTATTGCTAAAACGATCCTCGCATTCCCACATTTCTGGGCATTGCCCTTCTTCAGGTTGAGATTTTTCATTCACTTCTAGATAGAATCTTTTCTATAAAATAGAATTATTATCCCAAATCTTTCCGTGTCTTATAGCTTCTTCACTCAGTGGACCAATTTATGCATCTCTGGAAGTGTGGCGACCACCGAGGCGCCCTTCACTTCGGTGTGTCTTATGTGGCTCCCAAGGTGTGGGTCCGTTTATGGGAAGTGAAGTGGCCGCTCTGGCTGAAGCTCCTCCCACAGACCAGGCATTTGTAGGGCTTCTCCCCGGTGTGGATCCGCTGGTGTCGCGTGAGGTCGCTGCTCTTGCTGAAGTTCTTCCCGCAGTGCAGGCACTTGTAGGGCTTCTTCCCTGTGTGGAGAGTCATGTGAGAAGATAGCTGAGAGCTCCATCGGAAGGTCTTTCCACACTCCTGGCAGTGATAGGGCTTCTCCCCTGTGTGGATCCGCTTATGCGCAGTGAGGTGGCTGCTCTGGCTGAAGCTCCTCTCGCACTCAGGGCACTTGTAGGGTCTCTCCCCCGTGTGGATCCTCTTGTGCGAGGTCAGAGTGCTGGCATCGCTGAAGTTCTTCCCACACTCGGGGCATTTGTACGGCTTTTCTTGCGTGTGGATGACCTGGTGACGGGTAAGCGTGGCGCTGACCCGGAAGCTCTTCCCGCACTCCCTGCACTTATAGGGCTTCTCCCCGGTGTGGATCCTCCTGTGGGAAAGCAGGTAACTGCTGATGCTGAAGCTCTTCCCGCACTCCAGGCATTTGTAGCGTTTTTCTCCCGGGGGAACCCTCGGGGGCAGGGAAAGTGGGAAGATCTGGCTGAAATTAGTTCCGGGCTCTCTGCAGTCCTCAGGGTGAGTTTTGCTGTCCTGACTAAAACCAGATTTGTCCGTCCGTATCTCCCCATATCCCCGACATTTTTCCTCTTGATCGTCTTGGCTCAGGAAGCCACCGAGTTCCGGAGGGGAAGAAGGGGATGATTCCTCCCCTCGATCATTTGACTCGTTTTTTTCAAATCTTTCTGGTTTCCGTTGATTGTGAAATTTTTCTTCTTTTATGGGATGCATACTTTTTCCTAATGGCGTCGTCCCCGGATCCTGCCAAGCCAGATTCTCTTTCCCTTCACCCGCTGAAACAAAAAGTCAGAAAGTAGACACTGACCCAGACATCAGCCAAAATCCATGCCCCCCCCCACCCCCCAATGACTGGACCCTCTTTCTTCTTTACCTACCAGGGAAACTCAAGCACCCAAAAATAGTGGTCACTTGACTGCAGGGACCCCCCCCCAGCAGTTGGAACTTCAGAACCGCCTCATAAGTATCACGGTTACAACAGTCCGTTTCGTGACTGCACTGAAAACTGTAACTTATGATAAATAAGTAAATAGAACTTTGAAAAATGCTTGCTTCAGGGTTTTTACTTGGAGTTGGGTTTTTTTCTGGAACGCTGACACCTTTTTCACAATTACAACTTTCATAGCATCCCTATGGTCACGTGATCGAAATTCAGATGCATGGCAACTGGTTCATACTTACGACCGTTGCTGTGTCCCGAGGTCATGTGTATTTTGCGACCTTTTGAGAAGCAAAGTCATGGGGGAAGTCAGATTCACTTAACCGGATTACTAATTTATCAACTGCAGTGACTCACTTAACGACGGAGGCAAGAAAGGACGTAAAATGGGGCAAAACTCACATGAACCAGAAGATAGCAGCAGCAGCAGCAGAAGCGGCTGCAAACGAGGATGTTGTTCCTGGATTGTGGAAAACTCCCAGCCCAGGGCGGCCCTTACCTAGAGAGGCCAGGGTCCTCAAATTCTCCAGCATGACTTCCTGGTGGAGGGCCCTTTGGCTCGAATCCAGCAAGGCCCACTCCTCCTCTGTGAAGCCCACGGCCACTTCCTTGAGGGAAACAGGTGCCTGCCAAGGAAGGAAGGTCTTCTCTAGTCACATACAAGAAAAGCACGCAAGTTATCTATCTATCAATCAATCAGAATAAAGTTGGAAGGGACCTTGGAGGCCTTCTAGTCCAACCGCCTGCTCAAGCAGAAGAACCTATACCACTTCAGACAAATGGCTGTCCAATCTCTTCTTGAAAACCTCCCGTGATGGGGCAACCATAGCTTCTGGAGGCAAGGAGTTCCACTGGTTGATTGCTACGTCAGGAAATTTCTCCTTCCTTCTAGGTTGCTTCTCTCCTTAGTTATTTCCCACCCATTGTCCCTTGTGTTGGATGCTTATCCTATGGTTGGGTAGATAATATATAGAAAACTATGTTCTGTAACTTTAACTGCTACAAAGATGACTAATTGGCTGTGCTAAGCAGACATAAAAGAAGGCAGGAAGTTCATTCACTTCTGCTCCTGCTATTAGAAGGTTGAACTGCTGAAAGGAACTGTGTCTGTGTTACTGAAGAGAACTGGAATTGTAAGCAAACTATGTTTTTGTGTTGAACTGTGATTATTTGAAGTGGTGTTATCTTTGTTTTGAGAAGCCAAGTTTGTTTTTTCTTACTACAAGTAAAGACTGTTTATTTTTCTATCAACGTTCAGAGTCTGTGAGTATCTGTGTGTTTTGCTAAGCAACGTATCTATTCGCTGTCTGGTCCGTTGCACCACTTTGCAGAGGGAAGTTTTACCCTCAACACCTTGTCTTGCCTTCAGGTGCTTTGGAGAATAGATTGACTCCCTCTTCTTGGCTACTAGCTATTCCTGCTAGCTTGGTGTCATCTGCAAATTTGATGAGTTCTCCATCTATTCCCTTCTCTAAGTCATTGATGAAGGTATTGAAGAGTTCTGGGCCTAAGACATCAAAGGTGGGATGTTGACGATATGCAAACAAGATCCAGGCCAAGTCCTGCTTTTCCTCAGATTCAAGGAAAGCTGCTTGTCTTATGGACAAAGGCCTGAGGGGTACCTGACTAGGTGGCTCAGTGGCTAAGACACTGAGCTTATCGATCAGAAAGGTCGGCAGTTCGGCGGTTCAAATCCCTACTACAGGTCTTCTGCGTGAGCAGGGGGTTGGACTAGATGACCTCCAAAGTCCCTTCCAACTCTGTTACTGTCGCTGTTACTGTATTCATTGCAGGTTATTTCTGGGGCTGATCTTCTGCTAGAAGACCTTCCAGGTGGCTGTAACTGACTCAAATAAACCAGTCAGTCATAGTCCCAAAGGTGCTTTTTCAAGAGGCCACTGGGCTTTCTGCTTTTTCTTTGAAGATGTTTCGCTTCTCATTCAAGAAGCTTCTTCAGTTCTGACCAAAAGGTGGAGGATGGAAGGATTTATACTCCTTGCAGACTGCTGGTCATTTGCATCCTTTTAGATTTATTTATTTATTTATTTATTTATTTATTTATTTATTTATTTATTTATTTATTTATTTATTTATTTAATTTATATACCGCCCTACTCCCGAGGGACTCAGGGCGGTGAACAGCGAACGATAAAAATACATGTAATACAAACGTTAAAAAAACCAATTAAAATATACTAAACACTCTGGTCCCAGATAATTCAAGACATCCCAGTTTAAAACAAAATTAAAAGCAATATAAAGGGAAAGTTAGGCCAGGCCGGCCTGCTGAAACAGGAATGTTTTGAGGGCACGGTGGAAAGTGCGCAGATCTGGGATCCTCTGTATCTCTAGGGGGAGCTCGTTCCAGATGGTGGGTGCCCCCACAGAAAAGGCTCTCCCCCTGGGGGCCGCCAGTCGACACTGTTTGGCTGACAGCACCCTGAGAAGCCCCTCTCTATGGGAGCGTACTGGGCGGTGAGAAGCTATTGGTGGCAGAAGGCGGTCTCGTAAGTACCCCGGTCCTAAGCCATGAAGCGCTCTAAAGGTGGTAACCAAGATCTTGAAGCGCACCCGGAAGACCACCGGGAGCCAGTGCAGCTCGCGCAGGAGGGGAGCCACATGGGAGCGCCATGCTGCTCCCATAACCAGAGAGTCATTGAGGCCACCTGGAGGTTTATCTGTGTCCTCAGGGTCACCTGAGTGGTTCAAATGGGCGTGGAGCCTTCTTGGGACTGCTGGAAGGACTGTGTTGTAGACAGGAAATAATGATGTCATATCCCTCCCCCTCTGTTGAGAGAGGGCTGTTCAATTCTGACATCATGGCTTCTTTGACCCCTCTTTCAAACCAGCGGTCCTCTCTATCCAAAATGTGGACTTTGCTGTCTTCAAAAGAGCGGCCGTTGTCTTTTAAATGCAGATGGAAGTGCTGAATCTAGTCCTGATGGGCTTCTTCTCCTATGTTGTGCCATTCGTTTGTGAAGTGGCTGTTTTGTTTTCCCAATGTTCAGATCTGCACATGACCTTCCTAAAGTGAAGGTTATTCCAGAGGAGCTGCAGGGGGACAGACTCCAGGACCAGAATTCAGCCTCCAGCACACAGTAAGATCTTGAAACCACCCCATTTTGCAGGATTATTTTATTGTGGGGGCAGGGAGGGGGGATCTTTCTCCTACCTGAGTTCGAAGCTCAGCCATCATTTCTGCTCCACCGTAAAGCAGAGACGTTTGCAGGGGGACCCTCAAGGCCATCCAGTCACCTGTACCTGCAACAAAGACAACCAAAAAGTAGCCTTTTTTTTGAAAGAAAATGAAAGAAAGAAAGAAAGAAAGAAAGAAAGAAAGAAAGAAAGAAAGAAAGAAAGAAAGAAAGAGAGACACACTTACTAAATTCTGGGAAGCAGCAATGGCCACGCTTGCAGGGGAGGCCAATAACGGAATAACAGAAGGGACCTTGGAGGTCTTCTAGTCCAACCCTCTACTCAAGCAGGTGACCTTATCTACCATTCCAGACAATTGGCTGCCCAGTCTCTTTGTGAAAGCCTCCAGCAATGGAGGGGTGAAATCCAGCAGGTTCTGGAGAACCGGTAGCGGAAACTTTGAGCAGTTCAGAGAACCGGAAAATACCACCTCTGGCTGGCCCCAGAGTGGAATGGAGATTTTGCAATATCCTTCCTCCAGGAGTGGGGTGGGAATGGAGATTTTGCAATATCCTTCCCCTGCCACGCCCACCAAGCCACACCACGCCCACCAAGCCACGCCCACAGAACCGGTAGTAAAAAAAATGTGGATTTCACCACTGCCCACAACCAACATTAAGGAGAGTTTCAGAAAGCCGAAATTGAGAACAGGGGGGTCCCTTTCCTTACTTGGCCAGACCTCTGGAGTTTCGGGGGTCCTCCCTGGGAACGGCTTCGGAGACGGAGCGGAGGCCCCCCCCCTGCTCCTCCGAGTGGCTTCGATGGATGGCCCCTCCAAAGTCCCCTCCACCTGAAAGAGGGGCAAGGGTTAAGGCAGGCGGGGGGGGGGAACCACCTGCAGCTGGAGGGAGGAAGGAGACCCCTCCCATTTTTGCACTAGCATAATCCGACCCCGACCGGATTAAGGCTTTCCCGTCCCAACTCTGAAGACCCCCGTGATCGCGGTCAGTGGGATTGGGAGGTTGCAATGGGAAAGGGGGAGGGGTGGGGAGCCGCTTCTTCGACCGAGATGGGGGGGGCGCCTTTAGAGGGGACCCCCCTCCCCAATTCCCCATCGCTCACCTGCGGCTCTTCCTGCGCCTCCGCCGGGCTCCGCTCTCCGCTCTCGGCAAGGAAGGAAGGAAGGAAGGAAGGGGGGGGGGGTCGTGAGACAGGGGAGGGGGCTTCTTCCCACGCGGAGCCCCCCTCCCTCCCTCCCTCCCTCCCTCCCTCCCTCCGGGGCTCACCTGTCCCCTCCGGCGCTCCCGGCGCTCCTGGGCGCGGCTGAACAGGAATCCCTCGGCCAGGGCGACGGCTTGGGCGCTGCTCTCGGCCCGGCACTCGCGCACCCAGCGGGCCACCCGGGCGGGCAGCCGGGCCAGCAGCTGCTCCAGCAGCACCAGGTCCAGCATCTGCGCCTTGCTCCGCCTCTCCGGCTCCAGCCAAGCCCGGCACAGGCGGTGGAGGCGGCTGCACAGCTCCCGGGGGCCCCGCGCCTCCTCGCCCGACCAGCCGCGGAACCGCCGCCGCCGCCCCTCCGCAGCCTCGCCCGCCGCCCGCATCCTCGCCGCCCGCCGCCGCTGCTGCAGCCGCGCAAGGGTTAAAGGCAGCGAGCGGCGCCGCCTAGAGCGGAGAGAAAGTGTCTCGCGCAGGCGCCCTTCGGGGCCGAAGCCAAAGCGCCGCCAGGACTGAGCGCGGGCTTCCAGGAAGGGGGAAAGGCGAGAGTGGGAGGAGCCCCAACTGTGGTGGGGAGGAGCCTGTGGGAAGTGGGGGGGGCGTGCTGCCAGTTTATGGGATTCCCTTTATGGGGTGGGGGGGGAGGGGGAAGAGGCTTCTGCTTGTGCCCCTCTGAACCCACCCCAAATGTCAGTCATTTGAGGCTTTGAAAGAAATAAAGGGGGGGGGACGTCCCCTCCCACCAATCTTGGCTGGGGCAGTTACTGGGTATAAAGCACAAAGCCGAACCTCCCTCCTTCCTAGCACTGATGGTGTTACCTAGTTGGGTCATGGAAGGTCTGCCAAGAAAAGAACGAAGCTCGGAAGGGCGTCCAACCCAATCTACAGACACTCTCTTCTGTCGGAATCCATTGCCTTGTGAATGCCTGACCCAGGACTACAGATCCCATCTTCCTCAGCCCCAGGACTACAGATCCCATCTTCCTCAGCTGACCCTGAGACAAGGTCTCCTCTACCCCCCACCCAGTCTGGGACAATCAGATTCTGTGTAGTCCTGCAAAGCGGGGCTCACCCGGCGCCCCGACTAAAGGCCGAGCTCTCCCGCCTGGCCCTGCCAAGGAAGGGGGGTGGCAGCCGAGGCCACACCGGGTCTCTCCGGCTGAGGTTCATTGGGTGACCCACCCACCCCCAGTGAGCCTGGGTTACTTGCCTCCCATTGAGGATTTTGTTGGGGCGCTCAAAGGTCGCCCCAACATTAGTCCGGAATTTTGGGGTTGGAAAGCGGAGTTTGTAGCACCCGCTGCAGCTGCTGGAAAGCCTCCTGCTCCCCTCACAAACCCCCACCCCCCTCCGTTGCCACCTCCTTCGGAGCCTTCCTGACCATGACGGGAGCCCCATTGGAGAAAAGGGGGGGGAGAAGCACTGCCTTTGTAGCACCCGCTGCAGTGCTGATTTATCTATCAAATGCTTAAAACTCTCTCTCTCTCTCTCTCTTTCTCTCTCTCTCACTCACACATCACTCTATAACTGCCATATACAGGTCATCCTTGACTTATGACCACCGTTGAGCCCAAAATTTCTGTTGGTAAGTGGGACATTTGTTAAGTGGGTTTTGCCCTGTTTTACGATCCATTTAACTGAAAAAGATGTTGAGGCTCTGGAAAAAGGGCACAGAAGAGCAACTAAGACAATTAAAGGCCTGAAGACAATAGAATAGAATAGAATAGAATAGAATAGAATAGAATAGAATAGAATAGAATAGAATAGAATAGAATAGAATAATAGAACAGAATAGAATAGGATAGAATAGAATAATAGAACAGAATAGAATAGAATAGAAGAATAGAATAGAATAGAATAGAATAGAATAGAATAGAATAATAGAACAGAATAGAATAGAATAGAATAGAAGAATAGAATAGAATAGAATAGAATAGAATAGAATAGAATAGAATAATAGAACAGAATAGAATAGAATAGAATAGAAGAATAGAATAGAATAGAATAGAATAGAATAGAATAATAGAATAGAATAGAATAGAATAGAATAGAATAGAACAGAACAGAATAGAATAGAATAGAATAATAGAACAGAATAGAATAGAATAGAATAGAATAATAGAACAGAATAGAATAGAATAGAATAGAATAATAGAATAGAATAGAATAGAATAGAATAGAATAGAATAGAACAGAACAGAACAGAACAGAACAGAACAGAATAGAATAGAATAGAACAGAACAGAACAGAACAGAACAGAACAGAATAGAAGAATAGAATAGAATAGAATAGAATAGAATAGAATAGAATAGAATAGAACAGGAGCTGGAAGGGACCTTGGAGGTCTTCTAGTCCAGCCCCCTGCTCAGGCAGGAAAGCCTATACCCTTTCAGACAGGTGGCTGTCCAGTTTCTTGGTAAAAGCCTCCAGTGATGGAGCACCCACCACTTCTGGTGGCAAACTGTTCCGCTGGTCAACAGTCCTCCCTGTTGGGAAGTTTCTCCTTAATTCCAGGCTGCTTCTCTCCTGGATTAGTTTCTGTTCCTTGTTCCTTGGCCTGCCTTCAGGTGCTTTTTACAATAAGGGGGGGGGAGCCCTTTTTCTTTGGGGCAGCCCCTGAAATGCTGGGAATCCTGCCGTCCTGTGGTTCCCCCCCCCCCCCATTTCCCCAGTCCTCCTTTCCCCCAAATGCCGCTCCTCCGCTTGGGTTCTCTGCGCGGCTTAAGCGGGAGGGCGGAGAGCAGCCTCGGCCGTCCGAAAGAGCGAACTTCTCTCAGCGCTTCCCTCCGCCGCCCCTCCGGCGGGGACCCTGGCGCTCCCGCCGGCTGGATGACCGCAGGGCGGACCCCGGAGGAGGAGCCGAGCCGGGCCGGCCGGGGCGCTTCCTGCTCGGCCAGGGCTGGCGGCGGCGGCGGCAGAGGAGGGGGCGCGGGGTCTCTCGGCCGGCGGGGGAGGCGGGGAGGGTCGCCAAGAGCTCCGGCTTCCGCCCGAGACCCTCCACCCGGCCCCGTCCGGCTCCTCCGCCGCCCGGACTGTCGCTGCCGAGCCGGATCCCGCAGGACCCCCGACCCACTCGCGACCCCCCGTTCCGCCCCCCGCGGAAGGCAGAGGCCGCGGGCAAGGCGGGGGTCGCCGCGCGCCCACCCACCCACCCCCACCGCCCTCCCAGCCGAGCGGAGTGCCGGGGCGACTGCGAGGTCCCCGAGAGGGGCGCGGCAGGGAGAAGCGGGACCGTCCCGGAGCAGCTCAGCCGCCCCCTTCGCTTCTCCGGCCCCTCGGAGGGGAAGCTTTCCCCCACCCGCACCCCCGGCCAAGGGACCGCCAGCGCTCGGCTTTGGGGCCCCGCTGGGCTCCCCCATATAGTGACCCAACAAGGAAGGCAAGACCCCCGGGGGAGGGGTCTCCAATCCCCCTCCCCAAGACCCCGCTTCCCAGGTTGGACCTGATCGGGGGTCTTTGTGGGAAGAAGGGTCTGTGGGGCCAAGCGGCTGGCTGGGCAGGCGGAGGAAGGGCCCCTTGCACGGCTCTGGAATGGGGGCCCAGCGCCCCAGTGAGGAAGGGGCAGACAGGGCCCCCCAGGATGGGAGATGCTGGGAAAAGGGCCTCCGGAAAAAGAGTCCAGGAGACAAGATAATCCCCACACCCATCGTGGATCATGGTTTACAGGACCTTGGATACAAAAGGGCCCCGGGGCCCCAGGAGCTGTGCAGCCGCCTGCACGTCCGGTTCCACAGGTGGCTGCAGCCGGAGGGACGCAGCAAGGTGCAGAGGCCGGACCTGGAGCAGGTGAGACGGTGCCTGGCTTGTATCCTGATTTGGGTGAAGAAATGGCAGCCTGTGATTAGGCCTAAAGTGCAGTTAAAGAGGGGCAAAGGCTGCCCCCAGGTGAGATGGGAGGCCAGCCGTGACCTTTGACTTCCCCCCAAGTTTCTTTCCTTGAACTGCTTGTCTAAAGCCTCTTTCCTTCCTTCCTTCCTTCCTTCCTTCCTCCTCCCTCCTTTTTCTTCTTTTTTTTTTCCTTTCCTTTTTTTCATTTTTTCTTTCTCTCTTTCTTTCTTCGTTCAGGGCTCTGAGCCATTCCTGGATTCCTCCCCCTTAGAGAAGGACCCCTCCCATCCCTGCTGGAGGCCTCTCTCAATGGGCACCGAACAGGAAGATCCTTTCCTGGACCCCCCACTAGGTAAGCAAGGGTTTCTGAGCATGAATTGCTCAGAGAAGAGCCTGTGGTACAGTGGACTAAAGCACTGTTATTAACATCTGCTGCCTGCAATTACTGCAAGTTCGAATCTCTCCAAGGGTCAAGGTTGACTCAGCCTTCCATCCTTTCTAAGGTAGGTGAAATGAGGACCCGGATTGTGGGGGCAATAAGCTGACTTTGTATAAATATACAAAAGAATGAAGGCTATTGCTTAACGCATTGTAAGCCGCCCTGAGTCTCCGGAGAAGGGCGGCATATAAATTAAAGCAAAAAAAAAAAAATGGAATGAGCTGTGGGATGCCCCCTTTCCTCCTCCCCCTCAGGGTGTTTCTCTGGGGCTCTGCCTCCCTTGAGGGGCTCATCTCGCCCCACCTTTCCAAGGCCTTCCCCGTCTCCCCCTTGCAGGGAAGGCAGCCACATCCCTGGAACCGCCTGGAACGTTTCCCCATCCAGGAGAGACGGAAACAGCAGCTGCCCCTTCGGCTCAGGTGGGAGCAAAGGGCACATGGAGCCTCCTGGCATGTTTTGGGGGGCCTGGAGTATCCCCTCTTCCTTCTCTGTGAGGCTTCCGGAAAGAAATATCCCTCTTGGGTGACTTTGAGGCAGACTCAGGTTTCAACTTCTCCCTGCTTTTTCCTGGCCTGCTTTTTCAGACTCCCCAAATAGGAATTTATTGATTGATTTAAGAAGATGCACAGGGCTGCCCAGCTCACTCTCAGTGGCTCCTGGCGGCCTTGATTAATTGGATGTATTGAACGACTGAAGTAACTGAAGAAGTTAAGCAATAGGTAACGCATAAATACTGCCTCTTAAAATCAGTTTTAAAGGAGAGCTGGAATATGTTGCTTCTGATTTATTTATTTATTTGATTTATTTGTTTTAATTTTTATACCGCCCTTCTCCAGCAGGACTCAGGGCGGTGAACAGCCAGAATAAAACAGAACATACAAAATTTAAAAACAGTTTAAAAATAATTAAATATTTTTGGCCACAATTTAAAACAAGCCAATTAAAATCAATTAAATTTAACCAAAACTGTGGGATCAAGCCAGCCCAGCTAGGTGAAATAAATAAGTTTTCAGGGCCCGACGAAAAGTCCGGAGGTCTGGTATTGTACGTATCTCTGGGGGGAGGTTGTTCCAGAGGGCGGGCACCGCCACAGAGAAGGCTCTCCCCCTGGGGGTCGCCAGCTGACACTGTCTGGCCGACGGCACCCTAAGGAGGCCCTCTCTGTGCGAGCGTACTGGCCGGTGGGAGGCTATTGGTGGCAGAAGGCGGTCTCGTAAATACCCCAGCCCTAAGCCATGGAGCGCTTTAAAGCTGGTCACCAACACCTTGAAGGCACCCGGAAGACCACCGGAAGCCAATGCAGCTTGCGCAGGAGAGTTGTCACATGGGAGCACCCCGTCGCTCCCATAATCCCCCGCGCGGCCGCATTCTGGACCAGCTGGAGCCTCCGGGTGCACCCCAGGGGGAGCCCCATGATGATCCGTGACGAAAGGAAATGCCAGCCAGGCGTCTTGGGGTGACGTGTGGGGGCTTGCCCACAAACTCCAATGGCTGCCCCTCCCTGTTGTGATGTCACCTGGCTTTCACCACTACAATACAGGGCAGGGGTGGGGGCTTCTTGTCCACCTCCACCACCATTCTGGATCAAGGAGCATTTCTGGAGAGGGGAAATGCTGATGCCCAGGTTTCCTCCACAAGCCACACAGGTGAGCATGAGTGTAAACAGGTGACTGTCTCTCCCCCCTCCAACTCCAGGTGCTGTTTCTATGTGTCTCTGGAGGTTCTCGGCCATCCCAGTCATTGCTGTCTCAAAGGTACTTTTTCCAAAGGCAACTGGACTTCGTTTTTTTCCCTGAGGAAGATTTTTTTCCAGTTTTGGTCCCCACACTACAAAAAAGACAGTGAGACTCTAGAAAGAGTGCAGAGAAGAGCAACCAGGATGATGCGGGGACTGGAGACTAAAACATACGAAGAATGGTTGCAGGAACCAGGCCCGGCTAGTCTAGTGAAGAGAAGGACCAGGGGAGACAGGATAGCATCTTCCAATATTTGAGGGGCTGCCCCAGAGAGGAGGAAGGGGGTCAAGCTATTTGCCAAAGCACCAGAAGGCCAGACAAGGAACAATGGATGGAAACTGATCAAGGAGTGATTCAATCTAGAAATAAGGAGAAATTTTCTGACAGTGAGAACAATCAACCGATGTAACAGAAGTTGCCTTCAGAAGTTGTGGGAGCTTCATCAGAGACCCCCCAATGGTGGCTTCTCCCTCTTCCAGAGCCCCGTGTCCTTTGAGGAGGTGGCTGTGTATTTCACCAATGAGGAGTGGGCCCTCTTGGCTGCTGGCCAGAAAGCCCTCCACCGAGAAGTCATGCTGGAGAACTCGCGCAACGTGGCGTCCTTGGGTAAGGCCTCTTCTTTATTTGGGGGTGCCAAAATGTGGGGGGAACCTGGATTGCAAGTCTTTTTAGCGCCTCTAATCTTCCAGCTAGAAATGGAACCTCCATCTGGGGGACCCAAAATGTCTCTTCTGCCAAGAGGCTTTCTCTGTTTTGTGCCCTGTGCTTTTGTGGTTGTGGGTTCCAGAAGGCCTTGAAATCTTCCACAAGAGATGTCAGATCCAGGTTAACTCCTTCAGGCCTCCTTGGGGGGTCTCCTTATGCTGAGGGTTGAGGGTGAAGACACGACACCCTGACTCTTTCTAGGAGAAACAGTGGCCTCTGAGGAATGTCTGCTTATAGCAGGATCCAGCTGCATCCGAGATCCGCTCTTCCAAATAGGAGAATGCATTTTCCTTCATGGAAACTTCTACAAGGGCCACCGCAAGATCGCGATTCTCATCCCCCAAATGTGAAAACATTTATAGGGACTGAGGGGGGCAGAGGGTGGATTCTGGCTGTGGATGGCCCACCTCTGCTCTCCAGGGAAAAAGACATGTTTTAATGTTTTGATTCAAACTCGCCTCTAGATAAGATGGCTGGCATACAGAACGAATGAACGAATGAACGAAATGAAATGAATCCACATCAGAGGCAAGAAAAGGGCTGACAGCATAAACTGCCTGTCAGGGAATTGCGCCGCAGGGGTCCAAATGAAGTCAGAGACGCTGACGCGAATTTGTAGTTGTATATAAATAAATATATTTAACACCTATATTTGCAGCAGACAAGATAGTCAAGCACATCCCTACATCATGAGGTAAATCCTAGAACAGCAAACAGAGCACACAGAAGAAAAAGGCGGGGGAAAAGGGAAACACCCCCTTTGCACCCAGCAACCAATCATAAGGTAGATTGCCTCATGCAGGAGTCCGCACTCTCCAACCAATCAACTACAACTGTGTTTTTCTGCCCCATTATCCACTTTACTGTTCCAGCTGTTACATTAAATATCTTCCGACTTCCAAACTGAGCCCCTCTTGTTTAATGGATACAGAGAGTCCTTGACTTACAACCATTCATTTAGTGACTGTTCAGCATCACTGAAAAAAAGAGACTTATGACTATTGTTCACACAACTGTTGCAGACATCCCTGTGGTCACATGATCAAAATTTGGACGCTTGGCAACCAGCATGTATTTATGATGATTGCAGTGTCTCAGGGCCCTTTTGCAACCTTCTGACAAGCAAAGTCCGTGGGGAAGTCTGATTCACTTAACAACCGTGTTACTAACATAACAACTGAAGTGATTCACTTCACAATTGCGGCAAGAAAGGTCATAGAATGGAGCAAAACTCACTTAACAGCTATCTTGCTTAGCAACAGAAAGATTGGGTTCAGTTGTGGTCGTACGTCAAAGACAGGGGTGCTGCAGATTGAGGGAGGAATGTGGAAGCAGGGCCAGAGAAACACGTCTTTAGCAGCCGATCTGAGATCTGTTAGATTTGCCTTCTGACCAGGTTTCTCTTTCTTTCTCTTTTACTTTTAGTTTCACTTTCATTTTCTCTCTGCCAGCAGGAGATGGAGGGGAAGGCAGCAGCAACAACAGCAATGTCAGCAAGCGCGGGATGTCCCTGGTGATCCCCAGCTGTCCTGGGATGAAGGAGTCATGGAGAAGATGGGAAGGAGCCAAGGAGCCAAGGGGAAGGCCAAACGAGAAGCCAAAGGAACCGCTGGGCCTGGAGGACCCTCCTCAAAAAGCACCAGTGCAGCAAGGAAATAGCGGGAAAAGCATCCCCCACCGAGCAGAGCAGGACAGCCCTCGGCCGGGTCGGACAGAGAAGAAGCAACACCAGTGCCCGGAATGCGGGAAGAGTTTCAGTCAGAGCTCGCACCTGGCATCCCACCAGAGCATCCACACAGGCGAGCGACCGCACCAGTGCCGGGAGTGCGGGAAGAGCTTCCATCAGCTAGCCTACCTTGCCTCGCACCAGAGGATCCACACGGGGGAGAAGCCCTTCCACTGCCCTGAGTGCGGGAAGCACTTCAACCGAAGCACCAACCTAACCTGCCACCGGAGGAAGCACACGGGCGAGAAGCCCTTCCGCTGCCCAGTCTGCAGTAAGAGCTTCTGCGACAAGTTGGGCTTCAACCTCCACCAGCTGATCCACTCCAAGGACAAGCCCCATAAGTGTCCAACCTGCGGCAAGACCTTCATCCGCCGCTCGCAGCTGACCTCCCATGAGGGGATCCACACGGGCGAGAGGCCCTTCCGCTGTCCCGAGTGCGGGAAGAGCTTCCACCGCAGCTCCAACCTCACCTCCCACCGGAGGATCCATGCAGGGGAGAAACCCCACGGCTGCCCCGAGTGCGGGAAGAATTTTAACGACAAGCAGCACCTCCTGCGGCATCAGAGGAGGCACACGGCGGAGAAGCCCTTCTCTTGCGCCGAGTGCAGCAAGACCTTCAGCCAGAAGAGGAACCTGGTGAGACACCAAAAGCTCCATAGTGGACCAACATCGCCTCTGTCCTTGCAGTGGACAAAGAGGTTCCATAAAGAGCAGCAGTCAAAGAGGCATCTGGCCACTCGCGGGGAGGAACGAGGACCCTTCATGTCCTAGAGTGTCGAGGTTGCATCCGACGGAGACTCAGTCCTGCTTCCCTGCCGAGAATTCCCACTTGGAGATAAGTATGTCATAATTTCTCAGATCGAGTGACTACATATTATAGCTCTGTTGGTCTTCGATACAACAACTTCTCCTTTTTGTTTGTTTGTTTGTTTGTTTGTTTTATTTGATTTGTATACCGCCCTACTCCTGAAGGACTCAGGGCGATGAACAGCCAAGCAATAAGATACATAAATACAAAAATTTAAAAAACCAGTTAAAATCGAATTAAATCATTTTTTGGCCCAGACAAATTAAAACACCCCAATAATTTAAGAACAGATTTAAAATTTATGTATTAAAAGAGGGAGGAGATTAGGCCAAGCCTGCTTGATGGAATAAAAGAGTCTTCACAGCGCGGCGGAAGGTGCGCAGATCCGGGATCCTCCGTATCTCTGGGGGGAGCTCATTCCAGACGGTAGGTGCCCCCACAGAGAAGGCTCTCCCCCTAGGGGTCGCCAGCCGACATTGTTTGGCTGACGGCACCCGGAGGAGTCCCTCTCTATGAGAGCGTACTGGCCGGTGGGAGGCTATTGGTGGTAGTAGGCGGTCCCGTAAATAACCAGGTCCTAAGCCATGGAGCGCTTTAAAGGTGGTAACCAAAACCTTGAAGCGCACACGGAAGACCACCGGGAGCCAGTGCAGCTCGCGCAGGAGAGGTGTCACATGGGAGCGCCATGACGCTCCCATTACCACCCGCGCGGCCGCACTCTGCGCCAGTTGGAGCCTCCGGGTGCTCCTCAAGGGGAGCCCCATGTAGAGAGCATTACAATTTTTAAAAATCTCTTGCCAGTTTGAGCAGGGGTTGGACTAGAAGACCTCCGAGGTCCCTTCCAGCTCTATTCTGGTTGGTTGGTTGGCAGGAAATGGCAGGATTGGTTGATAGATCACTTTGTGCCTTAATTCTGTTCTTACAATCCTGGCACATTTGGCTGACAGCAGTGTTGAGTGTGATTCTGCTGGCAACCCAGATGGAGACATAAGAAGATTCGTGCCGCAGAGATCAAGAACTTTCATGTTTTAATTCCCTCTCTTTCGCACATGCACTCCGTATCTGTATCGCTCAGGGTGGGGTACAACACTCACAATTGGTACCATGCTAGAAAGGCCAAAAATGCGAAGATTTGTTCTTTTTCAATTTGGCAATTGCAGTCTTTAACTCTGTTAATGTGATCTCTTTGTTCAACATCTCTTTTTCCTCCTCTCCAATCTGTGGCATTTCCTGCTCCAATAAATATTGTTTTACTTTCTCTTTGGTTATATCTTCTTCTTTATATAAAGACGCATAGAATTCGCGTGCTATTTCCAATTTTTCTTCTTCTTTAGTTGTGATATGGCCTTCGGTGTCTTCTAGTTGGAGAATAATTCCTTTCTCTCTCTCTTTTTTGATTCTGTAGGATAACCACCTTCCTGGCTTGTTGGCATTCTCGAAGTAATATTGTTTTGTTCTCTTAATATTATATGCTAGTTTTTCTTGATCTATTATATTTAATTTATGATGAATGTTCATCCAGTTTTCTTTTGTTGTTTCATTGTCAGGGTTTTGTTGCGCCTCTTTCTCTGCCTTTGCCAGTTCTTCTAGCAATATTCTTTGAGTTTCTCTTCTCTCTTTATTTCTGTATGCTCCGTATGATATAATTAGGCCTCTTAAATAGGCCTTCATCGTATCCCAAATTATCCCCCGGTCCATTGGTTCTTTTTCATTTTCTTCAAAAAAGATTTCTAACTCCCTCTTGACTTTGTCAATATTTTTTTTATCTCGCAAAAATTGTGTATTCATTCTCCATCTTGTGTTTTTTCTCTTATATCTCGGCTCGGATGGATTCCCAGGGGAATTATACAAAAATTTAGAACTAGAAGACATTCTACTCCCAAGAATGCTCCAAATTTTTAATGAGGCCTTAATGAAAAACAAAATACCAGAATCTTGGAGAGAGGCCTATATTACACTTTTACCAAAAGAAGGATCGGATACCAAATTGATACAGAATTATAGGCCAATTTCACTTCTCAATACTGATTATAAAATATACATGAATATATTAGCGGAAAGATTAAAAAGAATTCTCAATAAGATAATACATAGCAATCAGAATGGATTCCTCCCAGGGAGGCAAATTAGGAATAACACAAGGACGATTCTGGATGTGATAGAATATTATGAGGAACACCCGGAAAAAGAGGTGGCATTAGTTTTTTTAGACGCACAGAAGGCTTTCGACAATTTGAACTGGGAGTTTATAAAGCAACAACTGAACATAATGGGATTTGGACAAAATTTTACAAATACAATAAATACGATTTATAAGAAGCAAAAGGCCAATATTTTAGTAAACGGTGAACTTACCAAAACACTTCAGATCAGCAAAGGAGTAAGACAGGGATGCCCAATGTCACCACTTTTGTACATATTGGCATTAGAAGTGTTATTGAAGAAGATTAGAGAGAGTGATCAAATCAAAGGGCTTAAAATCAGGAAGGAAACATATAAAGTTCAAGCGTTTGCGGACGACGTTGTCCTAATTATGGAAGAACCGGTGGAAACAGGCATACAAATATTGGAAACACTCGATAAATATGGAGAAGTAGCAGGACTCAAATTAAATAAATCTAAAACCAAAATGCTCACCAAAAATATGACGAAAAACCAGAAAGAAGCCCTGGAGGAATCTATGGGAATCCAAATTGTGAAAAAAGTTAAATATTTGGGAGTATGGATCTCAACAAAGTACCTGGCCCTCAAAGAGGACAATTATGTCCCCTTGGTAAAAAGCATAAAACAAGATTTAGAGAAGTGGGGGAAGTTACAAATTTCCTTCCTTGGGAGGATAGCGACAATTAAAATGAGCATCTTACCCAAATTGTTGTACCTGTTCCAAACAGCGCCAATTAAATTTGATAAAAAAATTTTTAGTGAACTTAATACTACTATTAGGAAGTTTATTTGGGGAGGAAAAAAACCAAGAATAGCAATTAGGAGCTTACAAGATAAAAAAAATAGAGGAGGGCTTGGATTACCAATATGGGAAACATATCACAAAGCAGCAATTCTGGTTTGGTTAAAAGAATGGGCGACGTTAGCGAACAAAAGAATTCTTACGCTAGAAGGGCATGATCTCCAGATGGGTTGGCATGCCTATTTATGGGAAACGGGGAAAAAAACCAAAACACATTTCAACAAACATAAATTGAGGGACATATTGAAGTCAACGTGGGAAGAAATAAGACGAAAACATTACACTAAAATTCCCAGCTGGCTTTCAACCATGGAGGCGATAATTTACCCAAATGTCCTGGACCATGGTAAAACTGTAAAATATAAAGAAATCCTAGATGAGGCAGGGAACCTCAAAACATTAGAACAATTAAAAGAACAGGGCACTTTTATTGAATGGTGGACATATGCACAGATAAAATCAAGATACAAAAAAGACAAAGAACAATACGGTATAGAAATGGGAAGCAAAGATTTTGATAAAATTTGGATGGGTACAGATAATAAATTATTAGCTAAAATATACAACTATTTAGTAGAATATGACCTGATGGAAGAAGTGGTTAAAGGCCCAATGCTAGCATGGGCCAAAAACATTGGGAAAAACATAAATCTGGAAGAATGGGATCAAATATGGAACAACAATATAAAACTTACCAAGGCAACTACTTACAAGGAGAACCAGTATAAGATGATTTATAGGTGGCACCTAGCACCAGCTAGGATTGCCAAGATTTACCCTAACTCAAACCCAAAGTGTTGGAAGTGTGGACACCAGCAAGGTACCTTTTACCACTGCTGGTGGACCTGCTCTCAAGCAAAAAAATATTGGAAGATGATTTGCAATTGGCTTTCAGAAATAATAGGTGAAACCTTTGAATTAGACCCTAAAACACTTCTCCTGGGAATCCTTAAGACGGAAATGGCAAAAAAGAAGAAATACTTGGCAGTGCATATAATAACAGCAGCAAGAATCGCTTTCGCTCAACAATGGAAAGAGAAAAATATACCAACTAAGGGACAAGTAATTGGCAAAATAATGGAATGTGCCGAGATGAATAAATTAACATTAGAAATTAATGACAGAGAAGATTCGGATTATTACAGCGTATGGGATAAGTGGTACGGGTGGTTAGAGAAAAGGAAATTGAAATAAAAAGGAAAGAGACCAGAGCAAGTACAAGAAATAGAAAAATGAAATAGTAAGAGAAGATGTACTGTGGATGGTAGGAAATATAATAAGGCAAGGAAAGGTTACATGGGTAAGCAAAAGACATAATTTATGTATTTACTAATTTATTGTTAAAGATTATCATATATACATACACTAAAAATGATATGTGAATACAATTTTTTTTTTGTTTTTTACCATGTAACTGGTTTGCAAAGATTACCTACTTATGTATAATATGTACAATTTGTATTTATTTCTTTTTCCATACTATGTAACCGGATGGATAAAATTGTATTATTATAATTTCTTACAATAAAACATTTAAAAAAAAAAAAAAGAAAGAAAGGCCAAAAATGCAGACTTTTGTTTTTTTAAAAAATTGTGAAATGGCCAAAGGAAGACACAAAATTTTCTGAAAAACATGTTGATGAGATGTTGGGCATGACTCTCTTACTGACTGCCTTGCTTAGCAATGGAAATTCTGGACCCAATTGTGGCCGTACGTTGAGGTCCACCTGTATTATGCTGATGGAAGTCACATCTCCCCATCAGCACAGTACAGGTGGACCTCCACTTACGCCCACGATTGAGTCCAGAATTTCCGTTGTTAAGCAGATCAGTTGATCTCCAGGTCAACGAAGCCTCCAGTTGAAGGGAAAGGAAATTGCAAAGCTGGGAGGGTCAGCCTTCCCAATAACTGTCTCATTCTGCAGGGCTCACAAGAGCTCCCGGGAAGTGCAAATACAGAGAAAATATTTTGCTTCTCCAGACCAGGTCGCCATCTTCCATTTGTGAGCAAAACAGGCCAGTGTTTCTCCCGCAATGTGAACTAAGCAGATATTCTTTGGGACAGCACACACTGTGCGGATCCTGACAAGACGGCCTCCATGCAAGGGTTGGCGTTCTGTCGAGCTTCTCGTCTTGGAGACTCAGCGCCACAGCCAGAGTCACCCTGAGGAACTCAGGGTGGAAATCCATCTCCAGAGTCAGAGACTTGGGCTATATGCTTCCCTTTTTCCATGCTGGGATTCTCCATGGAGGAATTCACTGGGTGATCCTGGGTTCGAGTCTTCCTTGCAAGAGGCTTTCCTGCCTTGTTCTGCTCAATGGGGGATTACGGTGCCTGAGCCAAAAAGCAGTAGAGCTGCAGTTGCTCCTAATTATTCCAATTATCCCTTTTTTTGAGGGGGGATAGGTTCTACAGTCTCAATTCTTTTGTGTAATAAAAAAATTACTTATGCTAAATGGGCATTTTCAATTCTTTTTCCTAATATTCTTCCAAATAGAATTACTCAGTGGTGAAATCCAATTTTTTTACTACAGGTTCTGTGGGCGTGGTGTGGCTTGGTGGGCGTGGCAGGGGAACGATACTGCAAACTCTCCATTCCCACCCCACTCCTGGGGGAAAGATATTGCAGAATCTCCGTTCCCACCCCACTCGGAGGCCAGCCTGAAGGTGATATTTGCCGGTTCTCTGAACTACTAAAAATTTCCGCTACCGGTTCTCCAGAACCTGTCAGAACCTGCTGGATTTCACCCCTGGAATCGCTCCTTTCTCACAACCACTCCACATTGGTTGGGGTTTCTACCTAGTAGAATACAGCTGAGTGTCAAAACATGGACCCCAAAACCAAGTTAACAAACATAGTTAATTCTTATTCGTGATAGTGAATATTGTCTGTGGAGATTGTCAGTCATCCAGGTCACGGTTGTCCCAAAGGTGTTCTCCCTGCCCCCCCAAAAAGGCAACAACTGTTTTTTTTTCCTTGAGGAAGACGAAGAAAAAAACATTTCGCTTCTCATCCAAGGAGCTTCATCAGTTTTGGCTGGATGGTGGGGGTGGAAAGATAGATTCTAATAGGATGGTGGCCTCAAGAGCTCTCAGGAAGAGTACTAACAACCAGATGACTGCAAAGAAATATAAGCCTTCCATCCCCCCCGCCCCATCAGAACCGAGGAAGCTTCTGGGATGAGAAGCGAAACGTTTTCTTCAAGGACAAAACAGTCCAGCTGCCTTTTGAAGAAAAAAAGCACCTTTGAGACCACATTCCGTAAAGTTGCCACAAACGTGAGGGAGGCCTCCTCTGGGGAAGGGCACGTCGGGCGACACAAATATTTTGCCGCTCTGCACGTCCACCAATTGCTCTGAGGTCACCGCAAGTTCTTTTTTGCCATTGATCTAAAAATAAATGTTAAGAACGGATCAATTCACAATTACACAATCTGTAGATGGCGAAAGCCAAGCCCAGAACATTAAAATCACAGGTTCCACCAAAGAGACCACGGGGCTGAGGGGATGCCGGCTCACCTTCACAGCCGTCTGTGTGATGAAGAAAACAGATCCAGCAAAGTGCTCCATTATCTCAGGGGCTGCCCCAAAGAAGAGGGGGTCAAGCTATTCTCCAAAGCACCTGAGGGCAGGACAAGAAGCAACGGGTGGAAACGAATCAAGGAGAGAAGCAACCTAGAACTAAGGAGAAATTTCCTGACAGAACAATTAATCAGTGGAACGACTTTCCTCCAGAAGTTGTGAATGCTCCAACACTCGAGCGGGAGATCCTATACTTCTAAAGAGACCTTCCTAGTTTAGCCCTGAGAAAGGGGGGGGGAAATAGAGTGACCAGCTCTGAAGCCCCAAGGTTCCACCCCCTCCCCCTGGGACACACCCATTGTCTAAAGGTTCCACCTCCCCCATGAAGGGGCCAATCGGCTGCCAGCCCATCAAATGGCCAGAGTTTCCCACTTCATGTCCCTATAAACACCTATTAAATCTCCTGTTTCTCCATTGTTCGGTGTCCCGCCTTCTTCTAAAGAAGGCCCTCCAATGATGTGAGCCTTGTGAATTCTGCACGAGAGCCTGGACCGTTCAACAGCAAAGGGACCAGCAGCCCAGAAAGACCCCCCACAGATGCCCCCCTCCCACCCCCAGCAAAGCAGCCACAAAGGCCTCGGAGAAGACGCTCAGACACTGGGCTGTGTCTTTACCCGCAAAGCTCAGAATCACACAAACCGTGGTGTTCCCTGTGACCAGACATGGAAGTGAAAGGAGGACTTTGAAGAAGCAGGAGAGGAAGAGGAGGGCACCTTTCGTAAAAAGGTCAATAATATGAGCCTCGGTGGAGCAGCGGACTAAGTGCTGTTAAGTGCTAGCACTTGGCTGCCAGCTGCCTGCAATTAGTGCAAGTTCGAATCTCACCAGGCTCAAGTTTGACTCAGCCTTCCATCCTTTCGAGGTAGGTAAATTGAGGACCCGGATTGTGGGGGCAATAAGCCAGCTTTGTATAGAACAACACCGCTTAGGGGGGCCCGAAAGCCCTAAGAAGCAGGTATATACAAAAAAGTATGCAGGCTATTGCTATAATGCACTGTAAGCCACCCTGAGTCTACGGAGAAGGGCGGCATATAAATTGGACTAATAAATAATAAAATAATAAATACATAAGTAAGTAAATATTTTTCTCTCTGTCTGGCAAACCCTTCTGGCTTCCACTGCCTCCTTCATCCAAGCTCTTTCTCTTCTTTATCTTTTCCACGATCTCCACAATTCTCCCTCCCTCCCTCCCTCCCTCCCTCTAACCAACACACATTTTCCTGTCCTCCATTCCCAGGATATTCAGCTTCTCTCTTTCTCCTGAGTTTCCCACCTTCACTTCCAGGTACCCAAGTGGCAGAAGGGCACTTAATACCCCTCCCCCACCAGGGCAGCATCCCCAGGAAGCCCCCAGGACCCCCTGCCTCTCCCACTTTGGGTCCCAAAAAGCCCAAGAGTGCAGTTGAGACGTTCACCATCCCACCCTTGTTTGTACCCATTTTAATGATTTGGATAACCTTTTAATGAGGCCGATGGCGGATAAGTGAGACAACATGGCTGTTTCATGCTGCCAAACCAGGTGAATAACCTGCAAGGTGTAAGATGACCCCCCCCACCCCTCTCCCTCCTGCCCCAGCTCTCTGGAACCAGTTACCTCTTGAGATCCGGACTACCCCCACCCTATTGGCCTTCTGGAAAGCGGTGAAGACCTGGCTTTTCCAGCAGGCCTGGGGCCGTTGATCTCGCTGTTGCAATCTTGCGAGATCCGGCCATGAACGGTGTGCATGGGCTTTTAATGTTTTTAAAATGTTTTTATAATGTTTTTAAATATTTTTTCGGTTAATTTTTCACATTATTTTTGCTGTAAACCGCCCAGAGTCCATAGAAATGTGATAATTAAATTAAATTAAATTAAAAAATTAAATTAAATTAAATTAAATTAAATTAAATTAAATTAAATTAAATTAAATTAAATTATTAAATTAATTAAATTAAATTAAATTAAATTAAATTAAATTAAATTAAATTAAATTAAATTAAATTAAATTAAATTATTAAATTAAATTAAATTAAATTAAATTAAATTAAATTAAATTAAATTAAATTAAATTAAATTAAATTCCCCCAGAGGCTGATTCCCCAGATCCCCGGCCTTTGGCTTCCAAGGCCCCAGGAGGGAAGCCGGTTTGATCTCCCTGGCGTTTCCAGCAAGGACCCCTCTTCTTGGGGGATTGTGGGGGATCTGGACCCCAAAGCTGCCCCCTTGAGCTGTAGCCCCCCCCTCCCCAATATTGAAAGGATCCCCCTCCCACTTTCTCTCAGCTTTTTTTCTCGCCTGGGAACTATCTTCTGCAAAAGGTAACATCGAGAGAGACTCTGCCCGGAGACCGATGATGCCACAGAAGGGGGAATTCTCATTGGCCCTTTTTATTTTCCTAAGAACTCCCGACTCCAAAGTCCGAGAAAACCGCTTCCCCCTCCCACGTCAGGGTAGCCGATTCCGCCTCTGGGGCTGGAAGCATCGGGGTCTCCCCTTTCTCGGGGGGAGAGCTTCGGGGGCGGCACCCATGGGCTCTGCTGGGGCCCCCTTGCTGCTGCTGCTGCTGGGCCCGATCCCTGGAAGCGAAATGGGGAAGGAGACCCCCGGTAAGGAGGGGGCTGTGCGGGGCAGCAGGGATTTGGGAGGGGGCACTGTGGGGAAAGGCGTTGAGGGCCAGACAGGTGGTAACCTACGGAGGTGTTGATCCCCACGTGGTCTCCCCCCTTCTTCCCCCCCTCCCTCAGAAGGATGGAGAGGGACCCCCCCCCCATTCCACTATCGGCCTCCCTCTGATTTGTGGTTACCGGAGTACAGGTAGCCTTCAGTTTACAATTACAATTGAGCCCAAAATTCATGTTGCTAAGTGAGACAGGTGAGTTTGGCCCATTTTGCGACTTTTCTTGCCACCGTAGTTAAGTGAATCCCTGCAGTTCTTCGGTGAGTAACCCGGCTGTTAAGTGAATCTGGCTTCCCTGTTGACTTTGCTTGTCAGAAGGTCGCCACTGACCCCGGGGACACTGTGGCCGTCATAAATGTGAGTCAGTTACCAACGATCTGAATTTTGATCACGTGACCATGGGGAGGCTGCAACATCAATGTGAAAAATGGCCATAAGTCTCTCTTTAAGTGATGTTGTAAGTCGAGGACTACCTCTGCTAATAAGGTTCTCTTTCTAAAATGTTTTCCAAGCCCCCATGGGCTCTGCTGGGGGGTGGGGGCTCTGGATCCAAGGACAGATTCTTTGGTCTCTGAATCCAATGCAAGGTGACCCCCCCCAGATCTCAGGTGGCCAATAGTACACACACACTCTTCTTCCCTTGGGGAAGACGGGGAATAAATCCACTCTGTCTGACCTCTGACAGCCCTTCAAATCAGCCAATGTTATGATAACAATTGTATCGCATCATCAAGAATTGTGACAACCCAAAGGGGTTATCACAAGATTGATGGAAGTCTCAAAAAAACCCAAAAACTGTTACTATATATGTTGACAGCAGCAAGACTTTTGTATGCACAAAGAATGGAAGGACACTTGTTTGTTTGTTTGTTTGTTTTATTTGATTTGTATACCGCCCTACTCCCGAAGGACTCAGGGCGGTGAACAGCCAAGCAATAAGATACATAAATACAAAAATTTAAAAAACCAGTTAAAATCGAATTAAATCATTTTTTGGCCCAGACAAATTAAAACACCCCAATAATTTAAGAACAGATTTAAAATTTATGTATTAAAAGAGGGAGGAGATTAGGCCAAGCCTGCTTGATGGAATAAAAGAGTCTTCACAGCGCGGCGGAAGGTGCGCAGATCCGGGATCCTCCGTATCTCTGGGGGGAGCTCATTCCAGACGGTAGGTGCCCCCACAGAGAAGGCTCTCCCCCTAGGGGTCGCCAGCCGACATTGTTTGGCTGACGGCACCCGGAGGAGTCCCTCTCTATGAGAGCGTACTGGCCGGTGGGAGGCTATTGGTGGTAGTAGGCGGTCCCGTAAATAACCAGGTCCTAAGCCATGGAGCGCTTTAAAGGTGGTAACCAAAACCTTGAAGCGCACACGGAAGACCACCGGGAGCCAGTGCAGCTCGCGCAGGAGAGGTGTCACATGGGAGCGCCATGACGCTCCCATTACCACCCGCGCGGCCGCACTCTGCGCCAGTTGGAGCCTCCGGGTGCTCCTCAAGGGGAGCCCCATGTAGAGAGCATTACAATAGTCCAGGCGGGAGGTGATGAGGGCATGAGTGACTGTGCGTAATGAGTCCCGATCCAGAAAGGGACGCAACTGGCGAATCAGGCGAACCTGATAAAAAATCCTCCCGGTCACGGCCGTCAAGTGCTCTTCTAAAGACAGCCGTGAATCCAGGAGGACGCCCAAGTTGCGAGCCCTCTCCGTGGGGGCCAGTGATTCGCCCCCAATAGTCACTTCAATTCTTCCCATGGATGAATGGTTGCAGAAGTTGATGGAGTTGGCTGAAATGGCAAAATTGACTATTTTGATTAAAGAAAAGAATATAAGTACTTTTGTTTCCACACGGACGCCGCTTCTGCACTTCGTGCTTGAAGTGGAAAAGAATGAAAGTTTGATTTTGGGTTACACCAATTAGACTGAACGATCATTATAGGAATGGCTTGTTTATATTATTATGAAAAATAAAAAGTTGTGATTTGATGTTAATGCTTTATTTTACTGCATTAGAGGGAGTCGGTAGTCAGTTTTTCTTTTTTCCCAACCCTTCCTCACTTCTCCTCTCCTTCTTCCCTCCCCACTGTATTCCTAGTTACTTTTGTATTTGGTATCTTATTTTATCTTATAACTCAATAAAAATGTTAAACTGAAAAAAAAAAAGATTGATGAAAGTATCATTGGATTTGTTGGGAAAAAAGGCACGTGCGGAAAACGAGGACAGCTTCAAAATGGATTGATCTCTTGAGCGCATGGCCAAGCCCCTTGGGTCCCCTGAAATATTTAAAATAAACATTGTTTTTGTTTTATGAAATTATGTCTCTTTTAGCCTTGTGGTCCTTGCGGGATTAGGATGGATTAAGCATCCCTGGGCACGCTTGCCAACTTTCAGTAGTGGGGAATTGAATATGCAGGAACCCTTTTTCATTTATTTTTCTATTTTCAGGGCTTTTACAGTGCCCCCCCCCCCCACCCGAAGAGGACACCTGGTAGTTTAGAGTCCATGATACTGAAGCACGTTTGAGAAGCGCCTCTGGCTCTGCAACTGAGACTGGCCTTCCCTCCATCTTCCATGCCCTGCCCTTTTGGACTCTGCTCCCCCATTCAACAACTCTTGGGGGGTTCAGCAATCTTTCCTCCTGATCAGGCACAATCTTGCTCATTCCAGCTTCTGCCTCCTTCAAGAGGTCTAGAAACGCCTTTCTCCACCTGAGGGGATTTAAGGGTGAGAGGGAAATTTCCCTGTCAGACATGGGAATTGGACTCCACCCATCTTAAAGTCGTTCAGGCAGAGAGGCTGCCATCCTCAGGTAACGATTGGATTGGAGAGCTGCCAATCAGCGCAGCGCGACGAGGCCCCACCTCCTACTATATATACCGGTGCCGGGCGGGGCTGAAGAGAGAGGGCGGGAAGGTTGAGGGGGTGGAGGTGTGTGAATTAGCGGATAAAAAGCGGATAACGGTTATTATTATTAGAGGGAATCCTTCTTAAATTACAAGATAAAAGCTAATTTGATTCCTGGCTTCGAATTTAACTCGGCTATTCCCTGCTTTCCACCTCTTTGGCCACCTCAAACTGATAATACCTCATTTTTATCAACTTTAGTTACCTCATGTGGCGTATGTATTGTACGTATAATGCCATATTACCTGGTCTGTATAAGATTACCTGCTATTTTTTTTTTACCCCGGGTTACCTCAGCATATCATAGTGAGAGATTACCTCAAACGGTAATTTGAGAAGGGGAGGCAGAATAAGACTGAATTCTTTCGTGAGGTAAAATTGGGCCGAAGAAGAAACGGGCGGGAAGGGGACGGATGGATGCCCCGTGAGGGGAATCGCCCAAACCGACTCGAGATGAGGCAGGAACCACATAATTTTTTTAAAAAAAATACTTTTTTATTTCGGATTATTACTTTGCTTAGTCGTTTTCTCAAGGTGCGCTGATGAGATCAAGAAAGCCAAAATGACACCATTTGAGTCGCCATCTTGACTTTTTTGACCGCCGAGGGGTGTAGAAGATTCCTGCGTAGCCTTAGTTGCGGGGAGAGGGCGTAAAAGGGCGCCGCCGCCGAAAAGAACCGCCAGAGGCCTTTTATTCGCGGGTTGGCGCATTCAGAAGACTCCGGAGGGGGAGCGAGAAGCTGAGGAGGGAATTCTGGGAGTTGAAGTCCCAGAAAGTGGCTGTTGGGAGGGGGGAGCCGGAAGGCAGCGCGCGGAATCGGCGGAGGGGCGGGACTCAGAGTTGCTCCGCCCCGCCTTCCTCGCCAACGGTGGGGGGGGGGTGTTTGCCGTGCGCGATCTCGCGGCCGGAGTGGTTTCGGGGGAGGGGGGAGGGGCGCGCAGCAGTATTGGCGATGGCGGCGGCGGCGGCGGCGGCGGAGGTTTCCCCGGAGCGGCTGGCCGAGGTGGAGGCTCTGCTGGCGCAGCGGGTCTCGGAGCCTGTGCGGGCGCGGTGGCGCTGGGAGGTCAACCTGGGCAAGCCGAACCTCCAGCGGTTCCGGGCGCAGCTGAGCGAGGCCCGGCGAGGCAGGGACGCCCTGCTGGCCCGGGACGCGGCGCTCTCGGAGGCGGAGCAGCAGCGGCTCCAGGGCTTCTTGAGGCTGGAGATGGCGCTGCTCCGCTGGTTCCAGGCGCGCGGGGAGCGCGAGGTAGCCCGGCGGGCCCGGCGGAGGAAGCCTGGCGTCGGTACGAGTGGAGCGGCCGCGCCTGACGCGGGAGGCGAAGGATCTGCGGCGGCGCCGGCCCTGGCGAAGGAGGAGGCGCCGATCGAGGACAAAGAGTCGCCGAGCCCGCCGATGCCGGCCGAGCCAGCAGCTGCAGCGACGACTTCGGTGGAGAAGGTGGCGGCTCTGCGGGAGGCTCTGCTGGGCGTGGTGGTGGAGCTGGAGGCGGCCGAGGGCCGGGGGCGGCCGGTGCGCGCTGCGCGGAAGCTGGAGGTGGCCCTGGCGGCGTTCTTGGACGACCGGCTTTGGGAGAGCCTGCGGGAGTTGGGCCGGGCGGTACGGAAGGAAGGGCGCGCCCGGGCTCGGCAGCTGCTGGCCCTGCGGGAGGCCCTGGAGGAAGAAGGCTGGGCCGAGAGCTCTGAGGCGCTGCGGAGGGAGCTGGAGGGGCTGCGGACTGGCCTGAGGGAGGCGACGCTGGAAGGACTGCAGCCGATGCTGGAAAAGGCGGAGGCGCTGCTGCGGAAGACGGACTGCTGGGAGGTGGCCTGCCTGGAGAAGGGTTTGTGGGCCGGCCCACTGGAGGAGGCCGAGGAAGCCAGGAGAGAAGCCAAAGCCTTTCGCCAGACCCTCCAGCAGGTGCCGCTGGGGCAAGGTGAGGCGGCCCTCCGTAGAGCTGGCCAGGAGGCACCTGTGAAGGAGGCCCATCTCCTGTGGGAGAAAGCGGCGGCCCTGGAGACACAGGCGCTGGCCTTCTGGTCGGATACGCTGAAGCAGGCAGAGGATCTGCTGGCCCGGGTGGATTCCCTGAGGAGCGCCCTGCAGAACTCCTCCCTGAAGGAAGCCCTCTGGGAGAAGGTGGAGGAGCTGCGGGATGCTTTGCGGGAAACCACCAGGGAGAAGGTTGGCCTCCTGCCCCTGGACATGTGGGGCAAGAACCCGCGGGAGATGTGCAGCCGTCTCCATCAGCTCTGCCGGGATTGGCTGCAGCCAGAGAAGAAGACCAAGGCGCAAATGCTGGACCTGGTGATCCTGGAGCAGCTGCTGGCCGTGCTTCCTGCAGAGATGGCCAACTGGGTGCGGGAGTGTGGTGCGGAGACCAGCGCCCAGGCGGTGGCCCTGGCCGAAGGCTTCCTGTTGAGCCAGGCAGAGAAGCAGCAGCAGGAAGAGCTGCAGGTGAGAGAACATTCTCTCCAAAGCTATGCATTAATCGAGAGTATCATTGAATTGAGCATTTTCTCCATTCTCCCCCCCTCCCTCCCAGAATATGTATTTGGGGCACTTGCTTTATTGTTCCATCTGCATCAAGGGGCAACGGAGTCTTCAGAGTTGAGAGATTTTATCAGAACCTTTATTTTTCTTTTCCGTATCCAGGTACGTCAGGTGCAGCAGTCCTTTCTGGAGACCATCCCCAGGCATCCTAAACGGAGGAAGGATCTGTCAGAGGTGTCTCAAGAGCTGCCTTTCAGGGGGATCCCTCAAGAAGATCCAAATTGGGACACCTCAGAAGGTAAAGGGAGCCTTTCCAAGGGACCTGACATTCTCAAGAAATGTCTCAATGCTCCTACATTGTCTTGAGTTTAGTTCTATGTAGGTCCCATGCAGGAAATCAAAGTATATCTTTGTTGTTTCTAGGATCGTCACCTTTTCCTGGTGGAACTGAAAGAGTGGCTGAACCTCCAGTTCAGGTAGGAGAGAAACATTTAGGAGATCACTTGAAGTCCTCTCTCCCTCTGGGACTCAACAGCGTTACTGCTCTTTAAAGCAGCCTGAAATGGCATGTGGCAGAATTTATTAAGAGATCCCTTTCAAGTCATGCTCTTATCAACTGGCACAGGGATCCAAGAGTAGTACACAATCCTGGGGGTGGTTGGTGGCTGAAGGGTGTTCCCTCCCTCTTTCTAACTCTTTAATCTTGTCTTTTTTTGTATGGATTGCATAGTTATCTGTAAACTGCCCATATTCACTTTAATAGTAAAGTTTTATAATTTGGGTTAATAAATCATACCAGACAAATAATCAGAAAATAATACTGTAATCCAGGAGCTATTAAAAAAATCATCCCCCTCCACCATCCAACACTGGCAGGACAAGCTACTGTATAAAAACAGAGAGAAAACCTCAGACTCGTGTTGATGAGCCAGGTAATGAAATGATTGCTATCAAACCACCAAGCTCAGCTCAACATCAAACTACGTATATTCTTTTCTCTTAGACAATAAAGACCCAATCTTTACTTGGGGAATTTGTTGAACAAAGAGTATGAGTTGCAAAGCCATCCTGGACTACTAATGGAGAAAAGTTTTTTTTCTTTTCTTTCCCAGGGTCTTGTATCTTTTGAGGAGGTGGCTGTGTGTTTCTCCAAGGAAGAGTGGACTCAGCTGGATCCCCGCCAAAAAGCCCTCCATGGGGAAGTCATGAGGGAGAACCTGAGGAATGTGGCCTCTGTGGGTAAGGGCACAGGCATGTAGAAAAGGCATTTTGTAGAACCTGCTCTTTGGCATAAACCCAACCATACCTCCTATCTGGGAGAAGGAGAAGATCCATTCTACAAAAATTCTCCTCTACCGGTTCCAAGACACTTTACACTGAAGTACAGAGTAGTTGAGGGACAGTGGTGGCGGCAGAGACAGGGCTATAAAGGGGACGGGCTACAGCCTCCCTTTGTTGACTAATTGAAACTAATCCTTGTGATTGGACAGAGCAAACTGGATGCAGCAAATCATATGCCTAGTGAAGTCAGGCGTAATTGAGGTTATGGGGCTGGACTAGATGGACATAGTGTTTTTAATAGATCAAAGGAATACTTTTTTCTAGGGGGTTACTACAGGGGTGTCAAACTCATGGCGTCACAGCAGCGTCCCATGACGTATCGGGACTTTTCCCCCCTTCACTATTCTGGGCATGGGCGTGGAGGGCCGGGAGTTTGACAGCCCTGGGTTACTGTCTTTGCTGTGCAGAGCTTTACTTGCCACTCAGGATCTTTTCTTGACTGATAAATTTGATAAGCTTTAAGTCAGATTTTTTTATGTAGGTCAGAATAGCCTATAAAAATATTACAGAGGTTTTGGGGACTTGCAGAATTGGGATTCTCAATCATGTTTTTGATGATTTTTTTTCCTTCTGTTAGTTTAAACACACACTTTTCTTTTTCTCCGAAGATACTGTTGGGCAAGAGAACACGTGCTATAGGCAAATATTAGAAGCTCTCAGACGCAAAGAAGGAAGAGACCAAACGGAACTAAAAAGTCATGAGAGAAACCAGTCAAAGTATGGAAGCAGAAAGTTTTCTGCTTTTCAGTGTGATGAATTTCAAGACAGAGCAGCCCTGCACCTTTCCAAAGGAAAAAGGACAAAGTGTTTTGGGAAAAGTGTGAAAACATTCAGAGAAAAATTAGATTTAAATGAACACAATCAAACCCCCACTAAAGAAGAAGAGGATCAGAACAGGGAAGGTGAAAAAAGTTACAGCTGGACTTTCATTCTTTCTTTGCGTGATAGAATCAACATGGGGGAGAAACCCTACAAATGTAGGGAGTGTGGGAAGAACTTCAGGAGCAGCAGCCAGGTTACTTCCCATAGGAGGATCCACACAGGGGAGAAACCCTATAAATGCCTGGAGTGTGGGAAGAGCTTCAGCTGGAGCAATGACCTGACTTGCCATAAAAGGATCCACACGGGGGAAAAACTTTATAAGTGCTCTGAATGTGGGAGGAGCTTCAGGAGGAACAGTCAGCTTGCTTACCATAAAAGACTCCATGCGGGAGAAAAACCGTACAAGTGCATGGAGTGTGGGAAGAACTTCCTATGGAGCTACCAGCTCACTTCCCACAAAATGATCCACACAGGAGAGAAACCCTATAAATGTCTGGAGTGTGGGAAGAGCTTCAGGAGGAGCAGCGAACTGACTTCCCACAGAAGGATCCACACCGGGGAGAGGCCTTATAAATGCCTGGAGTGCGGGAGGGATTTCAGGGGAAGCAGTGAGCTGACCTCCCACAGGAGGGTCCACACAGGAGAAAAACCTTATAAATGCATAGAATGTGGGAGGACCTTCAGAAGAAACAGCCAGCTTGCTTACCATAAAAGACTCCACTCGGGAGAGAAACTATACAATTGTATGGAGTGTGGGAAAAACTTCTTCTGGAGCTATCAGCTGGCTTCCCATAAAATGATCCACACAGGAGAGAAGCCATATAAATGCATAGAATGTGGGAAGAGCTTCAGAGGCAGCCGTGAGCTTTCTTCCCATAAAAGGATCCACACATTAGAAGAATTACACAAATGCTTGGGATGTGGAAAAGCCTTCAGGAGCAGCACTGAGCTCACTTCCCATAGGAAAATCCACCCGAGAGAGAGACCATACATATGTATGCAGTGTGGAAAAAGCTTCTCTTGGAGTTCTCAGCTTACGTCCCACAAAAGGATTCATTCCGGTGAGAATCCATATAAATGCGTAGAGTGTGGGAAAAGTTTCGGGGAAAATAGTGAACTTACTTCCCATAAAACGATCCACTTAGGCGAGAGACCGTATAAATGTATGAAATGTGGAAAGAGCTTCAGAAGGAACAGCCAGCTTACCTGCCATAGGAGAATCCACACAGGGGAAAAGCCATTTAAGTGTGCAGAGTGTGGAAAAAGCTTCCGTCAAAGCAGCCACCTCCTTTCCCATAAAAACATCCATACAGGAGAGAAACCATATCAATGCATGGAATGTGGGAAGACCTTCAAGAGGAGCAGTGAACTCATGTCCCATAAAAGGATCCACATGGGGGAGAAGCCATAGGAATGAGTGGACGTTTAGCAAGAGCGGCACTCTTGCTTCACATAAAGGATTCAGACATACACGTGTGGATTGCAGGGAGAGCTTCAGTGAAGCAGGCAGCTTCCCTCCCATGCAAACATCCCCTCTAGTGGGATTGCCTAGACTAGACTTACCTGGTTCTTTTTATGCACACCTTGTCTTCTTGGTATCAACAACAAAATCTGAGTCATGAATCCTGGCTGCCCTAAACCTGATTTTTGCCAAAACCTGAAACCTACAGTCACAAGAGAGAATGAATTTACTGGGTGGGGGAAGATTTCTAACAATAGGGGTGGGCAGTTTATATAAGAGGAATCGGCTTTGAATGGGCTTTTGCCATATTAATGTGTCAACACTGTTGCACCCCCCCAAAAAATAATAATAATACAGTGATTTAGTTTATGCTTTGTGTTTATGATGTTCTCAATCTCAGTTGTTTTGACACCCAACATACAGAATTCAGGTAATCCTCAATTTATGACCACACCTGGGATCAGAATTTCCATTGCTAAGCAAGGCAGTTGTTAAATGTTGTGCCCAATTTTACAACTTTTTTTTGCCACCCCCCCCCAAAAAAAACCACAACTGCAGTTGTTGAGTGAAATGTGATTTTTAAGTGAATCCTGGCTTCCCCCATTATCTTCGCTTGTCAGAAGCTGGTGAACTGATGTCCCCAGGATACTGTAGCTGCCATGAATACTTGCTGCTTGCCAAGTGCCCAGAGTTTGATTCTGTGACTATGAGGATGCTGATGACTCCAAATATGAGGACCAGTGTTGTAAATCACATTTTTTCAGTGCCCTTATAACTTTAAACCATTGATAAACAAACGATTATACATTGAGGACTATCTGCATGAGAAACAAGCAGTGTGAACTTAATATTCTAATACAGAAAGGCAAATAAGTTGGTCACTGGCATCACTAAAACTTGGTGGGATGACAACTATGATTGGCATATAGTTTTGAAAGACAGCAATTTAGGAAATAATGTTAGCAAAAGTGAATCTTGCACTGTACATTGAAGGAATATGCTTGCTCCAGGGGTAGGTTCTACTTCACTACCAGTTCGCAACGGGAGTGTGCATCTCTGTGCATGCTCAGAAGCTTCTGCATATACGCAGATCGTATTTGATGGCATCCGGGTGGGTGGGCGGAGCCTCGTGCCGCCGTTACTACCGGTTCACAAGAACCGAACCGGTAGCAACCCACCACTGGCCTGCACACAGGTTCACTGATGAAAACGTGAATTCTGTTTTATTTTTATTTTTATTTTGAATTTGTATACCGCCCTTCTCCCTGAGGACTCAGGGCGGTGAACAGCCAAGTAAAAACATCAAATACAAATATTAAAATACAGTTAAAAATATATATATAAATTTGGCCCCATTAATTGGGCCCCATTAAATGTTAAAGAGTGGGCAAAAGTAAAATCAAAGAAATGGAAGTGATCATAATTCTCAATAGACCATCTGGGAGGCAGAATATCTGGGCAAGGACTTCTGGTGTCAGGTCTCCAAAGTTTATAAGAGGCACCTCATAGCAATTGAGATGATTTCAGCCACTCTGACATCTGGTGGAATTCTAATTCTGTTGAGAGTCAGAAGGTTCCTCCTCTCTGGTTGACGATTTCAGAAAAGGGATAAAGGGATCTCTCAGTCCAATGCTTACCAATAGAGGGACAACTAGAAGTGAAGATGGATGGATCTTGGGGGGAAGCGACCATATTTCCCTTGAGTTTTTGATACCAAGAGAAGGAGGAATGGAAAAGAACCAGTGTTTTCACGCTGAGCTTCAGAAGAGTGGATTAGATCCAAGGCCATGAACAAGGGAAGGTCAGGAAATTCTGCAGAAGAATATATTGAAGGCACAACAGAAGGAGATGTGGTAGACCTTCAAAGATGCTCAGCTTTCTATAAATGCTGGAAGGAAAAAGGAGAGAAATCTATGTTCAAACTGAAGGAGTGGGATTGTTCCTGTACGTAAAGAAAAGTGTGTGCTCTGGAGCAGTGGTCACCAACTGGTGGTCCATGGACCACTGATATGGTCCGTGAGAAAATTTTGGTGGGTCTGCAGAAAATTTATCTGCATTGTTTATATTGCACTAAATCGGGGGTCCTCAAATTACGGCCCATGGGCTGGATACATGCAATGAATGCTTGTGTTGCTGCAGAGTCTCCCCCTTTTTGTGCGGGTCGTAAGAGGGCAGAAATTCTGACTTGGGGTCTGCTTCAGCCTCTAGATAGTGGCTTTGGAGTGAAGGCTGGAGGGGAGTGCCACTGGTGATGAAGAGCCAGAGGGCCATGTTCCAGTGGGACTGCATCATGGCCTGGAACTGGCTGACCATCTCAGCCTGCTGAGCCTCCGTGTGCCGGTAACTGGCCTCACACTCCCGCAGGTCTTCCCTCTGCTTGGAAAGCCTATGCTCATAATCCTCAGTGAGGTGCTTCTGCTGAGCCGCCTCGGTCAGATCCAATTTGAATTGAGCCAGGTGTTTTGCCAACTCTCATGGTGGCTGCTTAGCTCCAACAACTGCTTCCTGTTGGGGCAGTAAGGAGCCTGGGCAGGCAGGCAAAGAGGGGCTGGGAGGAGAGGGATGAGAAGTGCCCAGCGAAGTGCCCCTCAACGTGAGTGACATTGAGTTGACCACACCTACCCAGTCACATGACCACCTAGCCATGCCCATCCAGCCGGTCATTAGGCAGATCATATTAGTGATCCATGGGATTTAAAATTATGAAGTTAATGGTCCCTGAGGTCCGAAAGGTTGGTGAGGCTTGCTCTGGAGCAAGGAATCTGGAAAGGATCTTCTTTAAGGAGCGCATAGGGTACAGGCCAGGGTGGGAGAACACTTTTTACTTAAGAGTGTTCCCATTTTGAAGCAGCAGCAACAACACACACAGAGCCAGAATTTCTTTCCCTTCCTCATACAATGCACTGTCCAGTAGAAGCTCTGGTCACAAACGCTTCCGACCACAACCCAATTGGGTTCTGACCAAAAAAATTCACAATTTTTTTTCCTGTGGTTGATTTCCTCTTCGGTGCCTTTTTTATTTGTAAGCACCAAATATCCAAAATTAGGTTCGGGTGACGACCAAATCGGGTTGCAAACAGCTACGGAATGAATTTGGTCGTGACCAGAGGTTCTACTGTACCCAGATTTTAGCCAATATTATTGTCTTTGCTTTGGGATAAATATTTTGTAGTAGTTGCATTTTCTGTTGTTACTTGCGTAGGGCAGGAATAATTGGGCAAGAAATTCATTATAATTTTTTTCTTATAACTTGTAAATGAACAACCCACCAAGTAAACAAGTTTTGGGAGGAGTTTATTTATTAGTCCAATTTATTTATTAGTCCAATTTATATGCCGCCCTTCTCTGTAGACTCAGGGCGGCTTACAATGCATTATAGCAATAGCCTGCATACTTTTGTATATACCTGCTTATTAGGACTTTCGGGGGCCCCCTAAACTACATTGGGATGTAGTTACATTGGGATGCTGTGGATGATGCCTGTGATGGATCAGCAAAAAGGATGAAGAACCAGAAAGAGCCTTAAGCTCCAATTGTCGCTCAGATCTCCGGCGTGGCTGGTCTTCCTGGCTCTCTTAAGATCGGCACCATCCAGTGACTACGTCATCCAAGAGCCCATGAGAAGAGGGACGCGGGCTCCCCTTTTCTCGTCCACTGGCGCCCCACTCCACGCCGGATCGGTGGGGGGAGAGCAAAAGGAAGCCCACACGTCCCTCCAGGGCTGGCATGAAACCCCCCCTTGAGCTGCACCTCCCCCCCCAGCCTGTAGGGACCCCCCCCTCCCACTTTCTCTGCGCTCGGAACTATCTTCTCTTGTGGATGAAGTCAAGGGAGATTCTGCCCGGAGACCGATGACGCTGCTGAAGGGAGAATTCTCATTGATCCTCCCGCTTTTCTGGGCCCTCCCAATACTCTGGGGGGGGAGGAAGAAAAACGCTTCCTCCCCCCCAGTTCAGACCCCTCGATTCTGCCTCGCCCCACTTCGCCCAGAGGGACGAAGGGGGATTGCCGTCTCCCATCGTTGTGATTGTGGTGGGGAGGGGGTCGTGGGAAGGCAGCCGAATGAGATGAGACGCAGTCGGACCCCCCCCCGCCCCCTCCCCCCCCGTGACTTGGTGGGAGTGGGAGCTTCCGGGCCCCGAATTGGACCTGAATACGGAGCCTCCGAAGTTTCCTGCATCGAAAGAGGAAGGCGTTGGATAGCGAAAGCGAAAGAGGAAACTGGGACCTTTTCAGACCTGAATCCCCAAATGCCACCAAAAATATAAGAAAAAAGAACTTCTGCAGCTTCAAAAACTTCAGTCCCCCCCCCTCCCCCGTAAAAGTCAGGCAGGATTTGAGCCTCGATCCCTTCTAGGGGAACCTCTGGATTTGGGGAGGAGACCAAGACCCCCCCCCACCCCATAATCCCCCATTGCCCAATTAGGATCTGGGTGGGGAGAGCCACAGGGCGGATGAAGGAGGGGTGGGAAGTTCTCAGTTGCTCCCCTCAATTGGCTCCCCAAATTTATCCCTATTGTGAAGGAGGGGTGGAGAACCTCCATTTGAGATGGTCTTTGGGGGGCTGTTTTGGGAGGGGAGAAGAGAGGCCCCCGATTCTACTCCAAATCCTAGAAGGGCTGAAGAAGAAGAAAAGTTGGGGGTAACCAGAGAAGGTGGGGGTTGAGGGGAGGGAGGGGCTGGGAGGCCCCAGTAGAATCAGTCCAGGTGCCCCCATTGTTCCCCCTCCCCATATCCCCCCCAAAAGAAGAGAGAGACGGAGGCATAAGGTATTTGTTTTGTTTATGTTTTTATGGTGCCCATCTTGTCTGAAATGGTCTGAAGGGTTTCCTGCTTGAGCAAGGGGTCGGACTAGAAGACCTCCAGGGTCCCTTCCGTTATTCTGTTCTGTGAAATCTCCCCTACAAGGTGGCTTACAGGTTATAACTGAAAACAAAATATATTAAAATACTTTAATATATGTAATATATTTTAGTATATAAATTAAAAATATAAAACTGCATAAAAGAATCACCTTCAGGCCAGAGTGTTTCTGGTGGTCTCTTCACTCCTCCCCCCATCCTTCCTGCCGCTTTTGGGGGGCACAAAGAAGCCCCCCCAGGATCCAAAGTTGCCGGCTGGAGAAGATCTGCTGGACCAGTTGAACTTCTGCCTGCCTTTCTCCACCCTGGGAGGAAGGAGGGGGGCACAGCAGGAAAGCCCCCCCCCATCTTTCGTCTCTTTTCATCCTGTCTGCGGACCCCCCAGCATGTTCCAGTCCCCCTGGGACCCCCAAAGTTCCCCTTCCTCCAGGGGGCGTCTGGCAATGAGTGTCTCACGGAAGGTGTCCCACCCCTCTCCCTTCCCACGGGGGTCCCTTCTCTTCTACCAACGGCTGGGAACGGTGGGCCCTGGAGTCCCTTCCTGACGGCCTTCCTCCTCCTCCCCACAGACCATTTCTTGCTCCAGCAGAAGGCTGAATGCCACTTCCTGAACGGGACGCAGCAGGTGCGACTCTTGGACAGGTTCATCTACGACCGGCAGGAGATCGCCCGCTTTGACAGCGACCGCGGGGAGTTTGTGGCCGTCACGGAGTTTGGGAAGAGGGATGCGGATGGATGGAACAGGAATAAGGTCTACCTGCAGTACAAGAAGGCCACTGTGAATTCCTTCTGCCGGAACAACTACGAGGTGGCCCAGAGGGGGCAGATGGTTGGCCGGAGAGGTGAGTTGGGGAGGGGATCCTGGGACCCCCTTTTCCTTTCCTTTATTAAGACTCTCCCGGGATGATTTAGTCCTTTTTTATTCTCCGCTGTCAAATTCTTCCTCCGAGCATCATTTCCAGAACTCTTCCTTTTCCTCCCAAGCTCCAAAGTCTTCTCCTGCCCAGAATCTGGAATCCCATGGATCCCACCAAGAGATCCACCCAAGTAGGATTTCATGTCCAGCAATGGGTATATAGATGCCATTTATTTATTCATCAACTTTAAAAACTCCCAGAGGGATTCTGGGGGGCAGTACAGATAAAACATCAAACCGCAAAAATAGTATATAAAAATTAAGATTTAAAAGGCAAAGATGATTAAAATTCAGTGGCAAAAATTAATTAAAAGATTAATTGATTAATTAAAGGGGGGGTTCAGGGCTCTGACCAGCCCCATTGCTGCCTCCTCTTTTCTGCCCCCTTCCCCAAACAAAGCCCCAGAGCCCCATTTGGACCCCGTTCCAGAAGGCCAGGATGTGGGGGGGCTCCCTTCCCCTCTGAGGCCTTTGGGATTTGAGGATAAAAACTGAACTTCCAAAGGCCTGGAAAAGGGAATCCATAAAAGCAAATTGTTGTGTCCTTTTCTGCAGGTTTCAGTTCTTTCTATTCTTTATTCTGAGTCATTTGCACTCCAGCAGCTTTTAAATCCAATAAGTAAGTAAGTAAGTAAGTCAGTCAGTAAGTAAAATAAATAAATAAATAAATAAATAAATAAATAAATAAATAAATAAATAAATAAAATTAAATGAACAAATAAATCAGAATTAAATAATTAAATTAATTAATTAATTAATTTAAAAATAAAATAAATAAATAATTAACTATATAATAAAGTAATGAACTAAATTAATAAACTAAATAATAATAGAATAAATAATAAACTAAATAATAACATAATAAATAAACCATAAAATAAATGCAAACAAACAAACAAATCCAGATAGAATTTATAATCACAATTCAATGCTTAAACCAAGATCCTGGTCTGGCATTTCCTCTGCCTTGAGCAGAAGTTGATTCAGAGGCTGAGAATTTTCATTCAGCCAATTTTGGGGGTCCGGGAGAAAAGCCCCCCTTGAAGCCCCCTTTTTGGTCACAGACTCAGCTTCCCCTGCAGCCAATTCGCTTCCCTCTTCCTACCTGGGGTGGCTCCTGATTTGGGGGGAGAGTCCAAAAACCCCACAAACCTTAAAACTGAATTTGGGGTCATAAGAAACACACTTCAGCCCTGAAGCCAGGAATTGTTTAATTCTCTCTTCCAGATTCCTTGCAAAATTACCTAGATTTGTTTTTGTAATTTACATTCTCTGTGTAATAATAATTTTTTATATTTCTCTTAACTGATGGGGTTTCAGAGGCCAAACATTGTGCAAATCAAAGATTTCAGCTGCATTTTTTGCAATTCGGCTTTTCGAGGGAAATTTTATTCCTTTGGAAACTGAAAAATCTTTCAAGCATCCTCACTTAAGAATTGCTTAAGTCTGAGGTTCCCATTGGGAGCCCAGGAGGTTCTCCAGAAATAATGTGTGGCCACAGAATGAAATAAGATTCAATGAAATAAATATGAATTCAATGAAATAAATATGAAATGAAATTCAATATAGAGAAAAGTAAAGTCCTACACTTAGGCAAGAAAAAACAAAAGTACACATATAAACTGGGGGAAACCAGGCTTAAGAGCAGTGACTGTGAGAGGGATCTTGGAGTCTTAGTGGGCAACCAGCTAAATAGGAGCCAGCCTTGTGCAGCAGCAGCAGCTAAAAAAGCCAACACAATCCTAAACTGCATTAACAGAGGGATACAATCAAGATCAAGTGATGGTACTAATACCACTCTATAAAGCCTTAGTAAGGCCACACCTAGAGTCCTGCATCCAGTTTTGGTCACCACACCATAAAAAAGAGGTTGAGACTCTAGAAAAAGTGCAGAGAAGAGCAACCAAGAGGATTAGGGGACTGGAGGCTCAAACATATGAAGAACGGTTACAAGAACTGGCCATAGCTAGTCTAATGAAGAGAAGGACCAGGGGAGACATGATAGCTGTCTTCCCAGTTGAGGGGCTGCCACAGAGAGGAAGGGGTCAAGCTGTTTTACAAAGAACCCGAAGGCCAAACAAGGAATAATGGATGGAAACTGACCAAGGAGAGATTCACATAGAACATAGAAATGAGGAGGAACTTTCTGACAGAACAATTAACCAATGGAACAGAAGTGGCCTTCGGAAGTTGTGGGAGCTTCATCACTTGAGACTTTCAAGAAGAGATTGGATTGCCATTGGTCAGAAACTGTGTAGGGCAGTGATGGCTAACCTTTTTGCCATCACGTGCCAGGAAGGGGGGCATGGGGGAGGTTCGCCCATGCGCGTGCCCACATCCATAATTCTATGCGCCCCACCCCATGCATGCGTGCATGCCCCCCCTCCCCCCCCGCTCCTGGCACATGATGACCCGGTAGGTTGCTTTGAGCAACTTCAAGCCTCGGAGTTTGATTTCGTTGGGGGTGTTACTTGGAACCATGACATTAACCCGAATCTGCCTTAAAGCAGCTTCCTCAAATCCTGGGGAGCTGTTCGGGGTCCTGAGCCCCAAGCGCCGACCCAACCCCAGGCAACGCGAAGACTCAGGGAAGATGGAGGAGGAAAAGAAGCCTATGGAGGTAGCAGCAGGCACAGGTTCAGCAGCGGTTCCTGAGGCCCTTTACTCTCCTTCCCCGGGAATGATGGAAGTGATAAAGGCAGCGGAGACTACTCACCAACTGGGTGTCCGGCCTAAGGAGCAACTGCTGAAGCAGAACTGGCAGCACAAGGCGAAGCCAGTGAAGCCTATTTGAGGAGCGATGTGGAAACCGCCATGGGAACAATCACAGTCACTGCGCCGCCGGCACTCCCAAGAATGGGGACTGCTGCCGCCGTCACGCAGCCAATCCCTAGCTGGTCTGCCAGAGCAGTTGAGCCGACTCAGAGTAAGTGGGACACCCCACCTGGCCGGCACCCGACTGCAGGAGTGGACTTTGGCACCATCAATGTTTGCCTTCCCGAGCCAGGGGCCAGCACCACACTGGACCAAAGCGGCAATGACTTTCCACTCAGCCCTAAGTCGCTCAATTCCCAACCTAATGCCCTAGATAAGCCCCGCCGTGGATCCCCGCCACTTGGGACAAAGCCCCTTCCCAGCCAACCATTCCAGCCATGGAGTTCTTGTCCAACCGCCAGGGGCTTGGAGCCTGCCAGCCTCACAGCTGCCGCCTGGGATGGGGTTCCCACCTGAGAGCCAAAACCCTCCCGGGTGGGCCTACTATCCAGGCCAGGGGTGGGTGCAGTGTCAGTGGACTCCTGCCCTGATGCCGCCGAACATGCAGTTTCCACAGCAAGCTGTCCAGCCGCAACCCCAAGCCGCGATCCCACAGCAAGTGCCAGTAAACCCACAGCAAGCCCCGGCTCAGCAGCCTGCGGCTGCCGTGGCACCTCCCCCTTCTGAGCGACCTTCAATGGGACCCCGGGGAAACTGGCATACTTTCTGAACCAGGTCTGGGCCTACATTGATCAATATGGGAACTGATACCCCTCCGATCGAGACTTAATCTCAGCCATCGCCGAAGGCATGAACGAGAGAGAAGCATTGGAGTGGCTAGCCGAGCTTCACAATGAGGGGGCACCAGAGCTAGAGGACATGGATGATTTCATCCAGCTGATGAGGTTGCAGTTCAGCAACGTCGCCCAACAAGTGGAAGCAGAGTCCCAAATCACTGCGCTGAGACAAGCTGGGAGGCCCGCCAAAGAGCTGGTGTGGGAGTTCCAGAGACTGGCAGGGAAACTACGAGACTGGCTGGAGCGACTAATGGTCCACACCTTCAAGGAAGCCCTGGATCTGGACCTGAGGTAGGCCTGTAACATAAGGGAAATGCCAACCCAAATACAAGCATGGTATGAGAATGCGGTGGCCCTGGATCTGGACCTCCACCCTCCGAAGAAGCCGGCTGCTGAGAAGCTAGCCAAACGGCCCTTTGGGTGATGAGCGCAGCTGAAGAAGCCCGCAGAGCTGCCACCCACAAGACCTGGGACCATCAAGTGCTACCGGTGTGGTCAACAGGGCCATTAGGCATCGGAATGATTGGCTCCAGAGCCCCTGCCCCAGGCGAAGTCCCCTACCGGGGGGGGGGGGGGGGGGCTAAAAAAACCCTGCGGAAACCACCGGACAAGGGACGGAGTGCCAAGCAAGTAGCGGAGAGCCCTGTCCAGCCTGCAGAATTGGAAGGGAGCCCGACCGAGGGGGGGGTGTCCCCCTCCCCCTCTCAGGGGGAAAGCAGCGGCGAGGACGACCCGATGGTGAGTGGAACCATCCACCCCTTTGCCCTCAAAATCACCTTAACGGCCCCTGAGACCGGAGCCCAGGGTGAAGCGGAGGCAGTCATAGACATAGGCTGCTCACGATGCCTAATTAGCACCCACATAGTTAAGCAGCTAGGCCTACGCACTTGCCCCCTACAACAGCCCATTGGCTTCGAGCAGGTAGACTGCTCACTAATTGGCGGGACCCCGGCCACCAGACTCATAGAGCTCATCAAGTTAGAGCTGGGACACCACAAGGAGCTCCTCCAGTTCATAGTCGCTCCCAAAATGACAGACCCCATAATTTTGGGGCTCTCATGGCTTGATAAGTGGGGACCCACAATCTCCTGGGATGGCAGCCACAGAAAAATAGTTATTGGACTGGGCCTGTTGTCACTGACAGTGCTCAGGGCTGGACTCAGACTTCTCTTCTTCCGAGGTGGGTAAAAGGAGGAGCCAGATTGTTGGGGGGAGAGGCTGACTCTGTCAAGTGCTTAGAGAGGGCTGTAAAAGCAGCGTATAAAGCGGTGTATAAGTCGAAGGGCTGAGGCTCTCTAGGGAAGATCCTGAGGGCCAAGGCGAGGGGGGTTTCCTGCCTGTTTCTAGGCCCTGCCAGTTGGTGTCTTTCCCTCCTGGATGGAGCCTCGATTGGAGTTCTTGTTTCCTGCCTTCCTCTTTGTCTGGTGCTGATCCCTGCTTATCTGTTGGCTCTTGGAGGGGAGGCGGGTCTTTTTCTTCCCTTCCTAGCTTTATTCCTGTTCCACAGCCAAAATAGACAAATCTCATCAGGATCTACACAATCAGATGGCACAATTTCTTCCACAATGTAACTTTATATATTTTTCTGCTGAAAGTAGAGATTGTTGTGCATTATGGGAGAAGATGTGGATGTTCTCCGAGGAAAGGAGCGGGAAGCGGAGGAGAAACGGCCGAACTTCATTCCGGGATCTTCATCTGGGGCTGCTTTGCAAGGAAAAGGGGGATTCCGACTCACAGAAAGAAAGAAGCATTTGGGGTTCAGAGGTGGAGAATTGGAAGGAGCTGGTTTGTCCAGATGTTCTGAACAACAGAGACACGTGTTTCAAGGAAGGGAAATGTAATTTTCTCTTGTAAAGTCAAGGTATCCCTATGGAAATTCCCTCGTGAAGGGGAGGGGGGGCTGGGGAGAGGATCCTGCTGGATTAGGAGGGATTCCTGCAGATCCCCGCCGCCTCTTCCTGCATGGATTGTCAGCTGAGGGTTTTCCTGTCTTCCCTTCAGATTGGGGTGAGTGTGTGATCCCCAAGTCCTGGCTGGCTGTGGGGCTTCCTCCTTCCATACTGAGCGGGGGGGGGAGCCCGAAGGACCCCTTGAGCTCTGGATCCATTTTGCCCTTCTGGAGTCTCAGCTGATCCAGTTTAGGCTCCTTCTGGGCACTGTGGGAACTAAAAGGGCATCTAGTCCGCCCCTCCAGTCCAGGCGCACAGAAAAAGGGAGACTGGTTGAGAATCGTGTGTGTGTGTGTGTGTGTGTGTGTGTGTGTGTGTGTGTGTGTGTGTGCAAAAAGAAGTCCACATTCACCTCCGGAACTGGCATAAAACACCCCCTAGAATACTGAAGGGATTCCACCCACCACTTTCTCCGCTTCTCTCTCTGCTCGCAACTATCTTCTCTTGCGACGAAGTCAAGGGAGGCTCTGCCCGGAGACCGATGACGCTGCAGAAGGGAGAGTTCCCATTAGTCCTCCTGCTCTTTCTGGACACTCCCAAGTCCGAAATTGGAAGAAAACTCCTCCCCCCCTCAATCCAGACCCTCCGATTCTGCCTCTGGGGCTGGGAGCGTCTTTCTCTTCTCTTTGGGGGCGCTTGTGGGGCAGCCTCCATGGCTTTGGCTGGGCTCCCCCTGATGCTGTTGGTGGGGGCGCTGGCCCGGATCCCCGGAAGCGAAGGGGGGAAGGAGACCCCCGGTAAGGAGGGGGCTGGGCGGCGGACGAGGCGGTTGGGGGAGGAGGGGGTTGTGGAGAAAGACCCCTGGAGGGGGAAAGAAAGCTGCTGGGACTCCAGAGCCTGCAACAGCCTCAATCTCTGCGTGGTCTCCTCCCCCCACCCCAGGAGGACGGAGAGGGACCTCTTCCCCAATTGTAGCGGAGATGGGGATCTCAATTGGGCCCCTCTCTCACCCACCCACCCCCAGTGTCTGGGTCGGAGTCGGCTGGAGTCGGCTGAATCGAAGGAGGAAGGGAAGGAAAAGCAAAAGTGAAAGAGGGAAACTCAGGCATTTTCAGCCCTGAATCCACAAAAGGAAAAAGAGGCATTTGAGCAAAAGTCTTTTGGCTTCTTCAGAAACTTAACTTTTTCTTCTGAATCTCAGATTTGGGACTTTGAAGGTCAGGCAAGAGGGGGGCTTCCGTCCCTTCTGGGGAACCCTCCAAATTTGGGGAGGAGACCCAGAACCCCCCCCCCCTAATCCGCCATTGCTCATTTGGGACCTGGAGGGGAGGAGAAGCTGAGAGAGGAGGATATTGGTGAGGGGGGCTGGAGACCCTCCCTGTGAGATGCTCTTGGGGGGGCTGCAGGGGGTCTTTTTGGGGAGGGCAAACTAAGCACATGCTTAGGGCACCAGGCCCAAAGGGGGAACCACAAAGTTGAAAAATAAAAAAAAAAATGAAGATTTGTAAAAAAAAGAAAAAAAAAGAAAGAATCTTGGGGCACCAGTCCTTAGGGCACCAGTGAGCCTTAATCCACCACTGGGGGAGGGGGAGGGGAAACAGGTGGGATCCCCGAGAATCCTCCAAAGGGAGGGAGTTGGGCTGAAGATTCGGGGGAAGAAGAAAAGGTGGGGGGACCCAGGGAAGGTGGGGGTTTAAGGGCTGGGAGAGCCCGGGAGAGTCGGTCTAGATGTCCTCATTGTGGCCCCTCCACATATTCCCTTCCAAAGGAAGAGAGAGTGGGGGGTATGGACGTTACTTTCCCTCCTGCCCCCCCCCCTAATTCCTGCCCCTTTAGATCCAACGTTTCTTGCAGAGATTGAATCAGATTGCTGGACCAGTTGAGCTTCTGCCTGCCTTTTCCCACCCTGGGAGGATGGAGGAGGCTCTTCCCCTCCCCCTCTTTCTTCCCTCCCCACTCCAGACCCCCCAGCGAGTCTGCCTTCCTCTCTGGGACTGAGAGAGTTCCCACTCCCTCCTCCAGGGGGCGTCTTCTGCCAGTACCTCCAACGAAGGTCCCCTGCAACTCCCCCTTCCCACATGGGTCCCTTCTCCTCTCCCAGCGGCTGGGAACGATGGGCCCTGGAGTCCCTTCTGACGGCCTTCCTCCTCCCCCTCCACGCAGCCCATTTCCTGCACCAGGTGAAGTGCGAGTGCCACTTCCTCAACGGGACGCAGCGGCTGCAGTTCCTGGCCAGGTGGTTCTATGACCGGCAGGAGTTCGTGCGCTTCGACAGCGACCGCGGGGAGTTCGTGGCCGTCACTTCGTTGGGGCAGCCGGATGCGGACAAGTGGAACAGGGATAAATTCACCCTGCAGAGTGCAAAAGCTGACGTGGATCGCTTCTGCCGGCACAACTACGGGGTGTACAACTATGAGGCGTCCAAGAGGGAGGAGCGCCTGATTGGCCGGAGAGGTGAGTCTGGGGGGGGAGCTCTTCCCTGGGAGGGGGATGCCAGGACCTCCCCCCTCATTTCATTTCACTCATTAGGATCCTCCCGGATGGAGGTTTTACTCCTCATTTATTATTTATTTATTCTGCACTCGCAGATGGACAAAATCTTCTTCCCAGGCTCCAAACTCTCCTCCTGTCTGGAATCTGGGATCCCTTCGATCCATTTCCCCCCCCCCCACAAGAAAATCCATCCAGATAGGTTTTTTGTGCGGGAGGGGAATCCAACAAGCTCTCTCTCTCTTGCTCAATGCAGGCTGTCCTCCACTTAACAACAGTTCATTTAGTGACTGTTCAAAGTTACAACGGCACTGAAAAAAACAGCATGACTGTTTTTCACACTTACGACTGTTGCAGCCTCCCCAGGGTCACGTGATCCAAATTCAGATGTTTGCAAACTGACTCATACTCCTGACAGTCGCAGCATCCTGGGGTCAAGTGATTCCCTTTTGCGACCTTCCCATAAGCAAAGTCCATGGGGAAACCAGATTCACTTAACAACCGTGTTACTCATTTAACAACTGCAGTGATTCACTTAATGACTGTGGCAAGAAAGGTCGTAACATGGGGCAACATTCATTGAACAAACGTCTCATTTAGCAACAGAAATCTTGGACTCAATTGTGGTCCTAAGTCGAGGCCTCCCTGTATCTACATATATATTTCTCTCTATCCCTGATTCATTTCTATCTTATTCAGGAACCTCCCGTCTCCCTCCCTCTTCCCACCCAGAAGCCCCTCCCTCTTTTCCTCTGCTCCAGAAATGCTGTTTTTGGCACTTTGGGATAAAAAAAATGTGGTTTTGTACCAAAATTTAAAAAAAGAATTAGTGGAGTCTCTTTCGCCTGTTCTCCCCTTTATATGGGTTTTTTCCTTCTTTTTCTCTGGCCACCAAGAGAGGCTCCCAACCTTCCCTGAACTCTCCCCAGAATCAATTCAGCCTCCATTTCTCTGGGAAAACTTATATCTGAGTCTTGTTTCTTGTTCAATGGACTGCAACAAAGGAGCATCAACTTCCCATCCTTTGCTAATATTTTTATCCAAAATCCAAAATAAGCATCAAATCTATGGGTGCCTGATCAGAAATAAAAAGTAGATCTGTGTCCTATTTTACTACATTAGGCATCAAGCTCGATATCAAAAAGAAATCTTGAATGACATGATGTGGGGCAGCTAAAATGTACTTTGTCCTCCTGCTGTTTTAAATCAAGAGGTATTTAATAGACAAATAAATTGGATTCCTGGATGGGCCGAGGGAGAAAGTTGTGTCCCTTGGGAGGTATTTAAAAGGAAAAAAAATACCTTTTTCTGATCCAGTTAAAATCTCCAGCAACTTCCATCTGGCCAAATAGGAACCCCAAAATCTTCACACGGCAGTCTTGTAAATAAAGAGGTTTCGGATGGGCTATAAAAATAAACATGGAAAAATACCAAATTGCAGCTTTAAAATCTGATCCTTCCATTTTCTTGCTAAAAGACATTTTCTCATCCAAAATTTGCATTTCCTGTTAAAAAAAAAAGGCCATTTTCAGTTTGTAAAGCCTCTGCCTTCTTTTAGCAATTCCACAAAGGCCTTTAATGTCCCAAGAGGCAAATGGGATTTTCCTGGAAAATAAAAACAACTCACACCTGAAATGTTGCTATTTGTCTGTGTGGAAACCTGACCAGATCCCAGGTTGGAATTACAAATAACCATTTAAAAATGGGTTCTTCTTAAGCATCATAGAATTTACTGTTAATAAGAAAATCCCTCAAGAGAAAAACAAAATGGTTAGCAAAGGACTCTGGGCTGGAATGGATCTATTGTCAACTCCCTTGGGGGGCTCATCCAGACTAAACCCCCCCCCCCCATTAATCCATCCAAGAGTTGTGCCAGTTGGAGCATTTGCTGAAGGAGGAGATCAAGATCCAAGATCCCCTCTGGATCCCTTCCCCACTCCCTGCCCCCCTCATCCAGGGCAGAAGCTTCCCTGAGGGAGTCAGAGGGACCCCTCCCCACCTCCTTCCCCAGGAATGGCCGGTTCCTGCGGCTGGGAAGGAGGCCGGCTGGGTGCAGGCAGAGCCTGGTCTCGGGTGGGTCTCCCTCTGAATCCCCCCAAAGCCCCCCCAGGAAGGAAACTTGAGAGAGATCATGAGATCCCTCAAAACCTCTTCCATCCTTCCTGCTCTGAAGGGGGGATTCAGGGTCTCTCATCTTCAGTGGGGGAGAAACTTTTCCTTCAGGGGATTCTGGCAGTTATGGGGAGCAAAGGGCTGCCCCCCCCCCATTGGGCTCCTTTGCCCTTTCCTTCAAAATGCCTCTTTCTGTTGAGGCTGCCTAAAATTGGGGGGTTTTGCAGCCACATCACATTTTGCACTTTTTCCCCTGAAATCTTTTGCTGATTTTTTTGTGTATCTTGTGGATCCTAAAGGGAGAAAAGGGAAAGTGGAAGGATAAATTTTCTCTCTCCAAATAAAACTTTTTGAAAAGTGATTGAAACACCAAAGAAAATTAGGACAAAGATCCTCTTCTCTTCTCTTCTCTTCTCTTCTCTTCTCTTCTCTTCTCTTCTCTTCTCTTCTCTTCTCTTCTCTTCTCTTCTCTTCTCTTCTCTTCTCTCCTCTCCTCTCCTCTCCTCTCCTCTCCTCCCCTCCCCTCCCCTCCTCTCGCTTTCTCTTTCTCTTTCTCTTTCTCTTTCTCTTTCTCTTTCTCTTTCTCTTTCTCTTTCTCTTTCTCTTTCTCTTTCTTTCTTTCTCTTGGCAAGCTTGGTTGATCACCTTCAGGGCTGCCCAGAGGCATTTGGCTCCGTCCTCTCTCCTCTCCTCTATAACCTCCGCATGAAGCCGCTGGGTGAGGCCATCCGTCACCAGGGCTGGAGGTCTCCTCCGTCTGCTGATGTGATAAGGTTTCATCTCCACCTCTGGGGACCCAGGAGATGCTGAGGCTGCCCCCTCGAGGGTCCTGGAGGCTGTGGGGGGAGGGGCTGAAAGGGGGATTAGGGGCTTCGGCTGAACCCTGGAAAGGCCAAAGGGCTTTGGGTGTTGGGAGCCCCAAGATGGGGGACTTTAACCAACTTCCTTCTGGGTGGAGCTGCATTGTCCCAGAGACCCAGTTGGCAATTCTGGAGACTCTCCTGGACTCCCGGAGAGCAGGTGGCAGTCACGGCTAGGAGAGAGTCTGTAAGACTTTGGGTTAGTTGTGGCCACTTTGGGAAATAAATTTAATAAATAACTAAGTTTACTAAGCAACAAACAAATAAATGTTGTGTTATTAGACCTAATTAAAAATCTGGTTTCATTTTCAACGAGATCCCAAGAATCATCCGACTCGTGCTGCGTCTGTCCTTCCCGTCTTCTGCATCGTTTCTTTCCTGTTGTGTCTCTCATGTGGCTCCTTCTCCTCCTTCCCTCCAGCCAAGCCCACCGTCTCCATCTCCCCCACCAAGACGGAGCCCTCTTCCCCCAACACCATCCTCCTCTGCACCGCGACCGGCTTTTACCCCATGGAGATCGAGGTTGAGTGGCTGAAGAACGGGCGGCCGGAGGAGGAGGGCGTGGCCTTTGGGGAGGAGCTCCAGAACGGAGACTGGACCTATCAGCTCCAGGTGATGCTGGAGACCCAGCCCCAACGGGGGGATGTCTACACTTGCAAGGTGGGGCATGCCAGCCTGGAGGCCCCCATCACCGTCCAGTGGGGTAAGCCCCTCCCCTCCTAGTCTGTGGACCCCATCCTGCCCTGAGAAAGGGGAGAGACTCACCCTATGGGGAGAGCTGGAATGGACCCTCCTGGGGGAAGGTGGGCCTGATCCTCCTGCTCAGGTGAGGCTCCTTCTCCTTCCCCAGAGCCCCGTTCCTCCAGCTCTGCCAGGAGCAAACTCTGGACGGGGATCATGGGGGCCGTGATAGGAGTGGCCTTCCTGGCTGTGGGGCTCTTCTCCTACCTGAAGAGCAAGAAAGGTGAGTCTGGGGGGCTGGAGGGGAGGTTGTGGGGAGGGGACCCTCTGGGGGAGGCCTCTCCTCAAGCTTAGCAGGTGGCCAAGAGGGGCCCCTTGGGGAATATTTTTGGCAGCTTCTGTTGTTTGAGGGGCTATAAGTGAAGATAATGCAACCTATTATGGGCTATCAATGGGGAGGGGTCCCGCTGAGTCCTCCAGCCCACGAAGGGTCCTGATTGGGTCTTTTTCTCCTTCCAGCAACTCCCATCCAACCTCCTGCAGGTGAGTTTCTCCTCTTCCCCCTCATCTCAACCTCTCCTAAGAGTTTTAGGTGGCCTTTAAAAATTCCTTAATTGTTCCTTTTTTAAAAAAAAACTTGCCTGAACAAAACTTCCTTGTTGTGGATAGAGCAGTTTTTTGGATTTTGGGCAATGTTTCTTTACAGAGATCTGAAAAAGTATTGCAATCAAAAAGAAAAGCACACAAAAATGCTAAAATCTTGCCCAGAATTTTTCCTTGTTTTGGGAAATTGCAAAAGGGAAGGGAAGGGAAGGGAAGGGAAGGGAAGGGAAGGTGGGGGCCATTCCTTCCCATTCCTCCCTTGGGGAGGGAGCACCCCAGGTTTAAATTCCCCCATGCATTTTGTAAGCACCCCACCCATTCTGTTAGGCTCACTGTGGAGGGGGGTTCCTGAGGGTATCCAGGCATGAGGAAAATTCCACTCCTGTGGCTGTTTCAAAAGGGGTGAAATGCTCCCAGTTCAGACCAGATCGCCCAATCCAGTAGGGATGGTGGCGGGTGGTTTGGAGAACTGGTAGCAAAAATCCCTGCGGCTCCCTCCCCACCATGCCCAGCTGAGCCGCACGATCAACAGAGGCTTTTTTTTTAACTTTTAAAAGCATTTTTCCTACAACCTCTTCCGCCAATAAAATGCTTTTAAAAGTAAAAAAAAAAGCCTCTGATGATCGTGCGGCTCAGCTGGGCATGGTGGGGAGGAATGAAATGGAAGAAGAATATATTATTTACAGGAAAAGTTTCTCTTTATATTCTGATTTTCTTCCCCATCTCTTTTTCTACAGCACTCATGAATTAATCCTGCTCTCCGATGCAAAAGCATATTTTTTATTTAACAGCTGATGACTCTTTGTCCTCTTTGCAACCTGTGAGAAATGGAGGCTGAAGGTGGCAGTTTGGGGGGAGGAGGAGAATGGCAGCCTGGACCTTTTCCTGCTGAGACACATATATACACCCCAGCTTCCTTTCAGGGCCTCTCTTTCTTCTAAGGGAGGGGTGGAGACCATCTAGACTGTCCCCAGGGATGCTAGGTGGACCTGTCACTCCAGACCCCTCAACTCTCCTGGCTTTGAACCCACAGCAGCTTCATCCACATTATTCTTCCTCCCACTCACTTCCCTTCCCTTCGCTTTGCTATGAAAGAATAAACTTCAGATGTAAGAAAACCCTGGAATCCTCCCTTCCTCTTCCTCTTCCTCCTCTTCCTTTTTGCTGCCCCCGCAGGAGGCTCCTCCCTCCGCTGCCTCTGGATCCACCATCCAGGCTACTTTGGGTCCGAAGCCAGAACTGGTTCAGGAGGAGGGTGGGCAGATCCAGGGAGGCGAAGGGGCAGGACCCCCCTTTCTGCTCAGAGGCCCCTTGCTCTGCTTCCCCTCAAGCCCCCTTTGGAGGAGCAGAAGGGCAGCAGGCACAGTCCTCCCTGAGCATTTGTGGGGAGCCATTGGGGGGCACCCGAGACTCCCCTCCATTCACCCAGCCATTTCAGCCATTTCCCTCCTTCACAACTGGAGGGTCCTGCCCCACTTTGGCACCCAATGGCTCCCTCCCTCTTTGGGGCCCAGATTCCAATGGTATAGAGTCTCCTGCTCGATGGTATAAATGGTGTAGGCCTGAGCAGGAGGTTGGACTAGATGACCTCCAAGGAATCCATCTGTAGCTGTTATTGGTGTAGAAGACATTGCCATGGAGGGGAAGACCTGCTCTCTGGGAAAAAGGGGGGGGGAATTCAATGGGGCAGCCCTGAGTGGAAGACCCCTCCCTTCTCCCCATCACCTCTAGATGCCCCTAGACAGCCCTCCAACTGAGCCTCGCCCCCTCCAGAGGTCATCCAGACTGACTCTGCAGGACTCCAGTGGCCTCCATCACCAAGGCAGAATTTCCCCCTCCCCTTCATCATCTGGGGTCTTGGGGCCACCAGGGGAAAAACAGGTCGGAGTGTGATTGTAGGAATTGTCTGAAATTGCCTGAGAAGATTTGGGCTCCTTTGAGCAATGCCTCCCCTTGCAAGACAGTGTGCAAGAACCTGGAGAAGGAACAACACCAAATGTACCAATGGCAGAGGGGTGAAAAATTAGACCGGACCTCCTTAAGAAAGAAAGAAAGTCTTGTGTTGATTCATTCTTTAGGGGAACTGAAACAGCCGTTTCTAAGACGGACAATCAGACTAAGGGGGTTGGTTGTTTCCCAGGAGCAGCTATCAAAGACGTGACTGAGGGGCTTACAGAAATAATGAAGCCCACAGATTCTTATCCCTTTTTCCTCTTTCATGCTGGGAGGAATGAAAAAGTCCCTGGAAACGATGCCGAGAGACTGGGAGCAGGTGGGCAAGGGAGCCAAAGAGTTGGGGGCACAGGGGGATTTCTCTTCCACTCTCCCAATAAAGGGAACCATCCAAGGAGGGAAGTCAAGCCTGGCTTAGGGGATGGTTCTCTCGAGGGAAATTGGGATTCTTGGACCATGGTCCACAACACCCACATGGGGGGCTTCTGGCAGGGGATGAGCTGCCCTCACAAGAACGCAGAAGGTCGGCTTTGGACACCAACCGGCTCCCCTCATCCGAAGGGCTTGAAAGTGAGACCGAAGTGAGAGGGAGACAAAGTTTTAGAAGCAAATTCCAAGCTCAAATCTCAGGGGAATCAACCGAATGGAGAGAAAGAATGGAAACTCGGAGACAGAGCAGGAGATGTAGAAAGCAAATATGGGGTCAGTCAAAAAGGGACTCAGATGCCTCTGCACGGATGTTCATAGTACGAGGAATTAATGGGGTGAAGGTGGAGCCCAAAGGCAGGTGTGACATTGTTGCAATCACCAAAACTTCATGGGATGAAACCCAAAATTGGGAGGTGCAACTAAAGAGATTTAATGCGGAGGAATCAGGCAGCAGCTGTCCAAAGGAAGTGGGAGACACGGACACAAACTTGTAGTTTTATGTAAATAAATGTATTTCACATCTACATTCACAGCAGACAAGAGAGTCGGGAATGCCGGGAGATTGTGAGGTAAATCTCAAACAGCATTCTGAGCCCATGGAAGAAAAAGGCGGGAAAAAGGGAAACTCCCCCTTTCCACCCACAGCAACCAATCAGAGCGCAGATCACCTCAGATCGCCTGCACGCACTCAGCCACAACGGGGTGTCCTGTTCCTGCTATCAACATTTAATATCTTCACATTTAAAGTGCTCCAAAGAAACAGACCCAATAAAAGAGGAGGTGGAGTTGCACTATATATATAAAAAATAAACAAACTGATCTAGAAACGCAACAGAAGAAAGAAAAACCTCCTTCAATGCATTTGGGTTGAGATAAAAGGGGAGAAAAGAGGGATGGGGGAATATTCGGAGCCTCCCAACCAACCAGAGGAAAGAGATGGAAGTTTCTGTTACTTAGCTGAGGCCTGGAGGAAGCTCCCCCCAAGAGTCACGGGGGGCTTGGACTCCCCTGGCCTCACCTGGGAGGCAGGTTCTGCGCCTGGTGGAAGAGGAAAGAGGCTCCTGGGAAACCCAGCAGACCAGAGGCCGCCTTGAAAGCAGCCCCCCCTCCTTTCCCCCCATACGGGGCCTTTGCCACCAGGGGAGGGGAGACCCTGGACGGGGCCTTCTCCAACCCCCAGGGAGCCTTGAAGGCCGCCCCTCCCCCTCCCCCTCCTGGCCCCTCCGATCCTCTCTCTGGGAGGCTCCGGTCAGCAGAGAAGCCTTTAAGGTTCATCAGAGAGGACCCAGGAGAGAACTAGGGAGGCTGTGGCCGGCAGAAGCCGTGGAGGCTCTACGAGGAGATTCCTTCAAGGGCACAAATTGGAACGTATTTAAAGAGGCTGCAACGAATGGACAACACACTGATGGGAACGAATAAGCTTCTACTGTCTCTGCTTATATTCAAAATATAAGGGTTGGAGTTATCTATCCATTCATCCATCTACAGTATATATATGTCTGTCTATCTACCTAGTTACAGTATCTATATATCACCTATGTATCTGCAGTATCTATCACCTATTTATATCTGTCTGTCTGTCTGTCTGTCTATCTATCTATCTATCTATCTATCTATCTATCTATCTATCTATCTATCTATCTATCAAATTTATGTAGCCACCCATCTCACAACAAGTGACTCTGGGTCACATACAACAAAAATAAAAACAGGTATTTACATGAAAGTATTAAAAATATTTTAAAAAGAAGGAATATTGGGCGAAGAGCCATTGTAACTTCGAACGGTCACTAAATGAACCATCATATGTCAGGGACTCCTTTCTTCAATGGGCTTTAACTGAGGGAGAAAAGGACCAGAGAGCTATAATGAGGTTGTGGGGAGGGGCCCCTTCAGCCGCTTCCAATGGGGCAGAGGACCTTGTGGCTGCCCCACCTGCAGACTCAGCCATGGGGTGGAGGAGGAGGAGGGGAGTCCCTGAGGGAGAATGGAGGCTTGTTGCCTGCTGGATCCTGGCCAGGTCCTCAGTTCCGCTTCGGAGGAGCCCAAAGCTTCAGGCTGGGGAAGCGAAGCCCAAATTCCTCTGCAGCTCTTGGGGGCTGGAGAAGGAAGGGCTGCTCTGTGTGTGTGTGTGTGTGTGTGTGTTTATGTGATGTCAGGAAGAACTCAGAGAGAATCAAAGTCTTGTGGGGGAGGGGAAAGTTCTGCTTCGATCAGGAGAGCGATGGGATCCCACCAGAGTCTCTCTGGATCTGGGGCCAATTTTGGGTGACTGGCTGTGTCCAAACACACAATTGTGGGGCAGGTTCGGACTCTGCCGCCTCCTTCAGCCGCAGGAGGGGACCCAGTTCTGGCCTGCTGAGGCTGGTGCTGCCCCTCCCCCCATCCCAGGAGAGGATCCAGGCCGCCTCAGGATAGGCGCCCTGTGGGATGTCTGCCTGCTGCAGCTGGGAGAGGGTGGGGGCTCTGATCTGGCATCACCAACCATTAGCTGGCATTTGATCCTCAGCCCTCAACAGCTGGCAGCTGCCCAGCCTCCGATGCCCTCACCCAGCTGAGAGAGATGGGCCTGGTGAGCCTGAGGATCGGAGACCACCAGGAAGCCTCTGGGCTGCTGTATAGGCTGAATCTCCTCCAAGACAAGGAGGGAGAAGCTTCAGGCCCTCCTCGAACTCCCCTCCCTCAAAAGATTCACCTTTGAGCAAAAGCAAGATAAGATTACATATAAGGAACTCCTTTATAAGGAAGGAGTCAGATTACAATTAAAACCAATGGAGCAATTAAGAGAAGAAGGAATTATTAGGACTCGGTTCCAGGCTCCCCCCTTTGCTGCCTCCCCCATGGCCGCCCCATCTTCCTGCTCAATATGAAACCTCTCCAGGGGGGAGGAGCCCCCCTTTGCAGCCCCACGGCTGAACTCAGCCCCCTCCCTTGGAAGTCCCAGGGGAGGAGATGGAGAGGCGTCATCTGGCCCCTCCCAGCCTTCTCCTCCCTGAAAGGGGCGGAGCCTCCCTCCCTCCCTCCGGTCCCTGCCCATCAACCTCCCCCCTGCAGTGTAGGCCTTCATGGGGGGGAGGGGAAACTGAAAGGGAAGGGGTCCGTTTTCCCCCATAGATTCTTCAGAAACATTTACACCAAAGATTTTATTTCATATTCTAATTTTCTTCCTCATCTTCTTTTCCCCCCCACAGCACTTAGGAGTTATTTATTTTATTTAGTTATGTAATTTATATGCCGCCCTTCTCCCGAAGGACTCAGGGTGGCTTAGAAAAAGGAACAAAAATTACATTAAAATCAATTTAAAATTAGTTAAAATTAATTAAAAATTAATTAAAATTATTTAAATCACCCTTATGGATTCAGCCCATTTGGTGAAAAAGCCACGTCTTCAATTCGCGGCGGAAGGTTAATCCAGTTATTGGATGCAAAAGGATTTTGGTTTTTGTGTAGCTGATGAATTTCTGGCTTTTCCTGCAACCTTTGAAAGACGGAGGCTCCACCTGGCAGGTGGGTGAGAAGAATGACGGATGGAGCTTCTCCTGCTGAGCCTCCCCGGCCTCCTCTCTTTCTTCTGAGGGAGGGGGTAGTGGAGGCCATCTAGTCTGGCCCAGGCTTGCCTGTCGCCCCGGACCCCCCAACCAGCAGAGACCCCCCCCTCACAGCCACGGCTGCGACCCTCCAGCCGAAAGCCCCCTTGCCCTTAGCCAAGGCCACCAGATCCACGGAGATCCCAGAGGATTCAGGGATCTTCAGCCAGCCTGGGATCCCCCATTCTTGAGAGGTGACCCAGCCTGGTCAGCAGCTTCCCCACAACCTTTATGAGCCCCCCCAAAAACCACACAACTCCCCTCACTCTGGGGAGGAGGAGCAGAAAATGGGTCCCTTGAGAGACGCTGGGAGGGCAGAGAAGCCATCGAGGGGGAGGGGGAGGAAAACTCAGCCCCCCCTCCCCATATTTGTATCCCAGCAAAGGCTCTGCTGAACAGGCACGCAGGTCTTCACACACACACACACACACACACACAGAGGAGAGACTCTCCTTGAAGAAGCAGCAATGAAGACCCTTCAGTCACCTGAGAGGCCTTTTCCAGGACTCCCCACTCAGCCCCACGGCCGCCCCACAGTCCTCCCTGCCTTTGGGTCCTCTGGGCAGCGGAGACTCCAGGACTCCTGCACAACCTAGGGTGCTGCTGAGGGCCCCCCCACTTCATGTCCTGGGGGTCCCCAACAGACCAATGTGTGCCCCACCCTCTGGAGCTCCTCCCCCTCAGAAAAGCTCAAACTGCCCAAGGAGCTGCTGATCCAGTTCTACAGAGGAACTATTGAGTCTGTCATCTGCACCTCCATAACTGTCTGGTTTGGCTCTGCAACCCAACAAGACAGACACGGACTTCAGAGGATGATTAGAACTGCGGAAAAAACAATGTCAAGTATTTGCAAGCCATTGGCACACGTGTCATATAGACACCAGTGGAGACAGAGAGTGTCTCCACCCCATGTGGAAAGGAGGGGCTTACCCGGAGTATAAAACCCGCTCCAACCTTTTCCACCTCGCTCTCTCTCCATCACTCTCACTTCATGTTTGTTCCTCATGAGACTTGATCTCTGTTGTACATCGTTAATATCATTTATCATATGAATAAATATGTTTAAGACATTTATTCATGCATCTGCCTCTGAACTCTTCTATGCTCCTGGGTGTTTCTACGATCCCAATTTGCAGAGAATTGGTAGCAGAGGAATGGTAGCAGAACTCCACTCCAGGAGCTGTTGAAAAGGCGAGATGCCCTCCAAAATAACCTGTGAGAGAAGCTCCCCTGTTGTGACCAGAGGCCTCCAACGGAGGAGAACTTCACAGCAGCCCCAGCCTGAATCAACGATGGAAAACATTGAAGGGGGTTTCCATCCAGCTACACCCTGGCAGCCAGAGGCCACCCAGATGCAGCAAGAGATCCCAGGGGCCGAGCCAAGCGATGCCAATTCCACAAATAATTGCTACCAACCTGCCTTCCATGGAGGACCTGTATCCTGCATGAGTCAAAAAGAGGGCTGGGAAAATATCTACAGACCCCTCACATCCTGGACATAAACTCTTTCAACTCCTACCCTCAAAATGATGCTATAGAGCACTGCACACCAGAACAACTAGACACAAGGACAGTTTTTTCCCCAACTCCATCACTCTGCTCAACAAATGATTCCCTCAACACTGTCAAACTATTTACTAAATCTGCACTACTATTAATCTTCTCATCGTTCCCAGCACTCATTACTCCCATATGTATGACTGTATGACTGTAACTTGTTGCTTGTATCCTTACGATTTATATTGATATTGTTTCCTGATTGCTTATTTGTTCTCTGTGACTATCATTAAGTGTTGTACTTTATGATTCTTGGCGAATGTATCTTTTCTTTTATGTACACTGAGAGCGTATGCACCAAAGACAAATTCCTTGTGTGTCCAATCACACTTGGCCAATAAAGAATTCTATTCTATTCTATTCTATTCTATTCTATTCTATTCTATTCTATTCTATTCTATTCTATTCTATTCTATTCTATTCTATTCTATTCTATTCTATTCTATTCTATTTGTTAGGGTGTGTGTAAAAAAGTATTTGTTGCTTGTGCAACGAGCAGAGCAGAAACACACAGGGAAGGAGATAAACGTGCAGCTCGTGTGAGAAAAATACTTTATATACAAGATAACAAGCAGTCTCGGTGTAGGTAAAACAGTCCAAGGTCATAAACAGTAATATCAGTACAGTAAGTATCTTCCCTTACCAAAGCAAACAGACTTTAGTAACTCTCGGTATACAGTACCATATAACAATTCAGTCTAACACTAATCAGCAGAAAGACGCAGGAAGCAACAGGAACAGGAACAATCAGGAACAAAGAACGCTTCTCTGCGCTGCTTATGTATGCACTGTAGCCTAATTACAGGGTTCAGCAAACCCTGATTACGTGGCTCAGTTGTTTCTTAAAGAAACAGATATATTGCCTGACCAACAAGTTAGGAGTAAGCTACAAGCTGAACCTAACACTATTCTATTCTATTCTATTCTATTCTATTCTATTCTATTCTATTCTATTCTATTCTATTCTATTCTATTCTATTCTATTCTATTCTAAAAGGCAAGATACATTCGTCCAGAATCACAGGGCACAACACCCAGGGACAGTCATACGGCACAAGAAGCAATCAAATCATCCTGGGAAACAATCAAAATCCATATAAACCTCAAGGACAGAAGCAACAAAGTCAGAGTCCTGGAGTCCCAAGTGGGGAGGGGGGAACTCGTCAAATCTGCAGCTGAGGCTAAGTTGGCAGGAGTAGCCACAACCCCAGAAGAGAAGCTCAGGATCCCTATGGATCTGCCACTGAGTCCCTCCCCCTCCATGCTGGTCCCCTTTTCCTCTCTTCCCTCCCTTCCTTCCTCCCACAGAGCCTCCCCAGAGAGCAGGGAGGGTCTCCCCACAAAGGGTCCCAAGGGGGAGAATGTGGGTCCTTTGAGTGACATTTCTCCAGCCCTCCATCGGTTTCTTTCCTGGGCTCTCCAGGGTCTCCTCGGGAGTCAGGAAGGGCCCCTTCAGCCACCTCCAATGGGGCAGAGGACCTTGTGGCTGCCCCACCTGCAGACTCAGCCATGGGGCGGAGGAGGAGGAGGAGAGTCCCTGAGCTGCCCTGAGGGAGAATGGAGGCTTGTTGCCTACTGGATCCTGGCCAGGTCCTCAGTTCCGCTTCAGAGGAGCCCAAAGCTTCAGGCTGGGGAAGCGAAGCCCAAGCGCCTCTGCAGCTCTTGGGGGCTGGAGAAAGAAACTCTGTGTGTGTGTGTGTGTGTGTGTGTGTGTGTGTGTGTGTGTGTGTGTAGCTGGGGATGTCAGAGGGAACTCGGAGAAGAGCCCAATATTTGGGGGGGGGGAAGCATGAAAGGGGCCCAGAGGTTCTGCCTGGGTCAGGTGAGGGAGGGAGGCCCCACAGAGGTTCTGCCTGGATCTGGGGCTGACTGTGTGTGAGTGGCTGTGTCAGATACACAACTGTGGGGCAGATGCTGGGGGGGACCTTGCTCTGGGCTGCTGAGGCTGGTGCTGGGCCAGGGAGGAGTTTGACCCCTCCAGCTCCCCCATCCCTGGAAAGGACCCAGGCCACCTCTGGACCCCCAAAGCTCTTGAAACAGGATCTGGAATTCAGGATCTCTCTAAGCCGCCTTTGCGTAACTCACAGGAACCCAAATCTCCCCCAAAGACTAGAAAAAAAGAACAAACGGCCAGAATGGAGGATCCGGCTCATTCATAATATAAAATGTTTGTGAGATTTATGGATCCTGCATATCTGTTGGCTGTTGGAGGGGAGGCGTCTCTTTTTCTTCCCTTCCCAGGTTTATTCTTGTCTTTTTCGAATGGGGTGTAAATGTGATTTATCTCTCTGAGTCTGTTGAAAACCAGAAGTTTTCCTTTCGGGATTCCTGGACAAGGAACTTGAAATATAAATTTATGACTTTATTACTGCACATGCTGACTGCAGCAAGAATTCCTCATATGCAAAAATGGAGAGAAACCTCCATCCCCAGGATGGACAAAGTGATGGAATGAAAAATGTGGCAGAAATGGCAAAATAAACTTTTTGAGCAGAGGAAAGAATAGATTTCCAGCTGTTTTTCTACCTGGAAGCCAATTCTGGACTTTGTGCTTGAGGCAGGAAAAAAAGGAAATCTGGAGTTTTGGGATTTACTGATTAAGTTAAGTTGTTGGTATAGAAATGGTTAATATTTACTTAGAAAAGAAATAAAAACCGAGGGTACAATTTCACTTTCTATTTTATTGTGCTGGGAAGAAGTTTTTTTCCTCTCTTTTTTCCTTTTGCCCTTTTTCCCCCACTTCTCCTTCGACTTCCTTTCCCTTCCCCATTTCCCTAAGACTTTTATTTTCTCTTTCATGCCCTTATAATCTTAGTGGAACATCATAAAAAGGAGCCTTTTGTTTTAGGGGCGCTTCCTGTCCCACAGCCAAAATATCCAAATCTCATCACGATTCCACTCTAAAGCTGCACAATCAGATTGCAAAAATTTCTTCCAAAATGTTACTTTCTATATATTTTTTTCTGCTGAAAGTAGAGATTGTGGTGCATTATGGGAGAAGATGTGGACGTTCTCCGAGGAAAGGAGCGGAAAGCGGAGGAGAAACGGCCGAACTTCATTCCGGGATCTTCATCCGGGGCTGCTTTGCAAGGAAAAGGGGGATCCCGACCCACAGAAAGGAAGAAAGAAAGAAAGAAAGGAAGAAAGAAAGAAAGAAAGAAAGAAAGAAAGAAAGAAAGAAAGAAAGAAAGAAAGAAAGAAAGAAAGAAAGAAAGAAAGAAAGAAAGGAAGGAAGGAAGGAAGGAAGGAAGGAAGGAAGGAAGGAAGGAAGGAAGGGGGAGATTCCTACCCCTCTGGGGTTGGGGAATCGGAATGAGGTGCAGGGCAGACGCGTGTTTCAAGGAAGGGAAATCGCCGTTTTCTCTTGTGAAGCCAAGAGATCCCTACGGAGATCCCCCCGTGAAGGGGGGGGGGCTGGGGAGAAGATCCGGCTGGATTAGGAGGGATCCCTGCAGATCCTGCGTGGACTGTCAGCTGAGGGTTTTCCTGGCTTCCCTTCGGATTGGGGGGAGCGTGTGACCCCCAAGTCCCGGCTGGCTGTGGGGCTGCCCCTCCCCCCTTGTCATCCAGCGCAGCTGCTGGGGGTCCCTCCTCCCCTTCTGAGACCCGAAGGACCCCTCGAGCTCTGGATCCACTTTGCCCTCCTGGACTCTCCGCAGCTCCAGCTTAGGCTCCTTCTGGGCACTGGGGGAACTCAGAGGGCATCTAGTCCGCCCCTCCAGGCGCCCAAAGGGAGATTGGATGAGAATCCTGGGTGGGAGGGTGGGAAAAGGAAGTCCACGCTCCCCTCCGGAGCCGCTTCTCTCTCTGCGCTGAACTCTCTCCTGCATCGGGCGAAGTCAAGGGCGGCTCTGCCCGGAGACCGATGACGCTGCAGAGGGGATAATTCCCATTGGTCCTCCTGCTCTTTCTGGACTCTCCCTCTTCCGAAGTCCGAGGAAACCTCCTCCCCCCCATCCAGACCCTCCGATTCCTCCTCTGGGGCTGGGAGCGTCTTTCTCCCCCCTTTGGGGCGCTTGTGGGGAGCCTCCATGGCTTTGGCTGGGCTCCCCCTGATGCTGCTGCTGGGGGCGCTGGCCCGGATCCCCGGGAGCGAAGGGGGGGAGGAGACCCCCGGTAAGGAGGGGGCTGGGCGGGGGAGGAGGGGGCTGGGAAGGGGGAAGGAAGCCTCCACCGGCCTCGATCTCTGCGTGGTCTCCTCCCCCTTCCTCCCCACAGCCCCCCCCCCAGGAGGACGGAGAGGGGCCCTAATCCTAACCCTCCCCCCATGTAGCCAGGTGGGGGTCGCAGCCTCTCCTGTGCCTGGGTGGGAGGGGGCTGCAGGGAAAGAGGGAGGGGAGGAAAAGCGAAAGAGGGAAACTGAGGCATTTTCAGCCCTGAATCCCCAGGAGGAAAAAGAGGCATTTGAGCAAAAGTCTTTGGGCTTCTTCAGAAACTTCACTTTTTCTCCTCAATCTCAGATTTGGGGCTTTGAAGGTCAGGCGAGAGGGGGGCTTCGGGCCTTCTGGGGAGACTCTGAATTTGGGGAGGAGACACAGAACACTCCCCACCCCACTGCTCTTTCGGGACCTGGAGGGGAGGGGGAGTACTGAGGGAGAAGGAGATTGGGGGCTCCTCTTTGCGAAGGGGGCTGGAGACCCTCCCTTTCAGGTGCGGGGGTGGCAGGGGGTCTTTTTGGAGAGGGGGAGAGGAAACAGGGGTCATCCCCAAGAATCCTCCAAAGGGAGGGAGTTGGGCTGAAGATTCGGGGGAAGAAGAGAAGCTGGGGGGACCCAGGGAAGGTGGGGATTCGAATGGCTGGGAGACCCCGGGAGAGTCGGTCTAGATGTCCTCGTTGTGGCCCCTCCCCAGATCCCCTCCCAAAGGAAGAGAGAGTGGGGGGATGGGCATTACTTTCCCTCCAGCCCTCCCCCCAATTCCTGCCCCTTGAGATCCCACCTTCCCTGCAGAGACTGAACAGGATCGCTGGACCGGTTGAGCTTCTGCCTGCCTTTTCCCACCCCTCCCCCTCTTTCCTCCCCTCCCCCCTCCAGACCCCCCAGGAAGCCTCCCTTCCTCTCTGGGACTGAGAGAGTTTCCGCTCCCTCCTCCAGGGGGCGTCTTCCGTCAGTCTCTCAAAGGAAGGTCCCCCGCCCCGCCCCCTCCTCTTCTACCAGCAGCTGGGAGCGATGGGCCCTGGAGTCCCTCCTGAATGCCTTCCTCCCCCTCCCCCTCGCAGCCCATTTCCTGTACCAGAGGAAGTCCGAGTGCCGCTTCCTCAACGGGACGCAGCGGGTGAGATACCTGTACAGGAGCTTCTACGACCGGCAGGAGACCGACCGCTTTGACAGCGACCTCGGGAAGTTCGTGGCCGTCACGGAGTTGGGGAAGCCCGATGTGGACAGGTGGAACAGGGATGAGCAGGTCATGCAGTACCTGAAGGCCCAAGTGGATTCCGCCTGCCGGTACAACTACCGCTTGTTGAACTTCGAGGCGGCCAAGAGGGAGGAGCGCCTGATTGGCCGGAGAAGTGAGTCTCGGGGGGGGGGGAGGGGGGGCTCTTCCCTGGGAGGGGGACACCAGGACCCCCCCCTTTCCTTTCCTTTCCTTTCCTTTCATTCCTTGGGATCCTCCCAGATGGAGGTTTTGCTCCTCATTTATTTATTTATTCTGCACTCTCAGATGGACAAAATCTTCTTCCCAGCCTCCAAACTCTCCTCCTGCCTGGAATCTGGGATCCCTTCGATCCATTTCCACCCCCCCACAAGAAAATCCATCCAGATATATTTTGGGGGGGGCTGGTGGGGGGAATCCAGCCAGATGTCTCTCTCTCTCTCTCTCTCTCCCCTGCTCAATAGAGGCAGTCCTCCACTTAACAAGAGTTCGTTTAATGACCATTGAAAGTTACAACAGAAGTGGGGAAAAAATGACTTATGACTGTTTTTCACACTTACGACCGTTGCAGCCTCCCCAGGGTCATGTGATCAAAATCCAGATGCTTGGCATCGGACTCGTACTTGTGACAGTCACAGCGTCCCAGGTTCACTTGATCCCCTTTTGCGACCTTCTGATAAGCAAAGTCGTCAGCCAAACAATGTCGACTGGTGGCCCCCAGGGGGAGGACCTTCTCTGTGGGGGCACCTACGATCTGGAACGAGCTCCCCCCGGAGATACGGAGGATCCCGGATCTACGCACCTTCCGTCGCGCTCTCAAGACCTCTCTATTCCATCAAGCTGGCCTGGCCTAATCTTCTTCCCCCTTTTTCTTTTTAATGTAAATCTTAATCTGTTTTAAATTACTGGCGTGTTTTAAATCTGTTCTTGGGCCAAATTGTTTAATTCGGTTTTATTCTGCTTTTAAATTTTTGTATTTATTTGTTTTATTTTGTGGCTGGTCAGTATATAAATCCAATAAACTAAACTAAACTAAACTAAAGTCCGTGGGGAAGCCGGATTCACTTAACAACCCTGTTACTCATTTAACAACTGCAGTGATTCACTTCATGACTGTGGCAAGAAAGGTCGTAACATGGGGCAAAATTCATTGAACAAAGGTCTCACTTAGCAACAGAAATCTTGGGCTCAATTGTGGTCCTAAGTCGAGGACTCCCTGTATCTACATATATATTTCTCTCTATCCCTGATTCATTTCTATCCTATTCAGGAACCTCCCGTCTCCCTCCCTCTTCCCACCCAGAAGCCCCTCCCTCCCTTCCTCTGCTCCAGAAATGCTGCTTTTGGCACTTTGGGATAAAAAAATGTGGGTTTCATTTTACCCAAAATAAAAAAAAGAATTAGCGGATGCTTTTTCCCCTGTCGACCCCTTTCTATGGATCTTCTGCTTTTCTTTCATCTTTCTTCATTCAGAGTTATTTCCATTGGATTGGAATTGGATTGCAGCTTTGAAATCCAATAAAGAAAGAAATGAGTAATGGAAGCAGCCTAGAATTTATCATCATGATTCAATGCTTAAACCGAGATGTAAAAACCCCAATAACAGGAACCCTGTTCTCTTCCATTCTTCCTTCCTGGGGAGGCTCCTGATTTAGGGGGAGAGTCCAAAAACACCCACAGACCTTAAAACTGAATTTGGGGTCATAAGAAAGAAATTGGGCCTCCATTCAGCCCTGAAGCCTCAGATTCTTTCATTCTCTCTTCCAGATTCCTTCAATGTTGCCTACATTTCTTTTTCTCATTTTATTTCTTTGTCTAATAAAAATCTTATTGACTGATCGGGTTTCAGAGGCCAAGCATTGCTCAAATCAATGATTTTAGAAAAGCCTCTTAGAGCATTTGCTCCATCCGGGAATTATTGAATATTTTAGGGGAACCAACAGAGATTTTGCTCTCCACATATTCAGTCTGGAGACAAAACTCATTTTCACTCCTAAATTCTTCCCTGCAAATCTAGGAGGATTTTCACCTGCCACATAAGATGCATTTACCAAAGAGGATATTTTCATGGAGATAATAATATTCAGCTATATAATTAGTTTCTGGATGATATTTAAAGTTCATTTTTCCCCTACAAACAGCCCAACATTCTTCATTCTTCATAACCTCCGAAAGTGCCCCAAGTGCCAATTGTGTTGGTGTTGTGAGTGTGTCTCTCTCTTTTGTGGGCCTCTCAGGGCCTCCCTCCCTCCTCCCTCCTTTTGGGGGTCTCTGGGGGGATTTTCCATTCAGGGAAAGGAGCTTCATCAGCTGCCCAAAGACTCCAAAGCCCATCCTACCCTCCTCTTTTCCTCCCTCCCCTCCTTCCTTCCTTCCTCTGGTTCAGGGACAGGACCAAAACCTCTGGATAGTTTGTGAAAAACCTTTAGCTGCTCCCAAGCTTCATCCACATAAATAAAATGCATTTTCATTATAAATCCAAAATGGTGATCCTGAATTTCATTGTGATTCATATAATTTCTTCTTCATCAAAAGTATTATTTTTACTTCCATGAAAATACTTCAGACAAGAGGCCAATAATTCTCCAGGGGTTCCTGTTCCTTATTAAAAGAACAGGAATATTTATTAAATTCTGTGTATTTAAAGCCAATTGTTGGTGCGGCTCCAGTTTAGGAGACCTGAAATCACAGGATGTTTGTTTGAGTCGTTTTGGGGGAATTTTCTCTTCCTTTTTCTTTGACTTCTGAGCTGACTTTTCTCTCCGGAGAGATCCGGGCGTCTCCTTCCCCCGAGAGGCCAAAGCTTTTCTCTGGCCACCAAGAGAGGCTCCCAACCTTCCCTCAACTCTCCCCAAAATTATATATATGTATATATAAAGAACTTAAAGAATCCTGCTGAATCAGTCTGCCTGTGGCTGCTTTCTAGATTTGATTTTTACAAGAAACTCTGATTTATATCTGTGTCCTATTTTACTACATTAGGCATCAAGCTTGATATCAAAAAGAAATCTTGAATCACATGATGTGGGGCAGCTAAAATCTACTTTGTCCTCCTCCTGCTGTTTTAAATCAAGAGGTCTCTATTTGTCTATTAAACTGGATTCCTGGAAGGGCCGAGGGAGAAAGTTGTGTCCCTTGGTAGGTATTTAAAAGGAAAAAAAATATCCAATTAAAATCTCTAGCAACTCCCAACTGGCCAAATTGGAACCCCAAAATCTTCACATGGCAGTCTTGTAAATAAGGAGGTTTGGGATGGGCTATAAAAATAAACATGGAAAAATACCAAATTACAGCTTTAAAATCTGATCCTTCCATTTTCTTGCTAAAAGTCTTTTTCTCATCCAAAATTTGAATTTCCTGTTTAAAAAAAAAAGGCCATTCTCAGTTTGTAAAGCCTCTGCCTTCTTTTAGCAATTCCACAAAGGCCTTTAATGTCCCAAGAGGCAAATGGGATTTTCCTGAAAAATAAAAACAACTCACACCTGAAATGCTGATATTTGTCTGCATGGAAACCTGACCAGATCCCAGGTTGGAATTACAAAGAACCATTTAAAAATGGGTTCTTCTTAAGCATCGTATAATTTACTGTTAATAAGAAAATCCCTCAAGAGAAAACAAAATGGTTAGCAAAGGACTCTGGGCTGGAATGGATCTATTGTCAACTCTCTTGGGGGGCTCATCCAGACTAACCCCCCCCCATTAATCCATCCAAGAGTTGTGCCAGTTGGAGCATTTGCTGAAGGAGGAGATCAAGATCCCAGATCCCCTCTGGATCCCTTCCCCACTCCCTGCCCCCCTCATCCAGGGCAGAAGCTTCCCTCTTGGAGTCAGAGGGACCCCTCCCCACCTCCTTCCCCAGGAATGGCCGGTCCCTGCAGCTGGGAAGGAGGCCGGCTGGGTGCAGGCAGAGCCTGGTCTGGGGTGGGTCTCCCTCTGAATCCCCCCAAAGCACCCCCAGAAAGGATCCTTGAGAGAGATCATGAGATCCCCCAAAACCTCTTCTGCCCTTCCTGCTCTGAAGGGGGGATTCAGGGTCTCTCATCTTCAATGGGGGAGAAACTTTTCCTTCAGGGGATTCTGGCAGTTATGGGGAGCAAAGTGCTGCCCCCCCCATTGGGCTCCTTTGCCCTTTCCTTCAAAATGCCTCTTTCTGTTGAGGCTGCCTAAAATTGGGGGGGTTTGCAGCCACATCACATTTTGCACTTTTCCCCCTGAAATCTTTTGCTGATTTTTTTGTTTATTTCTGCATCTTGTGGATCCTAAAGGGAGAAAAGGGAAAGTGGAAGGAGAAATTTTCTCTCTTCAAAGTGATTGAAACACCGAAGAAAATTGGGACAAAGATCAGCTTTTCTCTCCTCTCCTCTTCTCTCCCCTCTCTCTGTCCCTGCCCTTCCCCTCCCCTCCCCTCCCCTCTCTCTTTTTCTTTCTTTCTTGGACTCCCGGAGAGCAGGTGGCAGTCACGGCTAGGAGAGTGTCTGTGAGACTTTGGGTTAGTTGTGGCCACTTTGGCAAATAAATTCAATAAATAACTAAGTTTACTAAACAAACAAATAAACAAATATTATGGTATTAGATCTAATTAAAAGTGTGGTTTCATTTTCAACGAGATCCCAAGAATCATCCGACTTGTGCTGCGTCTGTCCTTCCCGTCTTCTGCATCGTTTCTTTCCTGTTGTGTCTCTCATGTGGCTCCTTCTCCTCCTTCCCTCCAGCCAAGCCCTCCGTCTCCATCTCCCCCACCAAGATGGAGCCCTCTTCCCCCAACACCATCCTCCTCTGCACCGCGACCGGCTTTTACCCCGTGGAGATCGAGGTCCAGTGGCTGAAGAACGGGCGGCCGGAGGAGGAGGGCGTGGCCTTTGGGGAGGAGCTCCAGAACGGAGACTGGACCTACCAGCTCCAGGTGATGCTGGAGACCCAGCCCCAACGGGGGGATGTCTACACTTGCAAGGTGGGGCATGCCAGCCTGGAGGCCCCCATCACAGTCCAGTGGGGTAAGCCCCTCCCCTCCCCTTTCTTCCCTCCCGGTCTGGGGACCCCATCCTGTCCTGAGAAGGGGGAGAGACCCTCCCTGTGAGGGGAGATGGAATGGAGCCTCCTGGGGGAAGGTGGGCCTGATCCTCCTGCTCAGGTGAGGCTCCTTCTCCTTCCCCAGAGCCCCGTTCCTCCAGCTCTGCCAGTAGCAAACTCTGGACGGGGATCATGGGGGCCGTGATAGGAGTGGCCTTCCTGGGTGTGGGGCTCTTCTCCTACCTGAAGAGCAAGAAAGGTGAGTCTGGGGGGCTGGAGGAGAGGTTGTGGGGAGGGGACCCTCTAGGGGAGGCCTCTCCTCAAGCTTAGCAGGTGGCCAAGAGGGGCCCCTTGAGGAATGTTTATGGGAACTTCTGTTCTTGGAGGGGCTTTAAGTGAAGACGATGCAACCTATTATGGGCTATCGATGGGGAGGGGTCCCACTGAGTCCTCCAGCCCATGAAGGGTCTTGATTGGGTCTTTTTCTCCTTCCAGCAACTCCCATCCAACCTCCTGCAGGTGAGTTTCTCCTCTTCCCCCTCATCTCAACCCCTCCTAAGAGTTATAGGTGGCCTTTAAAAATTCCTTAATTGTTCCTTTTTTAAAAAAAGCCTTGCCTGAACAATATCTCCTGGTTGTGGATAAGAGCAGTTTTTTTGGATTTTGGGCAACGTTTCTTTACAGAGATCTGAAAAAGTATTGCAATCAAAAACAAAAGCACACACAAATGCTAAAATCTTGCCCAGAATTTTTCCACATTTTGGGAATTTTCAAAAGGGAAGGGAAGGGAAGGGAAGGGAAGGGAAGGAGGGGGCCATTCCTTCCCATTCCTCCCTTGGGGAGGGAGCACCACGGGTTTAAATTCCCCCATGCATTTTGTAAGCAACCCACCCATTCTGTTAGGCCACGCCCACCCAGTCACATTAACACCACCACCACCAAGCCACGCCCACAGAACCAGTAATAACAAATTTTACATTTCACGCCTACTATGCACTGCGGTATTGTAGGCCACTTCAGCAAATGGCAGGAGATCTGCCCACCTAAATTGCTGATAATTAACATAGCATCTCAGGTATTGTTCTGTCATTGGATTAACTCGTTCTCTACCTCCGTTCGTCCTCGGGTGGGAGGTGGAGCTAAGTCCTTGAGATGACCCTATCAACTTAATGAACTCCCTCCAAAACTTCGCCCTGAACTGCACCCCACCCTCCGGTCCGAGAGGATCCTTCTTGGCACCCCATGCAGACTCCTTTGGGTTCATCAGTTGGAACCTGGACAGGCTCTTCTTCCTGACCCCCCTTCTCCTTGTGAGAATTCCCACAATTTCTGGCCAAGTGAGCCCAGGCTCCCCCCTTTGCTGCCACCCCCATCGTAGCCCCGTCTTCTTTCTTCATATGAAACATCCCAGCCTTTTCCTCCCTGAAATGGGCAGATTCTCTCTCTATGTGTCCCTGCCTGTCAACCACCCCCCTGCAGTGTGGGTCTGCCTTGGGGGTGGGGGATGAAAGGGAAGAAGAATTTATTATTTACAGGAAAAGTGTCTCTTTATATTCTGATTTTCTTCCCCATCTCTTTTTCTACAGCACTCATGAATTAATCCTGCTCTCCGATGCAAAAGCATATTTTTTATTTAACAGCTGATGACTCTTTGTCCTGTTTGCAACCTGTGAGAAATGGAGGCTGAAGGTGGCAGTTTGGGGGGAGGAGGAGAATGGCAGCCTGGAGCTTCTCCTGCTGAGACACACATACACCCCAGCTTCCTTTCAGGGCCTCTCTTTCTTGTGAGGGAGGGGTGGAGACCATCTAGACCGTCCCCAGGGATGCTAGGTGGACCTGTCACTCCAGACCCCTCAAATCTCCTGGCTTTGAACCCACAGCAACTTCATCTACATTATTCTTCCTCCCACTCACTTCCCTTCCCTTCGCTTTGCTATAAAATAATAAACTTCAGATGTAAGAAAACCCTGGAATCTTCCCTTCCTTCCTCTTCCTCCTCTTCCTTTTTGCTGCCCCCGCAGGAGGCTCCTCCCTCCGCTGCCTCTGGATCCACCATCCAGGCTACTTTGTGTCCGAAGCCAGAACTGGTTCAGGAGGAGGGTGGGCAGATCCAGGGAGGCGAAGGGGCAGGACCCCCCTTTCTGCTCAGAGGCCCCCTTGCTCTGCTTCCCCTCAAGCCCCCTTTGGAGGAGCAGAATGGCAGCAGGCACGGTCCTCCCTGAGCATTTGTGGGGAGCCATTGGGGGGCACCTGAGACTCCCCTACATTCACCCAGCCATTTCATCCATTTCCCTCCTTCACAACTGGAGGGTCCTGCCCCAATTTGGCACCCAATGCCTCCCTCCCTCTTTGGGGCCCAGATTCAAATGGTATAGAGTCTCCTGCTCGATGGTATAAATGGTGTAGGCCCGAGGAGGAGGTTGGACTAGATGACCTCCAAGGAATCCATCTGAAGCCGTTCCTGGTGCAGAAGACATTGCCATGGAGGGGAAGACCTGCTCTGTGGGAAAAAGGGGGGGGAGTTCAATGGGGCAGCCCTAAATGGAAGACCCCTCCCTTCTCCCCAGCACCTCTAGATGCCCCTAGACAGCCCTCCAACTGAGCCTCGCCCCCTCCAGAGGTCATCCAGACTGACTCTGCAGGACTCCAGGGGCCTCAATCCCTGAGGCAGAATTTCCCCCTCCCCTTCCTCATCCGGGGTCTTGGGGCCACCACAGGAAAAATAATTATAAGAAATAACCAACAGAACTCAACAGAAGAAAGACGAAAACCTCCTTCAATGCATTTGGGATGACATAAAAGGGGGGAAAAGAGGGATGGGGGAATATTCTGAGCCTCCCAACCAACCAGAGGAAAGAGATGGAAGTTTCCGTTACTTACTCGAGGCCCGGAGGAAGCTCCCCCCAAGAGTCATGGGGGGCTTGGACTCCCCTGGCCTCACCTGGGAGGCAGGTTCTGCACCTGGTGAAAGAGGAAAGAGGCTCCTGGGAAACCCAGCAGACCAGAGGCCGCCTTGAAAGCAGCCCCCCCTCCTTTCCCCCCAGACGGGGCCTTTGCCACCAGGGGAGGGGAGACCCTGGACGGGGCCTTCTCCAACCCCCAGGGAGCCTTCAAGGCTGCCCCTCCCCCTCCTCCTCCTCCTGGCCCCTCCGATCCTCTCTCTGGGATCCTCCTGTCAGCATAGAAGCCTTTGTGGATCAGAGAGGACCCAGTAGAGAACTAGGGAGACTGTGGCCAGCAGAAGCCATGGAGGCTCTACGAGGAGATTCCTTCAAGGGCAGAAATTGGAACGTATTGAAAGAGGCTGCAACGAATGGACAAAACACTGATGTGAACGAATAAGCTTCTACTGTCTCTGCTTATATTCAAAATATAAGGGTTGGAGTTATCTATCCATCCATCCATCTACAGTATATATCTGTCTGTCTGTCTGTCTACCTAGTTACAGTATCTATATCACCTATGTATCTGCAGTATCTATCATATCTATTTATATCTGTCTGTCTGTCTGTTTATCTGTCTATCTATCTATCAAATTTATGTAGCCACCCATCTCACAACAAGTGACTCTGGGTCACATACAACAAAAATAAAAACAGGTATTTACATGAAAGTATTAAAAATATTTTAAAAAGAAGGAATATTGGGCGAAGAGCCATTGTAACTTTGAACAGTCATTAAATGAACCGTCATTAGTCAAGGACTCCTTTCTTCAGTGGGCTTTAACTGATGGGAGAAAAGGACCAGAGAGCTATAATGAGGTGGTGGGGAAGGGCCCCTTCAGCCGCTTCCAATGGGGCAGAGGACCAAGGGGCTGCCCCACCTGCAGACTCAGCCATGGGGCGGAGGAGGAGGAGGGGAGTCCCTGAGCTGCCCTGAGGGAGAATGGAGGCTTAGATGATGAGATAATTAAGGATACAATGATCGCCTGGGGGAAAAACTTTGGAGACTCAATTCATTTAGAGAAATGGCAAGAGATCTGGTGGGAGAACATGAAATTCGTAGTCTCTACGGCATACAAAGGAAACATCTACAAGATGATATACAGGTGGCATCTTCCCCCCCCCCCCGATAGACCAGCCAAAATGTTGGTCTGAGGAATGCTGGAAATGTGGGTGTGAGCGTGGCACCTATTTCCATCCGTGGTGGACGTGCCCGAAAGCAGGAGAATTCTGGGGGGAAATAAAAAAATGGCTGAATGAGATTTTAAATCAGAAGATCGAATGGCGACCAGAGACACGCCTGCTCGGCTCCAAACCGGAAAATATCAGAAGAGACTCATGGTATCTTGCATTACACATCATCACAGCGGCGAGATTGGCGTACGCTCAACTTTGGAAAAATCAAAATATCCCATCCGAGGAAGCTATTATAAAGAAGATTTTAGACTGTGCGGAAGGAGATAAATTGACTAAAAAAATAAAAGACACCAATATGTTTATCTTGGGAAAAATTCTATAGGTGGCTAGAGAAGAGGAAAATATAACCCAAATTAGATGAGGAATTATATCTATCGAGAAATTTATACTATACAAGTAAAGTGAGGTCGGATAGACCTCATTGCTTTATAAAGATATGCCAGATGTTCTGTCTTCTTCGGATTATGATATAGATATACAGTACCGAATACGAGGTTATTAAGGTACTTATAGATATTCTTGCTTTTTTTCTTTTCTTTTCTTGTTTTGTTTGCTGCTGTTGTGTTGTCTCGTTTGTTATTTATATGATGTGTTGTTCTTCCTTTGTTTTTAATGGAAAATGTAAATAAATATTATTTTTTTTTAAAAAAAGAGAGAATCCAGGCTTGTTGCCTGCTGGATCCTGGCCAGTTCCTCAGTTCCGCTTCGGAGGAGCCCAAAGCTTCAGGCTGGGGAAGCGAAGCCCAAATTCCTCTGCAGCTCTTGGGGGCTGGAGAAGGAAGGGCTGCTCTGTGTGTGTGTGTGTGTGTGTGTGTGTGTGTGTGTGTGTGTGTGTGTGGGGTCGGGGTGTCTGGGAGAACTCAAGAGAGAACCAAAGTCTGTGTGGGGGAGGGGAAACCTGAAAAGAGCCTAGAAGTTCTGCTTTGATCAGGAGAGCGATGGGATCCCACCAGAGTCTCTCTGGATCTGGGGCTGGGCCAGGGTGGAGTTTGACCCCTCCAGCCCCTCCCCCTATCCCAGGAGAGGATCCAGGCCGCCTCAGGATAGGCGCCCTGTGGGATGTCTGCCTGCTGCAGCTGGGAGAGGGTGGGGGCTCTGATCTGGCATCACCAACCATTAGCTGGCATTTGATCCTCAGCCCTCAACAGCTGGCAGCTGCCCAGCCTCCGATGCCCTCACCCAGCTGAGAGAGATGGGCCTGGTGAGCCTGAGGATGGGAGACCACCAGGAAGCCTCTGGGCTGCTGTATAGGCTGAAACTCCTCCAAGACAAGGAGGGAGAAGCTTCAGGCCCTCCTCGAACTCCCCTCCCTCAAAAGATTCACTTCCCATTCCTCTCTCAGCCTTGCCTGATCTCCCCTGAACTCTCCTCCCCCTCCCCCCTTTCTCAGTTCCTGCCGTTTGGAAGACCTCGAGGGAACCCAGTTCCCCTTGTCCAGAGAGAGGGGACAAGAGTGGAGTGGAAGCCCTAAAGAGGGCCAATGGGGGGGGTCTCACCTTCCTTGATCCTTGCCCCCACCTCTAAACACAGTAGACTTTTAGTCTTTCCCACCTTCCTGAGGCTCAGGTGCAAGGGAGGAAATTGGGGGTGTCCAAGCCCCTCTTTACGCTCCTCCCCCAGAGCCATCCCCCCTTTCCTGCCAGTGCATGAGGAAGCCCGACCCCCAGTCCTGCGTCAGGAGGGATGAAAGGCTGCCGACGCAGAGCAGGACAGAAAACGGGGGGTGGGAGGAAGTGGGGAGGAAGTGAGGGAGGAGAGTTAGGGGGAGTGAAGAGAGTGAGGAGGAGGGGGAAAGCAAGGGGGAAGTGAGGATGGAGAGGGGGAGGGGAAATCAAGAGGAGGGAACAGCAGCTCTGCA